>NC_045643.1:4556619-5240369 GCF_009829145.1 Chiroxiphia lanceolata | reverse complement strand
TCAACAGAACAGAACAGAATAAAAAGCCCTTTAGCCCTTTCTCAAGGGCAGGGGCTTTCAGACAGTGTCAGGCATCATGAAAGAGCATAAACAGAAGAGAAATTTGCTCTTTTCTATGAAAACTAGACATTAATGACTTAAGAGCAAGGGACTCGTCCTCTGCCTCTTCCCTCTTCTGTCAAATTCCAATTTTTCACCTCACACACAACTAAACACTCAAGATGTGGTGCTGACAGGACAGAACTCTGCGTATTTATGGGCTGCTTGTTTTCCTTTAGATAACCCTGATGTTGAAAAAGGGACAAGATGGAAAGAACAGTCACCTGAACCTGATCTTTGCCTTACCTTGTTGTAATGAATGAGATTCCAACGCTTATCCATTAAAAAATAATGAGAAGACTGAGTTTCAGGTATGTTAAAAAACTCCAAGCACTCCTGAAAAAAGAAGAAATCAAAACATTCTGTTACTTTTTAGTTGTCTTGTACAAAGACCACAACATCCAAACAAAGAATATCCATCTAATATAATAACATATAAAGGCACAAACCTGCATGCCTCAGTCAGGCTCGTACACTGTTCTGGTCTTTAATTTCTGGTTTTTAATCATAAAGTACCCGAATATGTTTGTGATAATCAAGGCATGCTGGTATCACAGTCCTGAAAAACGATGTTTATTATTTTGATGTCTTTATATCACCCATATGAAGACTCTATGAGCCAGATGGGTATTGCAGCTTCCATTTCCCTACTGTGTATTTATCAAGCTTTAGTCATAGATGATATGCAAGGACACTGAAGTTCTGATCCTTCAAATCACATCAAATGAGATGTGATTCCCATTAAAATTTAACACAGTTGAACAAACTGAAGGCTTTTACAAATCTGTTTCCGATGTGGCTCAGTTAAAGCCATCCAGGAAGTTTTTGGTAGAAAGGGAAAGTGATCTCACATTTCCTGGATCCCAGCATATCAATGTGGCTACTGAACCATCATATCCGCTCTGATCTTCATCATTCTGTTGTCTTTAGTGTTGATAAAACCAAACATTTAAATAATTTATGTATTTATTGAAAGTATACGGCAAATACCCAACAAGCTGCAGTATCTTCAAATGTAGTTGTATTTATGGGGTTTTGGCTGTGAGCTCAGAGCATTTCTATTATCCCTTCATATGGGATCCTTTTTCTCACAACCAAGCTCCCCTACAGGCAGACAGAAATGCCTGTGAGCAGAACTTCCCTCCCCAACACTGGAACAGGACAATCAGGCAGAATGGATTGCTGGCATACAGGTATGGCAGGTAAATATACTACTAAGCAGCTTGTCAAGTTCAAAAACTCACTCCTACCTTCAGAAGAGCCTCAAACTGTGTGTCCTCGTGGACTGGTAACTGCGTTGGGATGTCACACTCATTCTGTCCGTGCACAACAAGGGTTTTTGTGCCTAAAGGAAGAAAAGGAGTTAAGTCTTCCCTGGCCTCTTTAATTAACTCAATTTCAGGAGACTGCCCATGGAGGAAAAGTGATAGGTAAAATTCATTCCTGGGCAGGCAGGCAGCCCATGCCAGTCCTGTCTGGAATCTATTAGGCAGTGAGTGTTAGCATAGTTTCACACTTCCACAGTTAATGAGGAATTGATCTGTTCTTAAAGGATGAGATGGCTTTAGCAGCCACTGTCACTCTGAGGGAGGAACAAACCTAAAAGGTCAAATCTGTTTTTCAGCAAGGTATCTCTTGCCTGACTTGTGATGGCCAGAGTCCGAATGGTACAGTCTTACAGTGATCGTCCTGACAGCCTTTCACAGCCCAACTGGCAAGAATCTCTGGGTTGAAAAGACTGTTCTAATTCACTTTCCATTTGTTTCTTTTAGAGTTTTTAAAGTGGCTTTCTGAATCACTAGGAATTAGCAGTAGAATTTACTGACTAAACACTCAACTCAAGGAAAACTGACTTCCAATATGCAGCCATTTGTAACAGGCCTTTTACTGATCCAGTTCTGATGGATCTCCTTTTTGGTAGAGTGGGCCATGAACTTGGAAGTGAAGGAGATTCAAAGACTCATTTCCTATACCTGGCATCGAGGCAGTCACTAGCAGCTTCACTTCACATTGTTCCTTCTTCATAGTCTGTTTGAGGTCCTTGAAGAAGAGTCCTTCAACATAACCCACCACTTCCCAAAGGAAGGTAAGTGTGGCAGAAATGGCATCCATGCCCCACTCACATGGAGTCCGTACAAAATACATGATCAGTCCTACCTGCATGCAGTAAGTAAGAGGAATAACAGGTTGTACACGCAGAGCATTGTATAAACACAGAATATTGTTCTCTCTTTCTTCACTCAGAGGGTTAAACTTATTGAACATATCCTGAAAGTCTGTGCTAAAGAACAATCTGCCTGTACTGTTCTTCCTTTTTCTAGGGAGGGTGCAGACTGGGGGCAAAAAGTACTCTTGCAGCACAGCCTTAAAAGACATTGTAGATAAAGAAAAGGAAGAACCCCTGCAGTAAGAGACCTCCTATGCCTTCTGCTCTGGTGTGCTGCCATGTAGATACCTCAGAAACAACAGAGCGCTCCCTGGAGTAGCATACATCTTGTCTGCTTCATCTCTTAACTGCAGCAAATGCATTGACCCCAGTCTTGAAAGAAGCTGCTAGGTTTGCTCAACAGTACTCTCTAAGAGCAAAACACTTTCTGAATGAAAATTAAGTAAAATAACTAAAGCTTTTTAGGATCCTTCTGTTGGTCTACAACTCATTGTCTGTTGTTCATAAAAATCCAGGACAAATTGCTTAGAGGTTTAATCACACATTAGGGGTTTAATCACACATTACAGATTCTTTTTCCTCTCCCCATAAGGACTGAAAGGCTGGTGTAAGCCTGGTGACTTGCACCCACAGCCAGAAGCAGATATGAGCTATAGAGGAAAACTTAAGTACATTTATTTCCTTGCAGATTGTGACATTAACTTTTTAGCACACATGCAGGCAGAGGAGAGATTCTGGGCTGCACAGGGGACCCACAAGCTACTCACCAAGTAGTTAAAGAGGATATGAGATGTCTGAGCAGGAAAGTCTCCAATGTTCAACAAAAGCTTCCTTAACATATACATCAGCTCATCCTGGAAGAAAAGCAAATTTTTTTTTCTTTTCATCAAAAAAAAGGAGAATAGATTTCTCCCTTTTGTCCTTTCTGGGTTTGTTTCTTCCCATTTTTCCATACTCCCTTGTTCAGCTCTGTCTCTCAGGGCATGAATTAGAATTATATGCTTGTGACTGCTCCCACATATTGCAAAATAAGGCCCAGGGCACAGTACCTAGGCCAGTGTCTTTATGTTTTTATCTCAGAGAAGCCAGTACCTCCTGTTGCAATTTGTATTGACTGTAGCATCCTGATTCTGCACTCCTCTCCCTGTGATAATCCCTCTGATGATGATCTGTGGAATCCAGTTCACCTCAATAGCTGTGACTGCTGGGTAGGAGGTGTGGGCAGAATCAAACTGCCCTTCTTTTAGAGGCTGCCAGTCTTAAATGTAGACTAATCCATTTCCTATGGTGGTGAGGGGTTGTGGAGGGCACAGAATCTCATTGTCAGCTAGGGACAGGTAGATGGTATCATAAATATCTTCTATGGCCCTTGTCCTCATCCACAGCAGATTTGAGCTATGGGCACGGTTATGCACAGAAAGACCCATGCCAATGACACATCTGGTGATAGCTTCCAAGGAAATACACCTGTTCTCTGTCTTCTGTACTGGTGGTTGTGGCAGGCCTTTAAAGAGATAGCAAAACAGCAGACTGTGATAACTCAGAGGCCTCTGAGGCTAAACAGTGCACAGCTTTCTTCTCAAAGGTACTTAACAACCAACCTCTCTGCCCAGAGATACCCCATCCCTGGAAGTGTATAAAGCCAGGTTGGATGGGGCTTGCAGCAACCTAGTGTAGTAGGTGTCCCTGCCCATGGCAGGGGGTTTGGAAAAAGTTGATCTTTAAGGTCCCTTCCAACCCAAACCATTCTATGAAACAAAAGTGACCCTCTGAACTTGAATAAAAGGTTTGTGGACTATGGCTGAGAACTCTCAGGAATGGTGAGGCCACTGCTTGCTCAAAGAACCAAAGGGTCTGACCTTTCTCAGGTTTAATATTCATTCTGTAGTCAGTTCTTAGCTGGTGGCTTGAAGATGAGGGCAGTGATATTATTGACATCATACACCAAGTGTGCAGTTGAGAAGGTGGTATGGAGAGCCTTGTTGCCTTCCATCCAGTCAGAACCAGTATGCCTTTTATTCATAAAGCTTAGCCATGCACTGGGAAGTGGTCTAATAAGCCAGGGAGAGAGACAAGGACACCCCCATCTTTTAGGGAAAGCTGAAAAGAGTGGTGTGGGTGGAATCAATATTTAGTTAGACGAAAGGGTTGTGCTTCACTAAGCAGCTGTTCAGAGCTTGGCTTAAAGCAAGTCAGATTCTTAGTGGTGATAAATCAGCTGTGTCCCATTTACATCAGTGGACAATGAATGAGGCCAAATGATGACATGCTACTTTATTATAGCAAATGTTCTTCCTCTAGTGACACCAACAGATTGATTCTGCTTGCAGCTGTGCTCCCCTGCTCTAAGCAATTCATGCACCCCTGGGGAGAGGAAGAACATACCTGTCGATTGCTGATTGTGAGCTTCTCAAGGAAATGGCGCAGAACTGTAGAGGGGTCTTCAATTAAGCAGTTCCACAGGACCTGCTGAGCAACAGCACTTACTGTGAGAGAGAAAGGAAACAAGGTCAGAACCATCTCCCTCGGAAAAGCCTTGAACTGGTACACTGAGATGCAAATGTTCCTAATCTTCTACCACAGTTGCCATGTTTTGTACTGAAACACACAGGAGCCTCTTTGATGCACGAGGACTCCTGGTCACCAGTGCAGTCATCTCAATAATAATAATTTAATCAGGTCTAAAATCAGGTCTAATATTTGAATCTTCCCTAACTACTGATAGGACAGGACGCACTTCACCCCTGTAGTCAAGGAATAATAAAGAAATAACTATTTGGTTTCATAACTCCAGATGGACAAAAAACAGCAACTGAAAGACAAATTCATGTACTCTTGTGTTCATGCATATAACTTAACTTTCATGGTGATTTATTAAGTGATTTTATCTGGCACTGATGAGCAGTATTAGATAGTCATCAGGGAATTGTGTTGATGATCAATTCCCAGAAGTGCAATTAATGGCAATCCTGTGAAGCTTAACAACAACAGAGAATTATTTGTTATTTTTTTTCAGTAGATGGCTCCCAATCACAAAATGGCACATATATTATTTAGGTGGCTGACTACATCCACCCAAAACTGAATAGAAAATTTAACAGAAAGTTAAAGGCATGATGAGTGATGAGAAAGGAAGGAAGGGCAACAGTCCATCTGTAAACATTTGAGAGAAACAAATACAGAAAAATGCACTATTAATTTACAAATACATCACATATCATAACCAATATATTCAAGCTGTATATAGGTGGCTTTCCATCTGTCATAGAACAAAGAAAGGCTGGTGGAAATAGACCTCTGGAGGTCTGTAGTCCAAGCCCTGCTTGAAGTAGGACTGTCATCACGGCTTTGACTAGCCAGGCTCGATAACCCCTCAGTATGGAGAATCAACAGAAGCTGTACTGTGCTCCTGGTTATGGAGTTCCTTCTCAATTTCTTACCTCAACTTCCCAAGTTGTAACCTCTAAGTCAGTATTCCTCTTTTTGTTTCCTTTGCATCACACCAAACAAGCCCAGCTTCTACAGTGACTCCTCACAGAACACCTATATTAGACCTCTTACCATCCTGGTATCCCCCTCACTAAACCATTTTCAGCTTCTCAGTATTTTTCTTGAACTGGGGGCCCCAAAAGAGCAAAAAACCCTCAAAGCCAAATGCAAATCATGGAGGAAAAAAAGGAAAAACCTTACAAAATCACACTTCTATTGGAAATCTATTTTCAAAGAGTTTTGAAAGGAGTTCTGCCACACTTGAGCAAGAATCCCTTGAAGGTTAATCTAGATCAGTACCAGCTACTCCATCCTCCCGGACTTCTCCATCTTCCATCAAGTGAACAATGGGGAGCACTGCTGCACAGATGCATGCTGGAAACACAGCCTGAGGTGGTTGGGGCACATGATGGTTTGGAGTGTGTTCAGTAGTGTGTTCTTCATCTGCAGCAGTAAGAAGAGTAGAAGGGGAGTTAGTGGTATTATCCAGGCAGGTTATATAAGCATTTATGTTAGGGGCTGTACAAACAGTTCAAAATTATAGGCTGTCTGATCACTGTGCAAGCACGACAGGTTTACTGCTATCTCCAAGAAGAAACTGAACCTCCAGCCCACTTCTTGACCAAGAATTTTCATTGTAAATATACAATTTTTCAATTTACAGTTCTTTTTTTTTGTAGGCAACCAGTTCTAATGAAATCCCTTTTCATTACCATTTTTCAGCTAAAGGGTTCTCTGTGGCACTACTCTCCAAATGGAACATGAGAGGCAAGGGAAGACATTGTGACAGCAGGGGTGAATAAAGTAATGCAGGGCAGTAATTTATTATAAAGTGGCTCAAACTTGGGAATAAATTTGACAACAGCAAATGCCACAGCTTTATGGGTCAACAGGAAAGGCTTCCAGTGAAATGAAATCCTAGAAGAGAATACTCCAAAGTGAAGTCAACCCACCTTCTGCACTGACTGCAGACCGCACTGACCAGACAGAGCCACGGCGGAAGGAATAGTTCCTATGGGATGTACTGGAGGTGCAGGAAGGACTCACAGAGAGACGGCGGGAGGCCAGGTTGGCAACTTCTTCTACTGACAAAGAGAATAGGAAACGTCAATCCAGATCCAACTGACAGACTTTAGGAAACTTTCTGAAGAACAGCACTTACAACCAAATCATATCATTGAGAATTCAAGTCAGGTAACACTCAAGAGGCACAACTTAAAATCTATAAAGATCAGTCAGATAATTTGTTCATGCTTTGGAAACCAGCAGAACATTGTTCTGTAAGAGTGTTCAGTGTTTTGGTGCATCACACTGTAACTGAATCAGCTTTATACTTCTTTTCATCCACTCTCTGTTAACCGTCATAATTCCTTATTTTTTCTAAGAACAGGGATTTCTACTTACAGATTTCTTATGTATGCTTAGATCTGAACATCCCTGAACTCACTTAATGGCACATACATTGGAATGCCTTTAATGAAGTCTGTGCGCTCTGTTAGACTGGGCCAATGAAAATTCTCACCCAAAGACTAAGCTTTTCATGACTCATGCCACGTAACTTTGGCTATCTGAAAGTTTGGTACTGAGGCTGCTCCTGTCCCCTGGGCTTCCCTGCTAGTCACCATAAAAACAGAAATCTCCAGGGGCAATTCAGCATATCCTAAGGTACTGCCAAAGGGCGATTCCTCTCATCCTTTAATTATTTAAGAGTTAAAGTTAGGAAGGACATATTTCATTTCTAGTGTTGCATATTCTCATTGTGTTAAATCCCACAAGATACTGGGAGCTTTGAGATGCTAAATTGTGGCAAGTTCCACCAAAGGCGAGAGGAGATGGGGTAAGTGGCTTCATCACACAGTGAGCACTCAATACGCCCGAGGTTCTCTGTTTTTATTGCACTGATTTTTAAATACACTTTTTCTCAATGATTTGGACTCTTCCAACATGTGGATGCAGTTGTGATCTTTCCAATATTAACAATCAGTGTTTCTGGACACCACCCCCTAAGCAGTGCTGTGTTGGTGAGAAGTGCTCTCAGGTTCCTGGAAGCCAGTTCCTGGCCCCAGAGCACACCTTCTTCTTCCTGCTCCGAGTTGGGTGTGCAGGACGGCTCGTAGCAGGCCTCCTGAGTGATGGGGATGGCAGTGATGAGACTGGCTTCCCGGCCCAGGCGTTTCTTCTCTTCCTCCTGCTGCAGGTTCTTCAGGATATGCTCCGCTCGCTGATGGGAACGTGACACAGCTCGGGCTGAAAATGACTTCTGTTGGGAAGAAAAGAGAAGAAACACAGCCTGAAGCTGTTAGTTAAGATGCACACACCCTGATTTTCTGACAGAGACCTCTGACGTTTAGCAATTCAGTTTCTAAATACAAATCTGACCAGTGCCAACTGAGCAGATTCAGCAGGAGACTCTTCTTGAAGATATGTCTACAATGGTCTGTCAGAGAGTTCTGTTGAACCAACAGCTGTGTGCTCCTAAGATATGAGTTACTGTCTCTCACAGGGATAAGAGGTACAGTACAGTACCTCAGCAGAAAAGACTTATGACCACGTAGAAAATTCTGTGTATCCTACACAGACTATACAAGATTTTTTTTTCATATGGGAAAGACATTCTCAGAGTTTAGTCCACATCTTCAGGCTTCACTTCCCCAACATTGCTACAGAGAAAAAACAGTGCTTACTTTCATGATGTCTGCTTACCGACTGATCTTCATTTATAGGATCTTGCACACTCCCACTGCACTGAGGGACCCAGGGAGGATCAAACATTGGCACAGATGGCATACCCAGCACAGGAGAAGGCAGAGTGAAGTTTATACTTGGAGGAGGGATCTAAATAAAAACAAGAAAGACATTTTGTTAAAGCAGACTATTACTGTCAGTACTGTTAATTAAACATGAGCACAAGTACCCAAGACATTAATTAACTCTGCAAATTTTTCCCACCTCCATATCTCACTGGACCATAACACCACGTATGACATACATTTCTTCCTCCGATATTTCTCCTCAGTTGAGTCCACATTATACTTTTCTCATTTTATACAGGAGTTCTACACATCACCTCCCCCACTAGTGTGACTAACATTTTTTTTCTCTAAACAGCTTCAGGCAATTTCATAGCAGTTTGTCATTACATATCTATCCCACAAGGCAAGCTGTAAATGTCACCATTGTGCTTCATGTGTCTTATCTACCTTAAAGATCTGCTGTGCTCCCTCTTCCATCCTTGGCCACACTTGATATCTAAACCTCCAGAGCGTGTGAAATTTGAGAATGGCATTAAGTCTTTGCACTGTTTCTGGGTGATGAAATTCGGACATCAGCATGTCAGAAACGGCCTCTGGCACTTTCACAGCACACAGCAGGAACATGGCAGCTGCAGGGACAGAATATCTGATCATCTGGTTTTCTTAATAACATGTTTATATGGCAAGGAGAAATCGCAGCTCTGCAAACCCTCACCAAGAGAAACCCAGTCTTGGCTCCAGAAAGGACATCACCAGTCTAGCAGGCCTAGAGAAAACTGTGCTGCTTCATGAAACCAAGCACGTGTGAGTCTACCTTTTGGAGCCACAAAGCATGACACCTGAAGCTTGTAAATTCTTCTGGAAAACCTGTTTTTAAAAGAAAATATCCCTTTGATCTTCTCACTAAAAAAATCAGTCATGACTGGTTTAAAATAAGAAGCACCTCTTGAAGTAACAGGAGTTACTTACTAATTGAGTTCGGCTTTCAGAGATTCCAAGTGATTTCTGTATTGATTGATAAAGGCTGGTTTAACAGAAGTTCTGCCTTCCCCTTGGAGCAGGAGCCAGTGCCCCAGCAGAGGTCATCTGGCTGTTCATGGATAAAACCAAAATAAAGGTTCTTGGTTAAATGGGCTCTGTGTAATGATCACAATCTGCCCCCAAGAGAAAACAGTTACCATGAATTGTAAGACCAAGGACCAGCTCACAACAGAAAACAGCACAACAGAAGTTGAGCTGGCCCAGAGTTGTTTCAATGGATCATATTTGAATATAAAGAGACATTAAATTCCAAATTCCAGACTGATAGAGGCCAATTAATGCAGATGGCACTGAGGGGCACTGCAGGAGACAAAAACAGGGGAACAGTGTTGCAGTGGGAGTTCAGTGTGTGTCAGAGAATCCATGGCTTCTTTGACCAGTAGCTCACCACAGAGCACTGAAGACAATTTCTTGAGATTTGGTGGCTGTTCCTCCTCAGTAGAAAGAGGACGTTTGCCATCGCGTTTGCCTCAACACTTATTCAGAAGGTGCTACAGGTGAGAGCTGTGCTGACAGGAGGCAATCCAAACACTGCAGGAAAACAAGGCTGCTCTCTGACTGCCCAGGTCCTGCCTTGCATCACAAAGGCTCCCAGTGCTGCTGTAAATTGGTGGTGGCCTTCCAGTTTCACCAGCTCAGAGAACTTTCTGCTCTCTGGTCTTTTCAATGTAACTATGTCAAGTCTTAGTAGGACTGATGTAAAAGTGTGAGTTGATGCTGAAGCAACCAAGAAACAGAGCCTTGGGAGGGGTCAGCAGATGGTGCTGTGGTACATTAACACAGGAGTTCTTTTTATCTAGCTGCTAGATACTAACATCTGGGGGCTTTCAGGGTTTGACCTTGATGAATGTAATTTATACTTGGGCTGAACTAACTCACTACTGAAAAAGCTACTACAGACCCTCAAATTGATTTTAATCCTCCATTCAGGAACAGGAGAAAGAGTAAGATGTATGTCAGAGACTGTTTTGGAAGAGCAGCAAAGTTTCATCCCATTCCCTGTAAGCCATGCAATTTTTTTATTTGAATCATAGAATCATTAATGTTGAAAAGGACCTCTTCATTTTGCTCCTTTTTCTTCCTGTCTGCACATTTGACCTGGGAAAGGCAAAGGGGAAAGCACAGGGGAGAACTGTGGGCTGAAAAAGTGCACTGGTGGAACAGATGGAAAATGAGAGAAGCCTGGAGAACATGAGATGTGCAGTCAAAAAATGGACTTCAGGGTAGAATTCATTGTCATCTGTGGAAAATGAGGGATTGTAAACTGGATTGAAATGTGATGAAAAGGGGAGTGATGTCTGAGGAGCACTTCAAAACTCTTGCATTGTTAGCAGCTTTTGATAAAAATGCCTGTAATTTAATCTTCAGTGTAAGAACACTTGGGATGGTCCCCTCAGGTGCACAAATCTGTGGAAGGAGGCAATCTTTAAGCCATTTCCTTGCATACTGGGGGAGGAGAAAGGCAGAATTTGAAAGTTGTGGGAAATCAGCATACAAAGAAAATCGATTACTTTAATTTATGCTTTAAGTAAACTGTGCATTGTGTGTGAGGGATGTTCACAGTTTCTAAGACTGCAACTCATTATTTCTGAACGTCTGCCATTAGCATACACTGATTATGAGTGTTTGGACAGGACAATAAGACTAGAAAAGACCTCCTGAATCACATCATCTCATCCCCTTCACAAACTCCTAAACCGAAGGACATTTGCTCTCTTTCTGGTGGTGAGAAATTTTCTGTTTTCAAGGTGGAAGAGGTCATAAAAAGTTAATTCTCATCTTTATGCTACCATGGCTTAAATACTTCTTTCTCCCTGTCTGGTCTGCTGTAGTTATGGAGAGAAACAGTATCAATTAAATAAGTATCCTCACCATACAGACCCTTCATTCCTCCTGCTGTCCTAGCAGCCTTTCATTGCACCTGCCCCATGTAAATGTCTTTCTTCAGTGACCAGAATCATGCACGGAAGTACTGTGTTCTAGGTAACTGTACATTTTGCTTTACAACAGCCTTAATACTTTGAATCTCTAATGAAATACCTCTTCTGACACAATCTGACTGTGTTTATTGTTCCACAGCTGATCGTTAGGTCAGTTATCTTCTGGCCAAGGGATATACTCTGAAACTAGTTCATTTCCAAGGGAAAGATCCAAGCTCACGAGAGAAAAATTCTCATTACTACTTTGCAACAACATAATCTTACACTTTATAGTCATAAATTTTATCCCTGGCGCAAGACCCCAAGTCTAGAGCTACGAGCTCACCAAAGGAGTTTTACTTTAAAAATATACAAGGCTTCAAAAATCTGCCTGCCGATTTTTTTAGATGAGCCCTCAGTTCTTTTAACTCCTTAAGAGAGAGCACATAGGAGAAAAGCTGCACACATTTTCTCAGAGGGTACTTCTGGTGGTAAACTCTAGGAAATAAGAGTACTTGACAAAAGTTTAAAGGGTAACATTCAACCAAAATAAAGCATTCCACCAAGCATTGACTTAGCCAATGCTATCACATAGAACTTAGCAAAATCCAGCCCATCTGGGCCCAAGTGACCAAAGTTACCTGTCTCTACTAATAATTTCCATCAGGGAACATACAGAATACTTTAGTAAACTCTGGACAGACTGTTTCCTCTGCCTAGAAACCCAGCTGAACATAGATGCTGATTTTGATGCTTTCCAAAGATCCACCACAACCAGGTGCTGAGAGAGATTGCCCTCCTGGTCCTTCTGGCCAACTCTTTTGTCCAGAGCACAAAACCACATGAAGGCCTATGAAAACCAAACAGCCCTCAAGAAACCCTGGTGGCATTCAGATTCCTCCACTGCAAAGCTGCCTTGCAAGGTCCTGTGGTCTGCTGCAAGCTGTGCAGCCAGGGCAACCATCCTAAACGGTTTTGTTCTCTTACCTGCTGCTCCAGCCATGTGCTCATCCACACTGAGCAGGAGCTCCCATGCTGCTGGCTGAATGTCCCCATACATCTCTTCTGTGAGGATAGGAGCTGCCTTGATTAGCAGTGACAAAGGTGCAGGGGAGAGGCTCATTACCTGCAACAAACCGAGCCAAGCCTTAGGGCTGAACTGCGCAAACTATCCACAGGGAACAATACATGCAGTAATTTTACCCGGTCTTGCTCTGCAGATTACCCACCAATTACCTCTAGGTTCAGCCATTTCAGATAATGCTCCAGAAAAGAACATTGCTTCTGGCTACATTGAAAGAGCAGTGTTTGCAACCCAGTTCCTAGAGCCTTTTGCTTGTCCCTCACATCACCAAAACTCAAAGAGAAGAAAAGGAAAGCCAAACTTTCCCAAGGTAGTGTACATGGTAGTGTACAAGGTAGTGCTGTAAATGGACAGGTTGTATTTAAACAAAATTGCGGATTTTCTACATTTTTAAAAATATTTCCTCCTTTATTTTTTGTATCCCCAGCTTTGATGCATGTGTCCCTATGGAAAAACAGAGATGCAGACTGTGATTTAACGAAGCTAAATGTTTAAAGGATTCTTTGACCGTGTTACCTTAAGAGGTTTAAATTTACCATTTCTCAGATGGGGAAAACATGTAGGGCTGAACTGACTGATATTCAGGAACAGGTCTTCTCATGGGCTTGGAGATCCATATATATTTTCCCTATTGTTGCAGTCTAACCTGACACCTAAGTATCACCTTACATAACTATCATATGGCCTAGTCAGTACCTGCTGCCTGATGTATTTTAGCATTCCAGAGTCCTTCTTCCCTTCCAAGTTGATATCAATCACCCTCTTTTTTAGAGAAGGAGTTCTCAAGCACGACTTGTCTGAGCACTGGAAGGAAACGAAAAGAAAACTGAGTTCGCATTTAGATTTCCCAAAATGTGGAAAAGGAGATCAGGTACAAGAGGAATTTCCATACACCAAAAGCCATCTGGTGCCAGAGTTGTAGCACAAAGCACTCTTCTTTGCTGGCAACAGACCTAGTATCAGTGAGACGACATATCCAAATTTCTTCTCTTTTTAACAATGTTTTCCCAATAAAATGTTAAGGCAGAAGCCAGTAAGTCAAACAAAGAATGTGAATGTTGTCTGTGTAATCTTCACAGGCAGCACACACAAGTATTTTAGTTAAGCAGGTTAGAGGCAAAAAGTCTAAATTTCCCCTGCAAGAAATTACCAATGGAAGTGTTTAGTGAGCACAACAATGATTCCTCTCATAGAATCACTGAGGCTGGAAAAGACCTCTAAACCATCGAGTCCAACTGTTAACTCAGAACTGCCAATCCCCCACTAAACCATGTCCCTCAGTGCCAAATCTACGTCTGTTAAATACTTTCAGGAGTGGCAACTTTACTACTTCCCTGGGCAGCCTATTCCAATGCTTGACAACCCTTTCGGAGAAGAAATGTTTTCTAATATCCAACTTAAACATCCCCTGGTGCAACTTGAGGCCATTTCTTCTCATCCTGTCACTTGTCACCTGGGAGAAGAGGCCGACCTCCACCTCACTACAACCTCCTTTCAGGGAGTTGTAGGGAGTGATGAGGTCTCCCCTGAGCCTCCTCTTCTCCAGGCTGAGCCCCCCAGCTCCCTCAGCCTCTCCTCATCAGACTTGTGCTCCCAAGCCTTCTCCAGCTCCATTGCTCTTCTCTGGACATGCTCCAGCACCTCCATGTCTTCCTTGTAGCGAGGATTATCAAAAAATTAAAAATTATGAATTGCTCTCCTGCAGTGAGGTCTGTACAAACGGTGCCTGTGCTGGTAGGAAACCTTACTGTCTCCCAAACTCTTTTTTTTCTTTGCTTAAAGGCTTTGATGATTTGATGGATAGTGAAATGTGTATCACTATCTTGCAATTCAAAGTGGGAGATGAAACAGCATGCAGTGTTCTTCTGCTATCTTTCATGAACACTGCCAGATGCTTATCCCCAGCCTGCCTTCTGTAGAGGAAATGACTGCCTCTCTTTTTAAATAAGTAAGTGATACACTACTTTTCTACGCCAGAGGAAATATATGAGGGTTTCAGTTTTCAGGAAAGTAGAAACATTAGCTGCTGTTTCACCTGCCCTGTGCTTTCTTCCATACAAACACCCTTCAATTTTCTACTTTGACAGGAAATAAACAATCTGCTGGGTAATGAGAAAACATTATGAATTTGTCTCCTCCTCCATCATTTGTTGCGTCCAGGGATGATAGCCTCCTCATCCAACTAAAACCTTCATGAGAGTTTCATGAACTTTTTTGTTTTCAGTGTTACTGCAAAGTAGTCTAATGACTCTGCCATTGCAAGTATTCAGAATGACTGTAGTTTGCCTACTGTGGTCCAGCTGTTCATATGATTAAGTCGGTGCTTGGGTGGGCACTTTCCTGAAAGCAGAAATGTATTTCCCCTGCAGTTAGAGGCGCAACTTATATGACTAAAAAGGCATAATGGTTCCTGCTGAACTGGTCATTAAAAGTCCGTCACTAAAGAGACTGTAACATTAAAGACCAATGTATACAATTCTTGGAACAGCCCTGAGAGCTCAGATCTAAAAGAAAAAGATTACATGAGATGTTAACAAGAATTTCAAGAGTGATTCTTACTAACAGATGACAAAAACCATGAAAAAAAAAGAGACTGGACTCCACAGGGTGATAAGTAGAGGCCATAAAAGACCATTAAAATTAAAGTCAGGTTTTAAAGCTTTTAAACTACCTCATCAACAACTAAGATTCTCTCCAATCAATACAGATTACATTCCTTCCATAATGTTAAATGACTTAATAGCTGGGGGTTTTTCACAGCAAAGCCATGTTTAGGAAGGGCTGTGTTAATTTTTTCATGAAAGAACTGTATGAATACATCAGGCAGCCTTTGAAGGTAATTACGACCTGCCCAGACAAACCCCAAAACATTCTGCTTTTTCCATTTACTCACTTCCTTTTGTTTTTTGCCTCTTGCCACATTGTTCAGCGTGGTGTTTTCTCGCAGAGAGTCCACTGTGTCTCCATACAGGAGTTTGATGGCCCGGACGAGGCGAGCACAGGAGCGGCTGTGATGGAGGTAGCAGTGTGGGTGACAGTAGTCAATATGGGTACATATGAAACTTTGCTGGTTGCATAAAAGGATCATAACCTGGAAATTAAAAGAGCATAATTATCTACAGAAAACGGAGTTACACAGGCAGGCATGGGGATAGTCAAGCTAACTTTTTCCACAGCCTAGCTGGGGAAGCATGAAGCTCAACACAGTTGTTTAAAAAGTTATGTGTGTTTATGCAGAGCTCCATGCTTACATGGGGTTGGCAAACTAGCTAGGCGTGGCTGAAGAAACATTAGTGTTAACAAAGTTAACAGAGCGGCTGCAGATGTGTATGTTTGGCTGGGGGCAAGATAAATGCTGAGGAAAACAGTACTCTCTCAGTTTGCAGAAAAGCTGTTGTATCACCACTCTGAGATGAGAGCTTGGATTAGAAACTGTCAACTAGTTAATTGTCATAGAGGAACAGCAGCTCTCTGTACACTGCTCTTCATGTTATACGCAAACCCAGCCTCTTAGCAGCACTCTGAGGAAAACACACAGGCATCCCCAAGCCATTCACACTGTAGGTCTTAACTGGCCTTTATGGATCCCACAACCTTGTTCAGAAATACCCAGAACTGCCACAAAGAATCTATCCCACCTTTTCCATCCACTTATGGTCTGTGCAGCTGTAGTCTGCTGGCTCTCTCAAGTAAGGCTGCCACATCATTCTCAACCCTAAAATATTTAAGTTTCTAAAAAGTCAGGAGCTAAATTTAAAACAAATCTGTGCTATGTATGTTGGATTCCTGTGTTTGCTTGCCTGTTCTGGCCTCATATTATTTTGGGGCCAGTCAGGAATAACTCAACATTTGTATCAATGTGCATATAGTGTAAGTCTAATCAGCATTGCATAGCCTCTAGCCAACCTGAGTGGCTGACACAGAGTGAGGACACTACGCTCCAGGCATTCAGGTTTCCTGTCCAGTCGCCATCTTCCAAAAAAAGAAAACTGTCAAGAACTGCTTCTGACATCAAAGCCTGTTCTTGCCCACTCCCCATAGGAATGGGGCAGCTGAGAGCAGACTGTATGAAATACTTGGGAGAAAGAGTGGGATATCAGCTCAGTATCGGCAGCTGTCTTTCCCAAAGGCAACTCTGAAGTCACACACCTTTGCAGGACACAGTCAGTCTGTGCACAGCTAGTCAATCCAAAAACAATTAATCTGTGCACAGTGAGTCAATCAAAAGCATGTGCACAAGGACACACTGACTGTACTACTCCATCACAGTGTGTCATGAGGCAACAGAGGTAGATGTGTGCAGTCCTTGGATACAAGCAGATTGAACGGTGTAGACTTGCACAACTGACTTTTGGCAAGTCTAAATTGTGGATACAGAGACTGCCAAAACGGATGTCTTAGACCCTGCATGACCAAACCACATCTGCACTGTTGTATTCCCTGTCTGTTGGATAGAGTTGGAACTACACAAGGCCCTGTTGGGTTAGACAAGTAGCCTCTAAAATGCCACTTTCCAGAAACCAGGAGCCCAGCTCACACTGTAGTCCATTCTGCTGCTCTCCCTGAACTACCCACTACTAGCCATGCTGAAGATAAGATACTGAGCTAATGGATTTTTCAGCTGAGGAAGCATGGCTGTTCCTGGACACCTAGAGAGAAAGTTCATTTCCCCTTAAAAATTAAATATATGAAATAGACAGAGGGAGCAAGATAAAAACTTTCTGGGTTTAGTCCATTTTAGAAATGGCAAACAGATGATTTCCAAAAGTCGCACCTTACTTACACTTTAGATCCTTGATGCTGTATGGAGAAAGCACAGACTGTGATCTGGTTACAGCCAGCCAGCACAAAGGTTTTCCTACTGAAAATGCCATCCTTGAGAACACTACCAGTGACTTGTACTTACATGCAGCCACGACATATTCCGATGATAGTTCTCCTCCATGCCTGTGTTGCTCAGCACCTCGGGTTCAATGCTGGGCTCGCTTGCGCTCCAAGGGCTCCCTTCTTCAAAAGAAAAATACCCAAAAGGTGGTTGTTTTTAGTGTTCCCTATGTGCTTTAAGAGTAGCGGCAGCACTTGTAAGCCAGGACAGCCTTGTGGGAACAGACCAATCCTTGTATCATGCTGGCTTGACACTTACAAGAATCATTTGGACTTGGCTCACAGGCCATCCTGTCAGTAGCAAACATTGCTCCCTCCCCACTTTTTTTTTTAATTGAAGGAGAAAGGATAATCAAAAACCATCAGAAACAAATTCTTTGCACCATTCAGATGCTGGAAATGGTTGGTTTAGTGATCTGCATTGACTGGGCTCTGTGGTTAAAAACGCCAACAAAAATCCAACCAGAAGAGGTATCCAACTGGAAATGCCAGTGGGCAAAGTCCCTGCTAATTGCCCATGGGAACTGCTAATATCATGGGGATGAAAGGGGAAAAAAATCCTGATTATAGCACACTAGTTCTGAAGAACTCAGACAAGGGAGAGATTTCTCTGGGAACTTCACTGATTCCTGTGTTTCCTCTAGCCATTTCATACCCTATAGACCTCCTATAAAACTGACATTAATGCTGTTAAGTGTTGGCTGGAGATGAATTCTGGTTTATCCTTTCTTTCTCCTCTTTAAGTGAACTGTGACTTGCCAAAGTCTAGAGAACAGGCAATCTCACTCTCCATGTTCACCTACTGAAGCATCTTCTGGGTAACATAAAAATGACCATTAAGTTTGGGAGGTTATTTCAGCTCCAAATGTATCCACAGTTTTTGGTTAACACTCCTAGCAGAGGAAGCCCCTTTAGTTCAACTGTGATGGAGATTTCTCACAGCAGGATGCACATTTGGTTTCCATAAGATACATGTATGGATATTTATCTTTTTAAGACTGAGGAAAGCAGCTGTAAACTGTAAAAATAGATATATATGCCAATATGTAGAAATACAGCATGTAGCATTTAGGTGTTATGTTCTACATATAGGAAGATATATTTTACATGTCATATGACATGCCTATGGCATCATATCTGATATAAAATATGAAGTGCATGTCCATATATATATATATACACCTATATATATATATATATTTAGCCAATCTGTTGTTCATGTAATCATTATATCATATGATTTAGGAGTATGTGTCTGTGCATATATACACAGGCACATGCTTCCCTAAAGACAGCAAGTGTTTGGCTGGCAAGCACCAGCATTCCAAGAGTTCATGCTCTAACATGGAGCGCTGAATTGACAAACTGTGCATGGAGCTGATGCTGCACCCAGGATCTGAGACATGTTCCTCCCAGGCCCTAGTCCAGGAAGTTTTCTGAAGAGGACTCTAAATTTTTCCTAGCCTGCTGGGGTGGGGGTCTCTTGCCATTTCTAACTCTGCTGCAATCACATCAAGAGTTTAGGTCCTGCCTATTGTCCCCTCCCTTTCCACCCACTCGTCTAAGTTACCTATATCAGTGACAGTGTCCCTGCTGTGGGACAGCTGCAGCTCCTCATTCTCAGACTCTGAGTCCTGCCGTGATAACTTGGTGCTCTTTAGGCTGCCGGCCCGGCGAATGCTGGAAAGGGAACCCCCCTTCTTCACCCGGAAACTGCGGGTTCCTTTAATCTGGAGCAAGCGGGAGCCTCCTATCCTGATCTTCCTGCTGGGAACTGTATTAAAAGAATAAAAGAGGACTTTTTTCCCCTTAATTTTTCCCCATTTAAAAAAGAAAGAGATCCTGGCCCTCCCCTCCCTCCCAACCCTTTGCTGCCAGCCTGTATTGCAGCATCTTTTCTTCTACCAGGGAATGTGGGGCCAGAGGCTTCCTCCAAAGCCACCGCCAATGCAGCTCTGTCAATCAGGCAGTAAAGATGCTTTACAGAAATGTGTTCAACATCTCATTTCCTGGACATCTGGTACGTCACCTTTGGCCTTGTCTGTATTTGGAATTAGCCCTCGTTCAACCACCAGCAAGTAGAGTCATCTGCTCTAACAGAAACCCAAAATGTGGACAAGGAAAACCTACGATTCACACAAATCTGAATCAATTCCTGCCAGGAAACAGGATCTACCCAGTGGATGTGAACTATAGTTTTCTTTGCCAGCCCTTGGGGTTCACATTAGTGCAGGATCACCTCTTGCTAGGGATAGATGGCTGAATCCCAAGCATGAACAAGGCACCATGGACAAACCTACTTTACCATGGGCCTAGGTTCTGTAAACATCACTGAGCTCTGCAGTAGGATCAATTATTTATTCATACAGCATGTGTGACTGCAGAAGGGTAGTGTGCTTCATGAGGTCAGCATGGAAGACTTCTTTGAAGTAAGATTTGCATAAGTCCATGTCTCTGCATGTTACTCTTCGTCATTAGAATGCTTTAGAGGAAATGGGAGCACGTAGATCCTCTCCTTCAGACAAATCAGCAACTTTCAGGCATTAACAACATCCATTGACACTCTGCATTTTTGATGAGCACACACATGAAATGGTTCAATGTTCAAAGCACCAACCGTTTGCACTTTCATTCTCCTCTTAGTTCAAAGGCAGTACATAGCAATATGTCAGTCCAAATGTTGCAACACTCAGTCATTTTACTGCAGATCTAATCAGACAAGGCCACATGTGATCAATTACCTTTTTGTGTGTGGTTGGGAATGAATGAGATACAGCTTTTTGGATATCATGGGTAAGCAAAATATTTAAATAGAATTGTATTTTGGCTTCAGGAAAAATCAAACACACTTTTACTCCCAAGAATGCCCCTAATTCCTCCAAAACCAATTCCCATTCCCATAACCAGTGGCTAACGTCCTGGTCGCAGACAGCTGGAAATGTTTTAAGAGCTACTCCTCAGTCCTCATGAATCAGGTGGGCAAATCATTGTTGAGTGACCAGAGAATCTCCCTCCAAGTGACCATGCTGAGTTCCTTAACAATCACTACTGTTTGAATCACGTTCAGATCAGCCTCCTGAATACCAAACCACTTAAGCTTGTAACTTGTAATTGCGTTTTGTGAAGTCTGCAGAATCCCATTTTGGCACTCAAAGAGTACATACGATCCTCTGAGAACCTTTATCTACCTAGCTGTATTATCTGTATTTCAAACCTACCTGAAGCGGATTCTACACAGTAAACTCGTAGCTTTTGGATAGCTGCTAAGCCATGCCTGGGGGGAGCAATGAGAGCAAAGTTTTTAACACTCCGAAAAAAAAAATGAAAGGAAACAGATTAGTACTCATCAAAGAGGTTGAGATAAAGAAACCTGTCACTGCAGGCAAGAAAAGTTTAGTTACATTCACACAACAACATTTTCCTATCTAGGAAAGTGTAGATTATGAAAGGTGCCTCTGCATCTATTGCGTTTGGCCCAGGTGGATCCCCAGAAGAATATGCTGTGGCCAAAGAAAAGAATATAATTATTGTAATTTTAAACTATAACATTATCCTGCACTTATTTAGCTTCTAAAATATTGGAATTAAATTTTTGCTATAGTAGGATTCAGCCTTCCTACTACAGTCACTCTTCCCATGTCTACAGTGCAGTAAAGAGGCAGCTTTAGTAAAGGAAAACTACATGACAGCTTAGGGAAAAGGGAAAATGGAAAAAACCCCAACTAAAATTGCAAGAAAATGTAGTTTAACAGAGGCCAGAATAAAGAAAGTTAATACTATATTTGCAAAAATAACTCAATTCTGCATTATGCCTGCAGCACAGTAACATGTGCAGGAAAAGCAAAGTCAGCATTGTCTCTGAGAAAAATAGGATAGTTAGAGACTGGCCACCAGCATTTTCCAGCAGGACTGCATGCTTGAAGGCATTCTCCTACTCAGGTAATATCCCAGTGGATGGAACTGCTCCCTGAAAAGCTTAAAAGTGGTTTCAAGTAATTGTCATAACTATTTTCAAAAGAAACCCAACCCCAAACGCAAGCTTTTCCTCATCTAAATAGGTAAAGACATCTTATCCCACTCATGTTACCTTATCAGACACCCCATAAGGCTATGTGCTTCTCTGGGCTGCCAATATGCCAAGGATACACAAAATGAGCATCAATTTATCCAGCCCACCTTTCTTACGTGGGTACCTAGCTGTCTCCACAGAAGTAACTGTCCCCCCGACACACAATCTTGGAGAAAGTTTTACACTGTGCAAGCCTTGGAAGCATTTCTATTATTTTCTCCAGAGATTGTGGCAGGGTCACAGCTGAAGACAACACAAACTTTATTTAAAGCCCCCTGAAGTCAATAAAAACTCCTCTGAATCATTAATAGACATTATAGTTCCTAGGGGATAACGAGCCACAGACCCCACCATTTTCAAATAATCATCAAATGTTTATCCTTTTCAAATTATCATCAAAATTATCATTCAAACATCTGCACCTTTAAATGGCTATTATGAGACAGAATGTAAACAGTTCTAGAAAAATTGTTAGAGAGAGAATCATTTACAGGTCTGGCAGTTTAGTCTCTAATTGCAAATACACACGATGACTGTATATTGTATTGCAACACTTGTACCATCAGATATTATGTGAGTTTTGCATGAGATGGCTCAAAAATGGAAACGACCTGCTATTCTCAGTAAACACAGTGAGCTTGAGGTTTGCTTGTACAGTATACATATGTTGGTAACATCAATCTGCTAGCCATCAAAAGCCACACAGGTGTGCATTTTTCATGTGGTAGCAAAGAATTCAAGAGATCAAGTGATCAACCACTAATTCTGTGAGATGCCATGACTTCCAAACTGGTACAGATTTCCACAGAAAGATACAGATATTCCCTCCTATCTGTGCTTTCCCCAAAATGAAAAATTGTAATCAGAGCAAAAAACAAACAAGAACATTTTATTTTTAAAGTGAATCAAATAGTGATACTTGTCTCAGCATCCCAATGAGAGACGGTTTCAAACAAGGAATGATCCTTTTTAGCAATCTTGCAGTGCTCTCAATCGGTTTCAGTCATAGCACTATTTTATAAAATTTAACATCTTTGCTTCTCACATTCGTTATATTGGACCCTGAAGGCCAGAAGCGTCTCAGAAATTATTCAAAGCCACGTGACTCCATGGCTGCCCGCTTTTTAACACGGTCTATGCAAATGAAAACATAAAATCAAGCGCCACTTCACAAGCCCTGAGAACACAGAAGCCTTATTGTGCTGACAAACCTTTTTTCTCCTCGAAGCCAGCCTCAGATTTGAGGGTGTGGCTGCTGCTGTGCAGGGAATCCTTTGAATCTTCATTTTCATCCAGAACCCCAGCAAAGCTGATCTTTCTTTCATACCTATGCCGGTCCATCTCAGGGTCCAGACGCAGCCTGCAGCTCTCCAGATCCTGTAGCAGAATGTAGACCACACAGATGTGCCAGCAATATGAGCCTCCATGCTTTCCACTGCAACTAGAGAAGCTTCAGGAGAACTGCTTCAAAATGAGAATTTATTTTTATCACGCGCTGTCAGAGACTTGAAACAGTTAATGATTTACACATTCTAAGATCACCAAAAGGCTTTTGCAAACTGAAAAGAAGCAGCTGCTCACCCCTTTCTCCCCCCCAATACTGCTAAAGAATCAGATAAGTGGGTGCCATTGTCCAGCTATCCTGGGTGCAGATGCCTGCCTGAGGAAGGGAAGAGGCTAAGAAGAGGCAAGTCCTGCAAGGCGGGAAAATCCCTTTTATCATGCCAGTGTCCTCCCTTTACATGAACTCTGCGTATCCAGCCTGGGCTATACATCTCAAATGTTGGACCATGATGGACCATGATTGATGCTGGTACGATAGGCAGCTGCAGCTGCCTTTGGAGGTGTCCGAGGCTTGTGGCATGGCCTGTGACACTACCCATTGTAAAACTCCCCACCTGGGGAGGTACAAGGCGTTCTCACCTGAGCTGGAAGTGTACAATAACTCATAACTTCTTTGAGTTTTGTGGGGTCTTCCCCCCACCCCAATGGATCAAGATCACCACTTCAACTAACAGACATGGAAGATGCAACTACCAAGTTGCATCGCTGGATCCCATGGGCGGTGACTATACATATCTTTCCACCTTTATCCTTTCTTTCCCTTTCTCTCCCTTATGCATTTCCTTAAGTGTTACCTTTATGCTCTAATGATTGCTATATGGCTATAGATGATATTGCTGTAGATGCCTTAGTATTGCTACACTTTAATAGTGCTATATTGCTATGCTTTAATATTGCTATATTGCTATAGAAGTTCTTCAAGGCTGCCAAGGCTCTGCTCCTATCTGTGGTACACGTACACCTACAAACACCAATGGAAGTGAGATTTGCCCCACTGAAATTTCAGCTTTGTGGACCATAACGTTATGTACTTGATTTTCTTGGAAAGGAAACATCACTCCAAAAATACAGAGACTCAATATTTTTATCTGGAGTGTTGTTGGCTCCTTTCTTTCCCCCATACAACAAAGTTAGAAGCAGCACTCTATGGCCATTTTCTCTAATAGACTCTTGCATAATGTGACCTTAAGGTTTCTTCCACCTATGCCTCACAGAATAATTTCTCCTCCCTTTCTCCCATGTACAAGTCTGAAAAGCTATTAATCAGTCGCATTTCTATCTGACACAAAAGCACAAATTTCTACTTACCTTCATTATCCAAAATATTCTTAGTTCCAAGCCTAACTACTTAACTGAGATGACTTCTGAACCCTGGTATTATACAGTCATTTATTATGTGGTAAAAATATCAACTAAGTGTTTAAGGAGGACTTCTGCTGAATGTATTACTTTTTAACACTGCCCTTCTTGCATACTTGGGAGCTGAGCCACTTCATTGTAGGTCACCCACAGCCTTTGAAATTAATTTCAGAACCTAATTACAATAATGCTCAGCTAAATCAGCCTGTCAAGCACAATTGTCATCAGCAAAAACTGTTCTGTCATTAACAAAAACCAGAATAGTAGGGCTAAATCCTTCATATTCTCTTGGAAATTTAACTTCTCATTCTTTCTTTACAATTTTTATCCTGATTTCCTACAGAAATTTGTCTTAAAAGATGAAACCATGTCTGCCATTCAATTCTTATCCCATTCTACGCTTACCAGCTCTGAAGCTGATGGTCACCTTCTGAAGCTGATGGTCACCTTCAACTTAATTTGTCAAAAGATAACTGCATGCCTGTGTATTTTGTAAAACAACAGGCCAAAGGCAATGTTAAACCACAGTATTCGACGTGAGAAAATCCTCACAAGAATGAACCACTGGAAATCAGATTTCATGGGTTCTGCTTTTCACAACATTAGTTGTCACCTAATCAGCCATTAGATTACTCTTTATGAGAGGATTTGATTGTGTCTCAGTCTCATGAAGGTTTATTTCTTTCCTTGCTTCTTTGTCTTCATTTCTTTCCTTTCTTCCCCCAGTCCCCTCAATTCTGTCGTCTAACCCAAACCAAAAATCTGCAGGATTTAAGCCTCAGCAAATTCTCTGTAAACCATTCTGTTCCCTTCTCCTAACCACCCTGTTCAGATACCTCTGACAACTGGCTCTCCTTATCAGCTATTTAGCATGTGAGCTGTCCCTTCTTGCAGTCCATCTCAGGTGCCCCACACCCAGCTTCTCAATCCCTTTGCTGCCCTCATCTCTACTTTGAAACTTGAACTTCCAGCACATGTTGTACTTTCACAGCCTTATCTTCTTAATCAACCATCTGATGTGCCCTGCCCGTCTTCTGTTCACCACACAATTGCTCCTTTCTCCCTGCAGAGATCCACTCGAGTTTTTACTCCACCCTTTCTCTCCACAGAACCCAGAGAGTTCTGTGGGCATGGCCCTCTTCAATGTGCATGGTCCACGTACCATGAGAGGCTCGGTCCGCGGCCTGGGCATGTAGGGAAAGGTCTCTCGAAGGAAAGTAGTTATCTCCAGGAGAAGCTGACAGGCTGCCATCTTCAGTGCAAAAGGACAACAACATTTGGTAGGATTGACAGTGCCTAGGAAAGAATAGTTCTATCATGAGCTAGGAGTTTATACAGGATCTGGAACCAAGAGGTGATGGACATTGTCACATATGGTGCACAATGCAAACTGCACTGAAAAAGAGGAAAACCCACACTTCTGTCTATGTTACTTTGCCTACACTAAAAGAAACACAGTCAAACAAATATCAATCCATGTATTTACCAGCACATGCAATAGTACTAGTATATAATATATGATATGATATTTTATTGTATTATATTACATTATGTTACAATACATTACATTATATTATATTGAAGTAACACTATGATTTACTATGGTATATATTAGAGTATATTATGTCGAAGTACCTACTAAACTAACATGAGCTTATGGCATTTTGTATAAATCTCATTTAAAGTTAATACAGATTAAGCAGTAGATGCCCTTCGTCCTCTTTTCAGCGTTGCATTCAGCCACATCTTTTGCAGTTCTAGAAAAGAGCCACTTTCAAATACAGAAAATTTTCTAAAAATATATGGAGTTATGACTAGCCAGCAAAGAGGTATTATTCCTATTATTATTAATTACTACCCTGATAACTGGAAAAGACAGCCTCCTTTGAAGTCAGGCTGCATTTTTGCAAGGAATCCATGTGCTATTTAGAGACAATCAAGGGGGAAAAAAAATCAAACTGCTTAATCAAATCATACATTCAAATGCTTAACCTAAAACAAAGTGGGAAAGGGAAGAGGGATTATCAAAATACTTGAAGTTTTGTCTCAGCTGCATCTAAACAATCAGCTTCAAAAGCCATGGACTTCGTAACCCATCTAATGCCATTCAAAGCTTGGAAAGTATGAAGGATTCTTCAGTACTTGATGAATTTGAAAAACACCATTTAGGCTAATGGACAGCAAAAAAAGTAAATAAAAAATTAGTTGTGACAACAACTAACCATGCCCTTTTTTTTTTTAGTAATGCCTGGTATTACCACCTACATACACTTCAGAGAGATCAGTGTTTTCACTTACTCTCCCCATGTATGATCTAATTACTTTTTGCAAAGAAAAAGACTAAACCAAAAAAGTGAGAAGACTCTGCAGGGATCAGATAAAACCAGATTAATTCTGTGATGCTTGCCAAGTCTTCTGTACACATTACCAATAATGAATTGTGGACTTTGTAAGGACTAAAATAATCTGAACTGTCAAATACACACAAGACATACAGTGTAAAGGAATATCCAACTGCATATTTTATGCTCCTCAGTCTACTCCCTGCAGCATACAAGGCAGCTTTTGAAAAATCTCTGCCTCCAGCAAGAATCCAGATCAGTTATTTTCAGAGCCTGGCTTTCAGGAGAGCACTTCAGCTTTTAAATTGCTTTCTAGACCACAACATGATCTCTGTTTGCTTGTCTCAGGGCACCCTTTTAAAGCAGCTCCACATCTCCCCGAGTGCCTGAACAGGGATAAGAAAGCCTATTCTGTCACTCAATCATGAGAATGGAGTTCTTCATTTCTGATGCAGGAAAATTTTGTATGCATTCTCCTTGCTTTGGATATACCTCCTAAATGGCCGATAAGATACCCAGAACAGCCACTCATGTTCCTGTAGCTGCCAGCATCGGCACACCACACAGTGACACGTGGGAATGTCTTGCTCAGGGACAAGACCTTCTCTTGAGCTCATTTCCCATAAATGCCATTGCACTGCTCCCACCTGCTCCAAAGTTGGCCTTTATGCAGAGATAAGAACAAATCCAGAACCACAGGAAGAGAAACCACAGAAGACAGATAAACAGTGCTGGCACACTACATCCAATGGGGAACAGCAGCACATGTACGTGGGAACCAGTACGTTACAGCACACACGGGTACACAAATGGTGTCTGGAGGGGGTATATTGGTTGTTACCACCTTCACCTACACCTACAACAGGATGTATGTGTTTTGACATTTTACTTTGCTTCCCGGGGCTTGCTGGAACTTGCATGCTTATGTAGACTTGCAAAATCAGTGATCTGGCACCTCCTCCCACCCGTATGCACACATAGGCACAAATGTGTGTGACTTAGTCATCCTGTTGTTATACAGATTTTTAGTGATCCTTTTTTATCTACCACTGTACTATACCTCTGCCTGAATATCAGGCAAATATACTGAAGTCAGGATTTAAAGGCCTTTAGTAGAGCACTGCCAATTCATGTCAGGTGAGGAGATGACTCTTCAATGTTCAGAAATAGAAAATAAGCTGATCTTACACAAATATTTTGACAGAGATAACTGGGAGGAATGGTGCCTGAGCACTTTTGGCACTCAGGTGAGAGTGAGACTCAAGAAATAAATTATTACCCTCCTTATAACTGCAATTTCTGTGAACAGCAATTGCAACTCACTGCCTAGTTTCTCCCTCCCTTTTCCACCAAAGTCTCTCAGCTCTGCTACCCATTTGTCATGTTGTACATCCAGGCACAGAAAGAGCAGGGGAAGAAGTTGGGGTGAAGGTGAGGGACTGGGAAATACAGCTGGGTGGCAAGAAGATGAAAAGAGAAAAAAAATTAAGTGCTCCTAAAGCAGAGGTTCTTACAAGCGGGGGTTCTTGTAGTAAAGGGAGTCTCCTTACTGTCATCTAAAAAGTCTTCTTCCTCATCCTCCTTTCTCAGGCGCCTCTTGGTCTCCTCATCATAAATGAGGCCCAGCAGGTTGGCAGGGCTCTCGCTCTCAGCATGGCACAGCTCGTTGAGGCGGACACCAATCGCCTGCAGATGGGGAGAGAGAAGCACAAGGAGGTGAGAATTTCAGCCCAGCACACTGGCAGTCAAGAGCTCTGCCCCGTGCAGGCCATAGAGATGGTTCGGCCAGAACAGAATGTCCTGGCTTTATTTTTATTGTCTGAAGTGGAGGAAAGCATGACAGAAGACTAATTGCTATCAAAAGCATAATTTAGTTCCCCCTTTTTTTCAACTAAAATTTGGGAACAGTGTCAATTTCAGGATAAAAAATTTTTGCAGATTTAGTTTAATAACAAACACCACCCCCCACCCCAAACTGGCACATGACAGGTAGAAGGTGATCAGGTCATTATTTTGTATTAATTTCTTTCACTTTTCTTTCTTCCCTTAATACATGCGTTCCAGATTTTTGCTAAGTCTTTCCACTGTTTAAGAAACTATCCTGTGACTTAGGAACCCAGTAAGAGTCCCTATTTCCTCCACAAAACTGTTGACTGCCCACAGGAAAGCCTGCTTCCGCCTTTACAGGAGAGACTCCCTGATGTGCTTTTCAAAAAGGAACTGATGATATGCTTATAAAAGCTGGGAAGGTGCATAGGTAATGCTGTATGGGGTAACCCATATAAAGAACACAGACAGATTTCCACTGAGCACTGTCACATTCTCCAAAAATGCATTGATCATTTATCGTGGCTGTATGATCTGCGTCTCCCTCTTTCTCCTTCTCTCCTCTTGCTCCCTCTGCTTCTCTTTCTCTGCTCCTTTCTTGATGTTTAGGTGGCTTGGAGTTAGAGGGATTGGATTTTGACTTAAATGTTGTGGGTAGACTGGATCTTGACTTAGGCGTTGTGGATTAATATGTGCTGAGTTGGTAGTGTAGTGGAACATTTTGTCTAGCTTGTGTAGTGCCCTGTTTGAACCTTTGCCAAGTTCCCTTATTTTCTCCCCTAAATTAATAAAGATACCTCTTGAGAACAAGTCTGTGGCTCACTCTCTTAACACTATTTCAAGGTATTAAAGAACCCTATATGTTTATATATATATGCTTGTACCCGTTCTTTGTCAGAATCCAAGAAGGAATGTCTAGAAGCAGAGTCCACAAACAGAGATCGATAGTTCTGACTGTCTGCAACACATGCAAAAACACAAGGATTATGTAATCCTATGTTCTCTATGTGGAAGGAGTTCTCAAAGGAGTCAGGCTAAGGCAGTGACCTCAGGGAATACAGAAGCAGATACATTCACACTACATACTTTTTTCATGGAACTTTGGTATTTTTGATTTTATTAGGATAATCTGTGTTTGAGACATAACAGAGAGTAAGGCTGCTCAGCTAGGATTTTCTGAGTTAGCTTTAGAAATGGAAGGAGGAGAGTTGCCAAGATACTAAGCTTGGGTGCTGTTTTGTGGTGGGAACGTACTGATATGTTCAGCATTAGCTCAAGGTTCCCCACAATGTGCTCCACTGAGAAGCATGTGTTGGTTTAACCTAGGAGAATACAGGTCAGCAAGGCAGAATACATGGGGGTTTAGTTCCCCTGAGCCTTGGATTTTATGCCTTTTTCTTTTTTCTTTTTTTTTTTTTGGTGGGAAGGGCGAGGAGGATCATGATGTTCACTGTAAAAATCTGTGGTTTTGCAAAAAGAGGGGAAAAGCACAAAGCTCACTTCCAGATAAACATATGTAACAGGCACCACAGAGGTTACTATTTTGTGTGAAATGACCCATAGTAAGTGTCAGACCTTCAGCAGGTATATTCTGTGGGGTTTCCAAGGAAACTGCAACTAGTATTGATAGGGCCAGATAAGGCAACTGCCTAGTCCCTGTATGGTAGGAGATCACAATCAAATAAAACTTAAAGGAGTCAAGCTCCAAACAAAAAGAGTCAGTTCATCAGAAGACATATAGTAGTAGCCCTGTAGAATTCCTTGCCAAAGAATGATGACTGCTAACAGTTTTTATGGGTAAAGAGAAACTGAGTAAGTACATCAAAGAGAAATCCATCAGTAAATATACAGCACCACATCAAGCTCAAGCAGCCCTGGGCTAAAATGGTTTGGAATCTAGAAAAAAAGAGAATTAGTACCACACCCTCTGCTCTTACTCTTTCCTAGCCATTCACATTTGATAAGTGGTGGAAAAAGGAGAGTGGACCAAATGGATCCTCTGAGGGAACACGTCAAAGTCACTTCCATTAGGAGAAGAGCTGGTCCTGACAGAGTGAAGTGCAAGTTGGAAGGGTGGTTTGTGAGTCCCCATTTTACTGGAACTGGAGTTTTGTATAGGATCCAACTACCTTTACAGTCTGGTATATTTTTAATGTAAGTAGAAGAGAAAAAACCAAACCACTTACATCTCCCCACTGGTAGAAGAGCTTAGCTGCATTCCACTGCAGCTTCTGGTTCCTTTTGTTGCCCACAACAGGTGAACGGCCACGGGACAAGCCTTTCTTAGTGATGTTCACATGGTGGCCCTTCATCCACTCGGGCCAGTTGCCACGATTACAGCGGTGAACAAAGCGCGCGCACTCGAGGAACAGGGCCGCTCGCGCCACTACAGGAGCTTCCTGAAACATTTGCAGAAAATCACCTTAAATACAAATACATTGGAAAAGCTCCCTGAATGTTAGAGCATTCTGTGCTTTAATCAACTGCTTCGCAAGCTTGCCATGGAATCACACAGCATGAGCAATCTCTCCATAAAAAACCTGACATCAGGATCTCACTGCGTAGGTCTCACCACTTGAGCTACTAAAAGCAAGGCTCATAAACACTGAACAGTCTTCTTGCTCAGTTCAACCACTAGAGGGGCAGAAAGAGACACATTATAAACTTAAAAACAACCTTGTACTCTTCTGTAATGCTTTCCTTCAGAAACGATCTAACTGTCAAAAGCAGAAGCATGCATCTGGCAGTGCTGTTGCAGGAACAAGTCAAACTGCAGTTCCACCTTTGCTAGTGAGGCTGCAAATACTGCAAGTGCAAAATGGCAGCATGGCCACATGAATCGAAGCATTTGCCACATTAAGTTCTGCTTATGAATCCTGGGCATGAAAGCATTAATGGAGGCTTGTTGAAACTAGGAAAAGCACTATTTGGCACTTATAACAAGCAGATATGGAGAGAGAAATACATTACTGGCACAGTCAACAAAATTTCACTGGCTGAACTTCAATGGTCTTAGCAAGCATCAGACAATTTAGTACTGAAATAACAACAGGCAGCTGAGTTTTGAAGGGTTGACTATTTTCCAGAGGAAAATCCTCCTGTCCTTGGCTTGGAAGACCACTTTTCTTTAATGGGAGAAATGTTAGACCAATAAAGAGTGCTTCTGCAACTCTCAAATATGTTCAAAAATGAACACTGTAATTTGTTTCCTAAAGAGTAGCTTAGACTCTGGAAGGAGCTTTCTTCCCAGCCAGTCTACAATTGCAAAAATAACATCTTTACAGACATGGATAATTACTAAAAAGCAAATGGTTCTCCTAATTTCCATTTAATTTCCCACTCTCTTCCTCCAATTTTCACAACCAAAACCAGCCCTAGCTAGAAGATTGTAAAATTAAGAATACAATAATGCCCACAGTTTACAAGCTGGCTTTGAAAGTTTCCCTAACAGGAATTTCACAGAGTACAAACATGTATTCCATACATTTTGATATTGGCAGCTTTAATGAGATAATTTAAACAGATCAGGATCTACTTATAAGGGAGGGTTCATCATCTGTGGTCTATCAATAATAGACCGGCCCTGAGATCATAGAACATTATTAAATAGTGCTTCCAAAAGTGCTTTAATCAAAAGCTGAAAGCAAGAAATTTTAGACCAATGCTCCTGAAGTTTTGGAACTGATTTAAGAAATTATTGACACAACATCCTTTTGCAGCTTTTTGTTCAGATTTTATACAAATGTTGGAAGAAAAAAGCTGTCCCATTGCTCTGATGAGGAAGGCAGAAATCTGAAGCCAGGCACTGACAGCCAGAAACAAAACTAATATCTAGCATCTGGAAAAAAACATTACAAATTACTTTTTGCTCACATGCAATATGGAACACAGAATAGGTAAGGATTTTTTTATTTTATTCTCACAGAGTAAAACCTTAACTACGGAGACATGCATGAACAGATGACGCCCCAGCATTAAGTCTCCTCCTGGTTTTAGTTCATCAGTGGTAAAGTCACAACTTCTTAGCATATGGGAATCTTAAAGGTATGTGTTATAAATGTTATGAAAGCAGTTGATTACTATAATTAAAGGAGGATATGTAGGATGGGGGGTAAAAGGAAGGAGCAGGAGTTCCAAATTAAAAGTCACTGAAAAGACCTACTGCTTGAAGGAGGACTTTCTGAATATCATGGGGCATGAGCTCCCTGTGATTGCTTACCTGAGGCTCTGAGAAACCTGAAGCAGCAGCAGCAAGAGAAAGATGAAGATGTGACAGAATGGACAGGGATGGATTCACACCACAGAGAAACATATCACAAATGGAGAGAAATGAATCAGGCAGGTGATGCATAGCTGAAAAGAACACAAGTTACCATGGTCACTGTCAAAACTTGACACAGCAGCAATACTCTCACAAGCATGCCCGTGCAACTGTTCACAAGTCCACTTTTAATATCAGATCTACTATACTGCTTTCCCCTTGGAAATGGTTCTTTACTGTATAAATTGACATGAATTTAAGAAATCCAACATTTTAAGTCCTCACGTTGGAGCACTTCAACATAGAGCCTGATTTGTTCTAAACAGCAAATGACCTGGGTGGGAGGGACCAAATACATAATGGATTTGGAATTTTACAGCATCGCATTAATGTTCACATAAAGCCAGTTCTGCAGTTTCATGACTGCAGAGCATTTAGGTCCAGATTTGTTTTCAAGAACAATGAATTTTATAAAAGAGTAATCAAACAGTGGTGTTTTTCTCGAGTCCTTTCTCAAACTCCGCGTGGCATTTTGAGCAAAAATTTTTTTCCATTGCTCTCCTCAAGTTGAAAAAGAAAGGCACAAAATAGCAAAGTAAATTCAAGTACTGTCAAAAGGTGCTGACTGGATTGCTTTGCTTTGCCTAACTGCAAGTTAAGTCTAGTAGGAAAAGTAGCTCAGCGTGTACACCGAAGACAGGTTGTGAGTAAATTGGTAACCAGTGCCTTGGAGAATTGCCTCAAAAACATCAGTTCAAATCTGTCTGGTTATATCTAAAAATGGTCAAGTACAATCCATGACACAGCTCTTTGTTTCTGTTCCCAGTCATTTACTCTGGGGACCTGTTTGTAGCAATGTCTGATTTCCTTCCAGGTCATATGTCCTGCTGTGGACAAGTATTTCTGCCATGGAAACAGGGACATGGGAACAACTGGGCCTGCCTAAGACCCAGAGTGACATGAAGTCAGGATACTGGCAAGTATTTTTGCAGTTTAGACTTTGTTTCGGCTGTCCCAATACTTAGTAGGTCTTCTCAAACACAACCCTGCCAGAAAGCAGTAAAATTATGGCATTTCAGCAACGATAAAAGATTTACATGTTAGAACAGACCAATTTACACATCTTACTGGAGAAATGTAATGGTGACAGATGTCACACACCATTAAACTGGTCAGAGGAAAGCTGGTATCTCCCAACCTGAGTCATTTATACTAGTCTTATTCACTGTGGCAAACCCATACAAGCACCTAGGCTGATCAAAGATCTCGAAGCTGGTATAGGAGTGGAATTTTGAAAATATGCATAAAAAAGCACGCTTAAAAATTTATGGAAGAACTGAAATTGGATCTGTTCACCTTTCTTTTTTAAAGGTTGCCTTAGCAGCTAGGTTGGATAATAATGACTTAGGAAGCTTTTCATTTGCATCAGACCTGATTCAAACTACTACTTCAAAAGCCTGAAAACAGAAGTTAAAAAAACAGAATATTTTCTGTTTGATGTGTTTTACTGACATAAAACGGGGGAATTTTTCATAACAGCATACATTGCCATTAAGCAATACAGTGAGATGACAGGCTGTCATCTTTTAAAACCTGCACTGCATGTGACTTCCGAAGTTCTATACATCTCCAATACTTTGTAGACAAAACACCAGCTGAAGAGGTACTTGGAGTGTTCTAAGTCTGTAACTACAACAAGGCGTCCTTCATCTTAGCTGCAGACCTTTCAGAAATTCTGATACCAAACTCTTCTGCATCATTCAGTGGAATGGAGAGAGAGTTAAATTCTAGTTTGTAAAAGCCAGCTCTGGAAGTCAGACAGACATCTTCAAATAGTTCATTCTCACTGATAGTTTCCATCTGACTTCATACATGGGCACAGAGTAAGATGGTCTGTCACTTAAGCATTTGGCAAATATAAAAAAGAAGTAAGACATTTACAGGCAATAGGGACAGAACTGTCCAATCCCTCTTTTATCATCTGATTTATTAGCATACAGAGTAGCACATCCCCAGAAGGGTCTTGGTGACAGTTTTTAGGAATGAGCTCCTTCCTGCCCATGCACCTTACATTCCCTGTGTTATTTTAGCATTTGCAGGGTGGCAGCCTGGCAGCCTTGCAGAATGAAATTGGGTGAAGCACACCCAGCAGGTGTGACTATCCCCCCAAACCACCCTCTGAGCTCCCTGCAACCCTGACTGGTAAGAACCACTTCTGACTGTGAGAGTGTGAGACAGGTTTCTCTATCAGCCACTGCTTCCATGGCTGCCAGCCAGAGGGACAACAATCTCCAACAGGAAGAGTGGGCACTAGTGAAGCAAACACCTGTCTACTGGAAGATGGACGGGGACTAGTCCAAACAGTAGAGCTAGATGGGAACTGATAGCAACAGCAACCTGGGACCAACGTTAATGAGATGTGCTTGAATATGCAGCCCAAGGACGCCAGGTTAAGAAGAAGGTACAAAGCAGTGCTGCACAGAGTGTAACGTCCCTACAACTATGGGGCAGGCAAGGCAGCACAGCTCAGGGTACAGCAGTAGCAGGAAGGGAGAGTCCATGAGCCTGACATCTGCAGCAGTGAGCAAAAAAACTGAATATGAGCACAAATAACACAACAGTCAAAGAGGTGAGAGGTGGAAATTGGGGGATAAGAGAGCATGTGGATGCTCTGCGAGCAGTGGCTTTCAATCTTTTCTCAGCTTGCAGACATCCAAATATAGAAGGAAGTAGAAGAGCAGCATGCAGAGAAATTGCTAATAATTGGCTGGCTTTTCACAGCTGCATCTGTCACAGTCTTGTGCTTGTCACATAAGCACCTCACAGTCACAGAACCTCACTGGCTGATGAACCACAGGCTGAAGGCCACTGCTTTACAAATGGAAGGAACTGTTTTAAAACAGTAGCTGCAAGGAAAAGAAGGAAGGAGATACAGAAGAGACACTCAGTAACAGGAAGAAGGGACTGAATTGTGTCACTTCTGTGATTTGGATCTGCAAATTAGAAATATCTGCATAAATGCATAAAAGCATGCACACTAACATTTTAATTTTTTTCCATTGACTGGCTAATAGCTCAGTTGCCTAATGTATTAAGAACTCTGTCAGAACTCCTGAGTGTAATTCCTGTGCCTCTCCAAGCAGTTATCTAGTCTTCAGTCCTTATTCTGCAGAATGACACTAACAGGAGAAACAGAATGGCTGCAAGCAAAGTAGGAAGTCGACAATAAAAGCTTTACACCAGCAATAATCTAGTTACAGGGAGCCGTGTAATAAAAAAGGATCCATTTTGTCTGCAAACTCATCCAGTCATAGATGCTAAAGCTCCAGCTAATTGCCAGCACCACCAGCTGGCATTGCTGTGGTGCTTTTCCTGCTCTCTGGGTGGGCACGAAGAGCATTAGTGACTGATAGTGGACCACAGCGTATGCACATGCTCTCACTCAGCAGGTAACAACAGACCAGTGAATGACTTACAAGATCTAGGGCTGCTGCCAAAATGGAGGCATCAGGGATAGTGCCTGGTTCACAGCAGTTCAGGAGAAACTGGAAGCGCTTCATGCCTTGGCGGATTGCTCCCAGGTTCACAACATTCTTGGATTTTCCTCCTTCTTGGTTGGAGGTCAAGTGATCATCAAAGCTATGGCAACCTAAGGAGGTAGAGAGTACAGAGGGGATGCAGGGAGGGATACGGAGAAGGGAACACAGTTTCTCACCAAAAAAAAAAGTCGGACAAAAATCCTGATGAATACAGTCTTGGTTTAAATCCCTTTCTCACCTTGATGTGCTATCTTGAAGATAACAGGGGCATTTTTAGAATACTCATGAATTCCACAAAACAGACATACAGCAAGTCAGATTCTGATATTGGTCATACTGATGTCTGCCCAGAACAATTCCACCATCCTCAGTGTGGAAGCCTACTTCAACATAGGTAAACTAGGATGTGGCCCTTCCTCCCTGCCTCTTTAACACAGATCATCTTGCTTACTGCCTGTTTTTCCTGCATAATGTCCTACCTTACTTCTCTATTGCCTCTAAGTTTACCTTGAAGTGGAGTATGCATAAATCTTATTCCTCATGTATCAATTCAGTAATATATCATCTACCAGGACAGAAAAACCAGTAGTAAATTTTGGAGATGTTCTTTGTGACAATCAAGTACTGTCCTTTTTTTTAGGCATACATCTTCTGCAATTACCAGAACACTCAAAGTGATACTGGATTCAACTTCTAGGTATCATCATCATCATCATTTGAAGTGTCTTGCACTCTTTGGGATGGAAAGCTCCCTAATAAGAGTTTCTTTGGAAAATGAAGCTGGCATCCCACTCCAGGGCTTCTTTCAAGCACGATTTAAAACTCCATGTATAGAGTTCACATGATAAATCAACTAATCCCAGTAAACACTTCTAATGCAGAAGATCATTATGCAGTTGGTACCCAGAGTTGAGAGAATGGTAGAAAGACACAGATGAGAAATCTGGAAAGTAGTTTCAAAGTGGCTGGTCAAAACCAGAGCAGTCAGCTTCCAGGCTTTTTGTCTTTATCCATAATACTCTCCCTGCTTACACATGAAAGCCCAAAAGTTTACACAATACTAAAGGATAAAGCACTGAAGAAGAGAACATTGAGTGGAGAATTCAAGATTACTTTTAAACATGGATTTGAAAGACAAGAGTCAAACCATCAGGTCTACAGGACTTTGTGACTTCTTCTTCAAGAAAGAAGAATGGCTGAAACTCAAAGTCCCTTTGAGATCGCATGCCCCAGAATTACCTGGAAAGCACTTAAATACCACAAACAAAAGTCACAACAGAAAATTACAATACAGATCTTAATTTTCCCCCGAAGGCAGAGATATATCAAATTTCAAGAGACTTATTTACAAATTCTGTGGCTTTTCTCTCTCCAGTGAAGCTTTTACATAGTTTTCCAGTAAACAAAATGTTCCATGTTGGAAAATATTCCATTGAAATGGAACAAACAAACAAAGTAGAAAGAACAGATAGAACACTTACATATATGAGCAGTCACAAACACCCTTTTCTTCCATCTCCTCCTGTTTTCCTGCCCGTAGCATGTTATCTGAGCCTTCCTGCTATGACTCTTTTAACACTAACTCATTTGAGGTACAAACAAATGTTTCCTATCCAGGGCCCTGTTAGGGCTGTGCCTGTATGAGACAAAGAACAGAAACTTGCCTAAGGAATGTCCCTAACACATCCCTAACCCCCACTAGAAAGATCTAGGAGAAGCTTTGTCCATCTGAGCTTGGTGGTACTATCACTATAGCCCTTTGCAGCCCCAGACCTGCATTTTGTTGAAGCTTTGCAAAAGAGTCCCTTGGAGTTAACTCATGATTGTCCCTTGCTACGCCCATCCTGGAGTAGCCTTGCTGTGAGCAGGGCAGCCCTCACTGACCCAACGTTCCAGTGACTCAGTCCTGCAGGAGACCTCACCCAGAGAGCAGAGATGATTTCCTAACATAGGATACACAAGCTGTGCCCCCAAACGGGTGTCCCTTGAACACCCTGACAACTTCTGTGGTCACTCACAACATCTTCAGTAAGCGCCCGAAGGAATGTTAAGGGTCTCGTTTAAATATACTGTAACTCACTTCTGTATATATGCTTTGTTCCTAGTATAGGTAAAAAGATCATTAAAATAAACATTTTTATGCATGAATGTGTATACATTTATGTGTATATATATGTATACATATGCACACATACAGATACACACACAGATTTGCACGCTTACATACACGTCCAACACAGAATCCCCAGTGGTCCAGATGATTTCTCACAATGAAGGTTACAATTCGTAAATGATGTGACAAATTATTCTACATTTATTATTATTTTTTACTGTATTGTAGTTCACTTCTCTCTATTTTCTTTTAAATTTGGCCTATTATGTTCAAAAACCCAAAAACACAAGAGGAAACACCACATGGAAAAACATGAGCAAAGTAATGGCACAGCACCATGAATGACAAGAATGGAAAGGCAGAAAGAGGTTCAATTTAATGCTTTAGGATCAGACCTTGAGGGATTTAACAGTATGTCCATCCACCATCAACAGGCTTTTATTCTCTTCTCCATAAGCACAGAAAACCTGTTGATCTGTATGGAAGACACAGAAGTACTGGAAATTTGAAGGCACTCTGTACTGTTGCTGTTCTACTGGGTTATAAACTGTCTTACCCTGAAAAGGCCTCACACTGATATCACTGTGCACATGCAAGCACAGACACACACAGGCATGTACAACCACTCTAATATTTTTGCTAATGATACGTGGCTTTCACTGCACAGCAGAGATCCTTGTTGACACAGTGATACGACTTCTTTAACTATTACACTTTGCCTTGTAAACTTTAAACATCCTTGCATTAGCGAGATGGAAAAAAATTATTTCCTACAAGAAAATACAAAGGAAATCTCACAGAAGTGTTGCAGAATGATTCAAATTTAGTAGTAGAATGGCTAAGGCTTAGTAGGAGAGTAGGCCTAGAGAGCAGCACTCCAAAGTAGTAGGTTAGCAGCCTCGTTCGTGAGAATGGAATGTACTGAAGAGGTAGGAACAATAATCAAAAGATTTAGCCAAGCATGTATATAACGATTTGTTACCTTAGATATAGTAAGGGTCTGCTGAACAGTTTCTATGGGGTTTCTATGGAGTAAGACAACTTAAGCAGATTTATGATTAAAAGTAGATGATTACCAATTGTTATCAGTATGAAATATGAGTTTGTGCTTGTAACTAAGTGTAACTGCTTACAAGTAAGAACTGCACGTAGACATGTTTGTGTGAGAGTATAAAAGCTGTATGAAAAATGAGGGTCTTCGGAATCCTGACTTGGGACGCTAGTCCTCAGGTTCCCGGGCCCTAAATAAAGCACCGCATAAACCGGCACTCTGTTGGTTTGTGTTTTCGTTACGGGCAACAGAAGCACAGCAGAAACAGCTGTGGCAGCCCGTAAAGATCTCATTGTCCCTCAGTTGTTGGTTCCATGGTGGAAGTATTTCACACCTACTTCATCAGTAGTGGATGAAGAAACCAACTCCTTCCATTGCAGTGGAATGCTACCAGACTACAAGAAGGTGCTGGACCAATGCATTCTCCTAAAGGAACAACACTTTTCGCCTAGGAGCTAGTTAAAAACCACCACCATTCTGCAGTGGCAGATGGTGGCCAGTGTACAGTGGCAAAATATGCTCATACTTTGCTGGTATCACTTGCCTGAACAGTGACTTACACACATTACACTGCAGGTCTGAGACAGATGATGGTGGAGCACACACAATGCAGTGTCAAAGTGTAATGTCAGAAAATAAAGAACATAATGCCAGTGAATGTAACATACCGTAAAGCTACCGAAATCATGGTGAAAAAGAAAATCTACGCCTTTTTGTGTGTTTTTGGGAGTCAGGTTGGGTTGGCTTGTCTTGAAGAAAACATAACAGAACTTCAAGATACAAAGTTGTCTCCCTGACAACAAGAATGTGTTCCAAGCTGAGGACATGAGCATGTGAATGACTGCATGATATTTTAAAACAGAATATATCATGATCTTGTATTATTCATAAAGGCATTTTTCAAACATAGCTAATTTTGAAAATACATTGCAATTAAATATACTTCTGTGGAAAGGAAAAGGAGTGTTACTATTAGGTTGTGTGCGAAGAAAAAGGGACGGCATCCCTAACAAATGGTATGCAGACACTAGACATGCAAACACAGAAGAAAAGAGATAATTATAACAAGGTTTGTGCAGGGTTTTCCATTTCTGTGCAGATCTTTGCTAAAACTGTCAAACAGTCACAAATTGGAAAAAAACAAACCAAAACAGAAAAACCTGATGGAACACCCATTGTTGTATTAGGTAACAGAAGATTTACACACCTAATTTTGAACTAAGTGCTTTGAAGCAAGCATTAATTTTTCAAGTGTATTGATCAAATTCGATTTGATTTAGAAAGCCCAAATGTTGTATTGCATAATTTATTTGGATATTCTTGATTTAAAAAAAAATTACTAGAGCTTTTTTCTAAATCAAAATAAAAGAAAGAAGGAAGGGAAAGAAAACAGTTACAAAGACTAAAAAGTTGGATAAGGCTAGAATGGATACAAAAACTACGGAGAAAGCAGGAAAAAAGGGAAAGCGGTAAAATACAGAAAGAAAGATATCTTAAAAAAAGATTAAAAAAAAATAAAAAAGGACATGAGAACCCTGATTTCTAACCATCTTTTTCTTCTGTGTGATGAAGCTTGGATGGGTGTCTTCGGCAGGTGCGCCATTTACCAAGACGCTTGAAGAAATTCTCCTCTTCATCTCTCCCGTTGTCCAGGCCTCCTCCCGGCCCCCCTCCTTCTGACAGCTTCACTGCGCTGGTAAACTTCACCTGTGCACAGACAGAGGGGTTGGTCAGGCTGTGCCAGACCATGAGCTCCTGGTCTCCTTGGTTAGTCATAAAGCACCTACAGAGGGGCTGTAAGGATGGCCACAGTAGCACCAGCGGGTCTGCACATACACTGAGGCACTTCATCTTGTAACCTTTCTGCTTAAAGGATTGATCTTTCGCAAGAGGTTGTAAAAGCACAAGGAAGGAAGGAGAAGCGTGACCAACAATTAAACCTTAGGTTTGTTGACAGAGCCCGCATTTCCTTCTCTTTGAACCAAGGCAGACTGACCAGTACTGTGTAGGCTTAACCTAGTCTTCACCATGAGCCACAAAAGCCCAGTCTCAAATTCCCATGGCTCTACTCTGGAGACTTCAGTGATTGAGTCTTATTGGCTTTAAACAGAATGCTTCCTTGGACAGCTAAAACCAGCCAGATCCTGCCTGTCCAAGCTCTCTGCAATCCAGCCTGACACATTTACCTTGGAACTCTGCCTGATGAAAGAGAGACGGTCGACAGAGCTGATATCCAGGAGATCTTCCACTCCGTCGGCCAGGCCAGAGAGGGAGGAGCGCTTCAGCCAGTTCCCTGTTGCAGATTAAGCCACTCAGGACAAATCTAAAAATGCTTCCAAGCAGAATCTATTTATTAGCAATTGCAGCATATTTCTCCACAGTGGCCATGCTAGGGCATGGGAAAATAGGAGGAAAGGGGAAGGCTTGTTTCATGTATAAACTACCATGCAAAGGCAGGTCTTGGGACTTGTAAAGGATCTGTCTATCAAATACTATTTGGAATATTTCTCTTGTACAGAGAGGAACAATTCCTGTGAGATTAAGGTACTAGCCTACTACTTCGGGTCACAGATTCAATAATGTATTTTGACACAGATATCCTCTGTTATTTTTGGCAAATTGCTTACATTTCCCTTTGCCTCAGATCCCCCTCTGTAAAACTGAGAAAGCAGCATTTCACAGCTTCTCTTGGGAGAATACACAATATACCTGGATAATAAGGAACTCTGTTGCAATATTTCTTAAGACAGATACATCTATCTGTGTTTCTCTGCACGTGCAATATGTATATAGAAGAGAGAGAGACATACATTTACCTATAGGGAGTTTGAGTTTCTTTCGAAGGGAGATTCGGCGGGAACGGGAGCGGGAGCGCCTGTCTGTGGTGGTTCCAGAGTGAGCAGTGGTGCACTCGGATGTGTCCTGCTCAGACTGACTACTGGTATCACTCGCTGCACTTTGTGATTTGAACATCTTTCGCCAGAAGTCCTTCCGTCCCAGATTGGCCCCCTGGTTTTGCTCATCACTGGAAGAAAAGGGATGCAGAGCATGAACTGCATTTCAGTGAAGTCTGAATGCTCAGGGGAATGAGAACTCCCTCCTACAGGCCCCCTCTAACCTCTCTATTCCTTGAGGTTTGTTTCACCTTGAATTCCAAAAATATTCTTCTCAGTGCGATATAATCAAGTTTGACAACATGCTCAATATTGTTCAAGGCACAACATAACCATCCTTTCTACCTTGAGAAGCTTGTCCACTGAACAGGTCATTCCAGTTTTTAGTTTCTACATGTGAAAAGCAAATCATCTTCTTTAGGTCAAAATGACCCACACTGATAAGATCACGCTGGTACTTTCTACAAGCATTTGTACCAGAGAGGTTTAGGACATCATGACAGCCATTTGTAAAACTGATGGAGTCACAGTTCTCATTAAGTACTGGAATGGGGACAGAATATTTTACTGTACTCTTGAGATCTCCCAGGCTATGGCAAGACTCAGAGTGGAACAGCTTGCTCCAATTCCGCAGAGTAGTAAAGGGCTTTGTGTTATCCTTGTTTACTCAGCAACAGTGAGACTTTCAAGGTTCAGTTAAGGCAGGAGAATACATGATGTAGAGCTCTGGGTCCTTGTGCAAGCAATGTCTTCATTCACATTGCATCTACTTTAACAAGACGGACACGTATTCAGAGGCATGGAGAAGTTAAATGACTTGTCCAAAGTTACTTAGGGACCAGTGGCCATTTACAGAATTTTCTAAAATTCTTAAGAGTATTGTTTGAATTTACTTCAATATTAAATGGCAGAATTCTTTGGACATAAGAGATTTCAGTCGTGCAATGTCTAACAGCAGGTTGATTTCACCTGTGCTGACAAAGAGAAATGCAGCAATCTTTGCAGACTACATGCAGCTCAGGAATGGGCTGGTTCTCACTAAAGCAGTAATGACCCTCAGCAACAACTTGGAAGTTGAAAATTAATAGAATCATCCCCCAGAAGTACAAACAAAGCACGGAGAACAGCTGTAGTGACATCTCTGAGGAATTAACACTCTATTCACAGTTATGGTAGCATGCAATATTGACAAATCTACTGCACTGTAATTTGAAAATCTCTGGTATTTCCCCATCAAAATCAGGGTGCATCCAGTTGGCAGCACTGAAAAAAAAGGCATTACCTAGATGTTTGCAGCAGCTCCTGTGGAGACACTCAACCACGTATTGTACCATCCAAAGAGAATTCTTTGCCGCCTTGCCCACTTGTACTAACCCCCAGAAGGAAGATGCTGGCAATAACACATTGAACAACCCAACAGTTACTCACTGTTCTGGAGTTTGCATTGGGCGGCTTGAGACGTAACTCCGGCATTCATCAGGGGCAGCTGAGGTCTGGCCTTTGTCAATGATGACACTTCCCACCTCGGATCTATAAAGACAAGAGAAATCATCAGCCAAAGCAAATGGATGCCCCATCCCATGGCCATTATTACAAAGCTGCATGACATGGAAACCAGCACTGCTGAGCAGCAAAGCAGCTTTAGAGAAGCACTTTCTCTTTAGCAACCTGCTGTCTCTCTCTCTCTATTTTTCCTGAAAAAGGCATCAGCTCTTAGAAGCAAAGCCAAAGTTTTCAGGAGTTTTTCAACTTCCTTAATCCTTCTCCCCAACATTTTAATATGAAAAATCTCAAAGCACCAGAGGAAATTTCTTTTTGATAAAGAAGCATGTCAGGATTAGATTTCTTCTGGAACCTCTTTTGCATACCAGGTTTACCTGTCAGATAAGCAACACAAAGGATGTGATGCACATTTAAAACTATGTCCATACAGTGTTTTGGAACTGATACTATGCTTCTTAGTTCTCTTAACCTTTCCTTCTCCCAGTGTTTCCATTGCACTGTTCTCTTAGGCCTCTTGTATGAGAGTGTCAATGCTTTTTGCTGCAAATCTATTCTGTCCCAGTTCATTAAATTTTAAAGGAGGCTGCTGCCACAGAATGTCTGTACATCAAGAACTGACACAGAATATCAAGATAAAACACACAAGCCCTTGGACTTCCTACATTTGTGTTTAGTACAGGCTGCCACACATCCATATGCAAATCAGTTATTTACCTTATCTCTTGTAGACACCCACCTTTTGCTTCCAGAAGGTTTTGGCTCTTGCTCTGTTTCCTCCGTTTTTTTTCCTGGTATTAACTTTTCAGCACTGTCTAAGAGGGCACTGAGTGCCACTCTCCGAAACACATTCCCATGAGCCTCCTTGATAAACTGGACCAGCTGTCGGATATCGCAGTACAAGCCCTTAGGAGCAAGACATCATAAAAAAGAAAGAATTCAGTCTGCATCTTGTGAAGAAGCAGTGAGAATCAATACTTTCTGAGGTACTGCAGCAGGCCATTACTTGCTCTGACTGTTGTGTGATATACTCTCCAGGCACAGGGTTTGTGTTTTTTGGCTGGAAACTCATTTAGTGCACTCAGAAGAAGCAGACAGTGAGGAGCATTATTAGTATTATGGAACATGGTCTGCAATGGGATATAGCAGATGGAGAGTTATCAGAGGCTAAAACAGCTGTGAAACGAGGGACCTGCAAAAATGACTTAAAGCCTATTTTATCCCATCCATATGAGCCATAAGCTTAAAGGTATGAAAAATCTAAGGTGTATGTGAGTGGAAGTAGAGTGGAAAAAGTTGCATGTTTTGTTTCAAAACCAGTGGGTATCTTGGGATTTTTCTTCATTATTTTAGAGGTTCACATCATAGGAAGAGAGAGGAATGACTCACTCATTCCCCAACCTCCTCCTACATTCAAGAATCTTTTTAGTTCGGAACATTCATACACATCTGTGATGTGCAAATCACCTCTATCACCTCTATATCTGAACCCCAAGGGGATGGAGGGAACAGTTTTACAGGACCTGATTTTTGCCCTGTGAGCTTTCCTGAAAGACCTTGGATTATTCTGAAAATTCCCAGCAAGGAACTGCACAGTCAGCTTTCAACAAAACAAAACAAAACAAACAAGCAAACAAACAAAAAAAAACCCACAAAAAACTCAACCAGAAAACCAACAAAAAAATAACTGGTTCTGTATACTGATTAAGGCTCTTTCTTTTCCATACTTTTTCCTGAATCCCACCACCTAATCTCTGCTGAGAAACATTCCAAAGGAGGAATATCCACAAGAACAAGAGGATTTGGACATAGGCAGACTACTCTGCTGGTTTAAGATGTTACTGTGTTTTTTTCTTCTTCCCTTCCTTCCCCTCACGTAGTATTACTGTCCCTTTAGCTGGACCTCAGTGCCTCCACAGCTCTGCCATAAGGATGGAGTACATGAATGCTTCTTGGCTGCTTCCACAAAAAATCCCAATTTCTGATAATAAAGGAGATGGTTTGAGATTAGCTGCTAGATTCTGCACCAGTTTGGAAGAAGAGAGCTCGTGGCATCCAATTTTACTGACTGCTCTGGGAAGACAGTGCATAGGCAGCAGCCAGCAGAACCTTACTTTCCTCCAGGTGTTTGGTAAATTGAATGTTTGTCTAAACTTTGGAAAGATCTACTGAATTGCTTTTCAGCAACTCACTCTGCCACAGGCGGGCCAGGTCCTTAACCAAGTGAACTGGCTTTGACTTTGCTGAAAGTTGATTTGTGCTGGCGGTGGTCTTAGAATCATGGAATCATGGAGGTTGGAAAAGACTTCTTGAGATCATTGAGTCCAACTGTTAACCCAGCACTGCCAAGTCCACCACTAAACCATGTCCCCAAGTGCCACATCCACACATCTTTTAAACCCCTCCAGAGATGGTAATTTCACCACTTCCCTGGGCAATATCTGACAACCCTTTCAGTGAAGAAATTCTTCCCAATATCTAATTTAAACCTCCATTGGTGCAACTCGAGGCCATTTCCTCTTGTCCTGTCTCTTGTTACCTGTGACAAGAAACTGAACCCCACCTGACTACACCCTCCTTTCAGGTAGTCATAGAGAGCAAGAGGGTGTCCCCTGAGCCTCCTTTTCTCCAGGCTAAACAACTCCAGTTCCCTCTGCTGCTCCGCATCAGATCTGTGATCCAGACCCTTTCCCAGCCCCACTGCCCTTCTCTGGACACGCTCCAGCACCTCAATGTCCTTCTTTAGTGAACGGCTCAAAACTGACTCCAGAATTTGAGATGCAGCCTCACCAGTGCCTGGTACAGGGGGACCACTACTGCCCTGGTCCTGCTTGTCACACACTTTCTGATACAAACCAGGATGCCATTGCCCTTCTTGTTCATTAATCCCTTGCTCCAGACTATGCTACTAATCCACTTGGAACAACACAGAAGCTGCTTGAACAGAGAGGAAATTGCAATTCATACTTTTATCACACAACTTTTATTCTGGCTAAGTCCCCAGGGTCCAAAACAGGCATGCAAGAAGGGCATCACATTTACATAATACTTCAACTGTGACTGCATAGCTTGCTACACTCAAGGGATTTGGTTAAACTGAACTAATTCTTCACTGTAAAGTCTCACTGGTGACACCCAAGTGAAAAAGTAACTTTGTTAACGTGAAATCAAGTGCTTACCAGGTTTTCCGGGCTGTGGAGCTCATGTGTAGTGGAAGCACAGCGAGTGATCAGTGACTTGAACATGGCACTCACAATAATACCTTCTACACTCTGGGCTGTAGACTTGTTGTCCACTGTGGTGAAGTTATTCCCAAATCCAGCCTTGTCTGTGAAATTCAAGTATAAGCAAGCCCTCTTGTTAGGAATGGTTTAAAAGAGATGGCTTAAAGACACATGTAAAGGAATTATTATTATTATTATTATTATTATACATGAGACAGGGACATGTCCTCATCTAATATCCTATGCTCAGTTCTCATAATCCCACCCCACAAAAGTGAGGGGTAAAAAAAATGACAAGGATGAAATCCTCCCAGAAATATCTGTATTATGAAAAAGGGATTGAAAAGATTGGGACCACTCTGGCTTCCTTTTATCCACATCTCTCATTTACAGATGTACAGACTAAGGCATAAAATTTGAACAATACCCCCAGCTTTTCTGGTTACCATTCTAAAGGACAAAAGATGTTTGATTAAGCTGAAAAGTGACAACACCCATGAAAATTAAATCTTCTGAACTACGGGAATGCTGTTCTTGAAAGGTGCACAGGGAGACCAAACTCTCAGAAAGAGTCAAAAAAGAATTACACATTCACATTAATTACAAGAAACATCCCAGTTTCATGAGCTGAGAGAAAAGACTTTCAAGAGCTGTACGAGCTGCCACGCTTCAAAGCATAAGCCACTCAATAACTGATGAAGACTCAGGGAAACTTCCTATGGGTATATTCTTCACAAAAGCTGGCTATATACAAATATTCTTTGATGCTTTCTCTGAAATGCCTGGGATCAGAGACAGGCTAATAAACTAGACAGACTCCCTGACTGTTTCAGAGAAGCTATTCCTACCCTGTAAACAATCACTGTTAACTGCTAATGCATGCAGTGACCAAGCATAAATGTTTAGTTGTTCTAATAGCACCTGGAATAATTTTTCTAACTTAAAAAAACCCTCAAAACCCCCTACATACACACATGCACACACACTCACAACTGCAGTCACGTGCATCTGTGTGTTCCTGTTTTTGTTCATTCAGCCTGTTCTTGCTGTTTACTGCCTCATCTGAGGCACCACAGAGGGTTCTAATGCTCAATTATATCTCCATTCAGACCTGGATTAAACAGGTCATTCCAGCTGGCGCCATGTCATGAAGCAGAGAATTTCCTGCCTGAGGCATCGCTGGATGAAAGTATTTTCTGTGAAGAGCCATGAACAACAGACAGGATGAATCAAGAGAGAGACCTTCAATTTTAGGTGCACTGGGTGCCCCAAGATCTCTAGGCAAGATCACTGGGTTTTTGGATCTGAAGAGGTCCAGCTCCCCTGACCCACACTGGATAAAGATACACACTCTATTTTCTGAGGATAGCAACTCACTTTTTTTCTTTTTCTAAAGGAACAGGGTATGGCTTCTTTCTGATGGCATAGTTTAGGAATACTCAAATGAGAGTTTCTGAGACTAGCTATACTTACTGTCAGTGACTGGCTCCATGCAGAATCCCAATAAAGCATGAAGGAAATCCACCACATTATTGAGAGAATCCCTGTTCACATAATCCCTCATGGTCTGCCGGAATTGAATCTTATCCAGTTTGTACAGCTTTGTGAGGCAGTTCTGAGCCTGCAATGATATCCATCAAAAAACACCTCATCAAAGTACATAGAAGCAGGGGAATTTTGCTCTTGCTTAGCCAGTGCTCTGCTGTGCTGTCTCTGAAGGAGTCTTCTGGAGGAGCCAGAAGGTTCAGGTTCCGTAACAAGATATATTCACCTCTGGAGGCAACAATAAATTCAGCATACGGAAACAGTGTACCAGCATGGGTGCCACTGTTTGGAGGTGGTGGTGAAGTCCCTGCCAGCCATGTCTCAAGGTCTCTCTTCCTCTCCCCAAGCCCAAAGTGGATTCTCACTGGATGTGAATGAAGTAGGAATGTACCACCTCCATCAAGGCTCAGTGCCTTGGTGGAACAGGTTCTTAGCCTCAGGCATCTGATTTGCAGCCTCTGGCTCAGAACAACCCATTTGAGGCACCTATACCCAGTGACCCACTTATATAATGCAAAATACTAACTTTTTATTTAAAAGCTATTGATTGCCAACTTCTTATCACAAAACTATCCGTCCTACAGGGACCCCATGCAGGCTGGAGTTAAGAGAATCTAAAATGTCAGCTCTGTGGGAAACATGAACACTCTAGCTACATACAATAGGATGCTTAACTTCCCCATAAACTCAGACAAGTGATTGTCCATGCAGTCAACACAAATGGTGCATGCAAAGCAGTTTGGCCAGACAAATGCAGAGAAAATGCAGCAGACTTAGACACCTAGGAAAATCTCTTCCCATAAACACCTCAGTTCAATGGGTCTGATAAGAACCTTGGCTCCAAGAGACCTATTCATTTATGCTTAATGTTATGCATAGGCCTAAATGCTTTGCTGGCTCAGCTCCAACATGATCTTAAAAGTCTAACTGACATTGTGATGAATATGGTACCTGTTCAACCAGTGCTCTGTGCAGCAGAATACTGTTACTACTGCCACTCTCTCACCCCATCTTGTCCCACTGTATCCAGAACTAACATCACTGCTGCAGTCTCCTCAGTACCTGGGAGCCTAGCTAACAGAACACTGCAGGATACAGAGCAACCAGTCCATCTCTGAGCCATCTAGCTCAGATCCCAGAACTAAATTATAGCTCTGTTGGCGTGATTCAGGCTAACCAAAGCCATGGTGTAGCATCTGGATCACACCCATACCGTGGGATTAGTAAATTCTCATTACAGTCACGAAAAATGCTCCCTTCTGCAAGTACACAAGGTGAGGAGGAGGCACATGCTGGAGAAGGCCTTTGAAAGGCTCCCACCTGACAGGGCATTGGACTGATTGCAGGGAGGTAAATTCTTCTGGATGAAGTCTGATATCTGGGCTACATCCTGGGCACTTTCCACTACTTCAGCTTGGGCAGAACCAAAACTGTAAGGAATTGACAGTGATGATCCATCCTGCCCTTCAGGAGGGCATGAGTGAGTCTTTCACTTCCTTGCAGCACACCAACATGCCTGCAAGTAGAGTGTACTTCAACTATCAGGAGCTGACAAAGCAGCCCAGCAGCAACCAGCAACCATAATGACCATTAGGAAAGGTGCACAGACCTACACCTTACACTTCCGGATTTAGATATGCAACCCAAGACAGCTGCATCTCCTGTAAGTGGCATACTCTACTGGGGTAACGTTATGAGAAAAGTTACTTACACCAGCTCACACAGGGGTTTTCTCCCATGTATTTGTCCCAACCCATCCATTGGGGTGGTCAGAAGCACCCTGGACTTCAAGTCTGCTCTTGGCACCCCCCCAAGGGCTGCAAGATAACACAACAGCTGAAAATCTGTTACAGCTGGGCTGTGACACAATCTTTGAGCTGGGGCAAAGAGCAACACATTTATTGTCAATACAGAGAAAGCTACAGAGGAGGCAGACAGCAATCTCAGCAGATGATGTCAAAAGTACAAGGGGGGACGCTGTAATGAGCTTTAATTCTCTTACATTCTCCCGGAATACCTGGTGTCTCAGGCGATCTCCAGAGAGCCCTCGGTGTCCTTCTCCACAACCATAGGCACAACCCAGGGACTTCACAATTTTTATCAGCATTGTGAGTGCCAGCCTATGGGTGCTGACAGATGGGCCTTCATCCTGAGAGTCACAGAGGGAAAGACAGTGTGGAATCCTGGCACAACCACCAGCATTTTGTTAACATTCTACTTTTGACAAATTGCTGTCCATTTTTCCTCTCAGACACTCCATTACTGAGTTGTTATTCTTGAAGTGTTTACTCCAATTATTTTTCAGGTTTAGGAACCAGCCCCATCCCTTTCAGCTCCCATCAGAAAGTTCTGCAATAAATGTGAAGCCTCTACATGCTGCTATGCATACCATTCAGCCTGCCCTTCAAAAAATTTTGCCTGAAAATTTCTACTTGAGTAGAAAAACAAGCATCTTTTTAAAATGTCTTAGGTGTTATGCTACTATGAATTACAACTTTGGATGTCAGCAACAGCATCTCGTGGCCAATTCTCATAGCAACACAGAAATTTATGACTACTGGTCATAGAAAAGAAGATGTGCTCATATGCTGGATTTGATTTTTCCTTAGAAGTTATGAATAATAAACCTCCCAAAAAATCATTGTGATTGAGGGTTTCAAACAATTGACAAGATATTGAAAATGTCCACACGAGGCTTACAAATTTTGCTTTTGGCAGCTGCTTCTCTGGAGTAGTTACAGTGCTTGAGTTCCCAATCATGTTTCCTCAGTGGACACCCCCCCCTCCCCCGCCCCGTGAGCACCAGAGCAAAACAAATTAATTTGTCACTGTGGTGCAAAATAAAAGAGAGCAAACAAAAGGGCAGTTGCATACATATGCATACTCAATCTTAACAGACCTTACAGTACTTTCAGGAATTGTATAAAGGAAAGCAATACAAACCTTTTCTTGTTTTTTGTCATTCTTCTCATATGGCCCTCCTCCTCCTCCACCACCTCCATCACTTCCACCTCCACCTCCTCCTCCACTTCCACCACTTCCTTCTTCTCCTCCATCTCCAAATCCACTAACTGGAGGTGGCCCAAATCCACAAGTTGAACCAGCAGAAGCAGCCCCTTTGAGCTGGAAGGATCCTTCACTTGGTCTCTTCTCAGGAGCCTCATTTTCTTTGTTCTCGCTCTTCCTCCGAACCTTCTCTACACAGGGCACCACACCAAGCTGCAGTAAGCACTCCACAATGTTCAATGCCACATCACAAATCCGGGAGCTGATGTCATGGTTTAGGACCAAGTAAACAGCCTTCAGGACCACCTGGGAGATCCAAACATCATATTTAAAGTCAGGTTTACTTTCTTTTCTAATACAATTTTGTGCCTGGAAACTGTAGTCACAGACCAGAGACTCATTATAGCAGGCACAGTACAAATTCTGAATGAAGGACATACAACCCTAAATCCCAAGAGCCTACAATCTAGGTGTAAGACAAGAAACCACAGGCTGGGCACAGTCAGGCGGCAAAGGAAACCATGAGATGACATCTGTGAGCCTGAGAATACCGCTTCGGTGCACCGGGAGCTGTCAAGTCATTAAGAAGAAAGCAGGAAAGGTGAGTTTTAAGGTGCCATTAGAAGAAAGGTGCTACTCAGTCTTATACTATACTTATAGGGAATTTGGTGCATGCCCCAGGAAACAGTCATTACATTATACCACTTAAGATTAGATGTGTGCATTCCACATGCACATGCACTCCTTGCAAGGAGTAACAGGAGTTGCAGTATCTCAGAGGAGACTCTTAGGATATGCACAAATGTATCTGACTGACTTTTATGTACTGCTGAGAGAAGTCATATAAAGAGGTGGAGGAAAAGCCCATCCAAACCCTGATCTCAATGGTACAGCTATATTGACAGAAGAGGGACCTGGCTCTCCTCGTTCCTTGCCAATTACCGAGAGATCCAGCATGCCGTTCTTGTGGACAAAGTTGTTGGTTCCATCAATGTGATCAGTGTCCTCCAAGCAACTGTAATTGATGCAGGAATCTGTCAGGCTCCGTGGGAGGTTGGCACATGCAAGTGGTTCGTGGGGCATCTCAGGGATGGGCACCTGGTTGCAAAGCTTCCTCATGTGCTCGCTGAAGAAGTCGGCATAGCCCACGTTGAACGAGGCCAGGGTGGTGTTGAAGGTGGCCACAGTGATGGTGGAGATCTGGGACCGCACTGCAGGGGGGAAAATGGCTACCTGTAAATTTCCACCTCTAGACTTATGGAATGGAAGATTGAGGCTGAGCGTGTTTAAAGCTGCTCTTAATGCAGCTTGTAATGCTGAAAGACAAGACAGGTTCCTAATTACTATAATGGATACTGGGATGAAAGATAGATGCATTTCTTCCTTTAAGCCAGTGTAAATTAGAACAACACTGAGTTTGCTCTAGCAGTACAGTTCCATGGCAGCTTAAGTTGATCTCGGTCAAGCAGGCAGTTAATTAGATCAGGGAACTCAGCCAGCCTAAATCTAATCCAAAGGGGGGATTAGAATTTGGCTAACTTTGATCCCTGTACTGGTCCAGTGCATGGTCTTTAAAGCAGCACTGCCCCTGTAAGGCAAAGAAAAAAGACTCTGCAGCTGGATGCAGGAGTGAAGGTAGGGGAACAGCAGCACCAATTTGGAACAGTTTTCTAAGTCACACCAATATGAAATATTTCATCACACCAGTTGAAAAACGTGGAGCAGTGTGTTCCTAACAATACCTATGACAGTCTAAACCACCTGCAAAATGCAAAGCTATCCGATCAGAAAGGCACCATGGCATCTCACTTCACAGTGTTCAGAGAAGGGAACTCATTACATAGTCAAGTTTAACTTTAAATTGCTCAGATTAGCATGTTGGCTACACAAGCCAATTTTTATCAAGGATTCACTGTGTTTTTACAACTCATGCTGAACTCCAGGCCACAATGTTAGTAATTTCCCACACTTAGTGCTTTTTAAGGAGGTTTATACACCCTGTAGTGTAGAAAGACCCTATGTGTCCCACAGGGTTGGTTGGACTGTCACCTGCCAGACAGTAACAGGGCTATGGAATAACAAAGAACTTCTTCCTAAGGCTATTTAATGTATTCTAATTAATAATACAGCATACATCTAATAAGCAATGACTCAGTGATGAACTGATTATGTTATATATTATGCAAATACCAACTTGTCAGAAACTTGCCAGACTGGTGACCAGATTTTCTCAAAGCCTGTGCAACCCTTCCAGCACTGAACTAGCACTATTTATTAGGAGAAATGTTCTAAGGCCAACAGCAGTACCTTGAACTAGGGTACAATTTGGTCAATGATCAGGGCAGGAATTAGCTGTTTGTATCAGAGGGTTTCTTGCTGGCAACTGTGATTTTTTAATGGCATTCACTGAAATTTGTATGGTGAAGATAACAATAAAGATGGTAGTAGGAAATCTTGTTCCAACCATTTCCCCCTTCAAATGCAGTTAAAGCTCTTTCAGTGAGCCCTGCTAACTCCTGTGCAAAGATCCTTTTCCTTCTTTGGGTTGGGTGTAGCCCATCTGTCACCAGCAGGCTGGTGTCATGTAAACAAACCCATGATCAAAACCCCCAAAATTCTGCTGGTGATACCAGACTCAGAGCCAGGTGTTGATCTGCTGGCTCTTCCTGTTTCTTCTCTCATCATTCCCTTGCAAAACTGGAAGGATAGAGAACACTACTTGTGCTCCTCTTCCCTTAATCAGTCATCCCAAGGCCCTGAAGCCTTTCTTGCGATTGAGTAAATTTCAAAGCCAGCCTTCTAACTGGAAAGAAGGGAATTAGGAAAAAAGCCTGTGATTCTCAGCACAGTCCAGGAGCTGTGGATTGTAAAGGGGTATTAAATACCATAAAATACCCCATGAAACCACTGAAGATAACAATACCAAGTTTCTGCCCAAAATTCTGTGCTGTGTTGTGGTAAGGCAGAAAACACCAAACCCTGCGTTCTCCCTGCTGATGGCCACCAATTGCTTTAACAACTGCACCAGATAAACGTGAAAGGTTTGGAACATTTTTCTACACAGAACAAAAAGCACTCAAAAGATATGGAAATAAAAAAGGAAAAAACAATTAGTCACATACTCATATATGGAAACTCAGCTTCTTGGAGTTGATATTTCAGGGAAAAGTCTTTCCTGGTGTGTTAAATTTACCTTCTTTGACTGTGTTCTCCCCGTGGCTGTTTGAGTGGTCTGGCAGGTCGGAGACCAGCGTGTGATGAGAGTGCGAGTGCCTGGCGCTCAGGCTCTCCATCTCCGTTGCTGTGTCAGAGCTCCCCCGCCTGGTAAACTTCCCTAGGGCGAGGACAAGAAAGGATATTCGGTTTACTTATCTGAGAAGTGCTTGGAGGTAAGAGACAGGAGCTGAGGTTAAAAACTGGAGGAGCGGAGTCTGCAAAAGTCAACGCATTCCAGGACACTGTGAAGCAGAACCAAACATTATAGTGGGATCTCTCACGGGGGTTTATTGATATAAAGACCAAAGGTAATAACTCTCTGCAAGGTTCTTCCCCTCAGCACATACACCCACCTTCTTAACCACCAGCACCTTCAAGAAAATGAGACTGGTCAGCACTGTATGACTCCACCCTTTGAGGCAGAGTATAGGAATTTGGTTTCTTCTCCTCTGGTCCAAAAGAAATAGGTATTTCAGGATGGAGAGTGCTAAGGCAAAGGAAATTTTTCAAGAACGCAATACGATACAAAATCCCATCTACTAAAAGAGGGGGACTGTCTCTGAAGTAGGCAGGATCTGTTGACCAGTAGACTTGAACCTGAAATACATGATTTCACTAAACATCAGAAAGCAAAAAACTGTAGGTTTAGGCACAAGAAGAATCTGGAGTCCCTGGGATTAAATTTCAACTAACTTCTTGAGGTACTGAATATATGGAAAGGAGGATTTAGATACAAAGTTTGTAATCCTTGTACAAATCTATAAATGTATATTAACTACTGACAAAACACATATGAATCTTTTAGAATTCACTTGGCTAAGTCCACTCTCCTCTGTCCCAGAGAGGGACATGTTTCCACTGGAGAGCTCTTCAAAATGGTGCCATCTAAGATGTTGAAAATGAGAAGGCTCTGGCACGGCAGATCATTTTGTTGCCTATCATCTTTAAGAAAGGGTGCTATGATAAAAATCCACGACATTGGGAGTAAATCTGTGAAACAGAAAAATGCCTAGACATTGTTCAGTGAACTTGGAAGCTTGAAGGAGTCAATTTTTACATTTAAACAACTGTATCTTTGCAATATCGAGACAGCATAAGCCTCGCTGAGACAATATCCTATTTATATTGTATCCAACATTCAATTGAGGAAGACTGTGAATAGAATATTTTTTGCCATGCTCCTAGTGACCACATTGCTGCCTCTTTAGATATTTTTCTTTAAAAGAAGAGGATGCAAATATTCCTTGAATCTATTTTAAGCTGCAGTCATGCAATGCTTGCTACCACTCAGGAAAGGCATACTCAAGTGGTACAGTGAACCCTACAGGTTGCCACAGGAGCTATTATTCTAGTGAAGATGGTAGTTTTCAGAGAAAAAGTGAACTAAGGCGTAAGTCATTCAAGGTCTGCTGTGAGCAGTCGCCACTTCTACCAACAGGTGTGTCATGCTGCAAACAGAGCCAAGGTGACAACAGGATGTACGATGAAACAAAGAGCCTTTGTTGTTCTCTGGATGTTTACAACAGGAATGACACAGAATCTGGGGCAGATATAACAACATCTCACCTAATATGGTGGTTTGCCATCCTCCTCTCTCAATGCCACGTCGGTCCTCTCCGATTCCAGAGAAACTGCCAAAGGAGAAAGTGCTGCGAGTGGGTGAGACATCCAAATGATCCTCATGGAGGAGGAAAGGCACCCCCATCCTTCTTTGCCGCTTCTTCCCAGTGTGGTGGAAAGGAATTGACCCTTTGCGCTCGCGTTCCCTGTCCTCTTTGCGGCTCTTAAACTGCAGGAAGAAGAGGGAGAGATATGGGAGCAAGTAGAACCTTTGAGCCATGGAAGACTACCATTTGAGGGAAAAAGATAACACAGATGTGTGTCCCAAGCATAACCTTCCACTCTGAGCTTCTTACCTTGGGCATTTACCCTGCTAGCAACCATCTGCACGCTGGGACCACATGAGTGTTTAAAGGAACTTAGTATTGCCCTCAGCTGGGAGGGATGCCCTTGGATAATTTTATGACGCTCTTGGACCTTGAGCTAGATGCACAGAATACACAAAAGTCTGCCTAGTATCTTGAATGGTTGCAACTTAGAGCTAGGATGAGGTAAAAATATCAGAAAACCTCACTGACTTAGCTGGAAGTACAAGTGAGCACCAGCATTTAAAAATCAGCACTGTTTGAGTGCCCTCCACTCATGCAGTTTCAGCAGAACAGCTATTTGAATAAAGATTTGAGTATCATGTCTGCAATGTGCACATGAAAACCTATGTAATAACACCCAACTCCAATGAAAAGGGACATCAATCTCACATATGGCGTGAACATAAATTCTAAGCAGACCTTCAGCCACTATTTAGCAGGACAGTGAAGTGCTGGATCATAGGTAAATCAAAGTTTTCTTTCACCCACCTTTTTGAAGATGCTCATCCCCAGGTCTGTGGAGAGATCTGGAACTGCTGGTCTACGCAAGTTGGTCAATGAAACCTTGGAAAATGCCTCTGCGCTTAGTGATTTTTCTTCCTCATTACATTTCATTGTAAGATCCTGCAGCTCCCAAAAGAAGACAATAAGCACAAGGAGAAATAGAGGACAATCAGCTTTAAAAAAAAAAAAAAAAGCTACTTCCAGGAGCTGTCATAGGAGCACTGCAGAGGAAAAGAACCTCCAATTCATTAAACAAAATGGTACACACATTTAAAGAAAAACAACTGAACAAACAAAATGTAGAAACTCTCAGAATTATTTACCTTGTCTAACATTTCTGTCACAGGCTTTGCTGTCAGTGTGGTCTCACGGCATGTTCTTCTCCAGTCTGATTCTGAACCCAGGTATGACTCTGGGTAGCTGACGATCTTCTGATCGTACACTGATGAGCAATCACAATGGCTACCCTTTTTGAAGCGTTTTTATTTGAGATCTAAGAGAATATGCCCTTAATAATATATATCTTTAAATACACATTTTGGAACTGACTGGCAATAAGCAGCACTGTCCCTTCAAAAGACTTGATTTTCAAAAAAAATTTATTTACTCACAGAAGAAACCTAAGAGTTCTACATCACTAAGCATCCTCCACTCATAATAACAGTGCTCCCAGGCCATCATAGTTCATATTTGTGTAATTCCCCCCTTCCTATATCCCAGAATGTCTCATGACAGTGAAAACCATGAGGCTCACTCACCCCAGTTTCAGTAGAGTGTGCTCAAGCACCCTCTGCACTGAGCAACACACATTACACCTGCCTGCTGCAGAGAAGGGCTTTGCCACAAAAATGGCACAAGCTCAGCTCCTGGCCATCTGCTCCCATTAAAGATCCAATGCCACCTTCCATGAGATGTTTGTGCAGCTGACCTGACCGAATTCCCAGAGGATAATTTCAACTTATTTCTGATGGAGATGATGTTTTTCTTCACTTTCCCATCAGAAACGTTGTGCTGAACAACGGGGTTATGTAAAAATACCTTTTGCTTTCAATCCAGAGATAGCCATAAGGCAAGGACAGATGAAGCGACTCCGATAGTACAGGAGGTTTAGATTCTGCCTTGCCAGATTGTCCATTGCAGAGCCAGCCAGCTCTGCAATATAAAAGTGTGCAGTTTTATGCACAAAAATGTCCAGCAGAAGTCAGTGACAGCCTTTGCAGCTGAAATCTTAAGTACCAGTTACAGTGTTTGCAGTACTGGGATACTGGGAATCACACATTTTTTCAGAGACTTTTCAGAGTAATCAGAGACTAGCCTTAAATTCTTCCTAATTATTTTATCAGCACAAGAGTGAAGGAGACACACAACAGTAAGATTCCTCTTCACCACTGTCTGTAGTACAGGTATGCTTATAAACCACTTTGCTTATATAACTGAAGGTGCCATGGAGGAGTCACACGTAAAATCCAACACACAGCAAATCAGGATTCAAACCTAGGTGCTCTCAACGGCAAGGCCAAGTACTCTATATAGCTTGGTTCTTAGTTTTTACAACTCTCTGGTCTCTTCTGGCCATCGTACAAATTTATTTTGGATTCATTATCTTTGTACACTACTGACTAAATCAGTGTTTTATTAGGTGGCTTATGGTCACCAAAAGACAAAGTAAGGATCAGGGCCTACTGAGTCACAAGCCATACAAGCACAGACAACACAGGCCCAGCTCTGAAATCTGCTCAGGGTAGGTATCCAGAAAACAACACCAGAAAACGAAATTACAGAATCGCCTTAAATCTACAGTATGGTAGATGACACATTTTAATGAACCAAGCTAGCACTCTGATGAAGACTGATTAAAACCATGGGTATTCTGTGCAGTAGACTGTGTAGCAATTATGATACGCACAGAATGGATAAGAAAGCAAAATATTTTGGGGGTTGTTCCTCTAGATTTTGTTGCTTCTATTTTCTATCACCTTCCTGCCACACAACTCTATATGTACCAGCTCATTAGTACTTCTCTCAGCTCTCAAGAAATTACACTTGAGGCTCTTGGCTTTCTATCAGCATTGCAGCAAGAACTACAGCTGCACTGGTCCTATGCTTCATTTAAGTTTTGGCTCTTTCCCCAGCAATGCTAGTGCAAGACTGTAGCAGTTTGTGAGCCTCTGAAGGTTTCATGTCCTACACCTGCCCTTAGAGTGAATTTACTGCATACAGATGCAATGCAGGTTTCCTTCATCACATGTTGCCAGGACTGAAATATGTTTAGCCTCAAGTCACTTTCTAGAAGAAGTTGGTATTCATTTTATTCACACTTCATCCAGTGTCCCTTTTCCTGTGCAACGAGGCATACTGGAATGCTGCACTGAATCTTTTCCTACTTTGCTGTTCAGATTACTAGGTGATATATGGAGGATGTTTCTTTCATCCTCTCAAACCCCACTGCTTTAGCCCAAGCTTATCTGAAATGTGATTTCAGACACATAGGAAGTGAGAGTTTTGCTGAGACTTAGGGACATGCAGGAAATTACCCTGATGAACTGCAGAACAATAGAAAGAATGTAGATTTACCACAAAAGAATCTACTGGTGCCTGATATGATTTTCAGGCAGTTGTGTTTGTCCTTACTCACTTTTTGGTTGCCGCTTCAAATCTACCCTAAAGAAACACAGAGTGCCAGTATTTTTGAGAAGTAATTGATTGACCTTTGAGCAGAAATTACGACACTGTGTTAGGAATTTAAGATCGAGACTGAAAAATCAGGCTTTAAGCATATCCCTGTGCCAGATGAGCTCGTGAAGGCTTATCATACAACCCCTTGCGTTGCTAGAAAGAAAGGACAAATCCTACCCCTTGGGAGGTGGCATTCTCTGCTGTGAACGAGCAGAGAGCCATGAGTGATGAGACTCAATTTACGAACAGCAGTAAAGTCCCTGCAGTTGGCTGGGATGAACCAGAGCCCAGGTGCCTCACTATGTTGCACAGATTTCAGTCCTCAGAGTTGTAAAGGAAGGGGGGCACGAGTTGAAAGTTTTGCTGACTGTAAGACTGCTTCACCTCCTCCATCACATCTGTTCTGCGTAACAAATCAGAAACCTTTTTGAACAGGATTCCAGTTGGATGAAGTACAGCAGGAATACACAGGACTGACACAAAGGCTACCAAAAGCAATCAAACTTAGCCTTGGAGGGAAGAATGCCCTGGACAGTCCTCACATTAACAGCTATAATGTATCCAGTGGAACTGCCAAATGGCAGAAAAGTGACAGAGTAAAGGAATCTTGCAAGAGAAACAGCCTGGAAAAGCAAGAAATAGCCAAGTGTGTGAAAGAAGAGAAGTGTTTCACAGCATACAGAGAAGAATGAGGAAGACAACCCCATTCATACTGCCTCTATAAACCACTGACTGCACTCTCTGTTGCACTAGGAGCTAAACTGGCTAATGTGCAAAAGAACCAGGCTGTTATGAGCAAGGACAAAGGGACAATACATGCATGGAAACAGTGAACCACATCAACAGCAATATCTTTCAATTTTCCCTCCAGGAGATGATATTAAGGAGGATTTTCTGCACAGCAATCCCATACAATCTCCCTGCAAAGGTAGATTAAGATGGAATAGTAATTCATATCACCTGGCCTTTATGGAGCTATGTCAAGCTTTTACAGGGATGAAACAGGAAAACATTTTATAGAAATGACACTGAACTAGAATACAGTTTAAACAACACTGCTGCTGAGCCCTTAAAACCAGCTCTCATAAAAAATATAAGAATGACTATAAAGTCCTGAGATCTAAAAACAACAGTACTAATATTGACATTGTTTATGCTTTTCTTCTGGATTATGAGCATCTGGGCTCCACAGGAGAGAAGATACCTCAGCCTTCTTTCTTATAAAATGACAAGTCAAAAACCATCAGAGCCCTACAATACCGAAAGCAATGATTTTAAGAAAAACATTAAGAATTCTGAGATTTCTGACTCACAGAAAGACATTTGATAGCAACATTAGCAAAAGAGAGAGCCTTTTATTTGAGGTGTGTCATAAAATTGGATGGCAAAAATAGAATCTCTATTAAATTTTATTAAGCAGTTCCATCAACTCAGTAAATCAGAATTTGCTGTTAAAAGCCCACATGACAGGAAAAGAGGGCACAACCTAAAAGTAGCACAAATCAACAAGGAGATTAACTGAAACTGCAACAGTATCCCGTTTTTATCCCTGGAACAAGGGAGCTATCCAACAGAAAAAACACAAAGATCTTTTCTGCACCAAGGTCAGGAGTCTGGGGTTCATTTTCCAGCAAATAGGGAGCAAGTCTTGACACCTATTAGGACAGTTTGTCTACTGAGGTTTTGTTGGCAAATATAAAAGTTATGCAATAAGAATAACAGCAGGAGAAGAGGTAACAAGATGGAAGGCTTTTGCTCATGGCCACTGTTTGTGAAATCTAGTCTAATATTTAACCCAAGTGTTTGCCTGGAGTGTGCAGTGCTGTACCAAGTGCAGTTCCTTTTCTCTCTTTTGTGGGGTTACACCAGAGAAGCTCAGTGAGTCCTGCCCATTACACTGTAATGCAAAGGCAGTTCCATTTTTTCTGACAACTACATAAGTATATTCTCACATTAAAAACTAACATTATCACAGTTCACCCTGGATTAATTATCCCAAATAAATCCTCAAGCTTTCAGGCACCAGCTCTGACTATCTGCACCAGATTCTGCCCCCAAAACCCTCATCATTCTCAGGGTCTCTTTCTGAATCATGCACATATCTGACTCCTGGGCAGTTGAACCAACACCAAAGCTGTGCCTTTCACTACTTGTCCAGCCATCACTTCCCAGCATCGCCACAACAGCAGCTATTTCCTTGTTGGTAGCACCTGCTTACCTGAGTTTTGTGGGTGTTCACCAGAGAGGGTGCAGCAGCCACCATGGAGCTGCTCCGAGGCCTCAGCAAAGGGGTGATCTCTGGTTCGGGTGGCTTCTCTGGTTTTTCCTGCAGCATGTGCCTCAGCCTCTGCAGGTAGTACATCAGTGACCACTGTGTGCCCTCCTCAGACCAGTGTGGCTGCAGCAGGCAGCGCAGCACAGCCACGTCGAAGTACGTGGCGTAGCGAGACTTCTGGCACGGTGGGATCACCAAGGACACTCTGTTCCAAAAAGCAGGAGCAGGAATGTTAGTCATCAGGCTCCTTAGGCCTTCTTAGATACTCAGCTCCCTGAATAAAGAACCGACTCTTTGGGACCAAGGCTCTGACTGAGGAAAGCATTGAAGACACATAAGTGGATACTTAGCTTTCAATTCCCCAGAGGACTCCAGTACATGCTTTGTTAAGTGTTTTCTTGGATAGGGTTGCTTTCTTAAACTGTGATCTGAAGATAAGCCTCCAGCACTCATTCTAACTGAATAATTTGTTCAGTGGGAAACAGACAACCTTTGAGCACCTGCTGTTCAGATACAAGTAATGTATATTTAGGAATCGTTTACATTTCCTCATATCAGGCCTCGCTTAAAAAGAAGCAGGCAGGGCAGCTAAGTTAGTTAACACTTTAAGCCAATTAAATTGATTCCTATACATGTTAAAGTTACTGTTATAGACATTCTTTGCTGAGGTGTTCCAGAGAAAAAGACCATTTTAAGCCCTCATTATATTGTATTGTAGAAGTTAGTGTGCATAAAAGCAAGATGTCTGTAACAAGCCTAAGTAATGAGAATCCAGAGATTTCAGATTTTAAAGGCATCATATGTACTTTCAGAGTCCACCTTATTGCAAAAAAAAAAAAAAAAAACAAAACAATGCCCCTATCTTTTTATTCTTAATTTTTTATACCACTTCCCACCCAGCAGAGTACAACTGGCCTGATCTACCCTCTGTACAGTCACTTACTGTGAGGAGACAATCTGTCAGAAAAGAAGCAAGTGAAAGGGAGTCGGAGGAATGAGAATCACAGGGCAAAAGAAGGTGTGAAATCTGGGGGTGGGGCAGGAACTCTGGACATCTTTTTTTTTTTTTTTTTGCCTGCCGAAGTACACATTTTGAATATTTCCACTCTGTGTGTTAGAAACACACCTCTGTGACCTGAGTACTTCTGGGATTTGTGGATTCTATAAAAATCAACAGCTCTTTCATGCATTGTATTCTCGGGCATTTGAGAATCATCACAAGAACATCAGGGTTTTTTTGGTTGGGTTTTTTGGTTGGTTTTTTTGTGGGCTAGTTGTTGTTGTTATAAGCTATTTATATTATCAGCTCTGCTAAACAGCATGAAAACAGAGTGGGCAGGACACCCCCATCTCTAGCTGGGTACCATCACATTCTAAGCAGAGGGATCTGAGGACAAAGTCCAGAAAAGCATCAGGGAATAGCAGCAGTACTGACCAGTGGGACCTTTAAGTGCTCAAGTGAAGAGCATGTTTTAAGTGCTTTGCTAGATCACTGCCCTGTGCATCCAAAGCAGGTACAGAACTGCCAGAGGAGAAAGAAGTGTGCAGTGAACATTGACACCACTTGGAATCATATGAACCCTGTTCCATATTACCCTTGGAAACAGGGAGCAGGTGGCATGGTTGGGCTTGAAGTAATGCATAGATCTAGAGCTCAAACCTGCAGGAGTTGGTTTGCTGCCAGCCCCACAGGCCAATGTCAAAGGCACTTGGTGACTGCAGACCAGCCCATCTGTGTCAGCATATGTCACCCTATATGCAATACATAGATTGAAAGTCTCTTTTCTAGTGCTGCATTCCAGGTAAAAATGCTTAAAGTTTCATGATTTTAAAATGACACATTATAAAAACCAGAAAAACTGAATTAGAAAGGAGAAAACAAGGAGAAATGGGAATATGCTATAATTTTTTTCCCATAAACCTGATACAAAGGCTGGTTTTGTCACAGTCCAGGTTGTGTCACACAGATGCAGCCTGCAAAAAACCTTAAGGGTAGTTGGAATACTCAAAGTATCCCAGCAAAGGAAATAAAGCCCGTCATCTCAGTAGCAATTGTGAAAGGTGATGCATTGCTCCCTGGTCACTTTGCAGGACCTTGATATGTGTCTGAGAGTCTGAACAGTCTTTCATGCTCTCCTGCATGTGGCACAGGCAAATCTGAGGCATGACACAGCCTGGAGCAAGGCATGTTCTCCTTATGAAATATTTGTCACTAAAGTCCTTCCTACAAAGCCTATTTCCCAGGCAGCCTGTTCAAGGCAGAAGCTGGATAAAGGGCTGTGCCTTTATTTGCTTCTGTGTTAAACTGTATCACCTGTATACGGAGAATTTCACTGAGTGGAGGAGGGATAATCGGCCATTTGCTCAAGCAGTGTCTGAGGAAGCAGAAATTAAACTCTATACTTCATTTAAAGGGAAATCTAGCGCTTGTATAATCAACTCCTGGTTGCCTGTGACTGCAGGGAATGTGGAAAGGCAGCCTGCCTCCAACTGCTGGCCAAGGACAAAGGAATACTGCGGCTGTTGGTAAGCAGAGTAAACAACATTTGTTCCCCAGTTGTCTGTTGCTCGGCAACCAAAGCTCCCTGTACAGTTTTAACTGATCAATGAGTTCTGCAAATGAGGAGGCATAATGATGCTCTCTTCAAAGCCTGTCTAAAGCTTCATCCCCATGGCAACCACTAGACCCAGCTTGACAAATTTATCACCTGATTCTGTCTTCTTAAAAGGTTGCTTTTTTTTTTTTTTAACAGCTGTGCACTCTCTGAGAAACAGTGTTCACATACAGAAAGGCTGTTCTGTCCCCAACTTCAGTTTTACTGGCTCACATTAATACAAATTAAATAAAGACCCAGAACTGACAACAAAATCCCAAGGGAAGCCTCCCGATGGGATGAGAGCCTTAGAGAATAGCTTTGCTCTTTGGACCACAAATCAGAGCTGTTCCTAGATGGTATCCAGAAACCCACTCCATCCTACATTTCTTCTGTCACTGTAATGAAGCCATTTCTTAAATCTGCAGCGTTCTGGACATGACATTTCCCAAAACAGAACCAAAATTTTCAGAAGGAGTTTAAGTGACACTCCTAAATCCATAGAGACCTAAAATTATAGTTATATACATTAAAATTATAGGCTTCCCTCCCTCTCCGCCCCCTGAAAACACTTATCAGCTTCATTTACTTTATGGCACCACCAAGTGTCCAGCACTACTGAAAATCTGGTTCTACCTTTATGCACCCTAAAATCTAGATGAATTTATCAGTGCCATGCAGGAAAACCTGTATGCTGCAGGGCAAGCTGAAAGGATGTTTGCGTGGCTGTTCTTCTTTGTTAGCTTGTTCCTTTGGGACAGTAGTCTGAAGGAAGCTAAGCAGCAGGATTCAGAGAAGAAATAATGAAGGCAATGGAGACAGGCTTGCAAAAATCCTTTGCTAGAGGGAAAAAAATCTGATCAGAAAGATGCCAGAAAATATACCAGTTGCCTGAGGCTGAATCCAGCTTAGGAGGGTTGAACCTGCAATTTATTTGTTGTGTCTTTAATTTTAAGAAACCAACACACTAGAAAAGACTAAAGAAACTGTCCCAACAGGTCAGCTAGAGATTTCTTCAATGGAAGTGGCATTGTGTCACCATCCTGTTCAAAACCCAGAACTGAGATTTCTGGCATTAAGAGTTTGAGATAAACATTGAGCATGCTCATCATGCACAGACAACAGCAGATTCAAGATACAGGACTTGTATAACTTTCTCCTGAGGGGGTTTGTACCTGGGATGTGCAGTACCTCTCTCCTGAGAGGTTTGGGAGGATATGCTTCCATCCAAGGAATTTCCACGATGACATGCTGAAACAGCAGCCTTTGGAGGTACAAAATCTGGCTGTGTTGTCTCACAGACCACCTGCAGTCCCTTTGGATGGTTGTAATAAAAGAAAAGAGATATATAAACATACTTATCTCTCCCATATTAGCTTTGTAACTGTGATTTGTGCTTAGACATGACCAGTACTTCCACCACAATGCCATGGTAATATGGAGAAACTGAGCAAGCCTGGGGCTTCTTAGTACTAGGCATTGCATAGGCAAAGGGTAAGACAGGGCTTTTGCCCAGGAAAAAACGTAAGATCATTGAATCATAGAATGATTTGGGTTCCAATGGGCCTTTAAGATCTAGTTCCAACTCCCCATCATAAGCAAGATCAGATTTCCATCCTACAAGACAGGATAAGGACAAGGAGATCCAGACAACTACACCTAATACCCTTTGGTTCCACTGCAAACTAGGTTGGGAGCCTTTGGAAGAACTGTGAATAACTGTAATTTCTGGAGATGGAATACTTTAGGGTGGTAACAGCAAGTTCTGTTTCCCCCCCTCTCTCAGCTCCTTATTCAAGCTTGTCAAAACTTAGCACAGAACTCACCTCAGTACGGCCACTGTCCAGATTAGGGGATTCACAAGTCGCACTCTGATTGTTGGTGGGAGAACTTCTCTTGGCTGAGAAAAGAAGTCAAAGCAGAACATTTCAGGAAACACCTCTTATATTATAATGTACCACTGAAAGGACAAACCAGAAAACAAAACCAAACGCAAAGCAGCCTCTCTCTGCTGCAGACTTTCTGGGCATCAGCCACAGCCATAAAAAGGAAAAAGAAAAAAAGGACTGTTTGAATTTTTTGCACAGTTATTTCCATTGCGTTGTCATCAACACTGTCTAGTGGAAACCTCTATTTCTTTAAAATTTAATTTGAAAATAAACTTTATCCTAAATCCATCTGCCATCAAATTTTGTTTTCCTGTACATACTAGTCCCTTTCATTTTGGAGTTTTCCCTCCTATTTGCACATATATTCAGGTCCTTTTCTAGGCTACATCTCTCAGAGTGTATTGGGATTTCCAATTTGCCAAATGCTTTCATCACAGGAAACACACATATCATAAAGAAAGTTTGGTCAGTGATATTGTAGCAGAACAAGGGCATAACACAGACTAGAATGACTATTCTTGAAATCCTGTCACATTGAAAGCTGTGCAGATGTGACTTAGACTGACTGCAAACAAAACATTCAAAGCTTCTTCATTATATTTTTTTAATTTGTTATGTGAAGGAAAATTTAAGTAAATTTGACTTTTTTTTGGTCCCAGTTTGAGATAATGCTAAGACAGCAGCATCTTCCTTGATATAAAGGAATGAGTTCCAATTACTATTTCTGTCCTGCTGAAAATGCTTTCAAAACATAACAGAGCATTTTCCTTTCATACTTTACTCCTTAAGTTATTTTTTAGGAATTTTCTGACTTCACACAGAGCTACAGGAAAAATTCCAACGGTCGAAGAAAATTTAGGACTAATTCCTTTTGTTACTTCCAGGGCTGAAATCCTATATTTTAATTCCAGAAGTTGAAGCAGAGGAATGAAGTGTTAGATGTCAAAGACTGTTTTAAATAATCTGAAATACTCGAATCTTTTCAATTCTGGGATGTTCCAAAGGTCTACAAAGCCTTCAGAACAAAATTACTTGTTTTAAGAAAAATCTGATTTGGCAAACTACATTTTCACTATGATGAAAATTACAGCTCCATGCTCTTGAGAGCTGGCAAGCAATGCTACAGCAATATATCCAGCTCACTTTCAATGCACCCCCTTGTAGAAATTATGCAAAACTATTGTCTAAAAACATAAAAGTAAAAAAGTTTTTTGAGACTAGGCCTTGGAAGCCAAAGTCTCTGAAGCCTAAGCACCCAATTCCAGTCTCATTATGGCTGAAACACAAAGGAAGAGCAACCCTTTCCAGCATGCAGAAGTGAATTCACAACCTAGGCCTTTCTTTGGAGAGTCTTGAAATTACCTTTTTTAATTTCATAACATGGCGAAATTAAAATTTTAGATAGGAGGAGAATCAACTGTGTGTTCTTCACTGTTCACTTTTGTTCAGTGCCAGTTTGGGAAAGCTCAATTCACCCACGTCAGACTGCTAAGAGATACTGCCTTTCCCCTTCTTAGCAACTGAGGAAGATGAGGTGAAACAGAGATAGGAGGCTGACAGGTAATGATAACTCTACTGAAGAGTTTCTAATTTCCTATTTGTGATGGCTCTCTCATCTCCTATTCAACTATTAGGCAAATGTCAGCTGACTCCCGAGGGGAAACAACCTTAAACTACTCTAAGGTTTCACTAATTCCTACAGTATCAGTAAATTCCTTCAAATACAATGACTACAGAATGTAAGGCAGCATTAGGCATTCCCAGCTCTCAGGAGCTACATTACCACAGCAAAATCACAGACCTGTAACGATGTTCCTGATGGGCTTTACAAGAGCATTGAAGGCAGAAACTTCAGGCTGCCTGTGTTCCCACATCGGCTGCCAAATAACGAGGCCACTGGCCAACCGGAATGTCAGATCGGACTCCTAGAAAGAGAAACAGAGGTGGTGGCACACCAGCTCACACGAAAGAATGTGGTTTCCAGTCTGTGAGGACTGTAATTTCTCTGATGCACAGATCCTACAAGAGATGAGTGACACCATGTGCAGTTCTGCAGTGGGTATATGCTAACTCGGGGACCACTGACAACACTCAGCAGACTTAATACATGTCACGTGTGGCTAATGAAAAATCACAGAGAAATCTCAATACAAAAACACACAGGAAGGTTTTTCCAAATGAAATTTCTGTACTAGTTAAGGAACCCTGTTTTTCCTAGGACATTAAGCTGTAAAAGAAAAGGCCATTCCTGGTCAGAAAGCATCTCTTTTAACCATATAAAGTCACTTCATGTTTGGTATTCAATCTCAACCTTAGGATTTACACTCCAAGACTTGAAATTCTTCCCCAAAAGAATAAGAATACTAAATATTAAAACATTACTTAGAAATTGAGGAAATATGTAACAGATTACTATGAAGTAGTGGTATAATACATCACTGATATCATTAGCACTGTTGGTACCTGAGCTATGTCAATACAGAAACGCTGACACTACTTACAGTGATGCTATCATTGCTTGACGTATGCAACTGGCTTAAATCATGCAAATTTGGGCTTTTCAATATTCATCACCACAGTATTTCAGAGATCTCAGAGATTTTCAAGATAAACCTGAGATACTGATATTAATCCCATCTTATAAATGGGAAACAACATCCCAGAAAGATTAATGTTGAAGATTGGAAATCTTCTCTCTAATAGCCAGGGTCTGCCTCCAGTTTCATTTAATTCATTCAAAGGGCAGCCCACATTTGTGTGTGTAGCGCTGGGAAGAATTCAACACTTCTTCTTGTCCTGTCCCAGTAGCTTACAGAAAAAATTATGAAAAATTTGGGCTAAATAAATTGAGCTATACGGTACTGGAACTCAGTAGCAGAAGTAGGGAAAGAATCTACTCCAGTCTTGCTTTCACCTGCCTGAATCAAAAGATTATCCTTTATTTCCTGTTCTTTCTTATCTTCTTCAACTGTTGCAGCATAGGAGGCAGGATTAGAACAGATAACAGTCCCATCACTTCATGACTTTATAGACCTTTTCCAAGTACCTACTCTTTCCCAAGGCCTAGTTGGAAACGTAAAGGCTAAAAACTGCAGCCCCTCAGAGAGGCAGAAGAACATGCAGAAAATGCCTTCTCATCACCACTCTGCAAAGCTGATGCACTCAGCATAAAATCAATAGAGCGACCCCGGCAGACAGGAAGCCTGCAGCCTGCTTCCAACTTCAGAACAAAGGAATGCTCCATTGCCTTTGCTACTGCCATGCTTATAACACCATCACACATTCCTGGTAATTAGCATCAAGATGATTAGTAATGACAACAACAAATCCCAGTGGCAGCCCCACGGTTGAAAAATTAGCAAGGCCCTTCTGAGCAATGGTTGAGAATCACTGGCGCAAGCCAAAGCTCACAACCCTTTCTGCAGGTTCCTGGATCCCAGAGACTTCACAGGGGCCACAGATCTTTCACATTCCCAAAGGCTAAAAACGGCTCACTTCAGATTTATTTTCCTTTGTGCCTGCCTGATGCTGAGGTGATTGTTCATGTCACTGGAAGGATTTCTTCCTGATGGCAGTGGTATCCTGCCAGCTTGTTAAAACATTTCCAGTGGTCCCCCAATGTGCACTGTAGGCTGAATTAAATAACAATCACAAAGGCAGAGTAATTCCTTTCCTGCTCAGAGCTCACTCCACACAAGCACCCCATCAGCGTTCCACTCACTTTAATTCTGTGGACAAGGGGAGCAAAGAGGAAGACAAACAGCTCCACGGTAGCCATGGAGTTCTGGAAGAACTTCCTTCTGCTATTCTCCTCCTCATCAGTTGTGGCACTGGGCTGGGGATGTCCTGGTGATCCTTGGTTTTCCGCCTGATGAATAAAGGCGCTACTGCTCCCTCCCCAGCTAGAGCCTCTGTCCCCTCCAAATTGGTCATTGCTGCAGTCCTGAGGAGCCTCCAGCAGCATCCAGTGAAGAGTGTGAAGAAGCTTTGTTTCAGCTACTCCAAGCTTATCCTGATGCCCTGTGTGGAAAAATGCATCACTGTATCTCACAGGGTTACCATTAATGGTACTGTTGAGACTTTCAGAGCTGCACGGGAAACTGGACATCCAACTTCCTGATAAGCATTTGAAAATTAAAATTCTACCATTAAAAGCATCAGCATTCTGTCTCATTATGTTTGAAACCTCCTGAAATCTCCTAAATCACAAGTCGCCATTTACTTCATAGCATTTGCAGTCCAGTTCCTGCAATGTCAGCTGCAGGGCATGGACAGCAGCATGGACATAGAGTGGTCCCAAAAGCAGCCAAATTGACAGTCTTGTCTGTTTGACCTTGTTGAATAAGATAAAATGGAAGTGAGCACTTCAAGGTGCTCAAGCTGTGTCCTGTTAATGCCTCCAACTGGCATGTCTCAGGAAGCAAATTCCTGGCTGAAATCAATCAGTAAAAGACTTACTAAAAGTAAGTTCTATTTGGACCTCTGTCCTTACTGTCTGATTGACTTATATGCTGAGAATCCCATGCATTGATCTGAATAAAAAGAAAAAAAAAAGAAACAAAAAGAAGAACTGAAGATACTAAAAGTACCTGCTGCAATTGACAACTGAAAGAAATACATATTCCTTCAAGGAATCCATGTCTGCTGGGTGGTTGTTCTAAAATAAGTTCTATTACCTCTGGAAAATAACCAGCAAAATGTTATTGAACTGCTCTTCAGCTCATCGAGCCATTACCTTCACTGGGGAAGCTCCCACAGGTTACTCTGCTATCAATAAGAAAGACAATCCACAAGACAAGCCACAGAACGAACTAACTGGGGTTCTAAGGATTTAGAATATGTTGGCACCCTGAGCATCAGAATGTCACATTTTGACTGACAACACCCTCAGAGGAGCACTAACCCAGTTTGTTCCGGTTGGAGAGCAGCGTTGCAGTGCAGTGCAGCACATGCGGGAGCGCAGCCTGGACGAGTTCCCAGCGAGAGATGCTCTGGATGGCTTCAGAGAGAGCTGGAGAAAGGCCATGCAGTTTGTTTTCTACTAAAACTCTTTCAAAAGACTAAAAGCAAGAACAAGGAAAGAAAGACACTGTGTATCTGTTTCTGCATATTTCTTCCAGCACACAGAACATTCTCTTTTAAAAACCTGTAATATTTAATTATATAACTAAAGCACATCTTGTAATATTTTTCCTGAAAAACACAGACTGTAACTAAAGTTCACCAGACATTTGGACGTACTTGACTAAGAAGTGAATGGGCCACACAATATATTTTCTGTAATATAAAGAGTTAAAGCAAGTATAACCTGTATATTAGTAAGTTCAGACATCAAGCCAAACTTACTGTTATGTTGGGTATTAATCTGGCATGCAAGTAATCCTGTTGAAAGTCACAGGAGCTAAGGAAGCCTGTATTTATGGAGCTGAGTGCTGGATATTCTTCTCAAACACACATGCTCTTTCAGTTTAGTGTAACACAAAGGGCAACCCATTAAAGGTATATGAGCCTTAGGAAATGTTTTCACACCCTGTCACAAAAAATAATCACTGTACAAAATCTTTTGTCTAGCCATGATGTAATGGTTTTATGAACACTTAGAGAGCTGATGGCTGCAGCAAGTTCATTATTTTTACCTCAAGCAACAAAAAGTAAGACTATCTGCCTCTGAAATCTCTATGGAAGCTCCTTATTCCTAGTTGTTCCAAAAATTTCAATAAGTTGCTGCTCTGATCAGATACAAAGATCTCATTATAGGTCACAAATGAAGTTATATTCCTTCTCCAAAGTTCTTAAAGGAAAGATAATGACAATGCATGTCCTTGGCTTATACCAGCTTAGCCTCATGACTACCTATTTGGTCACAAGCTCTTTCACCAGTGCGACAAAAACACGTTGTTGCTCCTTGGCTTTCCATTCAAGGTCTCATTTCCGGGTACTTCAATGGCATCAGGGAGAAATTCCCCCAAAACTGCCTTCTGGAAGCTGTGGTCCACATTCCGCATGCTTCAGAAACTCAAGAGGAAGCCAAGGAGTTTGCAATTATATCTTTAAATTAGTCTTGCATTTACCACATTTTGGGCCTCTGAGCACACATGAAGCTTTCCCTACATGGTTATCCGCCAGATTCCGCTGTTCTTTCCTGGTCTGAGCAGAAAGCCTAACATACTTCTGTACCCTAATGAAAGATTAGCTTCTGGAGCAGCTTATGTGATCACAAGTATCTGACACAGAAGTACTGCATGCTACCAGAAAAATGCAAACACAAAAGCTGCTGTATGGAAACCACTGAGTGTTCCTGCCTGCTACAGGCACTGCCTGGTACAGTAACTACTACTGTGGATGTACTGCCAGCACAGGAACTAACTGGCATCAGTCCCCACACTGAGAACTGTCCCAAGCAGACCAACAAGAACATGCAGTTCTTTGGACAAGTGTTCCTGTGGAATTTGCCTGGGGTTCTCCATAAAGGTCCAGCTCACAGCAGCTTCTGTCTACACCAGACACTGAAGATGCAAGGCCCTGGGTTAGCATTTGCTCCTGTAGAGCCTTCCTTTTGGATTGCTGCAGTTCTACTCTAACTTTCAGGACCTGCTACAAAAAATATACAGACATTGAGACAGAAGACCTAATTTTCACCCCACATGAACTGAGCAACTGCTGCTACAGCTGGGAGGACTTACATGCTTCAATGAGAAGGCTGAATGAGAATGTCTGAAAAAGCTCCCTGCAAGTCAGTCAGAAGACAGATATTGTCATGCTATGTGTATGTCTGGAGCTGCAGCCTCAGGGTTGCAGCTTGGCTGAGAAAGCAGTTACCTACTTATAGCAAGCTTGTTCGTGCCTCAGACACCCCACACACCAAAGGCCAATAAAGAATATGTGCCAAGGTGGTTGTGAGGGAAGTCAGTGTTTATATCTTGGCTGGAGAAAGGGCAGCCCCTTTCAGCAATGCTCTGTTTCTGTTTTCAGCTCCCTCAGGGCCACTTACACAAGCATTTTTCCTTTTAGCCTGGTAGTGACATCTGTTTTCACAGAGAGTGGCAGTCAGCCTTTTCTGGCTGCCTTCCCACTCCTTTTACCTTCTTCTCCACCAAGAACCAAAGGGACTGTCAAATACCTTGTGACCAGGATCAGTCTGTGTGTTCCTTTGCTGCTGGAATGGGAACAGGTAGCTGCCTGAAGATGCCTAGACGAGGAGTATAGGACAGAGCAGATTCTGGCGGGGCTTTGCCATGGTTTCATAAACGGCTTTGCTTGAGTCACATGAAATTCCCTGGCTCTAAGCCCAGGGAAGCTCTACCTGCATGAATTGCATAAGGCGGCAAGGGCTCAGCCAGGCCCCCAGCCCTCACTAGACAGACAGGACCTTCAGAAGCTCAGCACCCCCCGTCCCACCCTCTCAGGAGTGCCAGAGGAACTGCAGGTGTCCTCCCGGGGAGTAGCCCTATGGGATTGCATGTGGAGAAAAAAAATAACTAAAGAGCAGGGCCCAATACCTAGCTTTGTACAGAAGGACTCTGGCAGAGACATGGAGAAATGGTTAGTGCTTTTTGAGCTGGACTTGTGTCCTTGGAGGGGACCTTACAGTCCTGTTCTTCCAAAGCTCAAGTGAAAAGCCGAGACCATCGCTAAAGTAACTTCTGCCTGACTGGAAAGAGCTTGAAATGCAGGCAGACAGTACTGTCAGTTTGGGGCAGGTCCACTGAGCAAGGAGGAGTTCCTAGAAAGATCTAAAACATTAACCTAGGAGTTCATAGCACAAGGGATTGTAAGGCTCCATTGTTTACTAAATACAGCAATAGTATAAACATTAGCAAGTAATGAAATACAGATGCCAAGCACTTTATTTACAGAAAACTGTTGTGCTTAAAAACTCAGTTTTCTGCAACCAGGCCTGTTGTTTGGATAAAATAAAGGTGGCCTCCTTCTGAACTTTCCATATCTATACTTTAATTATTCATAACAATAAAACATAACTACATTTTCAAAAACAAGTAAAAAAAGAACAGAAAAGAGATGAACTTTGCATTTGCAAGATCCTCCACAAAACATTTGTGTTCTTCCATGCCCAATGCAATCCAGAGTAAAAGAATTTAATATACCCTTAAGTTCCTTACCATCACCCCAAAAATGCATTTGCTTTGTACAGCACTCACTTGCACTCCTATGAGACCATTTACAGCTCTGACTCACCACATTAGGAATGACGTTGTGTCAGGGCAGAACGATTTCAGAATGGAGAGAAGGAAGAACATTAAATCCATACTGAGGCACAAAAGCATTTAAACAGTTTAAGACAATGTATGGGGGAGGGTATTTATCTCCAGTTTAAAAGCTATTATTCATAGACTAATTGAAGTCAGTGTGATTGTTCATGTAAGGAAAACAAGGCTATGAAAGGGCTGGTTTTTTTCTTCAAGTATTATGGTATAAAGCAAAGCTCAAAGAAGCAATGCAATCTGCTCCTGCACACCAGATGCTGTACTCACTGAATCTAAGCCTCCAGCATCTGCTTCCTCAATGCACAAGATGCAGCAAATTCTACTGCAGCAAGTTTAGAGCCAAGAATAATAACAGAATACTGCATGACGTTGTGTCATTTGCATTGCCAGAGAGTTAGCAGCCTATAGACATGCCTACAACAATTCTGGTTAGCTAATTTTAAAAGGACAGATAATTTAACAGGCGCACAGTATTTTCAGGCACATTAGTCAATACAGGGGTGTTAGACAGTCAGCTGGATGTTTCAGAAGATAAGTCAGGTACCTGTCAAGTTCCAGAAACCCTGCCGCACTCATGCACTGAGCACCCTGCTACCCCACTGGATAATACAGAACGCGTTGATGTGGGCAGACATTCCTGTGCACCAGCAGGGATAGGAAACTGAGGAGCAAAGATGATGAGAAGGTGGCAGATGCAGCATATCAGGCTGTATCCCATCAGTTGCTCAAAACTAAGCCTCACCTTTGAAACCTTTCTACCATAATTTAATGATTATGTTAAGGACTGGAGAAGAATCAAGTTCTTCATTCAAGGGGTGGAAATTAATTGGATTTTTTAAGACCTTCCTTTCCCTTGGCTGACACATGTGATTTATGTTGTCTTGTGGGTTCTTTTGGTGTTATTTTTTACGCTTAGTAAATCCTGGTAGGTGCTCTAAGAAGAAAGGTGCTTTAGAATCAGCCTGGAGGACACAGAGGAAGACCTAATGCCAACAGCACAGCAAAAAGCACAGGGAAGTCACAGACAGACAGATACATCATGGAGAAGGCACAGAGAAGGAAACTGTCCCTCTACCCAACAGTAACAGGTATGAGTTCATAGGTGGGGCCACAGCCTCAGAGGAGAGGTGCTCCAAGGCATGGCTCCTGCACACTGCCAAGGCTCTTGGTAAAGGACACAAGGCAACAAGCTCCATTTTCCAGCCTCTCAGCAACCAGAAACTGTCAACGGCATCAGGCAGTGACGATGCCTTTTGCTCCATGTGCTACAATTGCAGTACATTTTACTCACTGACACACTAAGCCAGCAGTCCTCTTCCACTATCTGGTATCTAGCAAAAACCCTGAAAAATTTATGGATTTCTAAGAAGAAAATGAGTCAGCAATAGCTAAGGCTTCTCCAGCTTAATATCTTGTGAGAAGGAAGTCAGAAAATTGCTGCAGAGAGATCTAAGTACTTTAAACTACTAAGATATGTGTCCAGACCAAATTTTTCCACTCTGTCAAGTTCGGTTGCAACCACTTAATGTACTTTAAGTAATCCAAAGACCAGCAACCATTCAAGGAATTCTGAAATTCTCTAGATACACATCTTACTTGAACTTGCTGCATGCCTTCCCTTTCTCCTCAATTTGGACAGTAACTTGAGGTTTTATGTGAAATACAGTTAGAAATAGGAGTCATAGAAGTACAGATTTAAGCTGAATGGACTAAATCCACTTCTGGGATAAGCTGAGAAGCTTATCAGCCACCATGGTCAGATCAAGTTGCACGAAAAGTTAGTCACTAACAAGAGTTGAAAAAGAGAAACAGGTACGTACCACACAGGAAGCTTCATATTGTTTCCCCAGTTTAGGTCTTAAAAATGCACTGAAGGAAGGGAGAAAAAGTGTTAGAGACCCAGTACATCAATGTGGATTTTGTTTAGTTATTTTTAGGATTTTTCTCATGTCAGAAAGTTGGCAAAACACAGAGAAATTTAATGTAAAGGAAGACAAAAGGCTAAAACTATGTTCAGATACCTGTTGATAACATCTGACAAAATGCTGTTACCTTTTCTAGAAGACAAAGTACCCACACTGATATGCCAAGAAGCTGTTAATTCAACCCTCAGGAGAAATCCTGTTCCCCAGGGATAAAATCTTCCATCAGATAATTTTTAGCCATTTTATCTCAGTGAAAGATTTTCAATATACTCTGTTTAAAATGTGTTATATACTACTGAACTTTGCCTTTCCTCTATTTTAAGACAGAGATCCATTTGCCAGCTCCGTATTAAGTATTTTTCTCCACAGCAGCTGATGTACAAGGCTTATGATGAAATGCAGGCCTTGTAGGTAGAAAATACCCACCCTCTGCTGTCATTCTCCAGAATGGGATCAGAGTTAAATATTAAAAAAAACTAATCAGGTCACCTTATTTTATTTTATTTTTTTGGAGGACACTGACTGTGGCATAAAGGGATTTGGTGACGGAGGCTTTAAATTAGAGCCACAACCTTCAAATCTTCCAACCTCCCCCCCACTCTCACAGTGTTTTCACTTTAGAATTCTGCTGAGACAGGAGACAGACACGACTCACAAGGAACATGAAGCCCCAGTCATACATTCATCCAGCCCCTCACACATCATTACTCTCCAATCCAATGAAATAAGGTGAGACTTTGACGTATCTGTTTGCATGCTGACCTCTCAAGGCATAGATTACACTTCCAGGACAGCTGCAAATACAGATACAAGCAAAGCTGCAGGTCTGGTGCAGCACTGACGGTGCTGCTTCTGCTACCAGAGCTCCACGAGTCCTCTTAAAAGGGAGGAGGAGGGGAGGTGGGATGGATGGGATGGGGGGAGACGGGACAGGGAGGAAGGGAAAGGTGCATACAGACACATAGACAGGGATATTTCAAAGTCAAAGCAAGAAGCTGCCTGGGATTGCCACTAGGTTAAGCTGCCTCCAGACCTTCCCGAATCCACACAAATTGCTCTATATTGAGTGCAAAGAGAACAGCCTGTTTCACGCCTGCATGTTGCAGCTGCAATCACCGCTTCCTCCTCGCCTCCGGGCAGCAGCCGGCCCGCACCCCCCTCCCCACTTCCACTGCCCTGTTGCAGCGATATCCCAAGTACCCAGGGCTTTGCTGCTCTCACCTGGTTTGTCTCCATAGGAAGGTCTGGATGGGCAGAGGGATGCCACGGCCACTCTCCTGCTCCTGGCCCTCTGAGCTTTTCCTTTTCACCATGATGCTGATGACAGCTGCTGCAGTGAGCCAGCCTCAGCAGACACATCAGTCGGGATCTCCCATGGCTGCCTCTCCGCTGCCCGCAACTCTTTACCCTCTTCCCTTCATCCCCTGCAGCCCACCCGCTCCCTCCAGCTCTGCTGGTGCAAAATGGCTGCAGAAGGCAGGGAGGAAATTAGGGGAGCGAAGATGTCCGCGTCCCTCGGCTTCCTCCCTGCCTTCAGCACCTCCCTCTGTGGACAGCTCCCCGCTCCCAGCGCCCGGAGCCGGCGGGCGGTGACGGGCAGGAAAGGCGGGTGGGCGGCGCGGGGGCGGCGGAGGCACCGCCCCGCCAAACTTCCCAAACCGCACCGGGAGCAGCGAGCTGCAACAGGGCTCCTGCCGCCTCCTTCCCGCCGCCAAGTTGGGAAGCCCCGCCGGCCCGCAGCGAGAGGGATGCGCAGTGCATCCAGCATCCCAGAGCTGGCCGAGAGGCGCCCGCCGTCCTTCCTTCCCTCTCTCCCCCGAGTTCCGCTCCTTGGATTCACAAAGGTCCTCGAAGCGTCCGATAGAGCCTGTTAATAAACAGGGAGACACTCGTTTACCTCAAAAGTGGGGGAAAAAGGAAAGCAAGTCATAAACCCTCTTCGAAATCGAAGGCTGGCTGTAGGAGCAAGGGAAGTTTGAGATAGTTTTTCCATAGGTTTTTCTTACATAGAAGAGCTGAGACAGAGGTGGAGAGGATGGGGAGTGCGAAAGCAGATTTACTTGTGCCTCCAATTAAACACCAGACTTGACTTGGCTAATACAAGGATATATTTGAGTGCTGAAGTGCTGAACCAGTTGGCTTTGTTTGTCTTGTTTGGTTGGGTTCTTTGCTAGCAGTAACTTTTACTGCTGGTGCACAGAAGTAAGGCCCTTTTATTCACAGGATGAGCTTGCTCAGACAGGAAAGCTTTTAATTACCATTTTCTTTCCTTCAATTAAAAGTGAGATCAGATAGAAACAAAATAATCATGATTTCTAAAATATTATGAGAGCTAACTACAAAGAGAAGATGGTTAAAACAAATTACTTCTAAATGCAAGGTATGTATTAGAGAAGTTTCCCTACTCCACATCCCTATAAAACATCAGTAGAAGGGTTGTTGCAGGCCAGGGATGGTTTATGTGAATGTTAAGTGTTGTATAGTCTCACCCTCAAAACTGGTGCCATTTTAGTCAGTGATAATATTTAACTACCTCGAGTTCAAGACGCTTGCACTCTCTCAGTAACTGGTAAGCGCATTTCAAATCTGTTTGGTTTGGATTTGTTTGGTTTGTTTGTTGGTTTTTGGTTTGGTTCTTTTTTTAATCTCTCCTTATTCCTGCATTCAAGAAGCAGTCACAATAGTTTCCAGTTTGTGCTTCTAAGCCTAAGCTTATTATTCCCGTGCTCTGCTACACAGCATGAAACTCATGTAAAAGAGAGCACTGCAGCTTGCTCCAGAGTACAGCTGAAATCTCCTGTGAATTCTCCTGATTTACAGGAACACCAGTGGCACTTGGTGTGGTCAGCAGCTGCTCAGCGGTAAACAGACAGGAATGCAAGTGTGAATACAAAGCTCCACAAACCAACCAAACCAAACCAAATTTATTTGGAAAACAACAGCTTTCATTGGTTTCAAACCTATGCAGGTAAACATCATTGTTGCCCTGAACAGAGGCAGTTCTAGAGGGCAGAGAAGCTCACTAGCAGCACTTCACTGAGCCTCCAAAGGGGAACCCAAGTGGCCTCTCTACACTCTGAAGAGGAGTAGGAGAAGAGAACAAACAAGGCAACTGCACGCTCGCTTCACAACTGTCAGTGTTAACTGTCACTCAGAAAGCAGAAGGACAATATACCAATACCTCTACCTGGCTTTCTGTTACATCCCTGAAGGACTCTTTGGGGGAAACAAATGGCCTTGAAGTACAGGATTATTTTCCTTACTCCTTCTTTGTGCACAGCCAGCACCTTGCCCTGTCACAGGGCGTTAGTGAGTGGAGCTCAGGTAGCCCAACAGGCAATGAGAGGAAACTGCATCGCTACTATGCTAAATTACTATGTATTTTTGTTTTCAAATACTTTGTAGTAGCCAAAAACATAATTGCAAATTGCAGTTCTAGTCAAGCTTGCCATTTTGAGTACAGAGTATTGCTCTCTAACAACATGCAGTCATAAAAGACACGTAAATCTCTCTGTTTGTACAGTGGTTTGAAGTTACAGAATTTCCAATGCAAAACAAATCAGAGAGCAAAGGGAATATTATTAACAGCTAGCACTGTCACAAGAAAACTGCAGGCACAGTGGTGCAGATTCTCCAATCCAGCCAGGCCACAACCATCACTAAACCCAGGAGGTGGCAAAGGTGGTTTATATTAAATTTAGCAGCAGCTAGAGACCAGTTTTGCTCTTGCCTTGTTTTGGAGACAATCCCTGCCACACACACAAAAAGGGCACACACACAAAAAGGGCACACAAAATCTGGAAGATTCTATTTATCTCTATATTGAACTTCTGCTGGCAGCAGAGGCTTTTGGATTTGCAGTCAGCATTTGACTGTACCTAAATACTTACATTGCAGTGGATGCTGCAAAGAGAAAGTTCTCCAAATCAGTCCCTGCTTTCCCTTGCAGTAGGGATAAAGAGGAAGCAAGCAAACTCTTCAGGGAGGTCATTATAGTAGGAAAACAGCAAGGTGTCCTGAAAATTCACCTGTGCTACACTGGCATCTTGGGCTGGCACAGAAACATAGGTCTGTCTGCCTGCAAAAAGATCAAGACTAATGCAAGAAGTCACTGCTTTCAGGAAGCAGGCATGGGGAAAGTGGAGACTGCTCTGCACTGCTCCAGCAATTCCAAGCCCACCCAACTGCTCAGGCACAAAAGATGTCCATGACACTCTCATCCCATTTCCTCTCTTACTACAGACAGCATCAGTCTGACATCTCCCCAACTCACATGATTCTGCTTGATCACCAATTTATTCACCAGACAGTTGTGTTTATACATCCACCATAGTAGGATTCAGTCTTGATCCGGAAACAGTCAAGGCTGGCAGCGTGTCAAAGAGTGGGGACACTGAGCAGAACTTGAACACGAAGCCCCCACTCTACACAAGGGTGCCCAGAGCAGGGAACTGCTCAAACCTCACTGCCTTGCACTTGTTTCCAGGCATATGCTCTCCAATTTCTCAGCCTCAATCCCTGCCACACACACTTCTAAGTATTCACACCTTATTCATCTGTTATTCTCTGTGCAGAATCCAGAAGTATCTCAAGTCATTCTGTTGTGCAGCAGCCTTTCCAAGAGCAAAGCTGCAAAACAGCTCCTAACTGTAGATCCCAGCAAAGACAACTGTTTGGCACACTGCCAGGAACTTAGTCTTCCATAAGCTGCCAGCAGGCTTCTGTCCTAGCTGAACAGACTCATTATGAAGGAAGACCCTTTCTCTCTTGGAAGTCACAGAAGGTCAGCACTGACAGATGCTGCTCATTTTACCTGTATGGAAAATTCTTGTCACCAGGGTTTAGTGTCCACAAAGGAGACAGAGTTCTGCCAGAGTGACTTTATTCATGAATAAAGGGAGAGCTTACTGAGCATACCTAGTGAAAATCTCTTGAACAACTGGAGGAGGTAGCCTCCTTTTTATCCTAATTTTTCCTAGCTCTATAATGACCTCTTCCTTTCCTTACTGGCTAAAGTACTTGGAAGGCACAGACTTCCTGAAAACGCCTATTACGTATAAAGAGTCAGTTCTTTTCTTACTATTCTTAAGGAGCTATTTCCTTTCTCACTATTCTACAAGTTAATTGATTCTTTCAGCCACTTTCTTACCTACAAGCAGCTACTTCTTTATCTAAAAATAGCCACTTCCTTGTCTACGAACAATTATTTCCTTTCCCACCAACAACCATTTCTTTACTCACAAATAGGCACTGCCTTGCATCTGCAAGCAGATGCACACAGCTTGTTTGTAAAGGCACATTCATCTTGTTCTTGTCATACCCTTTCTCCTATGGGTCTGTCAGGTAGAAGCCTAGGAAAACTCTGTTTTCTTTAAGGGCTTTTAAACTCAGCATGAAAACATTTCAACCAAGGTTCTTCAAAAGCCTCATTCACAGCTTTTCTTGCCAGCCCTGCTCAAAACCAGCACAACTATGTGTTCAGAAACAAGGATGAATGACTCCTAAAACTACCAGGTTTGCTGCTGTTGCTGCATGAATTTAGGCAGAGGCAGACCATAGTTTATCTAGATCAGATTCCATAAAGACAGTCAGATATTTAATCCTTGGACCACATTTAGCTGGAACCAGCAGAGTGGCACAGCACTCATGCATCTGAGAATCCAATTTCAAAACAGAAAAGAAACAAAGACCAGTCACCACAAAGAAAGTTATTGCCTTTGCATAATGTTCAAGCAGCATATCATATTTACAGAGCCATGTAAGTGCAATTAAATACATAGCAGGTACAGGTTATGCTTAAACTAAATAAGACAGGGTGGGAGTGAACAAAATGGTGTAGGGTGCAGTCGACTGCTGGACAAGACTGGGGAAGGAAAAAGGTACTGTCAAGGTATCACATCATCCCTTGGCTCAGGTCTCTAAGCTCTGGGATGTGACTGCTTTCGTAGCAGCTGCAAAACTTTTACTTCCTCTGGGGGAAAAAATGCAACAAACCCTCCCCTCAAACCTCACCCCACCCAAAAAACCATTTTCCACCTTCTTTCTGGAGAAGAAAGTGTAGATCTCTTGTTCCACTGAGTTATCAAACGTGTCTTCCTTTCTGTTGCCCAGAGAGAGCTAAGCACTGCCTACACCATATGCTTCTCCTTCCAGAGTAAGGGCACTCACACAAACCAGGTTTGGGAGCCCCTCCACCAGGGCCACACAGTCTTTTACTCCCAGCAACTGAGACTTCTGCACAGCCACATATCTCTAGGTGGAAGGCCTTCTGCCTGCCCATCTGATCTGATCCATGTCTCTGTTCCTATACAATGCAAGGAATACCCCTTGAGCTGTGACAGGCACAGGATGGACAGATGCTCTGTACATCTAGCAAATATTGAGGCCTCCCTCACGTTCAATAACAAGTAGTTATTCAAGATTTTATTCACAAATGGTACTCACCTCAATGCTCCAGCATCACAATCTGCTATCAGATGATAAAATACATCACCTACTACACACTGCTAATAAGATACTCAGTCATCATGGCTAGGCTTCGCGAACGAAGATTTGTGAAGGCACTATCCACATTTGCTGCAGGTACTATAGCATTACTCTCAGTGTGTTTTATACAGCAGCATGTTTTATATAGCAGTATTCTCAGTAGCACTATAGCAGTACTCTCAGTATTATGTTGCATATAGCAGAAGTATGTAGCCCAAAGAATATGTGGATGTCCCATCCCTGGAAGTGTTCAAGGCCAGGCTGGACAGGGCTCGGAGCAACCTTATCTAGCGGAAGGTGTCCCTGCCCATGGCAGGGGCTGGAACGAGATGAGCTTTAAGGTCTCTCCCAAATCACTCCATGATTTCTTCCTTCCACTCGCAGCTCAGAGCCGTTGACTTTCCGACCTGAGCTCGGCAGGGGCTGAGTGAGTACCCACCAGGCATCCAGACAAAAAACTGCTCCAAGCATCCCTCCAACTCCACGCCGTTTCCCCATTAGTTTTCCGCATGGCCTCAAGAGCTCATTCCCCCTCACAACTCCCATTACCTTCGGTCCACAGGCTCCCATGGCCCTCAGGCGGCTCCCATCGCCCTCAGGCAGCAGCCAGCTGCAAGAATCTAACCCCTACCCCGACCCCGACCCCGCCCATCCGCCTGCCCGGGCCTCATGAGGGGAGGGTGGGGAACAGGCACGGCGCCGACCTATGTTCAGCCCGGGGTGGCCATTTCCTCTCAGGGCTGGGGCTGTGTCACAGGGCTGGGCGCTGAGGGCCCTCACAGCGGGGCTCACCGCGGGGCTGGGGTGTGTGGCACACGCCCCTCGGAGCTGAGGGCACGCCGTGCACTGGGAATGGGACCTCCTCTCTCGTGTGCCCTCCATGCCTGGAGAGCTCCACTGCTCAGTGCAGGGTGATGCCACACCTCACCCCCGGCCAGGACCCCAGCGTGAGGGATATGTACTCACTGAATCAGTTTGGTTGGAAAGGACCCGTGAGATCATCGAGTCCAAGGTAACCATGTCATCCAGACCATGTCACTCAGTGCCACATCCAGTCTTTCCTTAAACACCGCCGGGAACAGTTACTCCACCACCTCCCTGGGCAGCCCATTCCAATGTACAGTTACCCTTTCCATGAAGGAACATGCGTATAGCAGGGAGATACTGCCCCGCGGAACAGGACGCCAGCCATAAAAACTGATTCTTCCGGCTAAAAGTAACAGGGATTAGCTGAGAAATACGTCTGGATCTGCTGTGCCTGCCCCTGGCCAGACTGACTGCAGTACCAGCAGGTGCATGGTACCCCTCTCCCCAGGGCATAGCTGGATGCCGGAGGAGCTGTATCACAAACAGAGGAAACCCACATATGCAATTAGATGACAAGCGATTTTATTTTGCAAAACAATCACTATACAGCAACAAATACAATTGCAAATTGGATTGAAAAACATGAACTACCTACCACCAGCCATTCAAGAAATGCCTCTTTTATGGTAACAGGCTCTAGAGTTATCAGAAAAAACACAGGTTTGTAACAGCAGACGATATTCCTTGACATCCCAGCATACAGCATATCGGTTGGCTTTTTCTCTTTGCTAAAGCTGAAGTGGCTTTTATACGCTTGACTTTTCCAAGTGTGAAACTAATTTACCTTCCTGCAGTGGGAATTGCTGGAGTTGCAGAGGGAGCTGCTTTAGCAATCTGACTAGTGAGTTAGTTGACAGACACCTAGGCTAAAAACCTACCAGCATCAATTTTCATAGCAAATGTGATCTACTTTTCAAGGCATTTGCCTTTGAAGGGTCATGTGTACTTGGGTTTCAAACAGTATTTGATCCAGCATGGAAAAAAGTGCTCAGATGTGGTAGTCCACACAGGCTGCCTTTAGACTCCCTTTGGGTCATGTATTTAGGCAAACTTAGATGTGTGAGCAGCCACGATGAGGTTACCACTGTACTTTAGCAGAGCGCTGAATGGATAATTCCATTTACTGCTGTACAGTGAAAGTACACATTGCCTTTGTGGGCTCACAATTTCCCTCATCAGGATTAGTTTTTCCTTTACTGTTGCTGGACAGATGTTTGCTCAACTTTTAATTCTTTCAGCTTGTGGTTACATAGAACTCTGCAAATGAGGAAGAAGCACTCTGCCTTTTGTTGCTACAACTTGACCCATTATTAAATTTGGGGCACTCCCCTAGCTACCAAAACAAGGTTTCACCATTCCTTCTGTCTGGATTATTTCTGCTTTGTTACAGAGTTGGGTCTCAGGCGCCCAACAAACCTGCTGGCTCAACATGCCTGTGGAAAACAAACACAACAGATGCAGTTTCCAGGAAGCTGGCTCTACCTTCTTTAGTGGGCATTACATTATTTACAAACTGTTGTTTTTAAAACGAACACTCTTCTTGAGAAAGTTAAGATTAATATGAGCTTTTCCAGTGAACATCTAGAGTTATGTAACATAACTTGGTTTTTTATCATTTAACAGCACAAAACTCTTGATTTCTTTTCATCTAACTCCACAGCATTCTAGGATTCTTTCTATGGAAGAATGATGATGATTACAAAGGTCTTTGCTTAAATCAAGACAAGAAAGCTCATTTCAATGCATGAAATAAATGACTCGGTGTGTTACACCACTCTAACTTTGGACTCATAGGTGGTTTAACTAAGCTTAATTTTCTAGAGTATGTTGATTTTAAAAGCAGAATAAAAAAACTGGAGTCTCGGGCTATCACTGTTCTCATGAGCTGGTGCTCAGCTTCAGAGAGCAGAGGATTCAGTAGTACCATAGTTTCTCTCCCATGCTGGCAAAAGGCATAGAAAAAAAACACTGCAAGGCCAATTCATATTGATAGTATGATCAGAGCAATATAAATATTGTTGGTTTTCCTTTCTGTTATTTTCTGAAAAAATGGGAAGAGGCTTTTAATGAACCTTAACTTGACAACTGTTTCCATGTGAATTATTATGATTAGTTTAAGCAAAAGTATAACAAATACAAGGCAGAAATCAGAATCCTCCAGTTGCACTTTGCATGGTTCTAAACTTACTGTCCTTCATATGAAACAACTGACAAACAGTATTAGGTACTTACAAACAGTATTGGTGTGAAAAAGCTTTTTGCAGAGCTGAAATGCCATGTGTGGGGCTGTCAGAAGTTCATATTCAGCAGAAGTTTGAGAGATGCAACCACTCTGTTTTGTATTTGTACTGCTGTGGCAGCTTAGCCAAAATCCCCTTTTGGTCCACTGAATATTTACTGTCCAGTAACTGTGTATTACTACCGGAATTTAATGATGGGGAATCCTGTGTTATTAATTATTAGACTCCTTTTCCGCAGACATAAAAATCTTCAATATGAGTCTCTTCAGACCAAACCCCAACACACACACGCACACATACAAATTAAGAAGGAAAAAGAATAGATCAAAAGCTTCCAACACACAACATTAACCTAATACATGTATCAAGTATAGCTCAACTGACAGTGCAAAGTTCAGTTAAGAGGTTTCAAAAGAAAAAGTTCAAACAATCTGCAATAATGTGAACTGGTCATTTCATAATATCTAGTGTACACAGAGCATCAGCAGGTGATTATCTGCTGATGAGGATCACCTCCGTGTCACCTTCACTGTTCCCTTAGTGCTGGAGTTCTCTCAGGTAACTCCTCTAGATCGCTTGGTTACATTATCTCTGCCTTTTATATCTTTTAGGCACACTTTTTCTTACACTTTTTTATAGCCAACACGATCTCACTTTGCTCAGATTTTAAGAAGCCCTATTTACTGATGAATCATGATGGCAACCCAGTCTAGGGAGCTCATTTTTATTTATTCATACACTGTAATTTACAGGCACCTCTGCTATGTTTATCACTGTTGTCTGAGTGCCAGAGTAGTCATGTGAGACATCACTAAAGGAGTGGAAACAACATCTTTTTTTCTGTGTTTCAACTTTAGCAAAAGAAAAAAAACCATAAATCTAACATTCACTGTTACTATGGGAGTTTAAAAAAAAAAGGAAAGAAAGAAATAAAAAAAAAAGCTTGAACCAAACTATTGTGGATTTTAAAAAAAGCCAGAGTCCAAACTCAGCCATCTTTGGAGACTCTTTTACAAATGTCTGGAACCCACAAAAATCATTCCTTTGTGAAGAAAGGAAGGGAAGGGGAGAGGGAAGGAATCCTTTTTCTAGCATCACAGAAGAGACTTGCATCTGGCACTAAAACAGGGTCACGGCTTTTAGTTGTTACAGAAAGCAACTTCATGCTAAAGTTTTCATCTTTTTAAAATGTATTCTTATGAATAGGGAAAAAAAAACCCTGCTAACATCTACTTTTACATACCTAAAATTGCAACACCAAAGGGTGCAAGAGACACAGATACTGTGAATAAAGAAGTAGAATATTCAAGTATATGAGGAGGGCATATCACAAATGGCCACAGAGAAATATATATATCTATAATACTGTATCAAACAGATGGAAAGAATGTGAAACCAGTGGTGTGCACACAAATCTAGCCGCTTAACCAACTTTTCTAATTAGACACAAGTCTATTGGGATGGAAGTGCTTGCTTTCAGCAGGTTTTTTACGTCACTTCCCCAAAGCACAATTTAAATGTTTTCAGCTACTATTTTTAGTTAATAGTTAAATAATTTATTGGCTTTTCAGCTATACACTGACATAATTAACCAGGTCCAAGAAAATGTTAATAACTTAATTCAACTTTTGTTCTACTCATTTATACAAAATAACACATTTTTTTTTAATTAAACTTGAATTTCTCTATATGTCCTTCCTTCTGGTAAGCAGACTGTTAATTTAACCCTTAATAACTTAAAATGGGCAACTTTTTTATTTCCCCATCTATCAACAGAACTGTAAAATGAGCAACTTGGGATATCAACAAGGCTCTTCAGATAGAGGTGGATGGCCTTCAGGCACATGAAAGGTAAAAATGCATTTTATCATAGTACAGTACTCCATGCAAGACAGAGCAGAGCAACAATAATTGTCCAATGTAACATACTGCTTTTGTATACCCATATAAAGCCAGTGTCTTCCTGTTGTAAATGGAGGTCAGGCCAATTTCTGCATCTATGGAAATATTTTTTTTCTGGTTTGTTTTTTTTTTTTTTTTAACTGTATGGTAACTACAAGTCTTGGGATGTGACTTAGCTTTAGACATGGTAAAGAATGAATGTAACACCTGCTCTGAGCCCATTCCTGCCAAGAGCTCATGCCTAAATATTATTACTTCATACAATGCGAAATGAGCAAATTCATAAGCCCTGCTTGGCAAGGGCTGCCGTGACATCTTCAGCGAGGGTAGCAAGCTGGGGTGACTCAAGCAGGTTGATGCTTCCAGAGGATGAGACGTTGCTGAGTCTACGTGGAGAAGCCACGCTGGACCTGCCTGGTGACTGTGTGATAATCTCAGCCCCATGGTCGACACGGGCTTTAGCGTGCTCTCTGAAGTTTAGCTTCTGGCTGTCAATCTGCTCCAGGAAAGTAAAGAATGCCACACATTATATATTCACCAAATTATCTTGTTATAGATCATCACTTGGGCATCATTTTGTTTACTTTTAAAAACTCTTAGAAGGATTGAAGCTTTGAGTTATTCGAAGGATTATTCCTTTGAATAATTCCAACTGATCGTTTTTTCACCTTGTTTAATAGATACTGACTTACTGTTACACTCTCTTACCATTTCTGTCTCTGATGGACACTTTAATGAGCAGTACCACTGTCCCTAGCTGTGAATTTCATTAATATTATATGTTTATGAAAAACATTTTCTTTTGAAAACAAAACCATGATTTGTTTCCAAAATTTGTATTTTCCAATGTTTGTGGGAGTGATCTTACTTTCAAGATATTTTCCTCCTGTTTCACAAAGCAGTCCCAATCTCAGATCATACCTATGCTGTCCAACGGTCCCAAGCAAGGACTATCTTTAGGGGGAAAGCCAGTGCACAAACCACAGGACTTTAGACTCACTGTCAGCTTAGATGTGGATGCGAGATTGTTCATTCCAAATTTCAAAGGGAACAAACTGGCATGTGAGTGTGCTTGAAGGAGGACAGACAGATGCTTCCTACTTGATTCAGAGCCATGGCTGAATTCACAGCTCTGATTTCACCAGGCCAGGGGCACAGTGGAGGCGTTTTCTCTGATGGCTGTTCCCTTACCTTGACGTTACCACCACCAGGTACGTGGTGGGCATTTTCCAGTGAACCAACTTTAGCCTGAGCTTTTTCTTTGAAATCCAGTTTCACACTCTCAATTTTCACACGCCCACCTCCTATAATGGAAAAGGAAATACAGATTAAGCGGCTGCAATGGTGTGGGAGAAAGTGTGACTCGAAGCACGTGGGTGCACTCACGTTACTTCCCTTTTAGTTGAGATCTAATGGTTTTGGAGAAGCACAGAATAACGCTCTCCATGTTCAGTCAAATATAAAACCTTCAACATACATTCAAATTGTAAGCATGTACTGTAGCCCCACTGATTTCCATGGGATTTAAGTACATGCTTAAGTATTTTGCTGACATCAGTCTGTATTCAATATTATGCCAAAGCAGCATCCTTTGACATTACTTTTTAACACCTCTCTGGTTCTATAACTTTATGTCTTTATATATTTAGTTAAGTAGTTACGTGTATTTTTATTACCAAAATGTATTTACTTTTTCTTGGACTGTAAAAGAAAGTGGTATCATCCATGACTTCTCCTTTGCATAACAGGATTAGGTCTTTCCCTTTGTCCCATAACCCAGAAATTCCTACAATACCTGGCTTGTGGTGAATATTCTTGAGTGAGCCACACTTGGAAGTCACATGACTCAAGTCAATCTTCTTGGTTACAATTTGTACCTGTCAAAAGTGCACAAATGCACAAATTACAGAAATTAATAAAATAATAAAAAGTCAAGCCCTGCAGAGAAGGAGCCCAAGCCTCTACAAACCACTGGAAAAGGAGAAATGATTAGTAGAAAACAGATCACGCCACCAAGGAGGAAACACCTGGATTAATACAGCAAGCTTCCCTCACACCTAGGGAGATGACAGCTGGGTTAACCTCTACTATTAGCAAAACGAAGAGGAGGATAAAGCAGATCAGCTTGTGAGTTCTTTCTAAAATGTTTCTGGGCCAACTGCTCTCAGGGTGGGTGCTCCAAAGCCCTGCATGCAGCAGGGCCCATCCCATTTGCTTCTGCTCTTGAACATGCATCCTGGCAACCAGGATATTTTGGTGACTGTTTTTATCTCCACCACCTGTTTCATATTTTTCTGCAGCTAAATACGTTATGCATTTCCTGTCAATGCACTCTGGGGAGCCTGATGAAGGTACACATGTGCCTCCTGCAGCTGTACCTGAGCAGGATGGTGTTCAGCTGGCTGGCTCGGTGCTTACCCGAGAGCAGTGCCACTGCTCTGCTCGGCCAGGCAGTGGCACCTGCACCCTCCCTCCTCCCGGTGCTCCATGCACTGCTGCCAGCTGCCTCGCCACGGCTGCACTGAGCCCAGCTTGGGAACAGCCACAGAGTGACACTCCTGCCTCGCTGCACTCCCAGACAGCTCCCAGTGGCGGCCCACAGCCACAGCGACTGTGCTGGCAGGCCTCAAGAAGTCGCAGCCCCTCCAGGCCAGAGCAGGAGCTGCAGGATGGCTGCAATACCACTGGTTTGCTCACAACACTGGCAATGACTTAAACCAGCACTGGTGGCTGTACTGAACGTGTTTGGATCCGATGTGCCCACACTATCAGCTCTTCCATCTGAGGGGAGATCATTTCCAGCAGGATGGTTGTAGCCACCTTAAGCTATTCCAGTGTGCCTGCTAAAATCAAGGGGTGTCTGGTCAAACCCCAAGCAACCTCAGTTTGTTACACTGGAACAATGCTGCGGCGTGAGCACTGAGTGCGCTGGCTGGTCACACCCCCTCTCTTTGTCCTTATGTCTTATTTTTCTTCTTCCCCTCTGCTGAATGCACATAACTGAAGAGTTAGCTGAGGAAGCCCAACACGGAGGCTGGAGTCTCACTGAGAGCTGCACTCTCTTTATGGAAATTACTTCCTTGGGCTGCTCCCATGAAAGGCGCTGAACCTTTGGCTCACACTGCACTTTCACTGTCAGCACCCTTGGGCATTTGAAGATAACCCTTAGTTCTGACTTCCCCTCCCTGTCCATGTTCTGGAAATGTGTTGTGCTCTGCAGAGAAAGATCAGGAGGCCACCACTGATACCCAAGGCTCACATGACTACCAGACCAGACTCACATGTGAAACAGCAGAGAGAAGGAAAATAGTACTCAGAGGAAGGGAAACAGAGGGGTCTGGCTGTTGAGACCACTACAGTGGAAATGTCTGTTCAGAGAGTGTCCATACTACTTACATTTCCTCCCCCTGCAGAATGTTTGATGTTATCTCTGGAACCACACCGGGACTGAATATCACTAAAATCGATCTTCTTGTTTAAAATCCTAACCTGAAAGGAATTGGAAGTAACTTACTATATAACACACACACTCTCAATTGGGGCGCAGGACGAGGGAGCAAGGGTCATTTTGCCTCCTCCTGTGACTCCGTCTGACACTTGTATTGAAACATGAGAAAGTAAACTTTGACAACTTCTATGCTTAGTATGTTCTCAGAGCATCTCTAAATACACTACGCTGCTCTTTTTATGCCTCACAAAGTGGTGGTGAAATACAAATGGGAGAATTTTTATACTGGGAGATATGAGAATTTCTTGCTTGCCTGGACTGGGCACAGTCCTAGGACAGCATGTCCAAGGCTCTATTGAGTGATATTCAATGTTGCTGCTCAACTGGCCATAGGGAGAAGCTGGAAACCCTTGTCCCCACACTCAGTATTTGATGCAGAAATCCAAGATCCAGCCAGCTCAGTCATGGGTTTAAATCCTGAGGTATTTCCACCCTCCTTCTGCCATATAGCCATAACAGCAGCTACATTCATATAACAGACCTCAGAATGTTCTGTGAAAGTGGATCAACAAAATTAATTAAACTGAAGTCAAAGCTCTCTACTGCTCTCTCTCTCTTTACCATCATATACTAAAGGGCAATGCAGAAAACAACATCATCTGGAAACCTACAGCTGCAATCCCTTCTTCTTGAGTTCTTGTGCTGGCCATAGAGTTGGGCACAACAACTTTGCACTGTGCTTCTCCCCTGTGCTCTTCGTCTCTTCGCGTAACAGGATTAGGTCCTTGCTTTTCCCTTGATGGTGCCAGCCTCCCTTACACATGCCAGAAGCCCACATTTTTAATATGCTGCCTTAGCCACAAATGCACTGCAGGCATATGACAGTGCCTGGAGGTCAACTCTGTGAAGGGCAGGCCATGATGCCCCATGCTTGACCCCACGTCAAAGCAGTTCGTCCATCTCGCGGAACTCAGGTGCCACCAATGACTGTACTCCCTGGGAATGATGAGCAGTTACTAGTTGGCAGGGACAACTGGCTGCACACCTGACTGACACCACTTTCAGATTTATTTCTGAGCAAGGGCAGGGGTTTGTGCTCACCAGTATTACAGGTTTTAGGTGTCTGAGAAGGTGTTTCTGGACAAGGCTGCCCCTACCTTTTTTGCACCAGAGTGCCACCCATGCAGCATATTATTTCTCTGGGTTAAACGTGAAATCTTTACTCAAATGTTACACTGGATTTTATCTTTAAGTATTAATACTCAATATGAATTTAGACTCTTTCCTGTACAGAAAACCATAGACTCTGGGTCACTATGTCTTCATTTTGTTAAATGGCACTTGTGGAGCCTTCACTGACATACTACTTAGCACACTCCTGCTGGCTGCAGGAGTAAGGTAAACCTGCAGGTAGGTAAACCTACAGTGACCAACCACTACTGAGATAATAGAGAGGGACAGGTACACTAGGGTTCCTTATTGCAGCTTCTTCTCACTGCTCCAGGAACACAAGCAGCTGCAAAACAGCCGAAGCAGTCAGTGGGAGCAAGCAGAACCCTGTGCAGTTTCTGCTTCCTGGCTTTATGTCCCCGAACTGCCCCAGGTTCCCTGATAAATCTGAGGCAAGTCACTCCCCTCTGTGCCTCACCTCTCCAAACTGGGGAAAGAACTATTTTCTCCCTTACAGGGATATTGGATTTTGCAGCTTTCGGCCCCTGCAGTGGGGATAATAGCACATTTAGATAGCAAGTTGAATCCTCTGGTGGTGAGCACCTGGAGTACACCTTTGACTAAAGCTCAGTATACTCCTGAGATAAAATGTTCAGAGGGTCACACTCTGCAGCTAATGTGAAGAACTTCTTCACAGTAAGCTCTTTCATGAGTCCCCCTTCATACATACAACGTAACCACTAAATCAAACCATTAGGATGTTAAGGGGTTTTTTTTAACCTAAACTTTTTAGTTTAAAGTAAAAACTTGCTTTAACTGGTGATGGCCTGCTCAGCAATAATGGTGATGACAGCACCAGCAAACCCCACAACTGGTAGGTCTCTTTCAGGAGGCAAACTGATTTCTGTCTTTCTCCCTCCCATTTGCTTAATCCATCCAAGTAAACCAATGTACAGTGAAACATGAAAGCAAATGCCTTTGGAGTTTTATGCCTGTGCTTTTTCTCAATATACTGTTTAAAAATGTATCCCATCACTATACAAGACGGATGTCACATCAGTTACAGAAACACACATCTGATGTGCAGTCAGATCTGGCTCCCAGAGAGCTTCAGGCCAGACACAACTGGGCAAAACAGAGAGCATTCCCAGCACTTTCTGAGCACATCTCTTTCAGCGATGGATCAGCAGCACCTCTTAGCCATGGCCACAGGATGCATTTGCTATGAAAATGCTGACTTAGGGTCATGACAAGACCTCAGCACTGTGGACTGGGGGCCTGTAGCTTAAAATGGAACCAAAGCAAGGTGAAAAGTTGAGAGGGTGTCTTTGATCAAGTGCCTAAAGGTTGATTTGCACCCAGGAGTCTGACAGTTTATGAGTCTCGTGGCCCATGGACCTGGCTAGCAGATATGTGAAGGACAAATCATGGCAATTATCCTCTCAGTGGGTGAAACATACCCCTGTGCAGCGGGGCAAGCAGGAGACCTGTGTATCATTTATGTCCTGTGCTGAGGGCTGAAGTGAGCTGAGTGATGTGGATGTGTTGTGCTGGTCATCTGGTGCAAGGGGGAACTGCATTGATCCAGGTTTTCTCTGATGATCCATTTCTCCCTTTCCTGGAATATATCAATATTCCTGCACATATTTAAATAATGACTGCCCTCTAAGTGTTCTACAAATGAATGGAGCCTTGCTTCCTGTAGATTAGGCTTTTAAACTGCTTAATTCCTCAGTCCTATATAATTCAGCAAGGCCTATCCCCTCTTGCCAGCAGTATCTCCCAAGTTTTCTCCCAGGTCTGCCTGACTAGGCAAACAGAAGCTAATACACAACCAGCCAACTGTTTGTCTCTGTGGAGAAGGGCTGAGTTATCACTGCCTTTACCCCAATGACAGTGTTATGCTGAGTTTCCATTTTGTATCCAGTCAACAACTATCACTCAGCGTGGAGGGACTGCCTATGTTTCTCACTACCGCTCCCTTGCCAGCACTGGTTCAAATTGGCCATCAAGTTCCAAAGCTGCTGAGGAGGGCTGACATTGCCAGCCAGTGTGACTGTAGAAGCTTTGTTTCCTTTGAGAAATCCGACTGTAAACAGAAGAAGGAGAGTACCAGGGAAGGACAGGAACTCTTTAGGCGAAAGAAAAACTTTGGCTTGCAAACAAAGAATGTAAACTGACTGTGAATTATTTTAAGCTGGAATCTGGAGGGAAATTTGTAAGTATCAGAGCAGGGAGACTCTGGAACTGCCTTCCCAAGGGAACAGAGCTACAACAAGAAAATGGGAAACTTTTATGATGGCACTTGATGAAAGGAATTACATGATGCAGCTGCCTGCAACAGAGACAACACAACACAACTCACCAGGAAGGTCTCCATGTTCCGAATGTTATGTACATCTTGTGTGAGGGTGGAGGTGTGGTAGGGATATACATATAGGCACTTCAATTTTGCTGCAAGTTAAATGACAGATCAAGCCTGCCATGCTCTCATTCAGGAAAGGGAACATTTTAGTCTTTGGCAGAAATAGGACTGCTTTCCATTCACATCCCAACAAGATAATGTCCTGACAATAACTCTTGTTCTGACCTGCTAGTCTGAAATGGGTACATTCTCTTCTGATCTGATCCTGGTTTGCACAGGTATGCTGGACATGGCCTGGAAGTCAGTATTTTGATCAAGACCAAGATGAGGTTCCTCAGCATGTCATAAATGCATGAAATTAAACCACAGTGGAAAAATAAAGCCTTACAGGCAATGCTGTGTTTATTCTACAAAACCATATTGCTCAAGAGAAAACTGGCTTCTGTGTGGAGCCCTGAAAGTGTGACAGACCTTCCCCCTAACTCTGTCCTCTGATGACTCCACAGCAATGGTCCAGAACTGAAGCCCAGGGCACACTATGTGCCAGTGTGCAACCAGTATTGCCTCACTGACCCACACTGCTTCTAGAGAGCCCCCAGCAGGACCGAGACTCTGTGCTCCAACACCTCCTGTGCTGCTTGCACGCTGCCTCTCAGAGCTCTGGGCAAGGCAGGGCACTTATGGGTAGCCTGCGAGGAAACCAAGTGTTTCTCTAAATGAGGCATATCTTGCTCTGCACTCAGCAGGGTAAACTAATTAGTTTTCTGTATACAGTGCCCCTGGCTGGCAATCGTAATAGCCAGGGGCTGTGGTCCAAGGGCAACATCTACACTAGACCAGAGAGGATGCTTCTGGGTTAAGGTGGCTGGCCTGAGGAGAAGAAGACGACAGGTTGGCAATACTGTGAATCTCACAGTTAGATATATGTCCCCTGTTAACAGAAAGTGAATTTGGAGTTCAAAGTCTCTATATACAACAGTTGACAGTCCAAGGGCCTGCTCAAGGTCCTCCTCTCTCAGTACTGCACTACTGGGTTCACAATGAGCAGAAATTTGTAGAAACACTGAGGGGAAGGCAGAGAAATGCCACAGTGCATTTATTTCAGTTGTGCCCCACTGCTAAAGACAACATCAATGACTAAAAGCTGCTTATGCAAGAGAAAGAATTATGTTCCATTGCTGCCTAGAATCACTCAGTTCAGCTGCTTTTCACAGCAAAAGGAAAAGCCCCTAACTTATTGGAATCCGAGCAGAGAATCCATAAACAGCTTCCCTTCTATGGCATACTACATTGGTACACACCAAAACAGAGATATTTGAGATATAAAATTGTGATGCTGACGAAATTACAGGCTCTGAATATAATTTCCAAGAAGCTGATGATTTATGTTCTCCCTGCCTTGCAATTAGGGCCTCTGAGAAGCTCTACCACAAACACTCTGCCTAAAGCATTTAAAAATACTCTAGCTTGACTCCACTTGCTGTTTGAACATGCTGTCGAGCTGTGATACTGCAAAAAGCTCCCAGACTCCTAGCAACTTATTAAAAAGGGCAGGTTCCTTCTATTTACCACAGCAATTTGACAGAGCTGTATCCCAGGAACTAAACATTATTTCAGTGTTTGGTCTCCTGTTAATACAAGGATTGATTGAGACAAGAATTTGTCTCACACAGCAAGCAAGGTTAGGGTTAAAGCCTGATTAGAATCAAGAGGCAGTTCCAAGTGCTTCCAAATCTATAAGCTGCAAAGGACAGATGATACTACAGTCTTCATACTCCTGGCAGAGGCTACAGGTAGAGAAAAGGGAGGGGAAGAGTATTTAACTGGCCGAGCAAAGTCCTTGAAGAGGAAGACTGTGCCTCAGACTTTCCACACCTATAGACAGAGCTCGTGATCATGTCCAGCCTTTGCGCTCCTGGAATTTGTGGATACACACCCCAGTGAGGCTGCCAGCCCATAAGGCTACTGAAATTCAAAATAAAAGGCTGTGCTGGACATAGCACAGGCAAAATAATGTACTGTACATTACATGTATCATCCCTACTAATAAAGGGAGAAAAGGCCTGTAGAGAAACACTGAAAGCTTTTGCATAATTATGCTGAGAAGTATAAAGTGAAATGACCATTTTCCATGCCAAAGAGTTTACAGTCAATAAACAATCTCACTCCTCACTAAGGCTGGGGTAAAAGAATGGTAAAAATTACTGAAGATTCCCGCACACCAAATAAAAGAAGAGTAATTCAGCCAAACCAGAGGATCCTTGGTTTAGTATTCCCTTCAGCAAAAAATAAACAAACGAACAACAGATTTTGCTAAACTACAGAGTTTGATACTTCAATTTTAGACACAACAGTCCCTACTCATGGAAAGAGTACTAATAGCTTCAAATATCAACTGCTGAGCATTAGGTAGCACAGCTTTCAAATCAGTTTCCTTATCTTTGAGAAGGGATGAGTTTTGAGTCACTATGTCTGGCATTTCTTTACTTCAGACTAATGGAGACAATTAGGTTGTTCAGTTCAAGTTCAAAAATATCTTGCAATCATCCTTCATGCAGGCTGGCTTTCCTAACGCTCAGCAGATATGTCCCTTAGCATCTCTTCTTATTGTTCAAATCCAAATTTCCAATATAAAAACCAAGGTTTCCATCCTTTTTTTTCCTGCCCTTTCCCATCTAACAAAACAAACTTCTCACCTTTCTATGCAAGACAGAACACTAACACTATTATATGATGAAACAGCTCTGATCCAGATTACACTATGTCTGAACATTTTTTTCCAAAACGTTCCTCGTTTTATTTCTCAAATCTAGACTAGTTAGAGCTCAGCTGAAAACGCCTCCTTTGCTGAGCTTGCTGCTGGGATGACTCAGATTTTCACAGGAATTTATATCCTGGTAATTTCCATTTACTCTAGGAAAAAAATACAGCTTCTCCCCTTGTTATTAATGAGAGAACAATGATCATGGTACGTCACGGCTAAGATTTGACTCTTCTAAGATGAGCCAGCTAAGAGTTGAAACTGGTTGCTTAAGATGCCAAATGTAGTTGGTGGAAAGATACTGAATTGTCCAGGAAGTGGTACCTTCAGTTCTAGCTGGACAGACTGAACACACCTCATCTGACTGGCAGCAATCAGGGCACTGCTCCTAACTGCTTTCAAAAGAGGGAGAAGCATCAGCTTGCGGCTCCTGTAGTCAGTGGAAGTTTTGTTAGTGACCAGAGCCCTACAAGACTGCTCGTGACCCTCCTGACTGTGGTTCACAGTTTGCCCTCAAGGGCATGATGCAGGTTTTACAGATGGTTGAGGCAGAGCAGTGATGTTCTCTGTGGCTGTGGCCAACTGAATGTCAGATCTGAAACCTCCTAAAGCCTGGCAGCAATTGCTTCGTTTTTCTAAAATATAAGTCAGGAAGAAGATCTAGGTTTTTATCCAGAATAATTCAAGGTTTAACTATACAGACTGTACTCAGGCAAACCTTCCATTAAATGAGTGCAGTCTGAACACAGGAGCTGCAAGATGTTATTGCTGTCCAATATTGCAATTATCAATTTCAAAATTCTAAATTTTGAAAACTTGAAGATTAAGGTTATAAGCTGTGACAGAGTTTCGAAGGTGTACCTGAAACTCGTAACTTCTCTTGGCATTTGTAGATCTGCAATTAACAAGATATGAATAAGTGTCTAATTTTCAGTCCAGAATAAATTCCTTCAAATGTCTTGCAAATCCCCAAAACTGGGAATGTGCAAAGGAAAAAAAAACCCAGACTGACAGATAAATTTATTTTACAGTTTTGAATTGTTGACTTGACAAATGCACAAACTTATTCCAGTAAGTACAGCCAGCAGTGTGGAAACAATTTCTCCCCAGTCTCTCACTAGCTACATACCATAACAACAGCCATGTTACATATTCTCCACACCTCTCTGTACAGCTGCCTCCTGTGCCTCTGGTTGGGGAAGGCACCAAGCTTGGCCCTCTCAGGGACATTCTCTTAACTCAGGCCAAAATGGTTTTGGCTCAACTATGCCTCAAATCACAATGGACTGGAAAAAAACCACATGATTGTGCCAGAAGGAGATGGAAGAAGGAACCCAGCAACAGCTGAGACTGCACTTTTTGCTAGGCCTTATTCTCCACCATCTTTCAGGACATTCTTCACCAGCCAGTGCACCAAGAGTATGCAACCCAGACACTCAGATTAATTTTTGGGCAGTCATCAGTGATCATAATGTGGCGCAAAGACACACGAAACAGGAGGAGGAGCATTTATAAGATGCCACCTCAAGAGGAAATTACTGAGTTCTGAGTTGCATTTCTCCAGGACATGCTCAGTTCTGGTGCCCCAAACAGACCTGTCTGTCCCTGCACTGACTCTGCATCCTGGTAGGCTGTTGCTGAGGCAAGGAACATGCAAGAAGTCTACTGTTCTCTGCAGACTGGGTTGTAAATTGTGGTGATGGGGGTGTGAGGAGGTTTTGGGGGGGAAACTCTCCTGCCATCCGAACTGATTTTGAAGCTAACAAAAAACTGTGCAAAGACTACAACAGATACCCATCCAAACTTCACTCTCTGCCCAGCTCTGAGATATCTTCCCCGTGCCAGTCTGTTTTATCATCTTACGCAGATGCCTGTTCTCCTTCCCAGAATTCTTGTGGCTTCTGAAAAGGGTCTACTGAATAGAGTCTAATGAACAGTGTTTGGTAGTTGTTCAAACTTTTTGACCCACGACTAATTGCACTTTGTTCTCTACAGTTCAGAGAAGATGGTAAAGTTCTTAATCTTCCTAAAAACCTTCAGGGAACACTTAATTCTTCAACATGGCTCAAGTGTTTAATTTTTCTATGTCTCATCTTACTTCTTAAAGAGTTCCTGGCTGTCACTGTAGCTAGTGATATTTTAACGGTTATGCATGACATACTCTGTACAGCTCCATTCACTTTGATAAAGCTCTGCTACTTCTCATCCACTGAAGCTTTTGCCCATGGCTAAGATTTTACATATGTATTTTATGAGTAAATTAAAACAAATCTAGGTTGGCTTTATCTTCAGTTGATGGCCTATGATGCTTTATAAATACTTGTCAATAATGAAAAGACTCAGTGGACTTTTGTATTCCAATATGGTTCAAACCCCATTCATAGACAGAATTTCAAGAAGAGAAAAATATCTGAACCAAAAAAATGAACTCCAACCAGTCCTGACATCTGAAACAGATTTCCAGCCCCTTCCCCCAAGCTTCCCTTGGGCTGTCTGAGAAATAACAGATACAAATGGGTTACTTTTGAAAGCACAGCATTTCCTCCACAGCTGATGCAGTGTGAAAATCCATCTAAAGCCCAGCAGACATACCCATGAGCTAGTCGCCTCTGAGCTCTGCCAAGAATTATACATTTCACCATACTCTACTGTGAAGAGAAAACCAGACAACCACCTACTGGCTGCATCACAGAGCAGAGAAGCCCTCATTTCTCCAGACTGCAGAATACCAATTAAACACATCTCAAGCCATCTATTCCTAGTAGGAGCTTAATGCAGTGCAGAGTTAGCTTGCTTCTTCCCCTAGAAGCATGCGCTTCATACTACCAACCCCCCCCCCCGTCAGGTGGAACAATTGCGCACCTTTTGTTTCTGTGGCTGACAAGTCAGAGCTGAAGTAAAATAAGTCTGTCTAACGAGCTTTTGATGAAATTCAAGGCTGAAGCACTGCAGTTCTTGATTCATTTAGCATTCAAAAATCCCCTGCTTCTTCAGTTCCGCAGCTCAGCCTCTGGAGGTTTCAGAGTGCAGCTTTCTCTAGGACAGTTCAAAGTTAAGAAAAGCCCTTGTGCCAGGTTCAGATATGCCTCTGCTAAAACAATAGTCTGTCTCCAAATGACACTTCTGGGCTGCATATCTGTATTTCTTTAGTGATTTACATGTCATGTTTATGTACTTAACTTGTCTAGATGCTGGCTTTTTGTCTGCTTGTTTTTCCTGTGGTTGTTGCTATCGGCAATTCCAGTCCAGGTTATAATCAACACTTAAAGCAGACAGCCAAGAACAGCTCATTTCAGCCAGGGCAATATTTGCTACCAGACGTTAAAGAAGCAGACACAAGGAAATGAAATTAGCTTTCATGTGTTCCTCTCACAGACCCTATAAAATCCAACTGCAGAAACCAGAGAAGAATTATCCTAAAACCTCTTGTCTAGACTGAGCAACTATGGCATAAACGAGACATAAAGGAAAAACTCAGTGGGTCTCTCTTTGCCCAACCCACAGCTCAGTGGCCACATACCACTGGAACTAAAAAATGCTTTAACTTCAGAGACATTGTGTCCACTCAGGAGATATCCCCCGTGATGCCTGCAGGAGAGAAGTGCCAGCTGTTGTGCCATCCTTCACTGCCGAGCAAATGCTGTGCAATTCTTTAGAACTGCTAAGGAAATGTAGCTGTCTAGGCATGGTGTGAACAAAGAAATACAATCTGCTGTGGCTCCCTGGTCTTGTACAGTTGTTACGGTCCAGAGAGAGTACCAGGGAGGAGGAGGACAGACTACCATGGTGCTGGTTTTGGCCCCATGTCCAGCAGCTGGGCCTGTTATCAGGAATGCTAATCCAGAAGCTCAGTCTGCACTTGTGTTCCTGGAGCCCCTGCACTGTGACCATCTACTACACAATACGTCAAACAGGAGAGGAGCTCCCATACAAAATAAATACACCGACACCTGTCAAAATACAGGCAGAACCACCTTTGCTGAGGCATTATCCTCCTGATTTTATGAGTAATTGGCTACTGTCCAAATCCTGGAAGGCATTGAATATGTTAATTTACCATGAAAACAGGATCAACGCCTAAGAGATACCTTACTGTTTAAAAGACAAGCCTGTTCTTCTCTAGAAGACCTGCAGCAGGCACAGGGCTGCAATGTTAACTTTTATCCAATTTATTATTTTTTTTGAGACAGCATTAGGCAAACCTCACTGTTCTTTAAGTTCCACTATGAATTCCCAAACTCATGCAATACAGGAAACACTGTGCAACCCAGCTTCTGGAATGTCTCGTTTTCAGGACAGCTGAATGGGGAGCATGTTATTCACCCTGATGTCCTGTCCCTAGAGGAGCCTGAGAAATGAACTTTTCATACAGCACTCACATTGCCACTGCTCTCACTCAGCAATCCTAGGGAAGTAAAAGGGAGCTGAGTGTTTTTGTCATAGGGTTCTGTCCAGAATCAATATGAAATACACAGGTATTCCTTACAAAAAATACATCAACACATCCACAAGACTAAGTTGCCCATATTTTTAGCATAAATGTTGGTAAGCTGTTGCTAAGTCTTTTTCCTCATTCAGCCTCTTTGTTTCTAAATAAACCAGGATTTCTTTCAGGTTATATATTTGGGTTTAGAAATCTTTAAATATTAATAGAATGCATTTCTTCGTCCTGTAAGCCAGAGTAACAGTCCTTCCAAATAGAAAGACAAATTGCTTGGGCATGATTTTGGCTTTTAATGCCATCTGTGTTAGCACTTCTGCATTGCCCAAAAATGAGGGAAGACTATTCCAGCTCTGGCTATAGCTCTGCTTGGCAGGGCATCAAGCACAGACTCTTCAGAAGAAGGTATAAGCATCATACCTCAGGAAGATTTATTGTGCTCCCTCTCTAATCATCCCTCAGTCTCCAAAAGCTTCTGGTTAGTTAAAAGCCTATATCTTTACTACCCTTTCCAAAGTTTGGCAAGTTCTGTCTGTAATAACAGGATTTCAGCAAGGCCAGGTTCAAGGTCCTGCTCCAGGGTCGGGATAATCCCAAGCACAAATACAGGTTGGGCAGAGAATGGATTGAGTCCCTGCCAACAAGGACTTGGGGATGCTGGTGGATGAGAGCTGGATATGCCCTGGCTGTGTGCATGCACAGCCCAGAAACCAGCTGTGTCATGGGCTGCATCAAAAGAAGAGTGACCCATAGGTCGAGAGAGGAAACTTCGCCCCTCTACTCCGCTCTTGTGAGACCCCACCTACAGTGCTGCATCCAGTTCTCTTCCCAGCACAGGAAGGACATGGACCTGTTGAAATGAGTACAGAGGAGAGCCATGAAGATGCTCCAAGAGCTGAAGCACCTCTGCTACAAAGACAGGCTGAGAGATCTGGAGTTGTTCAGCATGGAGAACAACCTGGAGAAAAGAAGGCTCCAGGGAGGCCTTAGAGCCCCTTCCACTGCCTTAAGGGGCAAAAAAAGAGCTGGAGAGGGAGTTTGGACAAGGGTATGGAGTGATAAGACAAGGGGGAATGGCTTCAAAATGACAGAGGGCAGGATTAGATTGATATTAGGAAGAAATTCTTGATGGTGACAGTGGTGAGGCACTACTAGTACAGGCTACCCAGAGAAGTGGTGTATGCCCAATTCCTCAAGTGTTCAAGGCCACATGGGAGGGAGTTAGAACTAGATGATCTTTAAAGTCACCTCCAACCCAAACCATTCTGAGATCCTTGGATTTTGCCACCACACACATGTTCAGTCTTTAGCTGAAAGCAATCCTCAGGACAATGTGCTTCATTGCACGACTGCAAGGTATGAAATTACCTCTTTTTTTCAGCTTTAATCACATCAAGATGTCATAGAATTCTTGTTCTTTCAGAAGGTGAGAAAAGAAAATCCTGATCTGTCTTATTACACATTCTTATGTGTACAGTTTTCTTATAAACACCCTCTAGTTTATACAGTTTAAGCCCTATTCCTGCTTATTCAAACCCTGCAGCAAGAAGAACAGTTAAGTCTGCCTCCTTCCACCATCTTTAACTCGGGGTGGATTTACCAGGTCGGAGGCTGCAACCCTCCTTAACTTCAACACAATGCGCATGTCATATAAAATGGCACATATAAAGAGCAATGGTGCTATGTGATCCTGCTCACATCTATCCGGGTTGCTTTTCAACTCAAATTAAACCAAGTCTCTTTTATTTGCTGGTACTGATGAAGACTAAGTAAGCAGCAACTGCAGAGACTCAGGCTGAAATGTATCCAAGGCATGGAGTGCAAACTCTTGTTTGAATTTTTTTCAGCTGATCTCAATGAGGCACTGTTAGTTTTCAGGTCACAAAATGCTTTCTGAAGATTGCCCTTGTCCATGCCATTTAACATTACCTAAACAATCAAGGCATATGGACAACAGAAGTAGCTTTGCAAGGTGACTCAAAATGACTTGTATCCCATACCTATCCCAGAGTTGCACACATAAGATTAACTGCACATGGATGAACATAATGAGTGGAATCCGTACCTGCCCTCCTTTAGGCTGGTATTTGATATTATCCGTTGATCCAATTTTGGACCTGACATTTTTGAGGTCAGGTAGAGGCTGGTTAATAACTCGTAGCTGCTTTGGAGTGGCTGGAGATTTAGGAGGAGTGCGAATTATGGCAACTTTTTTCTCAGTAGGTACCAGTATTGCAGATTTGGGGGTCCCAGGAGTGTGGGGGGTTCTGGAGTAGCTGGGTGTCCCTGGGGTGCCTGGGGTACGAGAGGCATAACTTGGTGGTGTCCCTGGAGTGATGGCAGTGGAGCCAGGAGTAGTGGGGGTAGAAGTTCCACTTTTTCCTGTTCTGCTACGAATTGGCTCTGATCCTACATGAAAGAAAGAAAAACAGCATTAGGGCACAGAAATACATCTCTTCTTCCCTTTGTACTCCCAAGATCATTCCTGTGTGCCAAGCAAGAACAGCAGCCTGTATGTCTGTCTCTGTGCCTTCCTTTGCTAATCAACCTGCCAGGAGTTACCCTACCTTGAGAGGCTGAGCCATTGCCCACACACAGTGACTGAGCTCTCCATTCTGTAACATAGCTGCTTCCCACAAAACCTATGCTTCCTGCAAAGCTTGCTAAATAAGGCACAACATCACACTTACTTCCATTTTGGGAAAAGGATAAGAAGCACCCTTAGAATCTAACCTTTGGGACTTGATCCGATCAACAACCTGACTAGCCAGTGAGAATGCTGTCACCAATTTCAGTGGATTTGGGCATTAAAAGAGAAAGTGGGAAAAATTATGATGGTATTCCTGGAACTAAAGGCTCTGAGTGCCTGGCTGCTGCTGGTCACATGCCACTGCTGGTAATCTGCAGCTGAACCCTGGGTGGGCATTCAGCTGAGCACAAGCCATGGCTCTGCTGTGTGGATAGGCAGGTGTCTTCACATTCAGCTGCTGGTTTTCATTAGTGCAGTGAAAGAAAGCCATTACAGGAGGCAACCTTTATAAAATTAGATTTTAGATACATCTGCATGCAAGTCAAAAAACCCCAAACAACTATATCATTTTGTAGCAGCTTCGTTCAGTGTTTATGGCATTGCCAGTGCTTTTCACCGAGTGGAAGGATCAGTTTAGTTGTGCTTTCTGCAGCCAGCTCTGCTCCTAACTCTCAAATATAAATAAACAGAAGCTGAGATATCTCCATGTGCTGCTTAAAGTAAAGCTTCGCTGAGAATACTGAGGGAGAGAAGGACCAGAGCAACCCCCCAGGCCTGAGAATCTCAATGCCAAATGGGAGCATGTTGTATTTCACCTTAAGATGTGCAGGAATTATACATCCACTGGACCTCTCTAAAGCATCCAGTGGGACTAAGCAAATTCTTATTTAAAGTATTTTCTAATTTTTCTGTTTATGCAATGATGGTGGCCCAAACCTAACACACTGCTGTCCTTGGGGTCTGGGGACACTTTTTGCTCTACACTATTCATTAGATACACTGAACATACTTCCCTCACCTCCAGTTTCCCTGAATATTTTTTTCTTTCCAAACCAACCCTAAAGCCTCTCACTATACTAACTGAGACAGACGGGGAATTAATTTTTTTCCCCACCTCATTGCAGCTTTGGTATATTTATTTTTCTTTCCTCAGCCCTTTACTACATTGGCAAATACTCAATGGCCCCTCACTCTCAGTCAGAAGAATGGGCTGCTGTGGCAGCTGGGGGGCACTGTGCTTACAAAGGGTCTCTGTTTTACTCTTGGAGCATCACACAAGAATTTCAAAGGACTTTTTTTTGAAGAATTTAATAATCTACTTCCCTTAAGCTGTATTAAAACGGGTTGAATTGGTTTCTAAAGACAGAAAACAGAGGAATTCTTATTGGAAAGCAGGAAGCCACATGTGAGTTCTGAGGCCTGGGCTGAATGCAAATCTAGCCAAAAATTCTGGGGGTTTTGGTAAAATTCTCTTTGACCTGTAATTCCTTTTCACTTGTGATCTGGTATCTTTGGTCCTCATAAAAGGACCTCGCTGGTTCACTATCCCAGCTCCCACCAGTGAGTCACTCCACTAGCTAACATTCAATTCTCAGCAGAGATTTCATCCTAGGATGAGAGTACAGGAAGGTAACTACTGGGAAACAGCAAACTAATGACTGTAACTATCACGTTCGCTTTTCCAAGATCCCTCAGAATATTCTGTGTTGCCTTCCTCAGTTTTGACTCATTACTTCTTGCTGCTGTTTGTAAATGCTGCATGTTAAATACTGCACCCAGCTCTGTGCTCATTGCAAAGGCATCTTCTACTAGTCTGGGCAGCAGTCCTGGCTCTGGGCATTGCAGGTGCATCCCGTCCCCAGTTTCAGGCACTTGGTATCTGAACAAAACCAGCCTGTGGGGCTCTGATTTCCAACAGCACACCCTAGACCTACCCCTCAGTGTCAAAGGTAGGCACACATCCTGCTATGGCAATGTGACAAATGTAACAAGGGTGGAGACACCCGCAACAGGAGGGTTAATATGCAAAAAAACATACGGGTAGTCCGTCGTACTGAAGAGGAAAGAGAAGCTGTGAGGGAGAGAGAGTTCTCCTCTCTGTCTCGGTCTCCTGATGCACCTCGTCGAGGAGGAAGGATAGAGGAAGGTCTCGGTAAAGAGGAACGCTTCTCGGGACTCTTGCTTACTCCATCCTGATAGCAGTAAAATAGAAAAGGGAGGTTTAATTTTCAAAACTCACTCTGTGGGCTGTGATTTCTCTCAGTGTATATACAGAGAGGGAAACCTCACGTATGGTCTCAGTTTACTCCTCACACAGGAACCTGTGGGGACCCAGTCCCCTTCCATGCTCTGCTTTGCTCCTTGGTGCTTCTTTACTGCATGGAAACACCTGACAGTCGTTCCTGAGCTACCCAAGACACAAATGGATACTCCTGGATCTAAATATGGATGGATTCCACACTGGGCTCTTAAAAAGGTTTGCTTTTAATGCAAATTCAAGTTCAAAGTAAAAGAATTCTCTTAAGCTCAAGTGTGAAATTCCTATGTGAGTTTACCTGCAAAGTAACTGCACTATGTGTGCCCAGAATACACCCCACAGTAGCTTGTTGGGCGTTGTGTGATTTTTTCATTTTTGAACGCTAACACTAACTTGTAATTTTTTTATGGAGAAAAATTTTTAGCTACAGCTTTTTTTTTTTTGGTGCAGCATTATCAATCCTAGTGTTTTATTTCCTTCTGTACTAAAATTATTACTTTTTGAAATCAAAGTAATTTTGAAATTACTTTACCATGGCAAAGTAAACCTCTCTTTACCATTAGAGCAATGGACATGTATATCAGAATATTTTTGAACTTAGGGGATGGGCAGCCAAAGACAGTCTTGCATAAGCAGATATTCCTCCCAAAAACAAATGATGATGATCCCAATCAGTAAAAGACACAGCAAGCACTGTATTACAAAGAAAATGGAAGTCAACAGTGAAAACAATTTTTAAATGGGGATAGTCAACCAGCATAATGTGGATTTCAAACACAAGTGAAATGTAAGCACAGGGAAGGTGGGATGGACTGCCAAACATGTTGTTAAACTTATCCTGCAACTTCTTCAACAAAGTCCTATGCATTGACTAAATTTGATTCCTAGAGCATTTGGATTCTGCCCTTATTGCTGGTGATTAGAACTGTTCCCTCCTACACTGGGGACTGAATTAGATTTCAAAGAATATTAATTGGTTGAAAATTAAATTTTTTTTAAACTTGGAAGGCAAATTAGTCCTGCTGTTCTTTACCACTTACTCACGTGAAAACGGGTGTAACTTCTTAGCAGTCAATAACGCAGCATCCATATCATCCACAGAAAGAAGATATGTCTTTCTAGTTATAACTTTTGTCACTTCTGTTTCCTCTGATGAATCTCCTTCGTTTTTATCCATTTTCTAGCACAGGTCTTGTAGCCTGATAATCAGTTTTCCTGCCACTGGATGTAAGTAATCCCACATAAGCTTCACAAAGAATTACTCAAATTCAGTGGGTAGAAAATATGATCCATGGAGTTTACCTACAGTCTCCGACCTCTCTCTCCAAACTCTGCTAACCTTACCTTAGCATCTGTTTTTGAGTCTCTTGGGCCTGCTGAGGAGGGCTGAACATAGTAACTGTCTGTATCGAGAATAGTGGCCCTTTTAGTGGTTAATGAGCAAGCTGAGCTGGGTCTTGGAGGAAGCAATGACTTTGCTCTAAACTTTGAGGCAGGAATCTTTGACAAAGAAGCAGTCTAGTCATGAGAAAACAAACAAAAGAAAACACAACATGAAGCTAAACAAAAGGAAAATGCACACAACATGGACCAAAAATAAAAAGCCGAGCTATGAATTTTTACTTTTCCTGTGTCTGGTAATGTGTCTATCATCTACCGCCACCACCTGCGTTTCCTAGAACGCTTCCATCAACGCTGTATTCGAACAATCCTAAACATCCACTGGTCAGATTATGTGACCAATACATCTGGTCTTGAACAAGCAGCAGTCACAAGAATTGAGGCCATGTTACTGAGAACGCAGCTGCGCTGGGCAGGGCACGTCTCCAGGATGAAGGACCACTGCCTCCCTAAGATCTTGCTGTATGGTGAACTTGCCACCGGCTGTCGCAAGAGAGGAGCCTCAAAGAAAAGATACAAGGACTCCCTGAAACAACATCTCAGCCTTGGCCATATTGATCACCATAACTGGTCTACTCTGGCCTCCAATTGGGAGACCTGGAGACACAGCATCTGTAACGCTGCTGATGCTTTTGAGAACGCACTCAGGATCACCCTTGAGGAGAAAAGGCAACGCAGAAAGAATCGTGCCTTGCAGAATATATCATCTAAGGAGTCTTTCTGTTGTGCCTTTTGCAACCGGACATGCCTATCTCATATTGGCCTTTTCAGCCACCAACGCGCTTGCAACAAACGTGGGTACAGCCCTTCCCAAATCTTCGTTTGCGAAGCCCAGCCATGATGATAATGTGTCTATGCAGATCTGACTTGCATGGAATTTTCAGTTTCGTGTTGTTTGACTGAAACCATCTGGGTCTGAGTTACTGACTTGAGGAAGTGCCTTTTTCTCCACATGCTATTTTGGTCTTGTGTTAATAGAACAAAGCTGGTGCCAGGAGTGACATTTAACTGGTACAACTGCTGGTTGGCTGCATTAGAAACAAATGCAAAGCTCCAGGAGCACCAAGAGATCCTAGTCCTTTAAAGTTGTGCATTTGAAATATATCCCTCCAGGTTACAATCAAGAATAAAACAGTGGGAATCTTAAAAGTAAAGTTGTAACAGTTATATTCCCACAACAGCAAGAGGACAAGACAGTATTGCTTCTTGTGCCACTGTGTACAGACAAAATCCCTACTGCACTTCAGATGCTGCATTCTGTGCATTTGGTGTCACTCCACAGAAATTCATAAATCTATATTGACAGTGTGGAGTGCTGGGATAAGGAAACCTGTATGTGATTGAATGCTGACACAATATGTCATTGTGAACAGATACTTGTTTGTTTCTGAATAACAACGTCCCATTGAAAGAACAATTAAAACCCAACAGGATAGACAGAAAAATCTTAGTTGACAATTAGGAGCACCTAAATGCATTACAAATAGGAATTTCCTTGAAATAGAATAGGACTACTTGCTTAAGCAACACTTTTTTCTCTTCCACAGATACAACTGATACTACAAAGAACAACTGCTAGGGTGTTACCTTGGTAGTCCTGATTCTCTCTGTAGTCATGCTAACATGAAATTACACATATGAACATCCCAGTGAGCAAGTCATTCTGGGACTTGTATGGAATTTGAGCCACAGAAAACTTGGCATTTGATCTAAGTTCATCCCCTAGACTTTCTCAGCTATCAGAAAAAGTGTATGAGTTGCTCTTTATCAGAAAATGAGAAAAGAATGGGCAGTCCAGCCCTGACAGGCCTCTGGCTTAAGCTGCATACCCAACCTATATAAAACTGAGACTAGTGTGCTGAATGTCATCCATGACATCACCCACATGATTAAGAGTTGCAGAACTGCCTAACAAACAATTCCAGTCCTACAACACAGCTGAAAGGAGTTCTACTGGATGCCATCATCCATACCAAGTAGCAAGACAAGGAATTAGTTCAAAGGATGGAAGTGCTTTACTATCAAGAATGTATTCCTAGAATGAGTTTTGTGACATATTTATGCCTCTGAGAATAAACAGCATAAAACCAGTGAATAATTATTTTACACAGAAACTGTGGAATATGTGTTCCTGTCACATCAAAGGCTTCTCCGGACTTCGACTGGTTTGTCATAGTTCAATTTATGAGTCTCATCCACCTGTGAAACTCTAGGCCCAATTTACAAGCCCACTAAGGTGTTTATTATGCTGAAACTCTGTGGGAGCAGGTGGGTGGGTGGTCCCAAGAAGCAGACATTCTGTGAACACTTTTCAGTCGGTTTTCTTAACTTGAGATGTAACTAAGCATGCACAGTCTGAGGTCCAAGTGTTCATTCAGCAGTTTCTGCCTTTTTCAATTTGTGGATCATGCAAAATGTTTCCTCTATAACAAGAGGAAAACATTCTGTAAGAGAGAAAACTCTTACAGACTAAGATTTTAGTCCCAGTGCAGAGACATCATCCTTTTCACTCATATGGCACAGTGTTCTCTGTGAATACCTGGATCTAATGGGCATGCTAAAGATGGATGACACTGAGATCTGCCAGTGGAACAGCTGGGGAAAAGGCATGACCTTGAGTTAGTGCACTGCTCTGAGACTATCACAGTCCAGATCCCCCTCATGTTATTTAGGGAGCAAGGCACTTTTTAGCATCAGTAATAGTGGCAGAATGTGGCCCAACTAGACCTAAATAACATGCTCAAAGACGGTAGAACAAGCAAAGAAACCACGTCTCAGTCCCTGCCTGTGCTTTGCCCAGAAAACCCTGCTTCTCTGTTAGCAACACATTACCTTTGACCTCTGCTGGAAGGGCCAGCTGCCCAAAAAGATCTATGTGACCCTGACTGAAACTCATGGATTGCTGAAGTGGGGATGCAGAACTCTCACTTTATTTCAGAGGTGTTCCTAACACATGACAGGTGTTCTCATCATCTTGCTGTGAACTGCAGGTACACAGCTCCTTCCAGCAGATGGAACTGCTCAGCCTTCCCTGAACTTGTTCTGCAAAGCAGTGTGTAAACTGCAGTCTGAACATGGACAACAAAACTGACTGGGTTGGATGATCTAACATTACCAGTGGAGAGGAAAAGGCTGCACTTGAAGGACATAAAAGCTGAAAATCCCAAAGAAAAAAGAGCAACAAAAAAAGGGAGAGATCTTTATAAAAGCAGAGACAAAGACAAGGCACAGAAGAGAAAATGTCCAAGAGTTGTGTGCGTGTGGTAATCAGAGAGGTGAGGCAGCAGGGAGAGCAGGTAAGTAGGGGACAGACTTCTAATCTTTGCTAGAACACAGAGGGCAGGAAAACGAAAGGTGTATAGAACGATAATTGCACAAAATGATTTTGCAGTGCTTATACTTAGAGCACTCCACAAGCATTGAAAATTGCTCAAGTATTGACTCTCTTGTGTGTTGATCATCCCCCAAGAAAAGACCGTAATGAAACATACTGTTGACTCAGCCCAGAAACCTGCCCAGGTATTTCTCACTGTACTTGTAAAGAAACTCTAACAGTTCCCCAGTTATGGGTCTGAAACGGGTCAGATCTGAAAAACCATGGCTCCTCCAAAGCCTCCACTCAGTTATGCTGCTCTCAGCACTAACAGTTTTGTGCAATTCATAAATAGTGTGTAGCACTGCATGTGACAGAGCTTTTTGTTCCCCAAAGAACTGACAATCTGGTTTAACAGATGAAACAAATCAGCCATGGAATATATTAGGAAGTATATTAGGAAATTTAGAGGAATTGTAAGGAACTTCTTAATTGTTAATGATGGCTGACAATGACAAAGTATTGTTGTGTTGCAGATGTGAATTAGCATGTGTCAGTGTCACAGAAAGAATATTTGCATGGGGAGAGAGAATGGAGGTTGGTTTCCTGGGGATTTTGGAATGATGGGACAGAAAGAGCGTAGGGTTAGCCCGGAGTAAGGCAGCACTTGCTGAGGAGCGCCAGACAAAGGGGGCAGAACAGGCTGTAGAGCAGCTGAAGGCAGGGCACCTAACTCAGGCTGGAACACAGGCAGCAGTCAGCAGCCCAGGAAATGGTCACTCTCAAAGCACTGAGTCACTTATAAATTCTACTGGCCACTGACTTCCACACAGGCCTGGCCTCTGCAGAACTCTTGGCTATGGAATGAAGACACACACTGAGTCCTGGAGGAGGGTTTCTGCCTTCACAGCAATCGAGCAAGGCTGCAATGCAAGTCTGGCTCTGCAGAAAGGGCCAAGGTGCACAGCTTATCCCACAGGATGACGTGGCTCAAAATGCTGATCAGGCTCCAGCTCCTGCAGTTTGGAGTCTGTGTGGCCCCCATGGATCTGCAAACTGTCACCAACTACTACCCGGGACTGTGCTTCAGACGTTATTCAGGAAAGGTGGTTTTAATTACCCTTTTCAATGAAGAATGAATATGGCAAACCAATTTTAAATGGAACACACAATTACTTACTGAATTAACACAAAAAAAAAAATGTGAAATAAGGACAAAGGGAGATTATAAAGATGAACAATAAGATGATTTTACTCACTGAGAGTTTTTCCTTTGCTTGTTTAAATACACCAGGAGCCTGGTTTGTTTCACCACCTGCTGCTGAGAAATCCAAAGAAAGACTTGATAGTTAAAAACAATAATAAGAAGCATTTCTATTTAGTACATTTGATAGAACAATTAAATGCCTTGGAACTCGTGTGCAAAGCAAGTTCTTTGTGAATTACTCTCACTGAACTGTATGCAGAAATGTACTTAGTAATTTTCTGTATTCATCTTACTTGAGGTAAAATGGTACGTGTTTCAAACAAATTGAAATTTTGTATTCATATTCCTAAAAGTCTAGAAGCTAAAAAAGTTCAAGAAATAGCTGACAGCTAAAAGAGTCTCTGGTCTGAAGGTTGATTCTCAGACAACTTAGTATTCTGATTTTCAGGATTGTCCTCTAAAAATTAGGCATCTTTAAGTCACCCACAAACTAAAATTTTAAGAGAGGCCTCTAACATATTAGCCAACATTCCTAATGGAAGGAGAGAGATTCACTGCTGAATTATCATCCTACTTGTGTCAACAAGGTCAACTAAGCCCCTAGACTTCAGAAATCCACTTTATATCTGGGACATCAAGTATGTTGATTCAGTATTTCATTTATCTGATACAACATGGTTTGAGATAAGATTTTTCTTTTTGACTTAGGATTCCATCTCAAGTTTTTGAATGGGGCAGCTTTTTGGAAAGCTTCACCCCAGTGCTGCCACTCAGAAAGTGATGTAGCACACAAAAACTAGATGTGAAATTGTCTGATACCTGTGCCAGGATGCCCTTGGTAAACACAGAAGCAAGGACAGCAGGCACAAATGACAACCTTCTGCTATGAACCCAACTGTTTTCCAACCCTAAAACCAACCCTAATGCCTCATACAGGACAGGTCAGGTTAATTTTTTCCTTTTCCAGTGTGGTTCCCAGGTGTAATGAGATCATCCCTGGTTTTCTGTCACACTTCCCATTCTAGTTCTGCCCTGTTAATATATATATATACACTTAAAAAAACGAGGACTAGGAGAGAAAACTTGTGAGGAGGAAAAGAATATATAACTGTGCACTTCAGTTCTTCTGAATTTGTAACAGGGATAAATACAGCACAGCCCTTCCATGTCACACTTTATCACATCTGTTACTGCTGGTTTGGGTCTGTTTTGCATCTCTTCTCTGATTAAATAATCACAAATAGCTTCTTTCCTCCTCCTCCTAGCATTGAACACTAACCAGTCACCACTGTGAATGTGCTGAGCTGCTTGTACTGATGTACCTGAAAGCACCACAACTTCACCATCTGAACACAAGATCTCTACAGGCCCTGTGGCTTAAATACACAACAAACATGTTTTACCTCAGGGAGGTGACCCCAGAATTGAAGATGAGGAACAGAAGTGTGTCACAGTCAGGTCATTGTCCTGGCCTTATCACCAAAGCACTCCTCTGGTGGTAGAGCTGCAGTGGCATTTCACAGCCTCTGACAAAACAACCCAGACTGGGGTTTCCCTCATGGGAGCTACACCAGTCAAGGCAAAGACTTCACAACTCTTTCCTCTGGGCTGGCCATGCAGTTTCTTTTTCAAATGTCAAGGATGAGCCTCTCAAAAAGCAGCTCCTCCCTCGTGGATATGTTGATCTAAGTTACTGGCATTTGCCAGTGCTTACCAGTGACATGGGAATTTTTTTTTCTGATATTGAGGAGCATTACGGGAAAGATGTAATTTGTTGGGCCACTACACAGAAAATAAAAGCAAATATCAACTTTTTTTGGTAGTAACTTATAACTTATTTCTTATATCTTATAATCTTATTTTGGTTGTATCATAACTGGACATGTTTCATTTTAAAGTCACAATAAATGCAACATGGACATTTTAACTGACTGCCACACACTCAAAGCTCTATAGACTACACTGCCAAGTGACTTTTGGGGGGCTGCATTAGCCAGGCATCACTAAAGCTGACAAGACCACTCCAAACAGGAAGCACTGACAGTCAAAACTGGCTTCAAGAAATGGTGCTAGATTTTAGAAAAAAGGAAAATCGGAGAGACACAATGTCCTAGATTCCCGATCTTGGAAAGAGCTGAATGACAGGCTCAAGCTCAATGATACACAGGATAACATATGGGCCACATGCACTCTTAGAGTATCACATAGCTTTGCACTCTTTCTCATGGCTTCCCCTCAAGTCCCATCAGGAAGTACAAAAACGTGAGGTAGAAGAAAATAATGGACACTGTAAATTTTCCAGCAACAATGAGGACGCTGAAATATTCTAAGAGATATTTTTGTTCACTCTGTGGCATGGTTCAAGCTCCTCTGCTTTAGAGCTCAAACCTCATTAGTTTTATGTCCATCATTTTGGTTGCTTTCCACCTCAGGATTTAAAGGTACGGGAAGGTAGTTTTTGTATTGTACTTTTCATTTTGACTAATATATCTGCTTTACTATGTATTGGAGTGAGAGAGAAAAAGCTCTGACTGTTGCCAGGCAGCGCACATTTAAGGCACAGGGCAGATTTCCTTATGCAAGTCTATTTGTATGACTCAGGCCTCTCCAGGATGCTATGGGCCAGAATAATTCAGAGGAGGTAGCAATAAAGTACTTGAGGGCAAAACAGCATGACCACATGGCTGTAGAGGTCTAGATGAAGTTGAGAACACTAAAAAGCCTACATTATTTTCCCCCCATTTCCACAGCTTATTGAACTCCCTGGGGCTTTTGAAAGAATATGTGAATTATGGGTCGTGACTTCTGAGCTATCAAGCTGTGCTTCAGCAAACAGCAAGAGAAAGCAAGAAGGGTTGTTTTTAATCCTTTTGTATGTTCCTCACTGTTGGGTAGTTCTGGTCTAGAGTGAAAGTTAGGAGAGCCCAGAGACTGCAAACTGAGGAGGAGCCATCAGTGCAATTCAGAGGGGCATGGACCAGCCTTTCCTTCCCTCACTCCATTTCTCCTGAGAGGGGCAAGTAAAAGGACCAGAGTCAGTCACAAGAGCAAGGTGTGGTGTCTTAAGGAAGCTGACTGGAAAAGATGCCCTCCTTGATCTGCTGCTTGTCAACGGAGTGGATCTTGTGAGCGGAGCAGAGATTGGTGGCCATCCTGGCCACAGCAACCACGAAGCCATTAAGTTCAAAATCTTTGCTAACAGGAGGAAAAGTTCCAGCAAAATCTCAACTCTGGACATGAGGAGAGCAGACTTCAGGCTGCCCAGAGAATTAGTATGATCCCCTGGGATTCATCCCAGAATCCTCAAAGAGCTGCTGATATCATTGCACAACCTCTCTCCATGTTTTTTGACTGGTCTTGGGAATCTGGAGAGGTCCCACCCAGAAGCTGGTGAATATTGTCCTGATTTCGAAGAAGGGCAAGAAAAAGAAAAATCTGTCATAAATTAAAATGTGGGAATTCACAGGTAAAAATGCAGAGTTTCAGTGACTCAGAGTTGAGGACTTGAGCCCTGTAGTGGGATCAGAGGGAGGAAGAGGATGTAGAGGAGGATGAGGAGGGGTGTACAGCTCAGATGTGATATGTTTTTTTCTCAGACCTTGCTACAAACAGTGAAAAAAATTCTTGATGGACCCCAGAAACGACAAGCCTGTCAGTCTGACTTCAGTGCCTGGTAAAGTTAAGGAGAAGATCATTCTGGGAAGTATGGAAAAAACACCTCCAAGACAACACTGTCATTAGTCACAGCCAGCAAGGCTTCATGAGAGGAAAGTCCTGCTTATCAAACCTGATTTCCTTCTCTGACAAGGTAACCCACCTAGCTGATCACAGGAAGCCAGTTGATGTAATCTTTTGAGGTTTCAGTAAAGCTTTCAATAGTGACTCTCATAGGATCCTTATGCACAAAATGTCCAGCCAGAGCTGGATAAACACATCATGTGGTGGGTGAGCAGTTGGCTCACAGGTCGAGCACAGAGGGTAATAGTGACTGGGGTGACATCAGACTGGCCACCTGTCACTATGGGGTTCTGCAGGGCTCCACCTTGGGCCCTGTGCTCTTCAACATCTCACAAATGACTTGGACGCAGGACTGCAAGGGAGCAAGTTTGCAGATGACACAAAACTGGCAGGAGCTGCTGACTCCCTCGAAGGCAGGGAGGCCCTGCAGGGAGACCTTGACAAATTAGAGGGCTGGGCAATCATCGACCATGGGAAGTTCAACAAGGGGAAGGGCCGGATTCTGCATCTGGATGGGGCAACCTCTGATGTATGGACAGACTGGGGAATGAGATGCTGGAAAGCAGTGCCAAGGAAAGGGACCTGGGGGTCCTGGTCAATGGCCAGTTGGCCCTGAGTCAGCAGTGCCCTGGCAGTCAGGAGGGCCAACCATGTCCTGGGGGGCATCAGGCAAAGCATTGCCAGCCGATCGAGGGAGGGGATTGTCCTGCTCTGCTCTGACCTGGGGCGGCCTCACCTGGAATATTGTGGCACTTTTGGGCACTGAAAGCCATTAGAGAGTGTCCAAAGGAGGGCAACGAAGATGGTGAAGGGCCTTGAGGGGAAGCCGTGTGAGGAGTGGCTGAGGTTACTTGGTCTGTTCAGCCTGGAGAAGAGGAGACTGAGGGGAAACCTCATTGCAGTTACAACTTCCTTGTGAGGGGAAGAGGAGGGGCAGGCACTGATCTCTGGTCTCTGGTGACCAGTGACAAGACCTGAGGGAATGGCCTGAAGTTGTGTCAGGGGAGGTTTAGGTTGGATATTGGAAAGAGGTGCTTCCCGCAGAGGGTGGTTGGGCACTGACCAGGCTCCCCAGGGCAGTGGTCACAGCACCAAGTCTGACAGAGTTCAAGAAGCATTTGGATGACACTCTCAGGCACATGGTGTGACTCTTGGGGATGGTCCTGTGCAGGGCTAAGAGCTGGACTTGATTATCCTCGTGGGTCCCTTCCAACTCAACATAATGGAAGACAACCAGTAGACAATACAACCTTCACACAGCTGAGACATGGCATTAAACCTACTCTTGCATAACTTATCTGCGTATCTTCTTAAGAAATATCTGCATATCTTATAACTTGCATATCTTCTTATTGTATTTTCCCTAGTCAGACCTCCCTGCTGAGTCTGGTCTACATTTAGAACAGGAGTGACTCAATGGTGTAAAACTACATGGGAATGACTTCCTAGGGACACTTTTGGTATTGCTCTGTTTAACCACATGATGTGTAATAAATCCTCCCATTAATTTCTAAGCCATGAGAAGAGACCTATGCAGTTCTGCACTGTTCTTCTCTTAATAGCCCTGGTTTCACTCAAACACGCACTGCAGCATGTGTTTGTGTTATGTCACAGAAAACCTGGCCTCTTTTAGCTGGGCATTTTTTTTAAGATCACCAATTAAGTCAAGATATTCATCCTTCCACCCTGAACTCACAGGAACAATGAATAATATGAAGAAAATGCTGAAAGAGTTCTTTTGGTCCTCCAAATAATGATACACCTATCAAGTTGTAACAGGAATCATTTGTTTCTTCCTTTCATCTTCCTCTACCAAATATTAAGATTTTTGCTTGGAATGCATTTCGTAGTGTGAGCCCAGATTTCTTCTCTCTCAGCTCCATGCTGCATGTGGCTGGATTCCCCTGTGGATTTTGACTGTACAGCATAAACATCAGATTGGGAATTGTCAATGCAGATAACACCAATCAGCAAAAATATAAGTCTGAAACACTTCTTATTATGCATGAGAGTAAAAAAGCAAAATAATGGAAATGCATACCATGGTTTAAGCTGTCAACATTTTCCCACCAGAAAAAAAAAGTCAGTTAAAAAAAAAAAAAGAAAAGAATGATGAGTAGAGATTCCTAGAACACCACACTCTAAGCACGATGCCAAGTTACAACAACAGCACTTGGAGGTCCAAGCAACGACAAGCATACATGATCATGGCCTCCATCAAATAAACAAACAAATACCAGAAAAGAAAGAAGAAAAGAAAAAATGGTACAAAACACTAAAAAAAAAAAAGTACTATTTGTGAAGATTGATATTCTTGGAGGAAAAAAAAAATAATAGAGAAGCTGCTATAGCCATGAGATTTACAAAAGAAAATGTCTATGTTTGCCAGCCACATTGCATAACTGAACAGAATGCAGTCACCTGTCTGCTTCCGTTTAACACAGGAGAGATGAGTTGGTCTAGTATATTTGATAGCAGGTTTTAAAATGATTTTCCTGGAGGGAGAGTGGGCCTGAACTTCAGTTTTTTTAGCAAGTTCAGCTTTCTTATACACTGCTATGGACAAAAAGAACACAAAAACACAGAATCAGGAAAAAACCCCAGCAAACAGTTTCATATGACACATCAAGTGGCAGGCCCACTGCTCCACAGCTCCAACCCAACGCGACGCTTTTACTGGCGGCAACGTCGAAGAGGGGAAGCGCCAGTGCATTAACTCAGATGCGTTACCCGGTGGCCAGTGGGGATGTCTATAATGAAACAGGGCCAGTGGAGCAGTGAGCCTTGCACATGGCTTCTCATATATTTGTACAATGTCTCATTAAAAAAACACCACCATTAATACTGTTACTGTGCACATCACCTACAAGAGATTAACTGTATAGTACTGTAAAACAGTAAGAAAATAAAACAAATAAAAAAAATACTGTAATAGGGAGTGGTATATGAACCTTTTTTCCTTCTCACTTCATCTCTGGAGAGTGTGCTAGGCTCCTTTTTAGCTATTTTCCTTTCAGGAGTAGAAATCCTGCCTCTCCCAGTTTTAAAAGGTTTCTCTTTTTTATGCTTATCGAGAGATGATCTTCGCAATTCTCTCTCTGCCTTCTCCTCTTTAGGAACAGTCTCTAACTGTTCAGTCATGATGCTCCTATCATCATCTGTAGGATCAGAGCAAATTGTAACAACAAACAAAAGATTAGTAACAAATGTTAACAATACTGTGGTGGAGCAGGGGAAAAAACAGTTGAAGACAGAGCAGACAATAAATAAAAAAAAAGGCAGACTATTTTTACCATTTTTCTGAAACATGCTGAGATTACTATTATAACTGTAATAATTTTGCTTTTCAATCACTATGATTTGGAAGCAAAAATATTCAACAGACAAAACAGAAAGGATAATGCACACCTTGAGTGTCTGCCCAGAGACTGTCTGTGTCCATGACGGAGTCATCAATTGTTGTTTCATCTTTGTAATCATCACAAATCTCTGTCTTGTAGTCGGTGAGCAGGATTTCTTCTCTCTGGGGTGAAGCAGGAGCCTCTGGGGAGCCCTCCTTGGGTTCAATTTCCACTTCTTCAACCTCCAGCTCCTCTTCAGCCTGGGAGTCTCCTGTTTCGATGTCTTCTTGCTGAGTAGCAGCAAAGCGCACACTGTGAGAAGCAGATTCACCCTCATCAACTGTTGTCTGCACCACTGTGATAAAGTCATCCTCCACTGTCACCACTGATTCAATAATGCCTTTCAGTTCAGGCACTGCTTCTGGGCTACCCTTGGCTAGCACTTCTTCAGCAGCAGGCTCCCCAAAGCCTGGGGGCATTTCTGATACAAGATGCTGTTTATCCTCTTCTTTTTCTTCTTGCTCTACTTCCACCTCTTCTTCCTCATGTTCTTCCCCCTTTGTGGCCCCAGCTTCCACTTCACATGGCAACAGCTTTTGGGTTTCCATAGGTTTCACAGCTGTATCAGGAATCTTTTCAGCTCCTTCTGCAGGCTGTGGTATGCTCTCCATCTGGATCTCAGCAGGCTCTTCCCGGAGATGCTCAGCTTTGGAAAGGAGTTGCTCCACAGAAGTTTCCTTTGCTGATAACTCTGCAGGTAACTCTTCCTCAGACATGGGATGTTTTGGAGGTTCTGCTTTGACATCCTCTGGTTTCACAGATTCTCCATTCAAACCTTCTTGGGCTTGGTCATGCTCTCCACTAGATTCATAAGACTCCTCTTTATCAACTGCCTCTTGATGTACCAGATCGGGCTTAGGAACTTTTTCCTTAATTTCTGTTTCTGACAGTTTGGTGCCATCCTTCAGGTAACTAGGCTCAGTCTTGGAAAGCACATCTGCATCCTTTGCTTCTCTGGAGAACATGGTCTCATCTTTCTGCTGAGCGTCTTTGGGTTCAGCCTCTGCTCTTTTAACAGAGGAAACAACCTCACCAATCTTAGCATCTAACTGATTCTGATTTTCTTGGTCAGCTCTCCTTGCAGCTACTTCCATATCGTGTTTTATAGCATTGTAATCTGGTTTAACCAAAGCTTCTGTCTCAGCTATTTCAGGAACAACACTAAGAGTCTTCTCTTTCTCTATCAATAAAGAAACAGAATCCTTTTCTACTGCTATCTCTGAAGCAGGTATTCTGTCAAACATGGTACCACCAGGTAAATGAACTTTACCAGCCACACTTTCTTCTTTCCTTTCTGACACTGCCTCAGCTCTTGTCTTCTCTGGCTCTGCTCCTTTAATGGGACAGACCTCTTTAGAGTCAACTTGATATTTACTTCTTTCTAGCACAGTATCTAGCTTCTCTTTTTTCTCCTGCTCCAAGTCCCTCACCAGAATGGACTCACCATGCTGACCTAAGTCCTTTTCCCTAAGGAACTCTTCTTTTGATTTTTCAGCGGCTGCCAGCTTCACTTCTACTAAAGACAAGTCGGGAGCCAAGCCGCGTCTCAGTTTTTCATCTGTGCCTTCGTAGAAGGGACAGGTTTCACTCGTTAAATTCTCACTGTCCTGAACTGGAGAAGGGAGTGGGACTGTGTACTTATTGAAAACACAGTAGCCCAAGTCTTCCAGCTGACTTTCAGCTTTAAGAATTACGTGGTTTTCATTTGTCACAGGTGGCAGGGCTGTGCTGCTGTCTTCCACAACAGCGTCAGAAGGAACTGGCTTCTTCTGCGCCACCTCAGCATCTGCACTCACAGAGGCTAATCTAGATCTTGTCCCTGCCAAGTCTAACATTTCAGGTAGGTCAGGAGCCAGGACAGCCCCATTTTTGTAATAATCTTTGGCCTGGAAAGATGATTCGACTGAGGTTTCAGGCTGGACTTTTTCTTCTGGTGTTGCATTTTCTTCTGCGACATGCTCATCTTCCTCTCTACTATCAATGGGGAAGCAGGGGGCCTTCTCCAGTGCTGGTGTGATCACTGGCAAGTAGTCATCACCTTCATCCATACTTCCACTAGTGTTAGTTAGAATATCTGAAGCCAGGGGAGAAAGATCATGTGCACGACCAAAGCTAAATCCTAGAGCTATTGAATCCAGGCAAGACATGGGCAAGTTAATAGACATACTTCTCTGTTCAATTGCAGATCTCCCCCCAAGTCCCAAACTCCTGCTCAGAGTCAGATCATCTTTATTTTTACTGTGAAGTTCTCTCTTATCCCCATAGACTTTGGGGTCAATAGTGAACATTCTTTCTGTTGGGGAGCTAGGTTCTTCGGATGTGTCTGGTGTATAGCTCTGAGCCAGGGTACTGTACCCCATTTCGTGAGCACGCACAGCCTGCTGCTGATTTAATTCTGTCTGTAATTCTTCCTCCTCCTCCTCCTCCTCTTCATCTTCTGGTATTAGATGACCTCTCTGATAAGGCTCATATATACTCTCTTTAGTGTCACTTAGCTCATAGTAATCACTGCCTTGTTTCAGACCATCTGCTTTGAAGGCTTCCTCTTTCAGAGCAGAGGTTTCAAAATACTTCGACATTCCTGAACGATCTTCCTCCTCTTTCATTTGATGAGGAGCTGAAACACCTGTCTTATCCTCCTTGGCATCTTTTTTAACATCTTTTTCTTCAAGACTAGAAGTCTTTTCAGTGGTTAAACCTGGTGCCTCAGGGGCTTTCTCTATTACTCCGGATAACTGAGTGGTATCAGGGTGCTCTACTGTTTTCTCAAGAGTCCATTCATGGCTTAACTTGGCTGGGAGTAGCTGTGTGCTTGGTTCTGCCTCCTTTTTCATGTCTATCGTTGCTGGGAGCACACTTCGGTCCTTTTCTTTTTCTGTTTTGAGAGTATCAGGTGACTTTTTAGTCTCACCATCCTTCTGAAAGTCTGCTTTGTCTAGAGAAATTGTTTTAACTTCAGGTTTTGTGGTTAATTTACCATCATCTAATATTCGAGCCTCCCCTTTATCATAGAAGTCATACCTTTCTTCCTCATCACTCTCATCCTTGGTCATGTCCTTTTCCTCCCCCCATGGAGGGATTTTTGGGGTGCTTGGCGTTTTCAGGCCATCTACAGTTAGTGCTGAGACTTCTTGCAGAGCTAATGTCCTGTCTCCGTGGATCTGTTCGTCTTTACTGAGGTCTTTGGCAAACAGTTGGTTACTGGGTTCCTGTTTTGTTTTGAAAGCATCTTTGAGCGAAAGCTCCTGGGGGACAGCAGGAGATGGGCCTGAAGGAAGTTCACTTTTAGCTGCTTCTGCCTTGTGTTCTGGCAGCAATAGAGAACTTTCACCACAGCTGATGGCAACACCTTGGACATCTTTAAGGTCGTCTGGAAATTTGACAGACATAACTTGGTTGGTTGATGAGGGCACACCTGCAGTCCTTTCTTCTGCCCTGCTCCCTTTAGGCAGTTGAGATGACAAGTCCTTTTGTTCTTGAGGAGCAGGAGGTTTGGCAGCAGGTTCTGCAAAACTGGCTTCCCCTTTCTTCTGTGAATCAGTATCCAAGACCTTTTCTGATGGAGGTGAAGGCATTTTGTCTTTGCTCTCTGGTTCCTTTTTATCTACAGCCTCTGTTTTTGCTGGCTGTGGAACTAAGGCATCGTATTTAGGTTGCTCAACAGTCTTACTGTCTTTCCCAGATTCATGTTGCTTTGTGTCCAATGGTCCTGTTGCGAAAGGGCGTGCGCCCTCCTGGACATGGAATTCCATCTTCGTGGCTGCAAGTAAATCTGAAGTAGTTTGTTTGGGTTTTATAACAATATTATTTAAAGCACTTACAGGCAGGCAAGTCATGTGGCTTACAACACCTTGGTATGAATGATGGAATGGAGAGGAAGAAAGATGCAGACATGCAGCAAGGCCATCCACCTAGAAATCTGCTTTAGAGTGTTAAATCCTAGTTTTCTTTCAATATATGAGGTTTTATAGTGAAAATGTGAGTTTTACACATATAAATGTGACCACTGAAATGAGATGATTTCATGGGAATTCTTCGTCTTCATGATTTGTATAGAACAGCAAAGCCACAAATAATCCTCACGTCATTGGTAGCTTTGCTGGGCTCTGTACCTTTATGTTAGTTTTGCACTAGTAAAGTCTGCAACTTTAATTGAATCAATAGTATATTTGTGTGCTGCTGATATTTAAAACATACTTATTTATACATTTCTGCATCTTTTTGGCATTTTTCTTCTACATGCGGCCTAAACTAAAGAGATAATGCAAGCAAAAAGTTTTGCAAGTGCCAGAAGAGGCTGGTTTTTTAATTGTACCACCTTTTAACATTCACTTTGGCAAATGACAAAAATCTCGCTTCTGTCATGAGACCACCATGTGTAAATCAGCAACAGATCTATTAATAGACCTAGATGTTGAAGGTCTGGTCTTCAAAATGGCCAGTCAACTACAGCTGTAACTGAAGTTAAAGAATATTTGATTAACCCTAATTAAGCTAATTTGAAACTAAAAATACTACTCTTATACTCTGTCACTATATTTTCAGAAAGTAATACCCAGTAAATTTTTTTTTAATACACACTCTGTTAATCATTAATAGATTTATCTTTTTTTAATATCCTATGGAAAATGGTGATTCCTATCACACTGAAATCTTCCTATCATTGAAAATATGAAGAGAGAGACTGCAGAATGTGGCAGATCTTTCTGCAGTAATCTGTAAAAAAAAATTCGACGAGTTTTTTTTCTAAAGCTTGTTACAACTAGCATTGGGCCGATTCTGAATTTCCTCAGATCTGATCTGAAGTCCATGGAGCCATGGAGCCATTGGAGTCCATGGAGCCATGGCCCTGACGAATCTGATTTTTTTAAGAACACTTAGTATCCAAGTATTGGTCATTCTTTAAATATTTGCATATGTTAATATTGGGTCTAAAATGCAACTGCCATTCTGAACTCCACAGGTAGCCAAACTAGAAGTCTACAGTAATTTTGCTCCTTTATGTTTTTACATTTGGTGACTGACTTAAAAATCCTATAAAGTATAAAGACATGGCCATTGGGCTGGTCATCTTTGTTTCTCAGCAATTAAATAGCTAGATACGGGTTTTCTCTGTGTATCCTACTGTAGTGCAAATGAACAATACCAATGGTATCTAAACATATTCTGACTACCAAAGGAATTCAGTGTTCTCCAGCTGGGCCAGCCAGAACACCAGCCTCCCAAATGCAGCATTTCTTAGCCTGGGAGGGAATGGGTACATCACTACTCCACACAAGATGTCTTTGAACCTCGTTGCACTGGCTGAGGAGAAATATCATTAAAAGGGAAATCCTGAAGCCTAGTTCTTATGTACTGAAAGACTATTGCAGCAAATATTTTGTTCAGAGGGCAGATCAGAACTTCACCCAATGCACTCAACTCTAACTTTCACTTTAAAGGCAAATGTCCCAGTGGAAGTGATGGAAGTTTTTCCTAAGAAGGGCACTATAGAGGGTTAAACATTTGTAATAAGGTAAGACACACAAAAAATCAGAGTTCTAGCAATGACTGAGGAGAGGAGGGGAGGGGTGGACTCAATGAATGGCAAGGGTATGACATAAGAAGCAATAGCTTTAAGGAAGCTAAACCAGAATGCACTGAAGCGCACACAAAAAAACCAAACCAACCAACCAAAAATCCTGCACACTGCAAATGAAAACACTTCTACAGTTTAAGCATCTTTGTCATAGTCAAAGGCAATAAATCTGCTGTTTAAAAGAAACGCAGATGAATCTCTGCACCAAAAAGAAAAAACATATACACAGATTAGCAATGTGACTGGCAAACACATCTGAGATGGGCAAAAAAGGCTTACGCAGAGGAATCAGCTCAGCTGCAAAGCACATTTCATCATGGCAAAGTAAAAACTCAGGAATCAGCCGCAGCAGTGGGAAACCATGTTGTCATACAGCACCTACACAGTCTTATTATCTGCTACACACTCTTCAAGCATAATAACAAGAGCAGTCATACTAATAAATGGGAGAAACAGAAAATGAAGCAGCCTTGGAAAGCACTGGAGAAAGCTGGAGGAGGATTCACCAGCGGCAGACACATGCAAAGCTAAGGAGGACACACCTTCCTCAGCCAAGGAAGGGGGTGTGTCTTTCAGGGGTGTTCCCACGACAGCAGTTACACTGTCCCTGCTGGATGCCACAGTTGGCACTTTGTCTTCACCACACACTTTGGTCTCCGAACCAGAATCCGGCTGACCCTCACAGAGGCCCTTAGCCTGGTCCGAAGGCTCAGTGGGCCCATGCTCTTTCCCCATTTGCTTTCCAGGAAGAGCAGCAGGTTTGGCTTCCACAGACATTGGACTTTTTATCGGTTCTTCTTCTTGGGGACGGAAAAAGGAGGTGACATCAACACCAACAGTAAACACCAAGCACACAGCTGAACAAGACTGCTTCTACTTAACACTTTCAGCTCAACATTTTGGATTTAAGAGTGTCAAAGGACTGCTAGCATCCAGTCCATTTTGGTCACCATGGAACTGAATTTTCATTAGGGAAAAAAACAAATTGAAAGCCTGTCTCCCCCAAAGAAACATGTTTATGCTGTAAGAGGAGAGCTGAAAGTGTTTTAGAGGTATACCTCTCCCAAAGATGACTGTGGGTCAAATAGTCATTGCAAATGGAGATGGTACTGAATGACGGACGGCTCTGAAAACATCAATGCATCAATGAGTTCGAAGTACACTGATATTTTTCTGATATATGTGCTGTTTAATCCAGCACCAGACATTCAGCTGAGGTGGAAGAAGGTATAAGGCATTGATTTCTTTTCACTGACCTTGGTTATACTGACTGCTACATACCAGCAAAGTGAATCTTTGGCAAAATACTGAGCACTTCCAGAGCCTTGACAGGCCTTGTGCACGGCTGATAACTAATGGTTTTTGCAAGATTTCAGCCAATATTTCTACACCGAACAGGTTTACAAACAAATTCTCCCTTAAGCTGACATCTGAAATCTGTATGTGAAAATCACCATTTTAACAGAAGGACTCTTCATTTCCTTTGCTGTTTCCCCACTAGCCTCTCATCACCAATTAAGTCAAAGAAACCAGTCAATTCAACGTAACTATTTGTTCATCTGAATCTCTAAAATATATTGCTCACCTTATGGGCTGTTAGAATCAGTAGAGTAGTATCAAGAACAGTCTTTACTCATGCCATGGCAGAAGAACGATTAGAAAAGTCTCCATTCTGGAATTGCACTCCTGCCACTGCTACTCAGCTGAAATGACTATGCACTATTAGCATTCCCCCTGATAAGAAGTCAGGATTAAATGTGAAACCCCCGATTCAGCAACACAGTTAAGCAGCTGACCAGCAGCCATGCTTGCAGGCAACCTGATGACCTCCCTGAGTGTAAAGTGTGTCTTATGATTAAGTACTTTGCTGAATCAGACTTAGAACAAAGTGCTCTCGAATCTAGAAGTGGCTGCATGCAGCCTCTTGGTATTAAAACAAAACCTCTTTACGAGGGCTCGATTTTTCTCCTGAGATTGGCCCAGTGAAGAGCAGACAATCAGTCACCCATTTCAATTATGGCCTTTAAAGAGTGATTTAAGGAACATAAACACTAGTTGAGTCTGAGAAAATATCATTATGTAAAGAACAACACATTATTAATAACATATAAAATAATTAGTGTTAGATACAATATCTTAAATGAACAGAAGCCAGAAGATTCAGAATCAAACCTGGACCGATGCCTGAGCGTTACAGGGATATTTACACATGAGCAGACTGTGAAAGTAGCCTGGCAGGACAGTAGGTCTCCAGCTGTAAGAGGTCCTGACTTGAATAACTTCCTTTACTTTTCCTTTTCCAATTTGATGTTTTGTATGTGCATCCCTTTCAACTAAAAAATGTTAGGGAAAGCCTCTCATTTTACTCTTAGCCATTCCAGGTATACACCTCCATTTCCTGAGACACTTCACACAATGCTACATGATTAAAAATAACTACTCAAACTAGAAAGTTATCCCTGACTTAACGAAGGAATCCTACATTTTCCCTTTGTGCAGCAGACTCATGCCAAGCAGACTGCCAGCCTACAGGCAGCAAGTGAGGGGGGCTGTTTCATAATGACTCTCTTTCTACTGATGATCCAGCTTCTTCCCCTTTTTTCTTCCTCACACAGATGTTCTGAGATCTTGCACTTTCTCCAGAAGCACATGACTGAAAAGGAAGATGCCTATGAATTAACCAGGCCAGGAGTGCTCTAAGTACAGGTACAGGCACCCCAGCTATAGCAATTTTCTATCTCCCTGAGCTTCAGGCAGACATGCTGACATTAACGAACTTCAGTTATTAGCACTGATCTCTTACTGGTGGTGTTGCAGTTAACAGGCTATATTGTTCTGTTAATTCAGAACAACTCTGGTTTTCTTGAAGTGACCCAGTGAGCAGTTTCAAGTACACAGCTCCATCCTCCTGAGACACAAACCTTTCAGTACTATTTTTAACTTCAGCTCCTGTGTCCCAAGATTGAGTCAGTCATATGCTGAGAAATCAAATGTCACCTATTTTGCTTTAAAGAAGTGAGCTTTCCTGTTAGTCACTGAAATAGATTCTCCCTTGATTCCTCAAAAGCCATTTCACTTTTATGTAACTCCTACTAATAAAATACTACTTAACTAATGGGCTCAGGTCATAGAAAAAGGAGGTACAGAGAGACAGAGACCTCTTTTCCCTCCTTGTTTGCAGTCAGCTGGCACAATGCTAAAGGGATGTGTCCACAAAACAACTGGAAGTCAAACATGACCCATTACTGGCTGAAATCACCTATGTACACTGAGGTAAGACTTACTTACTTTGCCTGCTAGAGGATTAAAGACCTTCCACAGCTATCTTTGGTATAGATGTGGGGGTTTTCCCCATTGAGTTAACAACTGACTTACCTCCAGTAACCATCTTTTGGCCTAGTTTGCACATTGTTGTTGGCAGTATTTCTCTGGCACAAAGAAAAAATTAGCTTCCACTTCTTTGAACTAGCTGCTCCTTCTCCTTCTGCTGTAAGCCAGGTCTGGAGACCAAGAGCCCTGATTTAAGCAGGGACCAAACACTGACCCCAAAGCTGCATTTACTGCTCATGCTGCAGCTTTACCTTGACATGAAGAGACTCTTTGAGAGGTGTCACTTCCATGTGGGGAGAAAATACATCTAGGCTTCCCTCCCCAGAAGGCAGGAACCTCAGGTACATACGGAATGGAATGGATGGCAGGTGGGTAGCGGGGAAGAGGAACCAAACTGGACCATGCTCAGTTCACCTTCATCATGGCCCAACAAGACCTCTGTGCTCTTCACTGTGGCACTGGGATGTGTACTAGAGCCAGTCCACTCCGAGCTGAACAAAGGGTGTTCATAGTACTCCTCATCGGAATGGCAGGGCTCATCACTGGGCACAGACACTGAGATGGAGGGGGCCGGGTGTTTACGCCACTCCCTGCTGGCAGCAGGCCCACAGCCGGGGCAGTGCTGGAGCAGTCCCACCTCATCCTCCGCCCCTTCATCTACAAATAGACACACACAGACAAATGCTGCAGGACAGACAGAAAGACACAGAAAACACCAGACAGGATGGACACATGCTCTAACAACACCAGCCACTACGTCATGCTGCAGAGTGGATGACACCAGTCAGGCTACGGGTGATGCAGGATGGAGGAGTGAGCCAGCCGTGCCTTTTAACACATGGGCTGCTTACGAGGTGCTTCCTACTGGCTTTGCAAACACTGTAGCTCAACCACCGCAGTAAGTCAATTTCAAAAGTACACACATTATTTAGAGGAAAACACTGCACACAAACCACGTCACAACTATATTATATCTGACTGTATTAAAAACCTCTGAAGTGTCCTGATACAGTTGTATCACCTCATAGTCATCACATAAAATACTTAAAAATGTAATTAAAAAGTCCCTTAATTAAAAAGAAAACCAGCTTACACTTTGGCCAATGGTGGCTTTATTTTTCATTGTGTCTATTTCAAAATTCCCCACTTTCTTCTTTTCCCTGTAAACAAGTAACATTTAAACAATCATAAAAACTGTTCCCCAAACAGCTACTTTTTTTTCCTTGGTAAAGGCCACACAAAGCTGCTGACAGCAGTCTCTCTTAGTCCTATATTTTATGCTGTTGTGCCATGTTTTCATGGGTGAACTAGCTCCCACCTTGGTGTTTGCTAATGCTTTGGAATGACAGCTTTATTCACCCATCACTGTAGCACTGCAGAAAATCACATAATCATCTCAGGACTACACCAGCTACTGACAGCTACAGGGAGGGGGAGCTTGAGTTGTTTTTTGCAAGAAAAAGGAAAATAATACTACCCAATGAAAACGACTGGCCTAGCACCTGATCCGTGTATACAAACCTAGAGGGGAGACTTGAGAGCTCATGTAGGCTGAGGTGTCCTCTTGTCATGAATAAAGCTATGAAAAAATTAAACACCTACTGCTAGACAAAAGAAGTTTAAGCCCATTCTCAGTGTATGACACCTGGCAGCTTGATGAACACTGCATTCATGGTGTGCCTCACACACCTGCAGCTATTCCAGTGCATTTCCTATTAGCTTCAGGAACAAGTCAATGCTTGGTGTCCCTGGTCTTCCTCCAGTCAATTGTAACTTAAAGAATTTCCCCAGAGACTCTGAAACTTTCACTCTCAGATCCAGAACATGGAGTCAGAAAGCAAGGCTTTAACACAGGCACAATAACAGATATTAACCAGATTTCTGTGTGTGATCCCAAACAAGATGGCTCATGAATGCTGCTCTAACTGCCATTACCCAATCTGAGGAAGCAACGTTGATCCAAAACAATTCCATCTATAAGAGGTATAAGATTCTTCCTGGCAAACAACAGTAAGTTTTAAGTTTGTTTTTATAGCACACCATGACAAGACAATGTGCCTTTAAAAAAGCATCCTCTGCTTTCTGCGGCAACAGAAAGCAAGTGTCCTGTAATGACATGGATTTCTTCCACCTGGGAAAGGAATGCTGTAGGAGCAACCCATTCAGGCTCAATCACCCTGAAAAAGGAAGGAAAATTAGCAATCCATGGCAGTATTGGTAGCTGGTATGCTGGTGTACCTGCACACACACAAATACCATCCACAGAACTTGGTTTAAGCAAACCGTTCTCACTGTTTCTGTCAGGGCATAAAAAGTGCCCAAATCACTCACAGTTTACCTGCTTCACTCTTGTAGTGGAATCCAAACCCCAGATTCAGGGGTTTATGCATTATTAAAAGAGGTAGGTGTGGAAAGATAAGCTGGTAACCAGCTTCTGCCAAGCAGGAAGCTCTGCAGAGCACTGCAATAGGAAATGCTAAACGCAGGGCTGGACCTAAGCCTCCCACTTCTCTCTAGTACTCAAGAGCCAGCAGCAAGGTTACAGGGAAGCAGCAACCTTGATCCACTTGCAATGCAGAAAAAGTGGGATTTTTTCTCTGCAAAAGCCCCTCCAAAATTCTGTAACAGATTTGAGGGGTCTCATGGTTTGTAAAAGGTAAGTTACAGGGGGCGAGCCCACAGCTCAGAGGGCAAGACACCAGGAATCAACTCCCTCCTAAACTCAAGAAGGTTCAAAACTGCAATTCCCACTCCTCTGCATGGTGCCCTCACACCAGCCCCTGTATTACTGAGGGCAAGAGTGGAATGAGCTGACACACTTGCCACCTTTTCTGCTGGAACTGGAGAAAAAAGCGAAGGCTGATATGGTCAGAAGCAGAACACAGAGAAGGAGGATGTGCCAAAGGAGAGGTTCTCCTTCCAGCTGTGGGTTATATGTATCCAGAGACCCTGCAAAAGCAAAATGCATTGACAAGAGTGGAGAGGAATTCCCAGAACTTCTCTATACTGAGGCAAACAAAGCTGAAAATTCCTTCTTTATAGGCTCTAAATGGATTGTAGGCCCTGTCACTGTTCCTTAAAACTAGAGAACTGACAACAGTAAAAAACCTTATTATTGTGATGGTCCAAAATCATTAGGAGTGCAAAGTCTTGTATTGTTTGGGGCTGTTACATATGTGGCTATTACAGATTTACATTATTTATCAGTTTGAATAAAGATATTTTCAAAATTACTGCAGATAATCTCATTAACAGCATAATGATATCTTTAAAGGAGGATATGCTTTTATTTCAGCAACAAAAAAAGTCTTTTGTTATTTTAGTTCCTTCCAATCTTTTTCATCTCAGAGCATGGGAAAAATCTCTAATGCATTCTGAAGTCCAAGATCAAAATCACTTCTCACAAAGGCTAATTCTACCTCAGCTTCCATGTATATTTTGAGAATGCCTTTCAAGCAGTAATTTTCCCTGTCAACAGATCCATTTTCATAGTCCACTTGATTCTTTTCAGTTTGCAAAACATTCTTACTTGGTATATAAAGCCTAACATGAAATGCCTATTTTAAAATGGAAGACAGTCCATCAAAGGCATCCTTCTATCCTGTAACATTTAAGAAAATTTTTACATGAAGACATCGTTGACCATTGTCAAAAGGCATGGAGCACAAAAGAAATGCCAAGTTGGTAAGAGAATATTGCATCAGCCCTGCATGACTAGATATAACTGATAAAAGGATTAGAGGGTGTTAGGGAGAATTTAATTTCCTGAACAAAATTATCCTATTATAGTCAATATAAATGAAATTATTTCAATAAGGCAAATAATTTTCTTACCTTCTGCAGCAGTTAAAAGGGACAGGTTCATTTGAATATTTTTCTGCAGCCAAATCAAAGAAACCTACTCCACAGACTCCTTTCTCTCGTGAAATACAGTTGACCCACAAACCTCTCTGTCTTTTCTACCTTTTTTTTTTTTTTTTAAATTGTGTTTGCTGCATGGCTGGCCACATCCACCTTTGTCATGTCTACAACAGTGATTTCCTTCCTACTATGACTGAAGGAAGTCTCTCGGATTCAAAGCAATACAACACACACTGACAAGTGCATTAGGAAAAGCTTCTAGGAGAAGGGAAAAAAAGGTCTGAGGTAGATACACCAAATGCTCACTGTTTTTGTTCAACAAATTAATAAATTGTATTCTACTGAGCAGAAAGACAGACAATGTAAAGATGCATGAGGATGGACAGCCAGGTGGTATAGGGAATGGGAGGTTTAAACAAGTACAGTTAAAACTGGGTCAAACCCTACTGAGGCAAACTCTTCTGAACAGGAGCTTTGCCTGAATAAAAACGACAGGTCTGGCTCACTCAGGTCAGCAAAAGCTCAACTTACCCACAGAAAACAAGGACTCTCATCTTCCAACAGAGAAGAACACAAGATTTTTACTACCATTAAGTACCTTGAGTTGACAATATTGGTATTTTGGGGAAAAGCAACATAATATATTTCTGGTGAAATTATTTCCAAGTTCCTTCTGTTGCTTCAATCAACTCTACTGAGTTCCAGTTTGAGAGCTGGACATGAACAAGATGCTTCTAGCAGAGTGCATTAATGACTCAGCACATCATTTCTGTCCCTACTTCCTCTATGAACTGGCCATCTGCTCTGAAAAATGAAGAGTTGAATCAAAATCTTGTCATGGAAAAGTCTTCAATGTTTTTAATAACCATGACACTGCAAATCATCAGAAACATCTCCCAAACACTGACCTTTCAGTTGATGTAACCACTCTTGTGGGGTTAGTGATATTATATTACTTAATAGTAACTAACTAATTATATTAACTCAATTCTACGTGCAAGGAAGGAGAAAACCAACAATGTTATATGACTTGCTGAGTCATATGCAGAGCTAGGAATTGCAAGGTCTGGCAGCTGATAATAACCTCGAGTTGTATAGTGTTTTGCCACCTTCCTGTGTTAGTACAACTAGCAAAATGCTTCCAATTTGCATTTACAATCTCCTGCCAATTAATCAGTATAAGTACTTCACAAAATCCTAAAATACATGCAAATAATACAGCTGGCAGAAACAGCAAGCAAAGTTAATCCTCAGCCTGAGGCTAATGGAAGAACCTTGACATTGGCCTGAAGCAGAAGAACATGCTCATTACTGTGATATGAAAAATTAAAAAGCATACACTGGACTAGCCAAGTGAACTATATATTAGAAAACAGTGGTAAAATCCTGGTAACAATTCTAAAAACCTTCACTAATGCCTTACCACTTTTCAATCAGTAGTTCTGATAGCCATTACCTTTGGGTGATAAATCCAGGGACTGTTGTAATATTTTTTTAAACACACAGTGGGCACATGTTTTTTTAAAAAACACCATAATCAATTAATCAAGTTCTTTATATTGGTTACTAACCACATCCAGTAGGTATTTCAAGTATAGTGGACTGACAAATGTTGTTGTTAACATGGCCTGCGATAGCATTGTGTCAAAAATGACTGCAAGATGAACATGCCTGATTGCAGTGTCCTAATAAACTGAGAGTCAGACTATGCTAGCACATGAAATAACAACCATCCACTTGCAAAATTCATAGAAGCTGTGTGTTAAAATAGCAAAGTTTGTTCAGCAGATGATAAGAAATTATTTTCATGCACTTATGTAACAAAAAGAAAGAGAAAATGCTAAAAGAAAATCCAAGAAGGAAATAAATGGACACAGAAAGATGCTACTGATATGGCAGAGTTCAACTGACAGTCCCCTGGAGATTCCAAACCCAAATGCTTCTCTCTTTTCCCCGTGACACAGCTCAGTTTTGACACACTGCTGTCTCCCTGTACAGATGGCCTTGATGCAGCAGTCGTCTTCTGTTGAACAAAGCACTGAGCACACACCTACACTGCAAAAACTTCACTGGCATTTAGGCCTCTGCTTAATGTTAAGTCAACACTTCAGTTCTTCACTGGAGGAGATTTTAGCAGGAGGAAAATGCAGTGATTATGGGCTACTGACATCGAACATTCATTGTGCAGAACAGAACAGAAATTTGCTTTGTGAGACTAGAATGTGACTGCTGCACTTTGTGTACAGAACCCCCAACACATGCAGGCACTGAAGCATGAATTACCGGTCAAGGGCCAAAGAAATGATTCAACTCTCAATCTCCTTGCTTTCATGCATTTAAGATTCCAAAGCTAATAGTAATTAAAAAAAAAAAAAAAGCAGCCAAACAAATATTAAGGAAAGAAAGATGACCCATACTGAATCACAGTTTTGGCAACCACACTGGGACAGCAGACACCTTGGCTCATATTGCATATAACAGACAAGAAGGTGAGCAGCACCACCTCTTTTTCTTTAGTATGGACATACTTAACATATCCTGTCGGTTACCTCTGTGCATGTGTCTACCTCATCCATGCATTGCAGCTGGTTTGAAGATGGGGAGTTATTGCTGGGAATGCCTTATCTTTTCACATGAAGGAGCAGAAAGTATCTCCATTTTCTGATTCCCCCATCCTTTAGATTCATGTCTCATCCCTCTGCTGACAGCTGTGCACTGCAATGTCCAGGAGACCCTTACCTTCCTCCAGAGCTCCGGTCTGCTCAGAAGCTGGTGATGGAGGCGGGGAAGGAGGCAGGTTAGCTGACTCTTCAACTGCTGTTAGGAATTGAATGGTGAAAATGAGACACAGCAATTAACTGCAGGAAGACCAATGCATGATGAAAGCTGCAGTCAACCTGTTCTGCCCAGTTGAGGATAATTCCTCATTCCATGAGTCCCACTGGGGACTCATGTCTACTGGATTTTCAGACAGACCCTTGCAGAATACACAGACAGTTATAATAAAAGAATTTTTTTGTTTTGTTCTGTTTTTTGGTGTGAATTATTTACAAGATTCTGGCATAGAGTACAATATAAATACCAAATAAAAGATAATCTTTTAAATCAGTATTGCTTAGAAAACCTTCAGTCACCCAAGGCAACACAAATAAAGCATCTGAGCATGAGAGATATTATAAATTCATGCCAGCTATCAGAAACTGGCATCCAATATCTTCCATCTACCTTGAGTATGTGTATAAAAAACATTCTTCACATTTTCTTTTTTTCTGCTGGTTCAAGGTTTATCACAGAAAACATGCAAATATTGCTTGTCTAAATACAAAAGACATCAGCATAGGGAACTTAATATCAGTCGTGACATAACAGTGATTCAGTTGAGCAAGGCACAGTGAAAACTTAGATGCACTTAGATTAGGGTTTAGATTCGTTCCCAGTCACAAGACTGGATGCTGAAACAAGATGTTTTTTTTTTCAATTATTTCAATTCAAGTATGATGAAATCTCAAACAAACTGCTTCTTAAATGAACTTAGAATAACCTCTGCACCTGATCTCCTACCAATCACTTTGAGAATTTTTTTTCTTTAAAAACAGATCCACTCCTGGGGCTTAACCAATGTTTTAAAAAAAAGTAATAAATCTGTTTTAACAGATCTGTCTTATCAATAGCACCTCTCAACAAGCAGATAGTTTCCAATTCAGGGCTTCTTCCCAAGCACAGAAAGGCCACTTTCAAAGCCCCAGCCGAACTTTCCAGACTTCCTCCTATTGATTTTAGTGTGGTTTGGGAAAGACTGTATGGGACTTGTCCTGAAGATGTGCTGTCCAGGGACAAAGTATTAATAAATTCATCACAATTCAACTGACCACGGGAACTGTAACACCAACAATTGTTAACTGAAGACATACTTCTCACAAGGTTTTTTAAGTGACTTATCTAACTAGCTGGAACTGAATACCCATTTTGCCTCTCCCAGGCCCCAGTGAAGAGATCTGTAGTTATATATGTATGAAGCCATTTACAGAATTGGGGTCTTCCACGTAAAACTGAGTGTCTCCAAAGAATGAAATTACCAGCTGACATGCCCCTGCTGCAGTTCAAAGTTAGTTTAATGAAGCAAAAGACCTCGGGAACCAAATTTTCCACAAATATCTAAACTAGTCATTGACTTTAATTCATCCCTGGGCAGGGTCCAGCCACTGCACTGAAGCAAGTGGAGTGTCTGTGGGGAAAATACCACAAGGCATTGTTTTAATTACAACGTAGGTGCACTCAGCAAAACCTGTCCAGGGCAGGCCTGAAAGACTTCCCTACCTCAGGATGGACTATGGCCTTTCTCTGGCCTTTTGTGTACATGTTTTGAGCTACCGTAGTTTTCTGGCAAGGAGGAAGCACTTTAGGTACAAAAGGCTGTATACTTACCTTCTTTTATATATATATACATGTATAAGTATATACACACATATTTCAGACAGACATTTCACAAAGGAGGCAGCAGGAGGATGGGAACATGGTATGGACCAGTGGCAGTGGTACTGTTCCTAGTTTAGACCACTGGCATTTGCTTCTACCATGTGTGACTCCTTTTTCCACAATCTCCCCTCACCCTGTCCAGCTGCTAATCCCTCTCCGCCTTCACCTGCTGTGTCCCATTCCTTTCTGCTTCCTGTTGAGGTGCTCCCCCTCCCCCTATCTGAGCAGCTACCACCCAACCAGCAAAGCCTCACTTCCTTTTATATGCTCTCCTCCACCTTTGCCTCTCCAGACATCAATCCTTCAATGCTGTACACAGCTGAGCACAAACGGTCCCACCAAACACAGCGAGGAAACCCCTGCCACCAATAACACTCACAGCTATGCCACTCTGGAGCCAGATACCAGCTGGAGAACTGCTGTTAGAGCAAACGGGGAATGAGACAGTCACAGGGCACAAAGAACCAGGAATGCAAGGATACTGCCATCGGTATTATGTGGTTCCAGTATTATCCAGCAGTGCTGTGGTTCACCCATGACCATAACCAAGGTGAAAACATGGCTGGCACTGCATTTTGTAACACACACACACAATGTTTGCAGGCACGAGTGTACTCAGAACATTCTTTGTCTCATTTTACCTAAAGGTAGAGGTCCGGGCTGATCTTTGTGCTGGGCTTCTTTTTCCTGCTCACCTTTCAGAACTGCTACAGCTTCAGCTGTTACTACTTGTACTATCCTCGCAGACACTTCTTCTGTGGCAGCAGCAAAGTCAGGGAAGAAAAAAAAAAAAAAGAAAAGCATGCTAATCAGAATGGTGTTTTAAAATCATAAAGATTAGCTTAATCAATAAAAAATGGAGGCTGACTTAATCCATTTTTAAAAGGTAATCTTTTTCCCTGAAATACAAGAAAATCAATTAAAAATAAAATAGAAGGACCAGATATTCCAAAGATCTCAGCAGAAAATGCTGAATATTTATAAAAATCAGGAGCCCAGCCTTTACAGCAAAATACACAAAGCATCATTATTAAATGTTCTTTCTGATAGTGATAATGTGCAGCAACTGCAAAATTTTAAGATGATCATTTATTAAATGTCTAGAAGAAATTTTGCAGGTACTGTTTTGCAAACAGGGGTAGAATGGCCAGCTGAGTAATGGGATTTCTTGACATTTAATATATGAAGTGAGCTGCATTCTAACATGCACTCTGGATGCTATTTCCTCCTCAACAGCACACACTCAGTATGCATTAAAGGCACTTCCCAGACAGCCATCTATGCTGATGAGGGACTTGAAAAAAGAAGGGCCGAGTAACATTTCTGTACAATCAAAATGCATACTCTGTCTTCCTCACCCCTTTTAAGGCTGCCACTCATAGCCTTAGTTAAACAGTAGGTCTGAGTAGCATGCAGAGGAATTGTAGTGGGTAACAGTTTTTTTGTGGGATGGGCTCTTGGGTCCCCATCTCGGACGTGGGCTTGGTTCCCAGCTGTCACTCTTGCTGTGCTTGGAGCAGGGAAGGGGACTTGCATGGAGCCAGCTCAGGCTTGACAGACCCGGGTGCCATGGGAGCCATGCTATGATCTTCCCCACCACCCTCAAGGTGTGGCACGGCCGAGAGGGGCTGAGGAACGGGGTGCTCTGGTGACCACAGGGCAGCAGTGGGACCACTGAAGGAGCAAATACTTTGAAACTGAGAAGCTGTGTCTCATCTCAGCTCCAGACCCACTCAAAGGTACAGTGAAATGTCATCAGGCATACAGCTGCATGTGGAAATAACCAGAGAGGCTTCCTGCCCTATAGGCAGTTCAGGTACCTTTGATCTAACACATCAAGTTCTTAAGGGTTGATCCAGCAGAACCATCTACAAAAGAATTTGGAGAAAAAGGGTCTCTTGTTCTTATCTGCATATTAGCCCACTGTCGCTTAGTCATTAGTAGTATATTCCTCTTTCTCAGCCAAACTCAGTGCAAATAAACCCCCTCAATCTCCAGCTCTATCTAAGTGCTGGTTGAGAGCTGTTCCCAATGCAGTCACAGCTGAGCCCCAGGGAAGGCCACAAGCTGCATGGTCACAGCCCACCAGCTGCTCTGCTGGGCACACACCTGAGAACAGAACGAAACCTCAGTGCTGCTCCAGCCCCCAGGTGGGGACAGAGGGCTGTGATGGCAGATGTCAAATACACCCTGCTCCTGTCAGAGCCCCCCCATTAATCACCATCCCAGAGGCAGGAATAAAAGCTCTCTGCTCACCCATTACTGTGTCCTTCAGACAAGAACTGGCCAGGAAGGGCAAGTATATTTAAATCAATGCCCTACATGTAACTTCACAGTAAACCATGCTGACAAGGGACACCGTCCATTAGATTAATAATTATTTCTTTTCACAGCTAGTACTCTTACAGATTTCCTTTGTACTTTCAATGTAAAGTTATTCCTCTTTGTTTGTCATTTAGAAAAGCTGATTTTTTTTCCCCCAAACAAACATAGATGTGAGTTACTAGAATTTCACAGCCACGTTTGTCTAAAACCAAAGTGCTAGGTTAATCTTTCTTTTGAACAAACTATTTAATGAGATACTAAAAATCCCCACCCACTGGCAAACAACATTCCTAATTGTTGGTATTTATATCTTACAATTCACTTCCCTCCTGACTGGTCACCTGTAGGGCAGTGACTGCAACAGCTCCACTGGCTCCTGCCAATAGCAACAGAGATAGATGAATATGTCAGAACTACCAAGCAATGAAAAAAATAAGCTGATTTGAAAAACTGTTAACCCCAAAATATATGAATATAAACCCGCCAAGGACGTATTCAGACTAGAAATCCAAAGATGCCGCTTTCCTACCATCAGTGGAGTGAAGCGCTGCAAGCCTTCAGCATAGGAAGAAACAAATTAACTGGCTTTGAGATGGGGCTTGATACATTTACGAAAAGGACTACATATGATATAGTTGCCTGCTAGCAGTAGGAGACTGCAAACAGCAGCTCTAGTTCTCTCTTCTTCCATTCAACAACATGTCCCTAGTATGAGATCAAACTCCCCTTGGTGGTTAAGTGGATCGAATCGAGCACCATAACCCCATAAATCAAGTCACACATGTGGCCAGTCCTACAGAAAGATAGGGATATTGAAAGAACAGGGATATTGATTTAAAGCCCAGCAATCTTCCCAGCTGCCTTTCCAAGGCCTGCACCTCGTTTTGGGACTTTTTTGAATTTCTCCTGCTTCCACAGCGGCTGGATGCTGGGGATGCTTCTCAGCACCTCTTGGTTCCTTCCTCTTGTGAGAAACACAGAACAGACACTTCCCAGACCCTCCTAGACTTTCACATGGTGCTGCTGCTGCAGAGCAGTGGACTGGACACAAATCTGGAATCTTTACAAGCCCTGACAGCTCCCTGTGTTGTGAGGCACAAGCAGCCTGCAAAGAACAAGAGAAAACCTGGAGAACGAACCTGCAGCTGGGCCTATCCTCTTCCTGCAGGCACATGGTGTCCTCCCCACGCCAGTGGTGTGCTGCAGCACCCTGCACAGGTGGGACATAAACTGCTCTTCCATACAGCATCCTTGGATACCTGAGACACCCCTGTTCAGATGCTGCCTTTTCAGAGCAGGAAAGAGTGTTGCCCCGACAGCTTTGGTGAGCACGGAGAACAGCTCAGAGCTCACAGAGTCTCACAGCTCCAGGAGACCCTGCGCCAATTCCTGCCACCACTTTACACCTGGAGGATGTGACACATGGCCCTCCTGTCAAAATTTCCATGAATCTATTAATGACAACACCACTGACAAAAGCAACACCATCAAGCCTATATTGTTAGCTCAGGTGAACAAATCAAGACTCAACGAGGAAGACTGTTAAGAGAATAAATTTTTTAAGTTTATTTTTACACGAAAAATTTAAGAAAAGGCTCCCATGAATTTCTGATATAGAATATGCAAATGTAAACCAGATTTAGTACCCTGGAGCAAAGGTACCAAGGGAAACCCACTTGGGGAACTGCTTTCTATCAGCCAAGCTACTGCAACCCTTCTCCTAGCAAGGTAAGACTGATCCCTATCAAAAATGATCTCTTTTGTTACAGAATTTATACTTGTTCCCATCTAGCCTGGTTCTCTGGTGCAACTGAGCTCTCTGAGGTTGGAAGACAGTTCCCACCCTCTCAGCTCTCTTCCTGAGGTAATTTCCTTGGGACAAAGACAATGTTCCACAGGGAGATATGTCTGGGGGTGAAAGGCTGCCTCCTGAAAAGTGGAGATTTCAATTTCATGCTATGCAAAATAAGTAAATAAAAATACAAATGGCCTCTGGGCTTGTGCTTTATTTTTGTTTGGTTTGTTTTGTTTGGCAGGGTTTTTTAATGGAGAAAGGCTTATGAACACTCTGCTGATGGATATTTTGGGTGACACAGGAGGCATGGGCAGTTCACCAGAAGAGCAGTGCTTTTGCTATACGTGGCTGCTGCAAAAGGACAGACATTTCTGTATTAATGGACACTATAAATAGCAGATCCAATGGGTAAGTCAAATCCTCACAGGGCAGCTATTGAGACTTTTCATAGTTTCCTCATGGTTCAGTTAAAGTTCAAGGAAGCCTAATGATACAGAACAAAAAAAAAAAAAAAAAAAAAAAAAAAGAAAAAAAAAGAAAAAAAAAGAAAAAGGAGACTTAGCCAGCCTGGATGCCAGGCAAATTCTTCACTGCCTAAAAGCTCTGGATTCATTAGACATAGTTTTGCTTGTAGATATTTTGTTTCACTCTTTCCCTTTTTCCCCTTTTCCTTCTTTTTCCCTCTTTCCCTGTGATTCTACTTTGTGCAACAAAAATGGCACTAACATATTAAAAGTAACATCAAATAGATGTATTTCTTAAAGGCACAAGAACCTCGGCCTCATGTTATACTCCAGCAGAACGAGGAATAGCAACATGCCTTTCCTTTGCATTTTGCAGAGAGTAAAATGCTGCTCCTTTTTAGCAAGATGTCATCTGCTTGTGATACAGGACACAGAGAGAGCTTCAAAGTTTGATTTCAAGGAATGCAGTACCCAAAAGTACAGGCAGTCCTTGGATGTGATGTCCATAATGGAGAGGAGATATTGTGGAAGACCCTCAGCATGAGCTCTTCAAAGCCCCTTGACAAGGTGAGGCCAGAAGCTGGCACAGAGGGACAGTGCTTCTGCTGCTCCCTTGAAGGTTGTCACTTCAGATCAAGCTCCGACAGGGCTGTCGGGTCAGCTCTGCCCAGCTGCTGCCAGTGCCATGACTGCTCCCTGGCAGGAACAGAGGACTCTGCCCTGCTGGGAGGGCAGGCACCTGTCTGGGGCACTACACTAATTTAAAATCAAAGTTAAACAAGTAAGCACTCTGTGCTCCTGGTTTTGGAAGTAGGCCCAATTCTTCTATAAACCCCAGCCCCCAAAACACTGAATCAGGAGCTCTGGAATCTCCCTGCCCCACAGGTAACTCAGGGACATAAACTCTTTCAGAGCATTGGGATGCACAGGGCATGCTGAACCAGCTGCTGATGGTATGGGGAGCTGCAGCCTTTCCTCTTGGCTGTGTTTAGAAGATCTGCTGCATCCAAAGGCTGCTCCCCTCCTCACAAGCAAAGTCGAGCTGCCCAATCCTCACCCCAGCTGCTCTGGCATGGACATTTAAACTGCAGTGGCATCATACAGACACTCCCTCCAGACACCTGAGCCCCCCTTTACTGACAGAGACTCAAGCAGGGGCAGTTAAATGAGGTTACATGCCAAAGCATGGCTAGAGCAGAGCCCAGGATATGGGATCAGATCCTGCACGAGGCCAAGATGTCATTTCAAATCCCTCCTTCATTTCTTATTGATGCTGCTGCAGTTGTCAGTGGACTGCAGATGTCTCCACTGGCACCTGAATCCATTACCTACAGTACTTTCATTTCCCAGGAAACCTTTCTGGTCCATTAACTTTTCTAATGGACAGGTCTACCAGCCCCAGAGACAGATTTACAGATGGTGGCAAGAGTCTTTTATAAAAGGTGTCTGAGCTTTCACCAAATATCTCCAGAAAAAAACCAGGCAACTATAAAGGCAAGAGCAAAAATCAGATCTGTGACACACCTCTGCAGTGATGTGTGGTGTCTGTTCCTTTTGTGTCCTTTAAATGGTTTTCCTTCAGCCTCTGGCACTTCTTTCTCTTTCTCTTCCTAACTACCATGACCTCAGGCTCCATGAAGAAGCTGAATTTCTTAAGAATACCACTTCCTAGATCAAACTGGTTGGGCTTAGCTGTTTGCCTCTGACAGCCCTCATGCAGCAGTGCCTTTTATCTTCTCTCTCTTCCCTACCTCTCTACGCAATGCTTTATGATTATTTTGAGGAGGACTGTTTTTGACAAGAGACACTGCCTATGGGCAGAGCTCACATCATCTCCCTGCCTTGCAGGTACCTGACCCGGCACTGCCGCAAGTAACCTGCTGGCAGAGGAACCAGGGAACAGCTCACCCTGGGAAACAGCCTGCTCATCACCCCAGGTAACAGTGTCAGTGATTTCTCAGGCCAGCGTTGCTTCAGTCAGACCAGATTTTATCTCCCCAGCTCTTCCTCTCCTTTCATGCCTGTAGCTGCCTGTGTTCCATTACTGCCATTCAGCCAGATCACTCAGCCCACCTATCTACCACTTCTTCCCACTTGAGAACCCATTTCACAGCAACAGGGACAACTCCTCCTAAAAGGAAAATGCATTTCACATCCCCACAATTTCACCAGGATGCTCTTCCCAAACTGGAGCAGCACCACCCCTCCCTCTTTCTGGCAACATCTCTATCCGATGCCACTAGGGTGGCAGCAGACCTTGAGTTTGCCGTAGCCATGGAAGATGCCATCTGGTCTCTGTAAAGCACAACTCGTTTAAGGCATAAACAAAGTCAGACGTGCTGGAACTGCATGGCACAACAAACGTTCCAGGAGAAAACCAAAGGAAAGGGATGATAGGAAGGAGGGACAGAAAGGAGGAGACTGAAAATTGTGTCAAAACTTCTCATGCATTCACAGTGCCACCCCGCAGACACCTACCAAGAAAATTAAAAGTCAGCTCGGCTAAAGCAAACTGTAATTAATGTTCCTGGAGCACTGAGGCTAAAGCAGGGTTTAAAGAAAGTTGCAATCAGATGGAAAGGATAAAATAATATGTTTCATTAATTTTGCTACATTTTAGGGAAGGAACACAGGCAGAGCACAGCGAAAGGATTATCTACATGTGTACTTGCAGAATTGGGAAAACAAAGCAATTTCAGTCAAAATGTGCCTGTCAAAATTCTCAGTGGGGTGCAGAGCAGTTTCCAAGGTAACCAGCACTAATTGTTGGCACAGTGGAAGCCAGTCAACAACAAAAGCACAGAGCAACCTGCACTGCTTAGTGCAAAAAGGAAAGCTACGAAGCGGCTGTTTGCTATCTTTGACAATTTGAAAAGCAAACAGGACCTATGGATTTTTTCCCCCCGGGGTAGTGCAATTCCAAGTGCAGCAAGGCTATAAACCAAACAGCTATTCGATTTGTTTAGAGGCATTAGCTAGTCCCCTAAGGACAGGCCCTGAATTCATGCTCAGCTCTCCTAGAAGCTGATGGATGACTTGTTTCAGTCAAGACTGCTGAAACGTTGGGGCAAAAGACCCAGGTGTCACCCAGTGACATTTGTGGAGGAAAAAACAAAGATACAGGCTGGACTTAATCACTGGGATAATGACAACTCTACGTCCTGCCTTTTTGCACTTGGATTAAAAGAGAAATGCACAACAGCAATCAAAGCAGCATGAGTAAGTTATATAAACCCCAAATAATGCCAATAGATTAGTGCTTGCAACTGAAGAAAAAAAGCAGTGACGTAGCTTTACAGAATTCAAATACTGGCTTTCAAACGGCTTTTGTGAGTGTAAATATTTTGCTGTAAGTAGGTCCTTGATCTGGATGTTGGCAATATCAACAGCAATTGGCAGGAGGTATGAAGGCAAATAATAGGAACATCAGCTTTTAAATTAAATGCAACCACAACACAACTGACAAGTATCACTTCCCTAATAAACTCGTTGACTTCAAGCTACTGCAGCATCAATGGGATTAATTTAATCACCAGGATTCACCAGCTAACCAACAGAACAGGTCAGAAAAGGCTTGTGTTTTGAGAAAGAAAGAACTTTGACTGAATCTCCAAGGTATAAACATTCAGATTACCTTAAGGGAAAGATGTACTGCAGTCACTATGTGAGAAGAGCATGAAGAGGTGAGCTACAGCTGAGTACCTGATGCAGCAGTTTCACACCCTGGTGAGCCACACAGCAAAGAGCTTAGGCCTCTCTGTTTTGGGGTACTTCAGGTATTCAAAAGTCCCTCCTATGTTCTCTTTAACCTCTAGATTGTAAATCTGATCCACCATTACCCAGCCCCTTAAAACTCCACGACCTGATTCTGGAGGTTTTTTCCAACCTTAGTGATTCTATGATTCTTATGCTATCTGCATTACAGCAGAGTAAATCTGGTGCACAACTGGCGTCAGACTGGCTGTGCTCTAGTGCAAACAGGAGGCTGAAGGGTGTTTTTCCCATGCCCCCTGGGCTGTTGTGCAGCACTTGGGGAAGCAGCAGGGAAGCTCGGGCTGCCTGTCCTTGGACTGCTTCCACACATTCTGTGTGTGATTGACAAAACTGCCCTGACTGCACTTTCCTGATCACCTTCTTCACTGAGAGAGTTGGTCACATAGTCCAAATCTCCAAGGCACACAGCGGCAAAATCCAAAGTGACTCGTGCTAGGAGCCATTCAGAAAGCTACAGTGAGTGCCCTCCTGTGGCTCCCCAGCACGTTCATTAGGCAGTGGCCTGTGCCATGCTGTCTGGCAGCTGTAGAACAGAACACCAAGGGATCAGTCCCCTCCCCAGCCCCCCTTGAAAGATGTAAGTCTGTTAAAAAGCAGTCATACAAATGTCAGAACAATAAAGCAACGCTTTAGAAATAAGCCCTCATTACTGCAAATATTTGCTCTCTGTGCATCCCCTGAGTCACATCTTCTTAACTCTATTGCCTGGAACAAAATATTTACTGTCAGCATTTCCCAGTCAAGTCAGAGGTGGGAAAAGCTATCTGTTCTGTTTTGTCTGATGCATGGGCAACACAATTTAGAGCTAGCACGCAATATTGAAGCAGACAACACCAGACCCTCAGCCAGGGCAATGCAGTGAGGTCCCACTGCCTTGCCTAGGACTTGGTATCAGCTCAAAACATCACCTGCACATATAAAGCAGCTCTATCTATCTTTTCCTAAAATATGAATTCTCTAGGACTCACGCAGAAAAAATCACTTTGACTTCAAAACAAAGAACCATATATTTAATCCTTTGTCTGTGAGTAAATATATGTAATGGGTAACTCATTTTAACTCGCTTTTAAATCAGTATTTATTTTTAACTTAAGTACAAGTTAACATTTTAAACAGTCTTTTAAGAACCTCTACAGAAGTCAGTGGAGCTTCAGCAAGAGGTGACATGTCCCTTAAAATTCATTTTTAGCTCCTTCTGAGACTGTATTAAACAATTTTTTTTAAAGTATTTTAAGCACAGTGTTTTCTGTGATCTTTTTTTGTAAAAATTCAAAGCATGCTATATAAACTCTGCTGGATTTAAGTTTAAAATTAACATTAACCTGTGCACACACTCTGTGGGATTTAGTTGTGCCCAGTCAGGAGGACTGAAGATCACTCTGCCAATGCCAACAGAATGCTGGTTTAACCTGTCGGGATATTTAACGCACATAAAATGCAGCGATGCTGTGCCCTGTTCACCTTCAGGGGCTCACGCTGCTGGCCCAGCTCTGCAATGCAGAAGCAGCTTCATGGCTTATCTCTTCCCAGCCCTGCTTCCCAGCCCCAGTACCAAGGCAGGTGTGATTCTCTTGCCACCTGAGAACAGTGTCGTGCTTCCAAAGCAGTGCATGCAGTGTCTCCACAGAGAGGCAGAGCAGAACAGGCCCGCAGCACATACAAATTAATTCAGTCCCACGGGGGCTGTGGCACGGTTAGATGTTCAGAGCAGTTCTCAGCCAAGCTCAGCAGTTCTGCCATCTCTCCTCCTCGCTTCTGGCACTGCCCCAGCAGAAAGGAGCCTTGTCTCTGACCAGGACTCATCCCTGAATGCTCATACAGCCTGCTCCCATCCACTGCCTGCCCACCCTTGGACACTATCAGCTCACACCTCAGTTTGTGCAATGTGATCAGGAAAAAGATCTGTGCTCCTACTCTTGAAGAAGGGAGATGAGAGATGCACACAAAAGCCCTCCGTGCATCTTCTGTGCCCACCCATGCACTGGCACAGGTTGCCCAGAGAAGCTGTGGTTGCCCTTTCCCTGGCAGTGTTCAAGGCCAGGCTGGATGGAGCTCTGAGCAGCCTGATCTAGTGGAAGGTCACGGCAAGGGGTTCAGAACTAGATGATCTTTAAGGTCCCTTTCAATCCAGGCTATTCTATAACTCTGTGATCTTCTGAACTACCTGTTCCACTTCCTCTGACAAAGCTGCCTTCTCTGGGCACTCTAACACCTGCAAGCTTCTGCAGCCCCAGTGCTGGAGACGTCCAGGTGCTGTGGGGAGCTGAGGCCAGGGCTGGAGGTCCCTGCAGCCACCAAGAGAGCTGCATCCAGAAGCAGAGCTCCCAAGTGTACTGCAAATGAGGAGCGGCTGTGGAAATTCCAGGTCACAGAGGAGCTACACTGGATGGCTGAGACAAAGTTGAGAGTAGATATGAAGAAAAAACCAAAAAAGCTAGAGACAACGTGAGAAAAGAGGAAGAGAAGGAAGAGCTGACAGAGCAATTGGTGAGGAGGACAATATATTCTTAAACAGAGAGAAAGAATGACAGGGAAAGGAAAGAGAAAGCAATTAATGGACAGGAACAGCTAAGGATTATTTTCCTTTACAGCTCACCACCAACCTGTGCAGACTGTACTACCCTAGATGTGGCACATACTCTGAATTTGGGGTGAAAAGCAACAGGCACGGATAATCCTTCTCCCTCTTCTGATATGTGGTGCAAAGCTGTGGATGAAAACAATTTGAGTACATCAGTAAGACTGTCGTATCTATGCAGCACTGGCAGCATGGGCAGAGGACCTGATTGCAAATCAGTTTATCCAAAGTGCCATAGGCTATATGGGTTGCTGGGAGCTGTACCAAACTGATCATATATCACCACGAATTAGTCTCAAGGAAAGAAACAGGAACAAAAAGTGAAATACCTGGAGTTTATTTTCAGCTCCCCAAACACGCAGTGCCTCCAAGGAAAACTGATTTCCATGAACTATTCAATCAACTCAGTCTTGAGTGAAAATGACTCTCTGGGAAGCAGCTAACAGGTTTTCCTGCCCTGAAGCTAATGATATCTCACAGTTATTTTCCATACATTGCATGCAACTAAAACTAAAGTTTTGAACAGGTATTTTCCACACATGGCAGGAAATCACTCACATGATCTAATGTACACAGCTGGGGTGCCTGGAGTTTCCTGCACTTTTTGCATGCCACAAGGAATGCCTCAGTACTAACAAAACCCTGAGAAACAACTAAAACTGCATTTCTAAATCATCACTTCAGAAGAGGTTTTCCAAGCACCACTGACTCTGTTTTGCAGCCAGTCTGTAGAAAAAAGTAAATGCTTTGCTCAGCATCTCTCAAGGAACAAATGACAGCGTAAACACCAGTACAAAGACCTCTCACTTTGAGTCTTGCCTTTGAATTTCCAGATCAGCCTTTGGTAAGGACAAGCACTGGATCATCAGTGCTCATCTGTCAGCTAATGCCAGTCATTTCATGCTGATTTCCATCCCTTCAGCTGGCAAAGGCAAAAAAAATCTGTATTAATTATCATTACAAGGTCTGAATTTAAAGTGAGCTGTTAATCTTCCAGTAGCAACACCACAAAACAAAAAACCCAAACCAAACACCAGTACATGTCGAGTTTTGCTGTCCTTACCCAGGATATGAATATAGCAAGAGAAGAGATGATTTTTTCTCTATATTGTAACCTCACAGATTAAAACAGCAGAAAAGACAGAGTTCTCCCTTGCCTCCTTCTAATATTTCCTTTGAGTTTCACTCAAATTAAAACACAGATTGCCTTTGTTTTCCAATCTTAATACAGAGTAGCTCATCAGGGTGAGTCAAACCAAGAAATTTGCATATATATCTTTCTCATACTTGTATTTTGCACAGAAAATATGCCCCAAAGTAATATTTCCTTTCCATTTCCATGAAAGTTGTGCCTCAGTGAGGACTGTCGAGTGAGGTCTCCAGCAGAAAGTGCTTCCAGTCTCTTCCCTGTCTCCCTTAACCTTGAGAAGCAAATGCTAGAGGAAAGGAGGAAAAAAAATTAAATCCTCCTTTCCTTTGTCAGCCAGCCTGGCTGTGGCTCAGAGCCGTCACAGGGAGCCAGTGCACTCCTGAATGCTAAATAAGCTCCTAGGCTACATACTTTCTCTCACTGGAGATTAATAAGAGATCTCACTCCGTGTGGGGCCATGTTGGCATGGCAACGGGGGAAAAAAGGAATCAGCAATGCCTGGCACTCCTTGCAGGAGCAGCAGACTTAGTGGGACTCTGGTTTTTGTGAGTGATGTGAGGGTACCCACCTCCTCTCCACCAAAGGTTAAACCTGTGCCCAGTGAGGAAGGGCCTGTGTCCAGCCCATGTGGTGGCAGGACCTGCCTTCATCAGATGGGACCTGGGGACACCTCGTGCTGGGCTAACCTGTCCTTAGCCAAGGCTGGAATGTCCACCAGGCACACACCTGAGTTTCCACAGGGAGAGATCTGTGAAGCACAGGGCTGATCAGGTTAATGACCACACTTCCAGGCACAGGGCAAGGGGCCTGGAAATTTGGCTGGCAATGCCCACCAGCACATCCCAGGTTGTCACCTAAGAACCTGCTGCTTCCTTTTCAAGGTGACTCTGGAGGAGAAGTTGCCATTTCAGCTCTGCGTGGAACAAGAGCAGCTGTGTGTCTGCAAAAAAAGGCTCTGTTGTTTAGTAACGAACCTTCCTCCTAATCTTCCTGCCCCCTGGATCAAAACTGGAAAAGAATATTATATGCTGGCACAATCCCCAGCAATATCACCTTCCAGCTGCAATCACAGAGACCTCTGCCCAGTACCAAACATTGCCCAGTGCTCCTGCATGTCCTTTATGTCACCATCCTGGTGAGAGATCACAATGACTTCCCTGTAGACATGACAGGGATGAACCACTGAAGTGCTTTGTCTCCACCTCTCTGCAAGGGGTAGAGCTGAGCCCAGCCCTGCACAGGGCCATGCCACCTGTCCGTGGCTCTGCCACAGCCCTTGTGGCTGACCTGGGGTAAGTCTGTTCAGACCTGGGTGCCGTTTCTCCTGGTTTTTACAAGTCCTGTCTACTTTATGTAATTCATAAACACACAAGCTGCCTCCTACCACACACCACACACTTCATACACCGAAAAGAACTTCAGCACAACAGGCCACAAATCAGAAAGTGGCCTCTGGACACAAATGCCCCACCAGTCGCTCTTCTAATGCCAGTGCTGGACAGTCAAGGTCTGAACAGCAAAGTCTGCATTTACAGCCCCCATCAGAGCAGGCAGCCAAACACAGATGGCAAGGAAGGGCGACAGAGGCAAGCAGACAACAGGGAGACAAAAGCAGAAAATTTAACACCCAGGATGCATTCTATGTCTGACAGGATACTCATCCTTCAGCAGCAATAGCTATCCTGGCTACAGCAGTCCCCCAAGAATGGTTGCAGGTGTTTTCAAAAGGCAACTTCAATAAATGGTGCTCATGGAACATGATCTGAATCACGGGTGTGGTTGGAACAACATGTTATGAAAGATATTTCCTCCACAGCCCAGCCTCATTGCTCCTCGTTGCATTCTGAGGTTGTTATCAATTATGTTTTCTGGGAACGCTGATGGCACCAAGCGAACACTGGTTGCCAGGCCAACACACTCTCACTTCTTAAGGAAGCACAGCTGCTTGTGCAATTCCCTCTTAGGATGCTCATTTGTAACAAGAAAACACCAAAGGGAATCGAACCACCAGGGAGCCCAAAGGAAGGGGCTAGTTGAGGTCTTCTCTTGGCCAGATGCAGTGCTAATGTGGTGCCATACAGGAGCTGACTGTGATGGTGTTACTGCACCCGGGCTGAGATAAGGCTTTCAAAGCGAATCTGAAGGACACACTCCCAGGGGAGCTTAGGGATAAGAGAGACTGATGTTCTCCAAGTGTCTCACTCCCAGCCATGGGAGTCAACAGCACCTGTTCACTTGGGTTATCTCACACCACTCCCCTTCAGGCAATAATTGTTGCATGTTTGCTCTGCCCGAAACTGTGTCAGACCCTCTAACTCCTACCAATACTTTTCTATCACTGATTTCTGAAGTCCCAAGAGGAGGTGGGAGGGCAGAACTAGCCCCTCGGGGAAGTTATGGTTGGACAAAACACGTTGTCTTACTGGATTTAGTGATTAATAGGGCCAGCCACAGAAAAACCCACAGCAGTTATCAAATATTTTAGAATCAGGAAGAACATAAGTGTGGGTAGGGGATGTGTGATGGAATTTCTGTGCCTTCATTCCCGGTCCTCTGCAGAAGGACAACTGAGAAGGACCTCTACAGTGAGCTTAACAGAGAATGGTAAAAGTCCCAGCATTTTCCAGAAGTGCCCCAGAGGGGCTTTGCAGCCTCCACCTATGCTGTCTTCAGCAACATAATTTGAACATGTCTGTAATATTCCAGTAATATGTCCCAGAAAATGGCACTTGCACTATGCTTCACACAGAGAAGAAAAGTTTCAGAAGCCCAGTATGTTCATCTGTATCTAAATTGGCAGAATGATGGTGCACAGTAATTACTGTCACATTTCCTGGGCAAAGGGAGGGAGATCAAAATGCCTAATTAACAGCTTCTTTCCCATGGGAGCCATCAATGACATGGTAAGATGCCTTCTTTCAGCTCTGCAAAATAAATAACAGAAACGGGACAAACCCAGCAGTCACATTCAGCTCTCAGTGTCAATGATTTTGCATCCTTCTGCATCGCTCAAGACATGTGGCTTGCTAAAAATGCACATCCGACAACAAGGGTGGGAATCTCCTTTTGGAAAAAGGCATTCAGGGGGGGCTCTGGTAACTCTAGGAGGGCTTGGGCAGCAGCAGGACAGCCAGTGTGAACAGCCAAATGAAGAGGAAATCACTGACAAAGAAGTCCTTTTAGAAAGAAAGACTAAAAAGGTCTCTGTACAATGAAGGTCTGTTTGTATGTTTACTGGCAGTGCCATCAGAGTACTATCACTTGTATGGAAAGAAAGAGAAAGGAAAAGGAGATTAAACAAGATGTCACTAGAGGGGGAACAAACAATTAGCACTCCATGGGACCAGGTTGTGAGTCAGTGCATGTCAGCCTGGAGAGGCTGTTTGCTGACCCCATCCACGGTGCTGCAATCCTGCTTCACTACAGCTCCAGGCCCAGCCCTGGGGGCTGAGAGTCCTGAGCCGCCACAACTACACACCACGGTGATCTTCTGACAGTGCAGTGGTGTTGAGGGCTGTGAACAGGATCCTCTTCACCTGGAGAGTGGCTACTGCAATGCAAGGCTATAGGATACAGACTGTTTCCTTGACTCACAGCCAGGTGGCTGAAACAAGCCCAATCCCTACCTTCAACATGGTTTTTTTTGCATAGTTAACCTAAAGGGACTCCCCACTTCTGCTCAAGCATTACGGGCTATGCCAGGGAAGTCCTTCAGGATGGCATTCCCCACAGCTTATTAAAATATGCTTATTTAAAAAGCAGTTGGTCACAGGTATAAATTTGTTGCAGATGTCCATTTAGTCCATCTAAACAAAGCCTAAAACAAAGAGCTTTATCAGAATAAATTACATTCAAAGCTGAAATGTGATTTGTCCCTTCGCACTTTTCTCTTTGGTTGTTCCCTGCAGACTGTGCCATTCCTGATGTCTGAATCCCCTCCTCTCTGGGGTAATATCTGCCATCATGCAAAAAGCTGTGTTGCCTCTGGATGAACAAATAAAAGTGAACCTCTATTGTCCTTACCTCGTCTTCCAAGTTTTTCCTTTTTTCCCTGCCAGTTCCTGCCCCCGCTTTGCTCCCTCACAGCTTTCACCTCAGCAGCTCTCAGCCCTTCACCTCTCTCAGCTCTCCTGCTGATGAGTATGTTCCCCCAAATTCCTCAATCCCTTACTCCTCCCTCAGCTCAGTACTGCCACTTCTTCATTCCTTCTCATAGGTTTAGGGCTCCCCCTATTTCTGTTTCACTCACAGTCTAACACACACCAGTCTCTGGGTCCCCCCAGCCACCAAAAATCCAAGCCACCAAAAATCCAAGCCTCTTCGGTGGATCTGTTACAGGTTCCCTCTCACCCACCTTTCCCATGACTCAAGAGTCAGGAGAGCTCAATCTGCATCTCCTGTGTTGTGTCAGGAAGCCAGTTACAGTTTTCTACAGCCTCTTTGCATCCCACATAGTTTGGGTACCCTGCCAATTAATGAAGGGCTCAGTTTGCCACTCTGGTAGGACATGTTACTGTCCTGAACATTGTCTGACACCAGGACACAAACACTGTCCTGAGGTTCTGGTAAAGGATTTTCGGAAATGCTTGCCCTTCATCTGTCAAAAAAAAAATTCATCAAATAACTGTGCGGGCAATCCAAGCCCCCTCCGATTACAAACCTGAGTTTGCCATATAATGAAGAAAGCACTTAATCAGTTGAGTCACTGAACATAAAGACATATTGTAGAAGGGGGTTCACAATGCATCTAACTACTTTTGTCCCTAATTACATAAATTTGACAGGTTAGTCACTACATTACTGAAAAGAAAAAACAGATGCATTTTAAGTGTAAAACCACAAACCTTTGCAGCTTGATGTTCCCTGCAATTCAAATAAGAGCAGTGCAGATGCACACTGCAATGCATCTATATTGCTTCTCACTGCTTCCTCCCAGTTAGCTGACCATGACTTCACGGTAAGCAAAGAAAAGGCTGCCACTCTCGTGTTTCATTACAAGTCTAGTACATCCTGTGCTCTACCATGGGGTTCAACCCAGAGCTTTCCCTGTCAGCCCACTTCAGAGTGAGTTTCTGAGGATTACACTATCACGCCCCCTTTGCAGCATGCATCTCACGTGACATGAAAAGGTTTGGTTTGACAAAACCTACAGATCTCATCCTCTACTCTCAATAATTCCAGAATCCTCATCAAAGATGCTGTGTGTATGCAAGTGAGAAGGGACATGGACAGGTACGTACCAGGAAGAGCACATTGTAAACTCGGTGAGTCTTGGGCTGTGGGATGCTGCAGAGTGCACCGAAGGCAAGGTGTCTTTAGGAGCATGGCAGGAACAGCAGGGGACTTGTGGCTGGCAGAGGCACAGGGCTGAGCTGGTCTGTCAAGGGCAGCCCAAGTATATATAGAAATGTGTATGCACAAATGCATATAAAAAGGAATGACTGCTTTACTGCCCTTACTTATATCACATCCCTAACAGACTCCTGTGTGCTATGCCAAAAAAACCAGTCTACTCTCTTTGACTTTGGTGGCTGCCGGATCAGGCCCTGAGGCTGCCGTGTCCACAGTGCTGTGCACTCTCCCACGTTCCCATCGGCCCATTTTAAAGAAGGGTATTGATGTGTCTCCATAATGCAGCCATTACCAGCACGATACCGAGACAGATCAATCACAGGCAACACAACAGCCAGATTCAGAGGATTCCAAAAATTGAGGTCAGACTCAGTAACTCTTAGACAGATGCTCGAGAGAGAGACACATACACACAGAGAGGCAAATTTTAACTGTGCAAACCTAAAAATGTCACCTGCAGTGATGGACTGGATGTGTTTTGGCAAGAACTGTTACTTCCTCCCCCGTTACCACCCCGTGTCTCTGCATTAGTGTTGGCATAAGGTGCCTTTGTCTCGGTGGCCTGACTCTAACCTTTCCCTTAACACGAAGCCCTCCAATTTCCCTTAACACGAAGCCCTCCGATTTCCCTGCAAATGGGTATCCTGCTGCTTTGCTGTGCCCTGAAGGGACTATTGCAGAATATCTCTCCCTAGGAGAAGCCCATTTTGGGGCTAAATCCCAGCTCCTGGGTCAGTCAGGTGCTGGAGACCTTTCTTAGGTGAAGTGTACCAGGGATGTGGTGATGGATGGCTGCCTGGGAAACACAACCCCTGAAACAGCGCTCTGCTGTGCATGAGCTGGTTGTTGCAGCTGCTGGAGATTTATGGACTCTGACATGAAGGCTAAGAAGCCAAAGATTTTCCTAGGTTACACTGTTGGACTTGCACCAGGGAAAATAAAATCCCTGTAAATCCACTCGAACCCACAGGTTGGCTTAGTTATCTCCATCGACCTCGGCTTCCTGCGCATTTTCTTCTCAGCTGTTTGGAGTCAGTAAGCCACTACAATGATTAAATGATTCACGTTATTGACAATTATGTGTGACAGAGTGGCATTTAAAAACCCTTCCTGATACAACACCCCACTGCAATTAAAATTTGCAAGCAGACTAACACAGCAAAGAAGACTGAATTTGGTGGTGAATGACAATCTTCATTTCATGATCAAATTCTCAATCAAACACCAAAAATCTAAACATCTGGTTTCACAAGGCATTGAGCACATCCAGCTAGTAAATACTACTGTGAAGTGGCAATACATGCTTTGGTCCCTTCTTCACTACTATCACTTCTATCACTACAGGTTTCTCCTTCAAAAAGAGAAAAATTATTCAAAATATATCTTAAGTATCCTAAGATGGTTTACATTGCATTCATTAAATGTGGACTTAGCCAATGTGTGAGTGTGCAATGCACAAGTTTCCAGAGAGCTAGGAATTCATGCATGAAGGCAAGCAGTTCTAGGGACTTTTCTGCTGCTCAAGCACAAAGATGCCAGGAGATAGTCTATATTCAAACAAAAGCTGTATGTATTGACAGTAAGTCCCCACACCAGAGATCTTGCCATCTGAGCAGATAGTGAGAAAAAAGCAAGGGAGGAGGAAATGAGGCCACAAAGTGGTGGTTGAAGCAAATTTCACCCAGATCAAGAGTAATCTTGTTCCCTTGGCAAGTGTGTCCCCCCAGTCCTGCTGCCTGCCCTAGACCTCATACTGCCTCATTTTGTCTTGTTCTGCTGTTTAACCACTTGCCTCAAAAAGCAATGTGAAAATACACTACTATAATGCCCACTGATGGCCAGCAGTGGGTTCCTGCCTCCTCTCACCTGTTAGCTGCAAACTTCATTAAATGTTCAGATCTCTCTCTGAGCATCACTCAGAACCTGAGCTTGAGAGAGCCTGAGAAGAGCATTCCTCTCCTCCCTTTCTATGGATAGGAAATTTCTCTTCATCCTGTAAAGCTATTCCCACTTCTGTGCATGTATGAGGGGATTTGTCCACATTGTGTGAAAAATTCGTGGCAAAGATGAGAAATGCACTCGATCCTCCCCTGGCTCACATCAACCCCTAAGAATTGCAGCATCTTACCTCTCTTGCTTATTTGCTGAGCATAAAGTTGGGTTACAGCACAGAGACAAGACCTTGTTATTATCCCCAGTCATCAACAGTGTGTTCACCTGAAACCTCACACAGGATTTCTTCTACCTTTGGCTTTCAAATTTTGGCTATCCACAAGAAAAGATTTTAAATCTAAACTCATTGACTTTTAGCAGAGATCTCCACTTCCAGCACAGTTGCTTATGAAATGACTATAGGGTCCAAGAGCCTTAAAATTCTCCAGCTGCTGAGAAATTATGCATAGCATCACCAAATGCTGTCAACAGCTAAAAAACACTGCTAGAAAGATCTCTTTAGCATGCATGAACGGATGCATCAAGGGCAGTTGTGTCTGTACAAGAGAAATTCTTTCACTGTGCATTTGGGGTTTAAAGTGGGAACTCTGCACAAAGAGAATTAGTATTTACTTCTAAAACAGGAAACTTGCTTTGCATATTTCATTTTGACACAGTCACACTTGTCTTTTATTTCTGCAAATAACAAGCTGCATCCCAAAAAACTCAAATAGCTTACAAATAGACAAAGTCCCAGTGAGAATCTAGTGAGACATGGCTAGGCAAGGATGAATAAATGCTGACGCTGAATTGTGGTGCTCCCAGTGAGACTGAGCAATGCATTATTCTGCAAATAGTATGTGGTTTCAAGAAGGTGGTGTTACTTGTGAGCAGTACCAGAATCCATCCTTCATGCACTCACAAATACACGACAGCTGGGCAGTCTCCTACTCCCTCCTAGCCCAGAGGAGATGACCAGCTGGTCTACACCAGTCTGTTCTCTCATCCCTAGAGAGATGACCCTGTCCCATTGACCAAGATGGACTAAGGCACTGTTATGCCTTTCCTGAAGCCTTCTCAGAGCCCTGCCCAGGATCCAGGGTAAGGATACAAGCTGTGTAAGCCTAGGTGAAGATGCAGCCCTTACTGTGAAGAGCTAGTGCCCTTCCAAAGCACATGCTCCCTCATGCCAACTCCTCCAAGCCCCTGCGCACACTTGGCTCCACCTAATGTTTCCCTCTGGAGAAATATCCCGTGGTGTGCAGAGCCCCGTGTTCTGCAGCAGGGTGTCAAGGTGCATTACCTGCGGTCTCCCTGTCCCCTGCCGACAGCTCCCCGTTGATCCCGTTCTCTTTGGTCTGAGCATACGTCCCCAGCTGCTCGTGGTCACCCAGTCTCGGCTCCTCATCCTCTCGATAGGGAAATCCATTGGCACTTCTGACCAGTCCAGCACCTGAACCACCCTGATCCTTAATTTCAGGCGAATGTGGTTGTGAAGAAGCCTCTGTTAGCTGACCTGAAGTCCAGTGCGGTGCCTTGGCTTCGTCCTTCCTATCCTCTGCCATGGTTCCTTGCCTTCACCGCTTGGCCTGTAATGACATGAGCAGGAGAGATCAGCTCCAAGGGGGTGACCAGTAGGCAGGGACCAGGTGCAACACAGTCATGTTACTAGCAATGCTCCTGGTAAATTCGTGTCCCGCAGATAAGGGAGAGTTTAAATGCAGAAGTGACTCTGTGTGTTTGTCCAAGTCAATAGTGAACTAATTTAAGCCCAAAAGAAACCACCAGCAGTAAAAATTATGGATCAAGTCCACCCTGACTCTCATATGCCTTGCAATTATTAGCCCCAGTTTCTCAAGGGCTGTCGTTAATCTGGTCTGAACTCATTAATTACAGTCAAATGTCGACCCACTTAACAAGAAGTGAATCTGTCATCACAGTGCAACGATACCTTCCTGGGGCAACGAAGGGAAGAACACTGCAACTGCTAAAAGAAGTGAAGCTGGTGTTGCAGTTGCAGAGGGCGGGTGCTCGTCAAGCACAGAAGGACAAGGCAACGTGTCCTCTGCAGCACAAGCAACCTGCCACTTCCCAGGACAGAAGCCACTTCCTGAATATATGTGCTGATTGACCCTGTTTACATCCCCTCTTTACTTGCTGTTTTGTGAACATTCACACTCACTCCCTTTTTGTGGGGAACAGTTGTTTCTCACACAAGCATTTGCATTCTCTTATGACTATCAGTATTTATACACAAACAAAACTAATCATTATTTGCTGCTTCACATATATTTCATTCCTGTTCATTAGCTCTCATTTATCCAAGCCAGGAAAAGAAGTCACTGCACAAGCCACAGGCTTTGGATACTCCTCGCAGATAAATGTAGCAATAGCTCCTCAATATGCAAACCTAGTAAGGCAATAAATCATAATCTGTGTTTTGATGATAAGATAACATCTGTGGAGGAGAGGAAGGCTTGCCCTGAGCTAGCTACTTCAAAGTGAAAACCAGCATGCCTTTTCCAAAAGCACTTGCTACCTCTCTTTTTCCTGGGAGAAGAAAAACACATAAAAGAAATCAGCTGAACGCAGTCAACCAGCCATGTTATCGCAGAGGCTGAGCAGTCTAGAAAAGAAGGCACAAACTGGATACTGCACATATTCTGCAGACATTTATCCACAAAGTCGGGTGGGTTTGCAGAAAACCTCTGAACATAAGAAAAAGCTATTGTTATTTGCCAGAGAATCATTCACAAGTGATAACTCAAACCTTTCTGATCAGGTATTGTTATTTAATAATAATTGCTTCCAAAGCTACTTTAACTTTAAAAAAAAACCAAAACAAAACGCGGTGAATCACAAAAATTAGATGTCATTCACAATATGTGACTCAAACTGTAGTTCCATAACAAAAAGGACTAAACTCTTTTGCCTCCTGGTGAGATCATATTGTTTTGGGAAGCATAGCTTTGCCTGCTCTCACCCTGGCCCAGCCCCATTCCCTGGGAATAACTACCTGCATTAGGACTGCAGAAGCAAGTGAAACTTGCTCTGAGCTGTAATGAAAACAGTGGGCCGAGCAGTATCACAAAGCAAGGAGACATGGCTCAATCAATCACAGAAAGAGTAAACATGCTCCGCACCCCTTTGCCTTCCCCACCTCCTTTATCCCGATGGGACATTCATCAGTGAGATATTCCGCATGTACAGCCGGAACCTTAAAGCAGCCATCTCACATCATACCAGGAAAGCTGATGGTGTTATTATGGACAGAGTCTGAGCTGAGCAAATACCCTCTCCTACATACCCTCTGCATCTAGGTCTGTTTACTGCATGACACTACAGAATATTTGCTGATCAGAGCCTTCCCAAAACATGAGGCCATGGGACAAATGTCTCCCTTTGACTAGGAATGAGTAGCACACATCCAAAGCCACCAACATCTGGGATCTGAGGAAAGAACAGAGCCTGTTCTGGGCAAAAAATGAGACATTCTCATTTATGTCCCCTGAGGAAGCTCGGGGAAAAAAAAACCCACACAAAAAACCCCAAAACCCAAACAAACAAAAAACCCAAGCCCTAACTCAAAGCTTCCCTCACCAACCCAAGTGTGATTGACAGCAAGCCCCAGGAGCAGGATGAACCTGCCCATCAGCTTCAGCAGTTCTGTCCCTGGGTCACCCATGAGAGGAGCCCAGAGCTGCAGTAGGGACAGGGAGCATTATGCAAGAGCCAAGTGTGGGGAATGTTGTTCTGAAAATCACTGGGGCAAATGTAATGGTTATATCCCACCACCACAGTTTGGAGGCTATTATCCCTGAAGTACCCTTCCTGGTTCCAGGCAGACACTCCCTGATTGACTTGAAGCTCTTGAGGAAGGATATTCACATCCTCACAATGGACTGTGCCACAGAAGTCCCCTGTGAAAGTAACAGAAGTGCTTTTATCTTTAAAAATAAATACAGTGGGCAGACTTCAATGGGAACTGTGTGTATCTGGAGGCAGAATTTGGCTCAGTATTTATAATAGATGGTTACAGAGTGAAACATGGATGAATTCATTCTTGACTCCCTGTTATTCATCAAGTGCTCTCAGAGTTTATAATGGTAGTAGAGACACAGCGAGTGAGTCACACACTGCATCTTTGTACTCAACAACTTAGCAGTGACTATCTGCTGTATGGCCTGATTCATCCACAGCTCGTGTCCAAATCCAGAATACATGGGTGTGCTTTGCACCGTTCAGGTGAGGGTTTTTCTGTCATTTCATTAGCTTACCATGGAATGAAATTAATTTGGTAATTTAAATATCGATACAGAAACACCAAGAGTGGACAGATAATATAGCAGAATTTAAATAGTGAGAGGTATGCAATAAGAAGTAACCTGGAATAGTTCAGACAGTCTACAGAAACACTGTACTTCATGGAAGCTAAAAGTTCCTCTTTCTACTATGATTTTCTTACTCTTTGCATAAACTGCAATGAAGGCTTTCAAAAAAAATCAGAAAAGAAGGGACAGTCAGTCCTCTAAAATGTCATGTTGCTTAGTTAAAATTAATTTGTACCTTTATGAGCATTTCTTCCCTACCCTTTACAGCAGATCCTCATTATCAGGGAATACAGAGCAGCAGTCTCACCAGTATGTTTGCCTGTCACCTCAGCTGGCTGAGGCAGGTGCTGGACCACAACAGGAAGGGCAGCAGAGCTCACAGGCAGCACCAGCCTTGGCTGCACCCACACCCCAGCATAGTCCCTTACTCCAAAGCCATCCTCGCCACACCGTGCCAGTATGTCCCAGGGCAGGATGTGTTGGGCACATGCCATGGGACTGTGGTAACACTCCCCACTCAGGATGCTCCTCACCTTGAAGCCTGATCAAAGCCAGCTGTGCAAATCAGTAGGAGTGGGGTGGGAAATGCCCCCACCTTACAGAGGGATCGAGCAGGTGCTGTTGAGCACCACAAACCACACAGTGACACCGACCCACATCTGTGGGCCATGAACAGCCCTCCCCAAAAGGCTTTCTTTGTCCAGATTGACATGGAGGAGGCACCCTGGCCATTCCCTGTCCAGACAGGTCACGCTCCACTGGCATCAGCAGCGATGAGATACTTCACTGTTAAGTTCACGCACTTGTAACTCAGGCAGTGCACTGAGGGGACAGCACTTTGGATCTGAAACTGGATATCTTGGCTTCTGAACTAATAACCTGGAGCAGAAATAATGGTAAAATTAATCCCCTCAGCTTTTTCAGCCATTTGGGAACTGTACAGAGACAGAAATTACTTAACTTAGAATTAACACAGAGGGACAAACCTCGGGAGGGATATGTGATCCAACTTTTTCAGACACCCTCCACATATTTAATCCATAAGCTCTTTAATGTGACACCAGGTCCCGCTGCTGTGTCTGGGTTGAACCAAGCCTGAATGCTTTGAACTCCATGCACAGCAAATCACCCACAGTAATACAGCATTAGGCCATATATGCAAAACCCAAGATAATGCTGATTTATACTTCCTGTCATGCTAGCTGTCCTCCTGTGTATTTCAGAGGTACATCTTGCAGAATAATCTTAACATTATATTAACACTGCCTTTGCATATAACGGATTAATTTTCTACAAATTTCACTTTTTAAGACAACAGAATTAGGCCAATACTGAGGGATTTTGCAAATAGCCTGCCCTCCTGCTTCAAGCCATGTTTTTTACCTGCTCTTGTATCTGTGAGCCCATTTCCAGGGAAATGAGGCTATTTGATTTCAGGGAAGCTAATTCATGAACTAAGAGAAACAGCCACCTGGACACACAGAGGAAGAGCTACAATTCCAGTTCAGGGGAAAGATGAACACTGGAGGTTCCTGAAGGGAGGGACAACATAACATACTCCTCAAAAAAGAAAAACAAACCCTGGTAGGGGGCATGGCCAGATCCTGAGCTCAGTGGAAGGAGAGGGGAGGAGAGCGGATGTGGCCCCTGTATGGCTTCAGGACCAAATCTTGCCTCCCCAGAGGACTATTGAGCTCAGATGCCCCATAGCACTGACACAGTTTCCCTGCTCCCAAGTCGAGAGCCAGGAGAGGGAGGGGATTGCTCCATGGATGCAGGCTGAGGTGCAGATGCATCACTAGCAAGACCTCAATTACCCAGGGCTTCCAAAACTCCTCAGTGAGACAGCCTAATAGAGATTTTTAAAAAAAAATAAATTTAAGAAATTCAGAGAGTTTCTTTCAGAGAAAAGAAAATCAGGAGGTGAAGTGTTCATAAATTTTTGAAAAGAGAACTAAGAATTAAAAAAGAAATTAAGATGTCTTCAAAATGAGTTACACTATACACAAATAGGGTGCAATCTAACTTATACTGCTAAATAACACAACCAAGAAAACTTGATGTCCACCAACTGGCCAAATGGGATAATGGATCTGAATATTAAATATCATGCACTATGGATTAAAAGGTCCTAAGGGAATCTGCCAGTAAATTTAACTTACTGACAACTTTTAGAAGAGCCCAGGAAAGCCGGTAGGCATGGAGGCTGGAATAGAAACAAGAAGAGACAGCAGGTGGGAAATCTCGATGGAAAAATTCCAATAACCTCCTGTCACCATCAAAACGCTCAGCCAGTAGTATGGAGTACCCAAACCCTACCAGTGCTATTTTCTTCATGGACTCTCCACATATTAACCAAACATGAAGGCTAATTTCAGATGCTATGAGCACATAGAGAGCCTTCCAAACACATTTCATTCCTTCATTTCAGCTAACGTGCATCTTCTCTCACATTAATGAGATTATTTCCAGATGTGAGCAGTGTGCTTCACACTGATCAAAAAGCTTGACAGAGCAGAGCATGGATAGGGAGAAAGTCTGCTGGTATCTGACAGGGACCATGTTAGCTTCCCTCTTAGAATGCTCAGTCATGGTTCAGAAGCCACAATGAAAGTTACACTTGATACTAAATGTCTAAGTGCTGTAATTCTAGTAATAGGGTGTATTATTAGGAAGAATTATACATTCTCTCCATGGGAGCCACTTCACCTCTCAAGCCTCATAAAGGATGAACAAGTTTCTCTGATGCTTTATAACAAATATGATTTATTTCTTCCTTGCCCACTGCTTGAGTTATTAGCTTGCTGCTAGATCCCTCTTTCTTGACAATATAAGCAAGACTATCCCCTTTAAATACTACCTTGTATTCATTAAAAATGCAGGCAGTGTTCATCTCCTTGCACTTGTGTTCATGTTTGGCTGGGTTTTAAAGGCTTTTCCTTTAAAAGGAAAACAGTTAGTCAATAGCCACATATTCTTTGTGGACAATCCTTTTGATTGTACCTCGGATTATGAAATGGGTGAAAAATAATAGATGGCGCCTGGACCAGAGGCTGAACAAAGGAGGCTCACTGTGGGAAGGCAAAGAAAATTTACTACAATCTGCATCCCTGCCAGATCCGAGAACAAGGGATGGCTGCAGCCTTGGGAGCAATGGATCAGACCTGCAGCACTGGTACAGCAGAGATGAGTCCTCCAATCCTTCCTGCACAGTGTCCAGCCCTCTGACAGCAGAGACTTTAAGCCCTCATGGAGTTCCATGTGACTGGGCTGGGCACCAGCAGAGGCAGGCGGGTGGAAAGGGTCACCCTGCAGCAGAAGCCGCACAGCTCCTGATGAGGGGGAATGCTTTCACTGGGAGAAGTGTGGATCTCACCAAGACCCCTGCTCTGCCGAGTTACAAACCCTGTTCAGCCAGCTGGAGCACCTGGGTGCTGGACAAGAGGAATAAGATGCAGCACCCACTGCATTTCTGTTGGTAGGAGGCACGTTCATTCCACTGCAAAACACAGAACAGGTACGAGAATGAACCTTTCAGTTGTTACTCCTTCCCCCCTGGGGAAGGTGTTCATTTCTCTGGGCTGCTGAAAAGCAGGGCACACCTGAGCTGACCTGCCATTGGATGCTCCCCTCCAAGAGACGTGGTTGCCCAGCATGGAGGGCTGTCCTCACTCCCATGCCCAGGGATCACAACAACTTGCTCAAACCCCAGAAATGTTAAACTGGGGGCCTTTCTCTTGCAATGGCAAAATCATGGCCCTGGCAGCTTCTGACTGAAAAATCCCAGTAAAACTCCCTACTGTAGAGCTCACTTCTAGCTAAAAAGAATCCCTGTACACCCCGCCCTGCTCCAACACCATCCCTTTTTGTCAAACTGTTTCTATCCCCAAAGCTGCATTTTTACACCATTTACTGGCCATCAAGCACCCTCACCCCCCCCCATCCATCATAATCATAACTGCTTCCCACAGGAGAAGGGAAAGGCATTTTAGCCAGTGAAGGAGTTGGTAACCATACCAACAGCACCATGACAACTATAAGTGATGTCTGAACACATGAAATAAGGCAAAAACTTGTTACCAATAAATTTGGTCCACAATAAGGATGGCAAAAGCATTAAAGAAGCCGTAACAGTCAGTGCAGGTGCCCACAGAAAGAGACATGACTGTCTCCGGATAAAATCGCACACAGTCTTTCTGCACATTTTAAGATGAGGCATCATGACAGCCTCATCTTCCGATCAGTAAAGAGAGAAGGCAGTTCCTACTCAATCCTATCTGAGATCTCTCCTGCCTCGGGGAGATAGAGGGGTTGAAGGATGGAAGGAGTGCTGCCAGGAAGCAGAACTCACTGAAACAAGCCCTGAACAAGAAGGAGTGCTGCCAGGAAGCAGAACTCACTGAAACAAGCCCTGAACAAGAAGAGGGTTGCTCCCAGGGGAGCACCTCAGAGTTGGACACACTGCACTGATTTTTCCATCAAGCACAATTTCAGATGGGCACTGTGAGCCCCCCTCATGCACTTCAGAGAAGGGATTGCAGCTGGCAAGCTTGTCTGAAACAGGAGGCTCCGCTGCCATCAGCAGACATCTAAATGACCCGTGCCAAGGCCCTGGCTTCAATCCTGACAGATTCACCAACACTTGTGGCTATATCAGCTTTTTAACCCCCAATGCATAAGGCACATAAAAAAACACCATGAACAAACAGCACTAGTTCCAAGAGCTGTGGCAGAGAAAGTTATTTGGAATGTGATCAGACAGGCAAATGTTAAAAACTGTGGCCCTCTCGGGACTTTTAAGGGGGAATTTTGCAGGATTGCTCAGGGAGGGCACAGTAAGCGATGGATCTTTCCCCATTCAAATACTTCATCACCCTCTGCACAGTTTTCCTCTCCTAACCCCTTTGCCTTTCAAATCACTGCAATAATCTAACTGGAAATTAAACCTTTCTACATGGTAAACTTTGGAGATTTTCAAGTCTATAATGAAATAAACACTCAACAACTCAGTCCTTATTTGTACTTTCACAGTCTGGTTTTTTGGTACCAAAGTAATTATAAAAGATTTGCCTCACTTATTAAAAATAATAAATAATTTTTCAAAAAGCTAAGAAGAACAGAGGAAACCTTCAGCTTAAAGAGGTGATCTTGAAGGGTAAAGGAGAGCACTCAGGAAACCTGACTCTAAAAGAAGAAACTTTTTTTATTTCATATTTCCCTCTTACCACAGTCACTTCAAACCTTGCCAAAAAGATGGCTGAAGATCCATGACAGCACCACAGCTGAGCTGGAGGATAGGCTACATAAGACAAGGGTGCTCAAAATACTACTTAAAGTGGAAAAGTCTCCATCAGTCAGGGAAGAAATATAGAACACAATATAGTCATTGCAGACTAGGAGGAAAAAAGGCAGAACTACTGGAAATAAAAATATGTCACACTAAAAGCACTGCCAATGCTGCCAATGTTTCACGAGTTTGGCCAGCTGAAACCTTGTCAGAAACAAACCTTGGCTGGCAAACAAAAACAAAATTGAATACTTGGTTCCCCTCCCTGCTGCCACTTCCATTATAATTTTTAGTGCTTATAAGCAGCTGTGACAAAGTCATCTCCTGCTTATTTATTGCACAGGTACAGAAGGTGATGACAGCACATGACACAGTTTATGATCTTCTAATTCTCAGACTCATATCTTCAAGCCTGCTGTTTGAAGAAGTGCCAGCCAAACTGTATGTTTGCCACAGCTGCTGCAAAGGGGTCACACAGCCATGTGCTCCATGTGCTTGTTTTGCTCTGAAGTCACACTGATCAGCACTTGTCTTTGGACAGGGTCTGGTAAAGAGAACCCATGAAAAGGCTGCAGGGATATTTTGCAGGGTTTTTTTTCCCCCACGCTGACCTTGCTAAGACACACTGATTTGATGTTGCATCTCTTTTCTCAGGAGACTCCATGAAGGGTGACAGCTCACATTAGGTAGTGAGGAATTAATTAATTATGCTAATATGTTACTTGCATATTCTCCATGTAGGACAGGGCTTTGCTCTTGCAAATTGCAGTGGAGCCACTCTGCCTGGACCGTCCAGCAGAGGTGCTACAAACTTGTTTGCTAAGCAAAAACTCACACAACAAAATCTCACTTATCCAAAGTAAGCACTTTAACTACACTGGTGTGTCTTTCCCTTCTCTGCATACATGAATTACTTTCACATCCCTTATTTCTTCCAGTTTCACTGAGATCTCACCTAGCATGACACATTTACACATGATCTTAGCTTTATTCAGTGAGCTTTTAATTAGAAAAAAAAAATGCTGCCTCTACAAATGCATCTACATTTTTTAATTTTTTTCAAAGGTCTTACCTACCTTTGGAAATTAATTCAATCCCTGCTACACCACCATCTTACCCAGATCCTATCCTTGGGATCATGTCAGCTACTACAAATGGTAAAAAGCATGTCCTGGGCTAATTTCTGGCAGATTCTTTCCTATAAATAAATGCAGGAGAATCAGCCTATAGCAAAAATATGGAATACAGCTCTCTGCACCCTCTCCAGGGAGGGCCACAAACCAACATAAAAACAGGTAGCTCAGGAACTCCAGGGACAGACTTCCTGATACAGCTGTAATCCTAACTTAATTCTCTTAATTCTGTCCTTCCACATGCTGAAGTAAAGGAACAAAGTCAATTATTCCACAACTGAACAAGCACCATAAGGATGCTCATGCTAAAATGAAGTATGGAGATGATAACAGGAAGGGATCTTCAAGGCCATGTGTTGCTCCAGCTTGTCTAGGTAAAACTTCTTGTACTCATGAAAAAAAGTTTCCTCCCCGGACCAAGGGCAGCAGGTTATTCCTTTGCTGAGAGTGTTTTTAGCTCTACTTCCTAACACCCAGACACACCAGGCAACCATGCCAGGCACACAGCAGAAGCATCTTACTGTCTAGCAGAGGCATCATTTATTCATGCTGAAAAAGAGCATCAAACAGAAGAAAGCTTGTGCCGAGGTCCCTCCACCCAGACTCACTTCAGCACCTTTGACTCTTGGTTTTGCGGTCAGGAAACCTTAGAGCAGGTTCCCAAGAGCCTCTGACAGCCAAGAGGAGTCAGTGCTTTCAGACACAACACAAAACTTCAAACGGTAAATAAATAAATACTAATAAGGAGACAAAGGATTGGAAAAGCGATTGGGAAAGAGGTTATTTGCAAACACAGGCTGCTTCTGTATTTACAGCAAACTTGGCGTAGATTAGCTAGTGCTAGAACTTTCTTCCCTAGGGAATGCCTGAGCAGTGACTGTTGGGCTGCAAAACCTTGGGCAGAAGTGGTGGGATTATTTCATCCCTTCATAGTATTTTCTAATCAATGATGTTATAAATAAAGGATTTCTTCTAAATTAAATATACCCTTATGCTTGTATGACTTAAAAATATGCTGTCCACCCACACTGAGCAACCCACTTGTATGACCCATGACTGTATATCCAGGCAAATAAAATAACCTCTCCCTATCTAGAAATGAGAATATCCAGAAATCTTTTGTGTTCTAAATGCTCTAGACAGTAAAATCACAATATTTGGGATATAATTTTATCATGTCGTAGCTTTACCCTGCCAAATCTTTACTCAGCCAACCTACAAAAGAAGACAAAGCAGGCAACCACTCCTCCAGACTGTTCAGGCATAGGGACAGGAGGGCAGGGAAGACAGAATCGATGGAACCTGAAGCCACAGGAGCCAGTTTTCCACCCCCCTTGCTTTCAGAGGAAGATTTTCCTTCAAAAGGGTTTCAATGAAGTTCTTGGGATGTGCACTGAAAGAGAAAGAGGAATTTACATGCCCCATCTTGTATTTTAACTATAGTGACATTTTAAAGTTTAAATTTTAATTCCTTGGGTTTTTGAATTAAGAAAATTAAGGTACCTGAAGTGTGAGGAGGAATCAACTCACTGAGTCATTCAGCCTTTCTGAAATCTTAATTGCAGGACTTGCTGTCACAGCAAAGACCTGTTTTAGAGACTCGTTTCATTCCCAAGCTCCCATAAGTGCATCCAACTACCGGATTCTTGCTACAGGTCGAGTTTAACCTTGTTCTGCTGTCATCCCTTTTCTTCCCACCCTGTGCCAAGGGGCTGATGTTACGTATGTGAAGTCAGTGGCATTCTCCTTGGATAAAATGAAGAGTGAGTTTGTGGGAAGAGTGGAACAAGCCCAGGGCCAAGGAGTAGGGAAGGGTAAGAAAGTTGCATTGGATGAAGAAAGTGCATGTCAAGAATGATAAGATGTGACTGATGAACAAATTCAGTAACTGAGGAAAAAGTCTGGGAAAAACCCAAGCCACGGGGCAGAGTGTGTGTCATTTCAGTACAGAGAGACAACCAGGGGGAAGGAGGGAAGCGAGGATTTGCCATCTTCAATCAAACCATCCAGTGTAGACTCCTGCCACAAGCAGTGGTCAGCACAGGCTGCTCCACATGCAGAGGCGAGAAGCTCCACAGACCTTCAGTCTCACATCAGCATGTTCTCAATGCACAGTCTGTACCCGGTGACACAGAGCTCGTGATTTCCAAGGCAGCCAGGTGCCTACATGTCTGTGAGGATCCAGATCATCATGCTCTTTCCAGTACTAGCACTGCATACAGAAGATACCCCCAGGATGCCTTTCCGGACAAGGGAAGCAACCTGTGTCCTTCCATGGACTGCCATCAGAAATTTCCATTAAAAGGACAAGACACAAAAAGCACAACAGGCACAACAGGTCATGCAGAGTATTGATGGACACAGAGAATTCACACATGTGTTCGGGTGCTTCTGATGTCTTTTTTGAGAGGTACCCAGGATCCAACCTATGATTCATCTTGAATTCCTCTGTACTTTTGCAACAGCAAAACAGTCTTTCAACAGCACTAATGCTGATGTTGGTTTACGATGCCTGAAAGCATTAATTATTAATAACAAACAAAGTAAAGTAGACCTGGAAAAGGTGCAGAGAGCTCAAAGAGGATGATAAAAGATTTGGAGAAGCTTCTGTGTGAGGAATGACTAGACATGCTAAGGCTCTTCATCCTGGGAAAGAAGGGAATGGGATATACGATTATAAAAATACATGCAGGTGTGCAGGGAGAAGATAAACGGAGAAGAGAAAACAAATAATCCCTCTCCCCACAAAGAGCTACAGCACATCAAACAGAACTCGCTGGTGGCAGGCTCCCTACAAATAATTAGTGATTCTTCCCACTGTAGGGAATTACACAGTACAGGAGGTGGTGGCATGATAGAAGTTTACCTAGCTTCAAAAGCCAACCACTGAATTTTTCTTTCATTAATTTTCCCATGGTTTCTCGATCTGAGAGCCTTTTAGGGAAAAGCAATGTTTTTACCACATAAATAATATGTATATATAACGTGGATTAGAGGCCTTAGATGCTATTTTAATACTGACTTTAAATAATTGTGTGGTTTGCTGTCATTCATTTTTAAAGGAAACCGTTTTCCATCAAGTGTGATGGAATGTCACATCTCCACTCTGAGCACCACAATGTTTAACAAACTCTAATGAAAATACACTGTATGACATAGACTGTACTGCCCTGTGATGAAAAGTACCTATCATTCAGCCAGACTAGCAAATGAAACAGCTTTGCTGGTCTGATGAGTTTCTAACTGAAAGACTTTACATCCCAGACACATGCTGTTCCATATCCTTCTGTTGATGCAGCGAGGACAGGCTGTGCAAACCACACCTCACCACTTGCATGGGGCTGGTTCACCACAGGAAGAAAGGGGGTGCCCATTTTCAACTGTTCTGTGGAATCAACCTGATCACCTCAAGCTAAAAATTTGGTGACACTGAGCTGATGATTAGGTGGGGGACATCAGCAGGAAGATCAGTTGAGAAAGGTGTTCTGGGGTAGGGGTGATACTGAAGAGGAAAAGCACAGGAGCAGCAAGGAAGACAGATGGCCCTTCCAGAAGGACCTGGTTATGTATCCAGAGCTGCCACTTGTAGGAAGTCTGAGGAGATAGTGTATGTAAATGTTTTATAGATGAGATGCTCAAAGCTGTAACAGCACAAGCAAAGTCTTGTATGTTTTCTTTTTCATTTAGGGCAAGCAGTCTGAAACACATGCCCCACCACTGACCTCGACTGACCCAGAGGGGCTGTCTCTGGTTGAAAAGATGATTCATTCACTCTGCTAGAAGGGCTGAATGAATAGGCAGTATTCAGACTGCAGAACACTTACCACTTGGGATTCCCTCAAAATTTAGGTCTGACATGACTGGGTCAGTAACCACGCGCTTTTGTTCCTAACTCCTTGAACAGCAATGTCTCCTTGCATCCTTCAGTGGTTCCCACAAATCAGGTTGATTTTTATGGCTTGCTAATTATTACTGCTAGACTTCTACCAGGCTTCAGGATGAAAAGCAGTATATTGCTGAAAGCTCAGGGCACAAAACTTACAGAATAAATCACTGTCTATCTGGCAGCAACAAAATCCAGCCATGGCAGCCACCTAAATATACACATCTGGATAGTGCTGAACTTTACTTGTTTAAGAATGGAAAGTTTTGTTCTACATTTGTTGACAGAGCATACTGAAGACTGCCAAAAATACAAAAAGAGAAAAAGAAGTAACTGTCACAAATCAGATTTTGTCTAGAGGTGTGTCAACATCTATCACACATACATTAAGGTTGCAAGGTTACACCTCAGGAGTTTGGCTGTGAAAGAAATGAGAGATGACTGCATAATCCTAACTGGGTCTCCATCTGCACATGTACTAAGCTACTGCCTCTCTCCACAAACATATTTTATTCTTCCCATTCCCTCTGCCTAGATTATCCCAGTCTCTACTGCATCAGCTGCCCAGCCCAGCCCTTGCCCCTGTGGGCTTCAGTCCCTCACCCAGGGCCTGTCCATGTTTGCTGTCCAGACTACAGCTTTCACCACTTCAGACTTTGCAGGTTTTATCTTCCTCGTACCAAGGTTCACTTCTAGGTCCTCTCCTGCAGTTTTCATCCCAAGCAGCAGCTTCCTCATTCCCATTCCTCCATTAACTTCCAGTTTTCTTTCCTGGCCTTCTCTCTCATCCAGTCCCTCTCTACAACTTGCCTCCATCTCACTGCTTTCCCATCCCCACCTTTCCCCCATGTATTTTTTTATCAGATTTGTCTCTTCTGCCCCTGACTCCCTGCTTCCACAAGTTCTAGTTCGTATTTTCTAACTTTGGTTGCCTCTGCATTTGAAAGCGTGGACTTCCTTCTCCTCTCCCAGAGACTAAGCAAAGGAGAGGGAGATAATTCTTTTTTTCCCCCCCCACTCACAGTGATATGGCATGACATGTTTTGGGCTGGTCAGGCTCCGGGAGGTTGGAAGCAGCAGAGGCTCCAGCAAGTCTCTCCTGACAACACACTTTCAAAAGGTATGTTGTTCCCGTCTCAACATCAAGGTCAACAAAGAACTTCACAGACAAGATCTTGAGTTAAAACAGCAAACCTGGCTTCCTCAAGCCAGCCTGGGAAGGCAGCCTTGCTCCAGGAAAAGCTTGGGCCAACACATACACATAAGAGCACAACCTGAGCCTGACTGCTAGAGAGGAAAATTGCAGCCTAAGCCACAAAAAGTTTGGCAAAGCATTAATAGAAACAGGGTCTTATAAAGGAAAGTATCAAGCTACCTTAGTTGGCAGCCTCACCTATAAGATCCTGACCAGAAAATGGGTGACTGGATGTGCATGCTATGCTGAGACATGCACCAGCAGGCAGGATTGCTGTATCCATAGTGATGGCAAGTACTGCAGGTCTAATGGTCTGATTTGAAGCACAAGGTGTAAAAAGACCTGCAAAGACTTTTCTAGAGGCACACAAGTCTTCTTTGTATCCCCTGAAAGAAAGTACAGGTTGAGTCAGGGAAAACCATAACAGCTTCCAACAAAGGCATCTCAAAGGCTTTGCTATACCCTCTTCATCAGCAGAGAGCTGCCTGCCGCTCAAATCTGGGCTCTATTCCTGGCCAAACTCCTGCTGCTGCTGGAGACAGAGTTTTCACTTCGGAAGGTTTTCTGCCTAAAAGATAACTCTTTCTCAAAGGCAGTTTCAATTCTTTCTCCCTCTCCCCTCCTCATAGCAAGAGAAATTTTCAGCCTCTCTCTCTGATATGTGAGAGGAGAGAGATAACGTTTACAGAAATGCTACAGGGCTGCTGTGGCCTGGGAGAGTCGGGGGGGCCGGCACTGATAATGCCCAGGAGAAAACAGGAGGTTTGCCTTTCCCTCAGGCCTGGTACTGCCTGGCAGTGCTGAGAAGTTTGTAAGTTTTAATGTCTTTGCCTTCAAAATAAACCCCTTTTTGAACCCTTTCCACTGCCTTGGCATTCATGGGGAAGATACCTGCGTGTGTTCTACCTTACAATGATGTGGAACAAAACAGTCCCTACATCAAATGTTGGGCACCCCTGCAGAACTGTGAAGAATGTACCCATGCAGAAACAGTAGGATACAAACTGTCCCCGTACCAGTGTGTCCTCCTTCAGTCTCACTCCTCTCTCATCCCCTCCACGAGAAAATGAGAAGTGCCTTGGCATCCAGCCCATGTCCTGCACAACACCAACCTCTGAAACACCTGTAAGGACAGTGCCAAATCCTCACAGATGAAAACACTGGTTCAGACATTGAGAATTCCTGAACAGTTCATGGATTGTCAAAGTTTCCTCCCATTGCACACCCAATTTCTGAACTGCATTAGGCTAGGCTGGCATTTGGGGGCATTTTTCCAGGGTACAGTATTGAGGTATTTTCCAGCATCACTGGGTACCCTGCATATGCACTGTCAAAAACAAAGAAATTATGAAAAACACTTTTTTTTTTTTTTTAACACAGTACTTGCATATTATAAAAGGAAGGACTCTGCTGCTGTCCTTTTAGCTGTTTCCAGTTTGAATCACTTTTCATGAGGAAGGCTGCAGCACAAACTAGAAGAATGGAATCCTAAAAGCTCCTTTTCCTGAAGCACTGCTGGGATCAAACCCTGCTGTATGCATACCAATCGGCAGAGATTTTCAGAGAGGATTTACTCTGGTGCTTTGTCAGTGTTTTCTGCGAATATTAAAAAAGTCAAGAGATTTTTCTTGAAGCAAATTTTTGCAGTCCTCAACACATTTCAATTTTCTTCAAATTTCTGAGCAGTTTAGAGGGCTTTACTTGTGAAGTGGGTATTGTTAACATCAGGCTAATGAAGACTACAATATCCATATCATTATTTGTGACATAAATCCCACGATCAAGCACAGAAAATTACCATTTAAAAGATACGACTGATGTTTCAAACATCACCTATTCAAATGATATGCTGCTTTGAAGAAGGCATTGCACTTCATTTTGGTGTTCAGCTTCCAAGGAGCATTGCTCATAACCACTTGCAGCTTCTGAAATATGGAAGGTATTCTTCCCTGTACCAGAGCAAGAAATTACTACTGAGACATGTTTTTAAACAGAAGGTTTCTTTCTATCAATACTAGATGAACTCAAAGGTGACAGGAAGTTACTGTATAATCAGTTCTCTCCATATAGCTAATGCTTCATTGCTGTCTTTTTTCCCAATTGGGTATGAAACCCAATGTGGTTCTATTTTCTTTGGCTCGTGACATTCTACTGCTTTCTCTTCTGGTTTACCTGTTCAAAATCCCAAGAGTTCTTAATGTGAAAGATTTCCAAAGTCAACAAGGAGACTTATGAACACTGAACAATGCTCTCTTTATCATGCCAGAACAACCTCCTGCAGCCAGAAAGGTGCGGAACGAGCTCAAGTTAGGGATGATCAGTGCAGCGTTCACAGTCTTCTGCTCAGATTCCCAGACCAGTTCTAAGTCAGGGGTATCAAAAACGGTCAGGGAAAATACTCTGCATGGCACTAAAACAATTCTCACTCCACCTCTTCTTCAAAATCTTGATAAAAAAATTCATTGCAACTTAATTCCCAACATTCATTTTTCTATTTCAGGAACTGTCAAACAAGGAAGACACAAGATCATAAAAACAGGGGCAGCAGCAAAGCCCAGTGCTGTAGCTATGCTAGGAAATACATTAAGGTCTCTGGATTATCCCAACTCTGCAAATCATTGTGAAGTGTTTATGCAAGGCTAAATTAGATAGGAAACGGTGCAAATGGACTTTTATACACCAAAAAAATAACCAGTCTCTTGGCAGGAAAAAGTCTAAGCACCCAACATGTTCTTGAGAAGGAGGAAGAGCAGAGTAGTGCAGCCTTGCTGCAAAGCAGATCAATACCTGTGTGGAAAGCCAGAGAGAAAAGGAGAGCTTTCTTCCCCATAGCCAAGATGCCTCTGTCCTTCCTCAACCCCTAAGTGCAGCATTCTGTCTTACTGGCAATCCTACTTTCATGACTTTTCTGAAGGTATGGGCTTGGTCCTGCTGACCGAGCCAGGCATGTCTATGCTGGGAGATCACCTATGTACAGCTCCTGAGACAATGCTGTAGTTCTTCAGCAGGTAAGCTACTCAAGGATACTTGGGGTGGGGGTTACAGTGTTAAATCCTTCACTGTTCATATCCTGTAAGCAGGCTGTAGTAAAAAAAAAAACCAAACAAATCACTGGAACTTCATATATCTAAGAGCTGGAAATATCCACTACATTTTCTCATTGCAAATCAATTTTTTTCTCAGCAGCTGAGTGAGCTGTATCTTACATTTTCTGGCACCCCCAGAATTACCAACCTGCATTCCCTTGGTCACTGCCTATCTGCAGGACTGCAAATACATGGCAGTATAAATTCATTAAGTGCAATACAGCATCAAACACAACTGAACATGACACGAGGCAAAGCACCAGCCACAATCAACTGATTCCCATGAGTTAGCATGTCTTAGCCAAGTGGTGTTTACAAGATCAACCCATTAACAGAAGGTGAAGCATTCAATTCAGATCCTTCACAATTTCATTTTAACCCCTTCTTCCTGCTTTTCTCTGCAAATCTTCCTCCATGCAGAAATACAGGATAAATCCACAGAGCACTCCGCAGTTCCTCATACGTTTTCATGTGTGTTTTGATGGGGGCTCACGTTTGCAATGGTGAATCAAAACGTCAGTCAAAAAAACTGACTCCCTCAGGAATTACAAACATGACACAACTGTGACGCCAGAATACATCTAAAAGAATGAAATAGCAATATAAGGAGTACATTATACATTACTTTAATTGCATCCCCTTTACAGAAAGGACAACAATAGAACCTGGTAAAAAGATGATGAACATTTTCTGCATTTAGCAACACCTCCTTCTATTTTACTTCCTTGTCATCTCTGCACCAGAAACCCTGAAACAACCAGCATCACTGCAGTTGTAATGACTTGAACACCCACCTCAAGCACATACAGAAAAAAGTCTAATTTTGTAGGCTTTGGTGCTTTTACATTAAGTTTGTTACCATGAGAACTTGATTAAAATGCCACCCACAAGCTTGCAGAAGGGGGGGAAAACAACAACAAAGCCAAAAAAAATCTACTTTTAATCAGTGGTAGTACACTTGCTGCATTGCAGCATTTTCACAAGCTCCACAACCTTCTGCAGTAAGAGGCAGCAGAGATGCCCATATAGATATATTTTGCTGAATACTTTAGTCTGGAAAAAATTTAGCTGACAGTACAATTGTTGCCCAGTACTATTACACAATATTCCATTCAAGGAAGATAAAGCACACATACATGTCCTGCACCATGCTACAAGGCTTGTTTTGAAAACCAGAGAATTACATGTACGTGCAAGGTGGGGGCAGCTCCTGAGAGCCACTCAGGACAAGAATTTTTTTGGTGGCATCTGAGATAAGGCTATGAAACATTGCTTTTTTTTTCCCCCTCCATCTTATCAATTTGCTAGCTTTATAAATTTACACCGATTTTTATGTATATATATATTTCTAGAAGCTCAAATGTTAGCACTGTATCATCTAGGCTTCTTGCCTTTTTTTTTTTTCCTTTTAATTTACAGTCTGATCTTTGGATTAATGGCCATGGACACTGCATTACTGCAGTCTGACTAGGATCCAGAGTTTGCAGAACAGGCACCCCAAGCCTACAGCCACTTCAAAGCAGGTAATTAGCACTGTGGCTGAATTAAAAGCCAGTAACAAACCACACAAAACAGTTTGTTCAGCAGTGTACATGTTAAATGCTGCAGTTGATGCAGACTAGGAATGCCATGCAGCCAGTGGTGGGCCACAAAAAGGGAAGAGGCCCACACCTCTAATCAGAACAACTTACTAGCCACTTAGTCAAGGAGTCATGTCACACAGCTCTCTTAGAACAGACATATCTACTCCTCCACAGAAGGGAAACAATTGTAATTAAGAGACTGGCTAGACTGTATCCCATCCCAAGTGAGAAAAGAGTGAACTTCCCCATGAAAGATCAATCTCCCTCTCGAAGGCACTGTCTGTGCCAAAGCATGAGGCATCCTTAGACTTCAAATCCATCAGCCCCAAGGGGAAATATCTATTAGCCAGAGAGAGAGATGGCAGGACTATGCCAGAAACTCTGGCTACTATCTTCTCAAGAGGGAAATGTAAACTAGGTTGAAAGAAGGGGAAAAAAACAGACCTTTGATATAACTTCAGTAGAGCAGGCAGGTCTCCCAGTTCTTCACCTACATCTTTACACGACATTAGCAGCTGGTCTCCCCATTCTGAACGTGTGCACAATGTGTGCACTTCAGCTGTACTTCCACCTGTCACGAGTTAAGCATTGCAGATGATAAAGGATTCCGCTAGAGGAGGGGACAAATCCATGAACCAGAAGCAGTGGACACCATGAAAGATGGTGATGTCCCACCTGAATTGCACAGGCTGGATTGGGAAATGGTACTACCTATGCTGGGGGAGGCACAAACCTCTTCCAATGACACCAGAGGCGCTCTCAGAGCCATGCAAAAAAATACAAGTGTACTTGCTTGAACTTAGAACGTAAGATGGGGAGTGTGGCATAACCTCTACCAGGCAAGATCCTAAAGGAAATTTTTTTACATCACTGTCAGTCATATTTTGGGGAGGAATTTTATGCAGCATCCATCATGAGTGATTTCATTGAGGTCAGGAGAACTACCTTGACTTAACTCAGCTCCAAATCTGGCACCCACTGGCTGCCTGGAGCTCCCACATCAACCTCTTCCTGTTCCCATACACTTCCATGGGATGTACACTATGCAGGCAAAACATGAGCAAAGCTTGACCCTACAAGACCATAGGCACATCATACCTGAGGGTGGGACATGGCTCAATGAGATATGTGGGAAGAGGGCTGAGGTGGGACGTACAGAGCAACCAGAATTACAGCAGCCATGGCTGAGCCCTATAGAACCTGCTTCCACACCTAGGGCCCACAATGCTGTGGATGTGCCAGTCTAGGCCAGCAGGAGCAGCTCAGACAGCCCCTTGGCTCTTTTGGCATAATTTAATACAATTATAGAAAAAATAATAATAGAAAAAACTATAGGAAAAAATGCATAATTTTCTATTTTTCCCCCCTCCTTTCCTTCTCTCTTTCTTTCTGCTAATTGCAGCAAATCTGGGATCATGCTCCCAAAGAGAGGAAGAGGAATGCTTACAATCATCCAAACCTCCCAGCGACTAAGAACAAAACTTTTCTGTGTTTAAGAAAAAGTTTGGCTTACCCTTCATAGACATAGACTTTCCAGGAGATTAATAACATTAGAAATTATAAGACACTTTAAATAGATTTCCCTTTTATTATCTGTTGGCTGCTAAGACTATGATTGCCTCACCTCTTCGCTGGATTATTGTTAATTTATTATTTGCTGGCAATTTATCTTCTTCTATTAGGCATTAGCTGCATAGAATTTGCTAAAATTGACCAAGGGATGAAGAATTTCACACACCGATGTAAGTGCCTTCAAGATTATCTCACTCAAAAAGAGGTTTTCTTCCTCCTACAACTGTGGTGTAATGCAGATATTCCTAAATCACAAGAGTCTTCTGAAAGGCAGAACAGTTTTATGGTTAAGTCACTGAGGTTCAAGAGCAGAATTAGTCCAGGTCCCTGCTGTTCACCTGTCACCATGACCTCAAACTTATGAATAAACAAGCCCGTACCTCAGTTCTCCCAGCTGTAAAACATGGATTATAATATTCATCCTGTCTGTAACTTGCCTATTTATGCCGAAAACCCTCCAGGGCAAGGGCTGTCTCTTCCCATATGTGCAAGGATGCTCTGGCTTCCAACCAAAACCTCTGCATCCAGATTTCAGAAAGTTTTGCTCAGGAAAGGACATTTATCAGAGACAGCATCCGCCTGGAGGCAGCACAACAAACTTTAAGCCACAAAAAGAAGATCCAAAAGGAGTCACTGGTCAATGACATCAGAGCCTGAGTGACTTCCAGAGCACACTGAGAAAGCAGAGGCACCTGGGACATGTGTGCTTGACAGCTCTGGGGAACAGAGGCAGCCCTGAGCTCAGGCAGTCTAACAGCTCTGGTACTTACATGCCTAGAGCTCAGCTCAGACCCCCAGTGCTGCTGAAAGGGACCTTGAGCTCTTAAAACTCTTGATGGTAAGCCAGGACTACCAAGAATATCCACAGTTTAAAATATGGAGTGAAGTCTCTGATGAAGGTTGTAGCCCACAAACTACATTAAGGAGTCCCTGCTGTTGTTGTGAGCAGAAGAACAAATGAAAATGCAGATTCTTATTTCAACTCCATAAGGCTGTTGGCCTGACCAACTGGGTTGTTTCTAAATGACTTAATTCCTTCACAGAATCTCCATAACACTTCCTACATCATTCCTCCAGGGATCTATATAAAACTTGCTGCATTTCTTCTTCTGATGGATGCTCATTTCTAAAAATACTTTTACCAAGAACTGCCTTTGGTAGGAATTAAAAATGTGACACAACATAGTGCCAAAATTCATTTCAGAAAACATAAATCACAAGGTATGTACCAAATTGCCAATACCAAGCTGACTCCACAACTACATAACAGGTCCTTAAAATTTCTCCCTGACATTGAACCAGTATTGTAAACACTCTGCTTTGATTCTGCTGTGTTACCTCAGCTGAAGACATGTGAAAGTACAAGCAACTCAAAAACATTTGGTCCCTAATTGTCTCATTCTGTTTGTGCTCTGGCTTCCTGTCTCTGCCTGTCTGCTGTGTCTGTCCATATCCATAACTGTGAATCAAACTGGCCAATTTCTATCATGTCTGACAGAAGATTCTAAGCTCCCACCTATCACCTCAGGAAATCCACAGATGGGTAAAGGAGAGAGAGGATATTAAGTGCTTCTATGAAGGGAAATACAAGAAGGGCTCATGCCGTGTTTCTCCTGTCTGCCAATGTCCTAGTGGTCTAATCAGTGGATGTGGAGTTCACATGCAGCCATAACATAAAGACAGAGGATAAAACAGGTGTTGGTGAACCTGCAGAGAATGGGAAGTCACTGCAGAGAAGATGTAGAAAGTTGCTGAGAAAATGCTACGTGGAACTCAAAGTCAGGAGATCCCAAAGGTCCAAGGAGTAAATGGAGATAATTTAGTGAAGAATCAGAAGAACAACACAGGGAAGGAAAGTCGGGGATGCAGGAAAGAACCAAGTGCTGTGGTTCTGAAAGATCACAGGAGAGAGTGTGGATCTTCCACGGGGAACCAAGGGGATGAGAAAACCAGTGGTACATGGTACCATAGGAAGGGAATACAGGGAAAGTTAGGGGTAGACTCAAGGTAGAGTAGTGATAAATATAACAAGCTCTAAGTAGAAAGTCAACACTGGATGCCACCCCACACTGACAAATAATATCCATTTATTTTATTTACAAAACAGTTAAATTGGCAACACCACTTCCAGCAACGAGCTGAAGTCAAACTAAGAGGAAGTCCTGACTTCAGGCATTTCAAAGTACAGATGCGTTCTGGTAGGTCTAGGTACATTTCAGATTGCAAGAGAAGGTACTTTCATTACTTTACCAGATCTTCCTCACTCAGGGTAGAAAGAAATAGCTTTTCTCATCTTTACTTGGTGTTTTTATTGCTGGCTGAAGACCAGTAACAAACATTCAGAACCTAGGGGGAAAAAGGGCAGGGGAGAGGATCCAATTCCATTCTAAGGCCAACATTTCAGTGGAGCTGAACTATTTGGTCTATTTCTGTTCCTTGCTACATTGGTCAATATGCAGAAATACGGAGCTGCATTACTAACTAACTTCTGCGATACTAGAGGGAACAAAATTCCCAATGGAAAACATGCTAAAACAGTGGAGACAGACAAGAGATGAAGCTGGCCTCCTGTATTTTACAACTCATCATACACTGGATTTTAAGTAAAAAAAACCCAAACACAAATAAAATAGGCTGTAGGTTGTATAATGATGTGCTTTCATGCTGACATATCCCAGGTGAACTGCACCACATGAGGATGGTTCTCCATCCACAACTTGCCAGTGTGAACTATGGAGTCTCTCAGGCACTAATCACACTGACAAACATGGTCTCACCTGCGTGCTGTCTGGCTGCTTACACCTCCACACCTCTGTGCAGATTTAACTGTCAGCTCTTTTGGGTCTGGAACAACTCTGCTGTTTGAGCACACAGCATCTAACACAACAGTGATCTAACCCAGACTTGGACACCTAGTTACTAATATTATGGTAGCTACAGCAATGAATCATGAAGAATTAAGAATCACAGCAAAAGCTGTTGCACACAGTATCTAGTTCCCAGGCATGCTGCCATTTACCTTAGACTTGATCCTGTCATGTCTAACTCTGTTTTCAGCACAGAGTGGATGTTCTTATGATTTTTAGCAGGGAAACTGATGCAGGAGTAACTGTACAGGCAAGCAAAACACTTTTTCTAGCCCCAAAGAGGTCATAACTGAAATAAGGATACCAGGGAGTTGTTATTAAGGGTACACTGCAGAAAAACCTTACAAGTGTAGGTACAGGTAACATTATGAATCACTTGTTGAGGCAGGACTCTCAAAGTGCCTCGCAATCTACCCCAGATATCCCACACAGACATAGCAAAAGGCAGAACAACTGGCAATCCTGCAGTCTCCTAATGTAAAATTCAAGGATGATTTGATGACTCTGTCTGTAATGTCAGGATCTCACTTCTCACATCAAGACCTCACCTGAATACAAATTCCACAGCGTGTTACATCCCTCTCCCTGCGTAATTATTCCAGCTGCCCGACGTGTCATGGTTAGAGACCGGACTGAATATTAACTTCCTGCTTCAGAGGGATTAAAAATAAAGGCAAAAAAAATGACTCATCTTAAGGATGACAACTATAGTATTTTTTGGTCATGATTATGAAAAGTTTTCTTTCATCAACTATGCTGGAAAGAACATTAGGATTCAAACATCTGTTCTTCCCATTAAGTGTTGCTCCTCAATACAAACGAATCTGTTTCTCTCTCAAACTCACCTCAAGGAGAATGCTCACAGCATTCCCATTACTGCCACTACCTCTTTCAAAAGCACAAATACCAACACAACTGCTTAAATACACATAACACTGACTCCGAGTATCAGGTTCACTAGCTCTCCATGCAGGGGCTGGGATGCACTCAGTGACTCCCACGACAAAGCCATTTACAATTATTAAGTGGGAATGGGATAGTTTTTTCCTCGAGTGCTTCACAGGCAGCACTGACTTCCAGCCCCTCTCAGTGCTGAGGTAAAAGCACATCCCCGTGTGCTGTATCCCCATCCTGACACCAGCCAGAACCAGATACTTCATGGGGAAGTTCTGGAGAGGGTAAGTTTTCAAAAGGATGTCCATGGCAAAAATTCAACCGCCTTCAGGAGAGCTGAGCTTCTACTCCATGGTGTTGCGTCTTCTTACCCTCCACATCATCCAGTGGGAAAAACTCACAGTTATGAGAATTCAACATGAGCACACCAGACTGGTTCTTGAGCTACAGGAAGTATTATGTTGACTGATGGAGAAGAAGCAATTGCAGTAAGTGTTCACAAAACCAAAATCCAGCTCAACAACTCACCTTCACCTTGCTTAATTTTGCCTCTCTATAAAGTCACTTAAGTACTGCACAGAAATGGAAAAGCTCAGCATCAGGGTTGGCTGCTGATCCTGATAAAGGTATCAAGCACAAGCTGCAACACACAGAACACTCCTGTCTCCCTTCCTTACCAATCTCTTCCTCAAAACTAAACTCCTTTGCTCATCACGACAGAGGGAAAAGGAAGCATGACATTTCCCTCTTCCTCTCCCCTCCTGGTCTCTCTGGCCCATCTCTTGCATCCAAGGAGTTGAGAGGAGGTTTACTAAAAAGCTGCAGCAACTCAAGTAACCTCTGCCTGTCAATTCCTGCCTGAACAGTTTTGCTTCTCAGCTGTAAACAACTTTTAAGTATTTATTAGTGACTCAGCCTGCTACATAAGAGTATTACTAACACCACCATCACAATTATGATTTGATTGTGACAGGGGACATTCTCCTTCCTTTCCATTGCTTAACAATCATGTCTGAATCCTTTCAAAATGTAGCAAATTCTACCTTTGATAGCTGACAAATACAAGGAGTGCCGTGCTCAAAATTGCTTGTTTCAAAACAGGTGTTTACAAATGAATGAAGGTGCAGATAATGGCTATTAAGATGATCAGAAGAAAGGAGAGAAGAGACAAGTTGATTATAAAATTGATGACAGCCCTCCTTTCAAAGGAGGAAGGAGACAGATGGATGCTAAGTGATAAACACAAAGGTGGAAAAACCAAAAGCTAGTTTGGTACAAGGACCCTGTGGCCATTGTAAGTTTTAGCTGGAAGCTGAAGGTTTCTTGCAGGTGAGATTGCAGAACAACCTACTGGTTGGCAGGAAACTAGTTTTAAGAGGAAGGTTGATGAAGGAGGATTGGATGCCACACTGGCTGTGACAGCAAATGTGCTAAGAGTCTCCTTCAGCCCTGTGTCAGAACCACCCAGGTGGGGCCTCCTTGCAGCTCTCTAATGCAAAGCAGGAGACAATCAAGCCAGCTGCATGGGAATACAATGCCAATAACAACACTAAGCTATACCTTGCACTCTGCCCAGCTATAATTTTCCCCTAGTGCTACAAAGATCACTGACAAAAAAACCAAAAAACCTAAGTAAGCAAAATGAAAAAGGAGAACAACATCTCCAGAACTTTTGATTCTTCAGAAATTAAGCCAAAACTACTTCTGCAGATACTACAAGAAACCCTTCTAATGACTATCAATTCATATCCCCTTTCCTAAAAACTCTCTTAATCATTGCTCACTGACATCTTTCTGTGCAGTGTTAGCTTTCAACCACTGGTGAGGGAAATTTCTAAGTCTGAAATACAAGCTATGGTGTGCTTAAAGTGCAGTCATTTAAAGTGCAATTAGCTCTCTGTGAAATTCATCTAAGATGCACGTGTGTCCAAAGAGGCTCCAGCCTAATCGAACAAAGTATTCACACACAAACCTGCTCCCTGAGTGCTGTCCTCAAGGCTCTGCTCAGGATGTCTGCTGCCAAGCTGCCTCCCCATCTACGGACCTCTCCTTCTGAGCATCAGTAAGTTCACAGCAGAAAAAAAAGTGCAATTAACGCTTATACTCAAAAGGCTACTCAAAATTATTCGGAATCTCAGTGTGACTGAGCCTCTGGAGGGTGTTAAGAGTCCTTCCCTCCTGCTTAGAAACAGCCTCAGACGAGCGAATTGTCTCGGTGCCTTCCCGTTTTGGAGTCCCTTCACAGACCCACACAGAGAGACAGCACAGTGAAAAGCTCATGCCAGAAGGAGATACTGAGTTTGTTCACAACACACAGGGAATGACAGGCCCAGTGGTCAATGTGGAGTCACTACAGCCGCTCCAGAAGCATTAGATGCAAAACTACACTAGCAGAGAATTGCATAATGCTTCCAAAGCTGAGCCTTCAGCAACAAATGCTGCAAACAGGCTCAGAGGGACACGAGTTTTACCACCCATCCCTGTAGCCCTCTGTGACACCTTGTTGGTTCTGTTACTCCTCCTCCCCATCCAACACCCCAGCCTTGGGGGATCCAAGGGGGCAACAAAACAGTCTCCTCTTCCTGAGCCCCCACATCCTGTATCACAACATTCCCTGTGGCATATTATTTCCACCATTAATCCTCACTGTTAGTCACCCAGAGACAAAGGGACACAGGAGAGACAGCAATACTCACAAGACATTATGCTTAGGTTTTATCTCCTAACCACCAATGCAGTGACCTTGTGCAGAAAACACTAGTTCTGATGTGTGATTGTTTCGCCCTCTTTTCATTTCGGACTCGCCCACTTTTTAAACTGTCTGTGGCATCTCACCAGCACCAAGAGGCTACGGGGCACTCCATGGACACATTCTTTATTTCAAGAGCAGTAATTTAGGCCTGTGGGACCTGCAGAGACAATTTAAGCCTTGCACAGCAGACATCTGAGAATTTACTTTATCAACAGTGGAATATTATCAATAGCAAGACAGCGAATGCAATAAAACTGCCTGTTACTTTAAGCCTTACAAGCTAATTTAATCCTTCATTTAGTACTCGCACGCTGCTGCAAGGGTATTCCGGGGCCATGGGAAAATTCCTGAAGCTTGTAGGATCACTGTAAGCAGCCTTATGGTGCCCTGCTCCCTGACAGATGCTGGCAGGGAGCCAGCCTACAGGCACGCTGGGTGTTTTATGTGCCCCCAGGGAGCCAATGCCAGGGCCATGGTGGCTCGAGCCCTCCCGCAGTTCACAGCCCAGGAGGAGAAGGGGTCCTTCCCAAACTGCTTGGCTTCCAAGAGAAGGAGTAGCACTGAAATTTTGGGAAACAATGAGAGGCATCTTAAACCTCCTGCCAGCGGCAGGTGTCTCAGGGACAGGAGAGGCTGGCAGACACAACCTTTATGTTCCTCCACATGGCAGGGCTGTGCTGTCACAGCTTGTGAGAGAGAAAAGTTCACGGATGAAAAGTAAACTGTCTGGTAGTTGTGTGCCTGCTTTTTACAGCCTACAAACCTAGAGAGCCAAATTTGACCTTCAGTTTTCATTTCCTTCAAATTCATACAACCAGGAGAGATTTCACGCAGAAGTAAACTAGGGGCTGGTCAGGAAATTCATACATTTATAGGCTTATAAAAGCTCAAGAAGTCCAAAACCAGCCTTGTACTCAATACATACACACAAAAATGCATATGTGCATGTCCACACAGATGCCAGAGCATATACTACTACCTTTCTTCATCCTGTAGTATCAGCTTCCCTTCCTTTACACCTGTGCTTGACCCTTATATTTTTTCATCATTAAGTATCCTGGCAGCCTCAGAAGTATGGCACAGACTACTTGAGGAGAATAGGGGAGATTGATTTTGCTCACAGCGTAAGTTTAACCTCACAGAAGAAATGTGTCCTAAACTGGCATAATCCAGCACCTTCCTTTTTATTAGTGACAACACAAAGGTGGTAATTTATATCAGCTGAATAAAATTCTTATGCATGTGTATTTGTTCATGCTACTCTTTAAACAATGCAGAGTCTGAGCCTCTTCCAGCTTGTTGAGCTGAGATCCTGGGGAGGGGACCACAATGCTGTTATCCCTTACACAAACTTCTGCAGGCAACTCCTGTGCTCACTGAAACCCTCTTGTTTTGCTTGTGTTGCAAGGCCAGAGCAAACACACCACCCCAGAAGAGTGGAAATATTTCCCCCTGCCCTGCCTAAGTGAAGTTACACCAGCAGAAGCTCAGGCTCACACCACATTTCTCCCTTACACTTCGCATGTAGATTTTCAGTCAAACTCCATTCCCATTTGCTGAAGTCTGTCTTTGGCGTTTCAAACTCATGCTTGTGAGAGCAGAAACTACGTTCTCTTGTAAATCAAACTGAAATGAATACATTTACATACAGAAATGCTGACAAAACCAGTATCTGCTTATCTACATTACAGAGGCAGGACATGTTCTCTCTAACACAGTCTTCTGAGATAGGAGCCTCCTGAATGTTTTCTCTTGCCCAAAAAGGAGAAAAAGTGCATTTTTTTGATCTAACCCAATGATTTTCAATTCTGGAGATGTGGCAACTTTATGCTTGTGATTACTCTGCCACACCACTCTCATATTTTCTGTGGTACGACTCAGTGCAGTGGCAGGAGACAAACCAGAGCAGTGTGCAGCAGTGTGCAGCAGCACCGTCATCTCTCTCAGATGCTCTGCCTTTGTATCAACACCATCTTATAGACTCACACAGCTTAGGCCCTTTCCACCCAGGGCTGTAAGCAGGTTCTTGCTTAGCCAAAAGCAAGACAGCTGCTTGGACAATGGGTACAGTGACTCCCATCAGACACAGGAGGCTTTTAAAGTATAACCCAAGGCATTTTACAAAAGCAGAAACTAACCCAAGAAAAATGAAGTATTCCAGGAGCTAGAGGAATTTTCTCAAGCCTCCTCCATCTGTTGAAGCAGCCTCCTTGGGAAACTACGCCAACAAGTTAAAAGGTCATACCTGTTTAAGCAGATGGTAGGATGTTGTGTCTGGTTGTTAAACAATAGAAACTCTCTGTTCCTATGAAGAAATAGAAAAATACACACTCTATTTAGTCTTTATGCAGTGAATTTAGCATAAATTCAACACTAAAAACACTATAAGATGCCCTTACATCTTACATGTACACTTTTCCAAGCCTTTTCCTCTCAGCTTTATTTCCCAAGGCTCACTTGAGACACATTCATTCAGATCCTCTGTTATGTTCCGCCTGCTTTGGGACCACCAAGGAGCTGCTTAATCCCTAGGCCTGCCCTAAAAAAAGCTGGCAATGGCTCTAAAAACCTATCCATCAGAGCAGGCAAATGGAGCACAGCACAATTCCAGCCAGACTCCCTCCACTAGGAGATCTGTCAGGGCTGCTACATGCACAGTCTCTACTGCAGGGGAATCCCAAGAAAGAACCAGGAAAGGGGTTGCAAAGATGCACAGAAAGTAATGGAAGAAGAGTAAGAACCACTCCCCCCCAGGCTTCCCAGTATAACACTTCAAAGCAGCTGAAGATACAAAGGCAGGGAACTACTCCAATTTCTTCTTAAAACTGTTTTTCTTGCCTAATTTGTAGTACAGGGTCTTAAGTTCTCTCCACTTTACCTGGGAAAAATAGCAAAGGTTACCACAGATGTTTGTAACCCTTTTTAATCACAGAGAAATGCCTGGGCACTAAATGTAGTTAGCTTGCTGAAATAGCCTCTGCATGCCCTGTTATACATCCTCTCTCCTTATGCTAAGTTTTTGGTCAGAGCACACTGGGGAAAACATTACAGATGCAAGCAGCAGACAGACACTGAAGGGGAGACACTTTCAAGGAGAAAGGGGCCTCCTTGCCACGTATGTCCTTGAGTACCCCCCAGCTATTACGGGGACAGCTATCACCTATATTTAAGGCTGCAGCTTCTCAGGTCCAAGACACTTGTAATTTTGATGATTTTAATTGTTCAGAATTAAATCCCAATAAATGATATCTGACTCAAGCTAATACTTTCTTTTGGGAGTTGGTTGTTTTAAAGCTTCAGCAAGAACAGGCTGGGCATTCCCAGGAACTAGAGGAGTGAGAAATACATGACTGAACCAAGTTAAAAAGAAGGACAGTATTAATGATAAAAAGTAGGATGCAAGTATGCAAATAGAGAGAATCATAATGTATACACACAAAGGGGACTAACCTTAAGCCAAAGAGCTGTTCAGGCTTTTCCTTTTTCCTGGACTCACTCTGAATTAGTCTACTTGCCTCCAGCATGACACTGGCATGAGGCTGTGCTAACTATAGCTTTCCACCAGTTTGTCCAGTTAACATCCAGCAAGAACTGAAAGATTTTGCTGCCCTGAGGGGGAAGGTTTCAGATGGTTCTGACAGCAAATAAATGAAAAGTGACTGCTCCACCTTAGTGCAGAGGCTGTCAGTAGAGTATACCATTCAATTACAAGCAATAATTAGTTACAGTAAATGAGCTATGTGGAAACGAGGCTCCAGCCAGCATCAATTCTATCCACCCGCAGGACGAAGAGGAATGTTAAAATAAGCTAATTAAATTTTCTCTGGCTCAGCAGAAAGATCGATGTTCCTGAGAGCCGAGTGCTGGGCACGCGGTGTCCCAACAACCCTCCGATGTGTCACTGGTGCAGTACAACGCCAGGCAGCCACAACCAGAGGAGGTAGAAGCACTCCTCTTGGGAGGGGCAAACAAAGGGAACAGAGGCATTCAACAGGGACATTAACAGAAGGGTGGACACGCCTGCAACACCTATTCCAGATGGTCAGATGGCATTTTTACCAAAATCAGACTGTGCTTTGCACTTTCATTGTCTATTCTGCCACCACTGAGCATGTGTTCTACTAGCCTGAACTGAAATCTCAATCACTTCTCTGCTAAAGGTCAGCTGCAATAAATGTGATATTAACCAGCAGCAGAATACCAAAAATACCAGACAATCAAAATACAGATGCCAGAAGTGGGCAGCAGTTTTATACTGCCCCAGGACTTTCCTGGAGACAGGCTGTAATCAGCATTTTCACCTCTTGCTGACCGAGAAGAAAATGATTTGTTTCAAAGGTTCTTCCCCTAGGAAACAGAAGACACCTGCCCACACAGAGGCACCCACAGCTCCATTCAGGGCAGTTATCCAAAAAGCAAGAAGTTAACATTTAAGTGCCTGGTCAGAACCTGGCACTGCATATAGCAATGGGGTTTTCCACTTCCTGCAAGCATCTTCTAATAATCACCGGGCGGAGTCTCTTAGAAAGGGTTTCTTTTTGTTTGTTTTTCTCCCAAACCCTCTTGCTTGAGACAGAAACCCCTGGAGAACCCATCCCAATAAGGAATTTACTGAAACCGGCAGTGTCTTTAGAAGGGCTCTGTGCTCCAGTGAAAGGACATGCTGGTTTATTGATGCCCTGGAGCCAGGACAGCAGGAGATTGTGCCTTGGCTGCTCTAAGCACCACCTTTCACAAAGGACAGGGCACAAAACAAACGAGTTGTTTTGTCACTCCTAATGGAAACCTATCATTAATAGACCCTTTAATCTTGGATGTGGAAACCTATGTCAGGATATGCAAGCTTATCACAATGAAGAAAACTCAGTCTTGTTCACAAATACAGGCTGGTAGGTGCATTTAGCACACATTTCCTTTCACTGAAGCACAGTGTACGGATTCTCTGTTAAGGAAGACTAACAGTCTGGACAGCCCTAGGCTGGATGCACTGTGACTTGGCACCAAATGGTCAAGGAAACCTGTTTATTTTGGCTCTGCCATTTGCCTGTGGATCAAGCATGTCAGCAACTGCATCCTACTTCCTCTGCTATGTATGTTAGGGATTGCATTTCCTTTTTTTTTGGCGAACACTTTGACATCTATCCATAAAAACTGATAGAAAAAACACAATGTGCATACACACACACCCCAATGGCGGAGGGCTGAGGGTCTCTTTCATGCACAAGCTATTTGTAACTATTCTTTGCTAATGTGCACCTACTCCTGCTTATCCTCTTATCAAACATTCAAAACCAACTGGATTGGTAGGTTCATACATTGTATTCAATTTTAAAAATGTCTTTTAAAGGAACTGCTTCCCTTTCTTTCACGGGGCGTGTTCAAAGATTCCTGTATGACCTACCCAACAACACACCTGTTCTGCACAGTTATCTACCATGAAAATCGTAAGGACTAACTGCATACTTTTCCTAAGCAACTCCACTTGTTCCCCTCAGAGAGGAGCTATTATCCTGAGGGGTCAGCCCATCCACCAGAGGCCCTGACTGTGCCTTGCAGAGATCTATCAGCTTCACCGAGCTGCCTGCAGAAACGCATATTTAGGATTATAAACTCTTCACTCTGGGAGCTTGTCTTCTGCCACATATACCCCCAGAGAACGTGCATGCGATGATAAAAGCCTAAACTGCCACAAATTACTTTTAAGCATTTAGTGCTTTGCCCAACAATGCTGCAAATGGATCCGATCCATCAGCACCAAACCTTTCTACATTCTTCCTTTCACGCTCCCTCCTACTTTCCATGTGCCCCATGCCTTCCCCTGGCAGCAGAGGCTTAAAATAAGATAAACATTTTTCAAAGGCATGCAAAGAAAAATAATCTGGTATCTGGAGGGCAGAATTCACTACACGTTTATTATTTTTCAGTTTCCAAAGTGCTACGGAATGAAGGTCAAATATATCTGAATTTCAGCTGGTGTTGATGCCGACAGCGAATGTCTTTAAAGCACTGCAACTAAAGGAGGCCATTGAGAGGCCAGCTTATGGCTGCTGGAAATTGCTGACCATCAGCACAAGTCAGCAGCTTACCCTGGCTGCAGATGTGGCCCTGAAATTCAGAAAGGACTGCAGCAGATGTTGCCTCAACTTGGGAATCAAACATTCACATCAAATTTTTCAGTAGGTGAAAAGAAATTTTTAAAACTCTTCAAGTTGAGAGAAATCGATTCATGGGGAAAAGCATCTTGAGGTTGCTACTGCCAGTCTGAGCAGCTCACAGCCATGAAGGTAGAGGAGGCAAAGCCTGGCTTGGTTCTGACTGTGAGGAGGAGATGGGGAAGATGAAAAGCCCTCTCAGCATCCAAGAATCTTGGGTAACTGGAGCCTGAAATATGCAGCAGACAGGAGACACTGTTCAATCACTTATGGAAATCAAGGTTAGCAGTGTCAGCACACTTGGCTTGAGAGGAAACAGTTTCCTCATCCTCTTGGCGCAGAAGTAGTGCATTAGTGGCTGCCAGTACGGAAGGATTAAAGAAAGGAAACAGAGAAGGACAAGGACAGCAAAGGATAAAATGAGTATGTCAATATTTTCACAGCTTGCATACAGAAGCCCAGCTAGGACCCCAAGGGGGTTTTGTTTCAGGAACCTCAGAGACAGAGACAATTGCTACATTTGATGAAAATATAAGGTGTCTGGGTTTTACAAGTGGTGTCTCTAATAGCTTACCTGATTTTATAACTAGCAGGGAAAGAAACTGTTCTGATGACAATTCCTGCTAAAGGCATTTGAGGCATTTTGTCGTGTTTACTGGCATAGACCTGTCATTAACACGCCACTTCTCCTAACCACAACTTAGTTCCTTTGTAGTTGCTCACTGAAGACAGGTCTGGGGGCTGTTTTCCTGGTCTTGTCAAGATGAATTTTAATGCATACTGCTTGTAAGGTGTACCACCTGCTATTTTATATCTACAATTTATTGTATAATGAGTTCCTGTAAATTCTTATGATAGCTTAAAAGACTTGCAAAATGAATTGCTGGCCCAGTTCATCAGCAAAGCAGTCACTGAGTTCCTCTTGTCACCCCCTTCGGCCGCAGCTCTGGCTGGCTCTCTCCACAGAAGCATCTGACCTCCAGGAGAAAGGCCATCATAAGACTCTCACTCCTAATGGAGATGCTGGCATAGCAATATAACACAGTTTTTACATTTGTTTTAGGAGGCCTCATCTATTTCAGACACCTATTAAACAGTTGTATGGACACAAGCTATATCTTCACATGCTGGAGAAGAAATGCTTACTAAAAGATTCCTTTCTGGACAGGGACTGTCTGATAGAGTCATTTAGTGAAACAGAAACCAACAACCCTGCAAGTTGGTATCCAAAAGAATATATTTATTTAGATCTGGGACTGAGAAATCTTCCACCTATCAGGGACACACCATCCTCACCTCAGTATCACACACCAGAAGACATGTTTCCCACACTTTGGTCCAGCACCACACACAAGAGGTCCCATAGAAAGATGGAGACTTTTCCATTAGGGACATTGCTCTACATTCCCCGTGCCTCTTGGGGCCAAGGCATTGATAAACACTACTAATAAGTTTTAGGAAGTTATTGTGATTTTTTTTTCTTTTTTTGGTTAAAATTTTTTACGTGAACAGCAAAAAGAAAATAACCTACTTCACAATAAAGGTACTGTACTGCATGCATCTTATTAAACACTGCATTTAATCTGTCTTTGGACTCACAGCACTTTCTAAATCAAGCCCCAGCCTTAAGCAAGCTCATGGATGCAAATCTAAGAGTGTGCATTGAAATCAGACTGTTCCCAGGCAGAGCTCTTGCAGTGGATAAAGCCAGGATGTGCCAAGTTTGCAGAGGGCTTTCTGTCCCAGTCATGAGTGACAGACACCATCAACAGAGAAAATCAGCCACTGCCTTTCATCTCCTTACAAAAGCCTTGACAGCCAAGCTGTTGCAAATCAACAAGTATAGGAGCCTTTCCCTCAGTCATCACAGTAATTCAGAGGGAGGAAAAGGGGAGGGAGAAGAGGAGGAAAGCAGAGGGCCTGAGGGGCTGAGACAAAGTGTCAGGACAAAGCGTCACAATGGGACTGACAGCTGGCCAGAGCCACTTCAGCTTTGCTAAGCATGGATTTAGGGAAGCTGAGCATCTGGACGAGCCTGGAGTGAGCACACAACACAGACTGGCCTCAGGTCTATGCTGCCTGCACTGCCACTCCAGGGACACACTCCAGCCCAGCAGCAGCGAGGGCATTTTCTCAGCTGCTCCTGAGCCCTGTCCTGCTGGAACGGTAGGACATTTGCTCCAGAGGGAAAGCAACAGCAGGCTGCTCCATGCTGAGCTCACTGCTGCTCCAGCTTCTAGGCTCTCTTGTCCAAAGGGAAAGGTGGGTTTCCTTTCCCTACAGTATCCAGGACTGTAACACAGGTCTAGCCCATGAGTGGGATGGAGGAGAACAGACCAGGCAGGTGCAACAACCACCTTCCAAAGGACAGCACATTTCACCATTACTGAGGGAGTAGGAGGGGGCCTCCTGCCACTAAGAAATTAAGGACATACGAGATGGGGTTAGAAAGCAGAAGATGCTGCACTGGCTTGGCTCCATCCTATTGTTTGAGGATCCTTTTCTGATGTACCAGTTCTGTTCATCCTGAAGATTTTCCTGTGATATATCAGGCAGACAGAAAATTTTCTCAGTACCACAAATACCTAGGAGTCAACCTGGTATATCAGAGGATATATCACTTTTTTCTGGCTCAGGATGGGTTTACTTTTCTTGTCAATGTATATTGTACAATTTAAGGGTGTCAATAAAACTTCACAAGATGATTCTGATGAAAAAGTAATTAAATCCCCTTTAACAGGCTTATAGACTGTGGGTAACAGAGCAAGTTACTGCCTAAGACAGGGACAAAACCAAGGTCTCTCAGCTGCTGCCTCTAATGACAAGGTTGAACACATATTCCCAGCATCGCCCCTGGTGTAACAACGGTGTGCAACTCTAGAATCCTGCAGTAACCAAGTGCAGCCTTTTCCCAGTGTGCCTGTTAAAACAAACTACCTGATGCCAGGAGAAAAGCAACAGTTCAGGATGCAGGGCTGCTCTGGGAAAGCCACGTTAGCCTATGGCGAGTCCACAGCCAACTATATATTATCTCTAATTTTAAGTGCTCTGAAGTTAACTCTGAGGAGTGGAGAGCAGGCTGTGCAAGCTGTGTGGTACCCACGGAAACTGAGCTAAAGCTACGGTTTTACACTGGTATGGATGTATGTAAGGCCCAAAGCACCTTACTAAATAGGGAGGGGACACAGAAGACATTGGCTAGAACTCATCCTTGAAGGCACAGCTCCAATGTTGTGGCACATGCGCCACCAGAGACATCCAAGACAAATATAAATTGCATAAAAACACTGCTTAAAGACCTCCACCTGGGAGCAAACATGACAGGCGATGCAGTTCAGGTTAGCTCGTGTTCCCAGTCTTTTAAAAGAAATTTTAGTACCATACTTTGGATTTCTGCTTCTTCCTTCTGCCCAGTTTAGAGCATCCCAGCCAACCAGTGGTGTGGCAGTGCTGACCACATCCCATGACACATTATGGAAGTTTTACTGGCACTATTTTGGAATGAACCGCATCACTTTGCTCAGGATCACACTGACAAACATTTCACACACATTCCTGTATGCACTTCCTCTGCACAACAAAACTGCAGAGCAAAAGCTCCCAGAGGCTTTAAACCTTTTATCTCTTAAATCACCTCTAAACTGCTTATCTCCATTAGCAATCTGGAATGCACAAGTTACCTGTCACAGGGTGAAGGGGAATTAAGTAAAGCAAAGTCTTTTGGTGGTTGAAAACGGGAAGCTTTTTGCTTGCTTTGCTGAGGATTTTCCAGACATCATCTGCCTGAAGGTCTGCACCTCTGGAGTCCCTACAAATACCCACCACCATTCCCAGCACATCCTAGCTAAATCCAACATACAGTATCGTTTGACTTTCTGCTCGACCAAAGTCAACGCTCATAAAAGCTGAGCGGCTCTCCCAGGCTGGGGACTGCTGAAGGAACTACACCTCCCATTAAATTCCTCTTAGTATGCATCCTGCTTTGTGGAAAAACTAATAACCTGCTGATGACTCATGTAAATGAGCAATGCTCCACGCCAGAGAGAATACGATACCAGAAACAGCCAGGAAGAGACGTTGCCACTGTGAAACAGGACTCGCCAGCAGTCACATAAGCAGGCCCAGACCACAGGATGGTTAGCACCAACACACCCACAAACAGCATTCAGTGTTTTCCCTTCATTCCACTGTCCACATGTTTCCTCCCTCATCCTTGTTAAACTCTTAAGAGCAGCAAACTCAAGCAACATTTTTCTACCATCAGGCATTTGGTAAGAAATACCAATTTCATTAAAAGATGAGTGATGCTTATGGGACATGAGTCCCACAAGTGCCACAGTCATGTGGTCCCCAGAGGTGTGACAGTAGGAAAATTGTCCAAATAGACTGAAGTACGATAGCTCTCCAGTTCCTAAGAGCCTCAGTCCTCAGTCCCTGGATTCCCTAAAACAAACAAACAAACAAACACCACACCAAAACCCCAAGCTCTTACTTTTGTATCTAACAAAGAAACAAGGAAAATACTGGCAAAACCTCTTCTCCTGCTGCCCTAGTTACATGAAATCCCTTGTCTGTTTGCAGCAGAGTACAGGTGGGTTCTGCTGATAAGAATTCAGGCAAAGCTATCTTGCTTTATGCAGGTAACAAATCTGTAAATAAAGTGCTGGTATTGGGCAGAGGGATGCCATAAAACAGAATTTCAAGCTGGGGTAGAGGCTCCAAAACAGGCTGTGGGTGTTTCTTGAGAGGCTGTCAAGGCTACGTTCAAATGTGCAAAAATCTGAAGTCACAAAGTTTAGACCATTATACTCAGCAAACTCTGTCACCTTCCATTTATACAATTTGGAAGGAGTCTGGATCTCAATTCACAGCAGAAACCTTTCACTCCTCTGTTCCCCTGGGGTCCCATGAACACCCTTTGCCTAGCTCACGTACCCTGCACAGGCTCTGGAGGATGAATTCCCACAGAGCTTCCTGCAATTCCCCATGACCTCAGGCAGGCACGGTGCTCCCCAGCAGATCTGCCACCTGCAGATCCTGCAGGCACACAGGACTAGCCTCACAGCCTGGAGCAGCCACCGCCCTTCCCAGCTGTGCTTGGGGTTCATGGGCACTCGCAAGTGCATCCTGTCATCAACCCAGTCTGCCTCTCTCCTCTAGTAAGAAATCCTACTTTATTTTCAGGGCTCTTTCCCAGAGGATGCAGGCAGCAGGGCTGGAACAAAACAATGTGGCCATAAATAAAGCTCATGACACAAGTCTTGCTGCTGCCCACCTGACTGTTAGGTTTTTTTCCTCCTCTCATTTTTTATTAATTTGATGATTCTTTTGCTTCTGAAAAACCATGGACTGGCCTTGTCAACATGTTGGGTACATGGTCAGCTATTGGAGTGGTCCCCTCACACTATGGGGACTCTCTGAGCTCCAGCAGCAGCAGAATCCCAGGCTGACTCAGTGCCTTGTTTGGCCTTCTGAAACAGGAATGTTTTCAGCTGGGCTGAGGGGCCAGGCAGGGCAGTCATGCTGCTTTTGAAACCCGAGTTAGTGTTTTCTTACTGTGCCGCACTGAACCAGGTGGGAATTCCCTGGGAAGATCAGAGCTGCTTGGCACGGTGCTGCACTGATCACCAATGTCCAGAGCTGGCAGAGATCGCCTTGTCAGGTCCCACACAGTTCCTGAAATGTTTTCTCAATCCAAGCTCAGGATATTAAAAAAAAATAAAACCAAACCTTTTTGCATATTTCAGACTAGGTCAAATGAAATGTTTCAACTGTGTTTTACTTGTTTTCTGGTTTTTTTTTTTTTAGTTTTCCTTCAGGAATTTGAGCTATTCCAAACTGAATTAATGTTTTCTTCCATTTTCAAGATGCCTAAAAAAGGCATTTTAAAATCGGAAAAAGGGGGAGGAATTTTTCAGGAATAGGAAGTTTTTGAAACCATTCCTTTCTCAGAAAAACAGTTTTCATCTTATGAATAGATTCTTTTCTGTTTAAAAAAAAGTGTTTGAGTAGAAAACTCCATTAAGACCAACTTCCTACTTCAGTATCAACCCCAAACCTAACTCTGGGAAACAAGACCTTTGTTACTTTCCCCAGAGATAAAACAGAATAAACTGACCCTGCTTTCATTTGGGAGAGGAGTTTGCTGTGAGGACTCTCCCCCATAATGTATATATTCCAACCACTTGTTTATTTGAAAATGATGTAGTTCCTGTGAAACCAAATGTTCTGTATTTAATAGCTTAAGCAATAAGTCATAAAAGTCAAATTCAGCAGACTGTATGTTATTAAGAAATAGGGATCCAGATGGCTAGCTGAGGTCAAGCTGAGGCCAGTGTGCCCATAAAGAATACACACTTGTGTGTCCTTATTAAAGTTTAGGGTTTTAGTAAAAACAGGAGTGTTTTCCTTTTAGAGTACTCATTTCAGATAACTTTGTTTACTTTAATAAAATACCCTATATCTTTCACAAAGTTTAAAATAACTAAAAGCTGCCCGGAGTGGGAGACTACTACATTGTGGGTTCAGAAGGAACTGTTGTTTGTAACTTTTTTTCTTTCCCCATACTTAAAAAATAATGCAAACTTATAACCACTTCTGTTATGAGCCAGAAGCTGTGTTGAGGTTCCTGCAGCAGCTTGAGGGTCTAGAAATCCTACAGAAATGAGTCCTGCCTCCTCTTTTACAGCCATCTGCTCCATTCAGCTGAGCCTGTGACAGCAGCTGCCTGTAGCTGCAGAGGATGTGTCAACTTCCAATGCTTCACAAAGCTCAGGTGGCTGATTTTGGGTGCTGAAATCTGCTCTTCCTGGACACTGTGGGTAACACACACCAGATGAGGCAGGAATTACCATTGCCTGTCACTGCCCACCCTCTCGCCACCAACCTCACAGGGCACTTGGCTTTTAGACCAGGAATCTACAAATTCAAAGGCAACTTTTGGCACATCATGGAGGTTTTGAGCAACAGGCAACATCCAGTTAATTTGAAAGGCCTTGGTTCCAGCAGTAGGTTTCAGATGGGCTGGTGAGCACTGACCTGTTGAGGCTTCGCCACTTCCAGGGTGAAGCCCTGCACCTCTCCACAGCCTTTGCCCGCAGCCATCCCAAGGCAGGCAGGTGTCTGTGCCACGGGGATTCAGCAAGGCCTGCCTCACATCCTGTTGGATACTGGCAGTTCCCAACACCAGACTAATTAAGAGTTGATAACACTGTGACATGAGACTAGTGCAAGATGAAGCAGTGAAATAGAAACCAGAGGAAGTTCAAAGGGTCCTGGTGTGCTCTCAAATCCCTATGGTAATATCCCCTTTTCTCCTCTGAAAATCCTGGTTTCGGAGACTGGACAAAATGATACACAATGAGACAAACTCAACCATGAACATTAATAGCCAGCACTGCAGGAGGCACAGATTATACTGCTGGCCAAAATGCTCGCAGTTCCTCCTCTCAATTTTCTATTACCCTCTCTCTGATAATTCCATTTATTTATGAGCAGTTCAAAAGTGTGTTCCATTATTACACTTTAATTGGCTTATGATTAAGCAAGCAGGCAGTGCTAAGGAGATGAGAAACCATGGCATAACACAGTAGAAAGCATTAAGATGCCTTATTTCCTCCCTCAAAATGAACTGCATGGTGCATCTGCAAACACTTACCAAGTGGTAAAACAATCAGAAAAGCTGGGCAAATACAGATTTCTACCTTCTTGAAACTAAATCCCTGTAAAGAAAATTATTATTCTCTCTCAGTACCACATGCTTCTGATTGTATCAAAATGCATTAAAATAAAAATGCTTTACCCTAAGCTGATCAATCTCAGGAAATTATTTACAGGCTGAAAGCTGTACTTCACTTGCTGGAAACTACGTAAGCACCAGGCTGCACTGGTTAGTCACAGTGCCATGCTTTCTCTAAAAAGAGACAACACTGATGGCAACACTTTTATGAAGACAGAATGAGTCAAAAATAGTGTTTTGACCTTAGGATTACAGGCTTTATAGATCATAGCAAAGCATTAACACCAAACACCTGTCGGAACAATTTTAAAACAAATCCTTTATTCCCTAAGTTACATAGCAAACTTGCCTCTTTTTTAGAACTAGAGTGTAAAACTTGGGAAGCTTTCAAAGCAGAAGCTCATTACTCAGAAGCACAAAAACACTTAAGACACTATGCTTTGCTACAGAAATACCTTAATAAAATTAAAGAAAGTGACTGAAAACCAAAGGTTCCTGACCCATTTGACCGTAACAAAGGATTTGGGGTACTTTAGCACAACAAGACCTCATGCCAAATGAGACACACACAGTATGGGAAGCCTTCAAGAAAACTCAGTTATACAGGGCACTTCTGCCCACCTGGCAGATACTTTTCTTTACATTCTCAATCCACTTTCAATTCACACATTTGAATATGGATTCCAAGATCTGGAGACATTACGCAGCAAGAGAAAGCAGTTTAAAGACACTTGCATACAGCAATAAAAAACACAGTAAGGAGAACCTCAATTTCTGCACTGATGCGTTTGCTAACAAAATTTATACTTTCTGTTTTGAGACTATTACAATTTAAAAACCCACCCTATAGCTCAAAAATTATTTCCATAAATGTAAAGACATACCAGATCTCCTTAAAAGAAGATGATGATCTATACTGCTTAGGGATATAACACGATACCAGAAGTAAAGGTCTTACTTTCAGCTCCAGAATCATGTTGTGCCCCTTAATTCACACACAGGAGGAAGTGACAACACTTGCAGACCCTCAGTCCCAAGTTCAGGGATTGCTCCTGCGTGAATGCCTGTCAGGCAATGAGCTCTGCTGAGGGCAAACTTCTGTACTAGAAAAGCCTAAGCAAGGTGAGTAATATATCAAAACCTCCTCAGCCAAGAGGAACAGCAAAGTTCCTTGGCTGTTGTGCAGAGGTAGGAAGCCCTGCATATGCACCCAGAGCTGAAAGAGGAGGCTCTTCCCATACACGTGAAAGGTACCACCAGATTCCAGCAACAAATTAGCCAGACACCTCTCAGTGCTGCCAGGTACCATAGCCACGGGTTCCCTTGGTTGGGAGCACAGAACCACGGCTGGAGTCAGTTCACACAGCCCTGTGCACCCTGAGCTCAGGCAGAGCCCCGTGTCACTTACAGAGTCAGCCCTGCAATGCAGCTCAAGGAGCCAAACCAGCTCCAGCGTTTCTAGTTGTCTTTTTCTATCTCAAGACCAGGGGACTAAGGGGCCTGAACTCTGTGAAAAATATTTTCCTTTCAACCACAGGGTCTGAAAGACTTCAATTTCTCAGTAGACTGCCTTTAAATTCTGTATCCCACAGTTCTGTCAGCTCTAAACTGTTGGAGTCAGTCTAGAGGAGGGACACCAAGCTGATTAGAGGGATGGAGCACCACTCCAATGAGGAAAGGCTGAAAGAATTGGGATTGTTCAGCTTGGAAAAGAGAAGGCTTCAAGATGACTTAATTGAGGCCTTCCAGTACCTGAGCAGTGCCTACAAGAAGGATGAAAAGGGACTATTTACAACAAGATGGAGTGACAGGACAAGGGGGAATGGCTTCACACTGACAGAGAGTAGGTTTAGATTGGACATCAGGGAAAAATTCTTTACTGTGAGGGTGGTAAGGCACTGGAACAGGTTGTTCAGAGAAGTTGTGAATGCTCCATCCCTAGAAGTGTTCAAAGCCAGGCTGAATGGAGCTCTGAGCAACCTGGTCTAGTGGAACTAGATGAAAGCTTAAGGTCCCTTCCAACCCAAATGATTCTGTGATTCTATGGTATTAGTCATCAGAGCAAGCACCAACAACCTTATGGGATCTGATTCTACTTATTTCTAGTTTATACCTAAGAGCCAAGGGCCTTAACACGTGCAGGCTGTGGCTGACAGTGGGACCCCTTAAAGTAGGCAGTGCCCATATTGAGAAAAGGCATTGGTCCTCAAAGAGTTTATAGCCCAATACAGACAAACAGAAGAGAAAAGATACCAATTATTACGATGTATTTACGTCTCAGAGTCTCTCTGTAATAAACAAACAACTTGTCCTTCAGGATCAGTGCAGAATATGTTCACATATGTAAGTTATACAACAGGAAAGTTATCTATCTTTGGTCTTCCATAACATGCCTCCTATTCCCAGCTGTTCTGCTATCGCCTGCTCCCTGCCTCTGATTTTTGTGGATTATATGTGAAATCATTTTCAAAAATAGTTAAGAACTGTGTTGTATTGTGTTATTGTGGCCATTTTTTTTTTTAAGATTACGAATTGAGGCCAAGTAAGATAAAATGCTTTGCCTGAAAACATGCACAGGCTCTATAGAGCACATCAGGGAAGCACACACAAGATTTTCAGAGTTTCAATCCAAGCTCTAATGACAGAATCACTGCTCCTGCTTAGCTACGGGCTGCAGTCTTTGTATGCAGTAAACAGATCATATGGGACATAGACCCGAAGTTTATCTTAAGCTCCTTTAAAAGCACTGTTCATTATTCAAAGGAAAACGTGTGACCTTTTGTGACATCTCTTTGGAAGGAGCTTTCAAGTCTGCTGCTCTGAGATGATTAGAAGACATGGTATTTTGGATGCAAACTAAGAAATCCCAGTGCTTCACTGTTTCTTATTCTCAGGCATTAAGAAATAGATTCCTCTGGGTTTTGCAGGAATTGGGGAAATACATGAAAACAGAAAAGGAGCAATGGAGTAGCAGGGAGCTTTGTCTGCCCCCTCCCCCTTCCTCTTTCTGGTAGAAGTCCCACTCTTCTCCTTTTGGGTGCTGAAGGGCACTCTCCAGTTGAAAAAAGTTGCCTGGAGACTGAGGGAGGCAACAGTCAAACTGGAGGTGTAGAAGGAATGACAACTGTGTTCAGTTACCTATTACAAATGGACAGCCACTCCTTATTCCACTTATCCTTCTGGACACACACTAGGGCATTTTGGTGAACACCAGCTTCTCCACCAAAAAGAAGGTACACCTGCCTCCTCATCCGATTGGCCATGGCATGGTATGTTTTCTCTCTGCTGCTGGATGAGGACTCAAGTGGATAAGGAAGGACAATATGGCCTCAAAGAAGAAACTAGTTTAGGTAGACCTCAAATCTGATCACCAGTAGAGTACTTGTTTATGGCAGCAGAACTGTCAGTACTCTTGGAAACTATAAGGCAACTGAACTGAGCCCCCTTGAGGTAACTCAGACAGTACCGGCCTTTATTAGGGTTTCACTCCTTCAAAACTCTTGTATCCACATGTTTAGTGCCTATTTTCTCATAGCCTCTTATTACTGAGTTGGCCCATTGCCCAGAAAACACATGCCATGCAAAGTAGCTCACCCCAAATTGCTACAAATGAATTAAAACAGTTTTCAAAATGAACTGCCTCTGGGCTAAAATATTTTCTGAAACTGTGTTTTGCTGTCCTTATTGACTGTTACCATCTTTTATGCCCTTGCAACACCGCGATCACAGAGACAATCCAAAATTACTTGAGGGAATCTACAGGCTTCCCTCCTATGACCAAAAAGCCCAGAGGCAAGTGCTGCAGGTTTGCCACATCCCAGCTTAGTGATGGGGACAGTGAGAGAAAGGAATTAAGACTGAGACAGAGAAGTTGAAAGGTCTCCTACCAACAACTAAGTGCAGTCTGACTTACAAAGGCAGAACTACTACAACATGGTGCTCTTCAATCAGGGGGAAAAAAGGTATGTGAGAGGAGAAGCTGCCACCAAAATAACACTACCAAAAATGCCTCTCTGAATTCCGTAGAGACATATGGTGTCCCAGTCACAGGCTCCATCACAAGTAAATACCAACACAGCTCATGATGAACACATGTGACAGCGGGGTCACAAAGTCTGGGAAACAGAAGACAGAATGAATCCCCTGTAACCCAGTATATGTGCTCAGTGTCACAAAATAAATAATCAATTTGCTTTAAGTAGGCTATATCCTCCTGCTGTCACACAACCTCTACTTGAAACTGCACCACGAGGTGAAAACAACCCCTTATGTATCAGTAATTACTGGACAAAATAATTTTGCTATATTCCAGTATCTCAGTGGCTCACTCTGCAAAGTTAGCCAGGGTACTTTCAATTCAGATGGAGATAGGAGACCACATACTTTAGCCATAGTTGCACTAGTAACAGTTTGAAAAAAAGAAATGCTGAAATAAAGACTCAGCACACGTTTGGTATGAAAGTAACTGTATAAAGCACAAAAATACTATTACAGAACAATTTCCTCTGCTTATGTGTGCACTGGTAATAAATTTGCTTCAGCTATTTTCAATTGTTAACAACCAATGAAGAAACAGTATTACTAACTTTTACTCCATATGGCTGTTTTAATGCAAAGAGACTAGTGGGTGGTTACATGCCTTGAGGGGTTGGAAGAGGGGACCTATTCTTTTGGAAAAACTGCATGGTGTGAATTACTTGTTCCAAGCTTGTTACTCCTAAGAAAAATAAGGTAACTGGTTAAAAGAAACAAAAACCCCACCCTAATCTTGCCACTTATAGAAAAAAAACTAATAGTTTCTAACATGTTCTGAAATCCAGAAGCACGTACAAGGAAGCTGAAAGCCATGCCCAAAGTCTGCACCATTTCTACACTGCTAATGAACCATATTCTTTATACCACACAAACACCCTTGGTGGAGAACATACGTAGGGATTTCTGCCACTGGGTTTTCCATAGATGGAAAAAGTAAATAACATCGAGAAAGGAACTACACTGTAGGATACAGTGCCCTAATTTTGACAGCATATGCTTTAATGTACTGTTTGCAACCAGTCGATAAAAACCACACAAATCTGCTTGAATAGAGGAAGGAAAGCATTTCAACGTAAATTTAATTTTTAAAGTTGAGCCCACATTGCAGTGTATGTTGTTATTAAACCTCTAGTAAGTAACTGTTTATTTTGAACAGCTTTTTTGGTATTTTCCCCCCACCATTCTTACCTTTAAACATTCAGCTAAGTCATTCGCAATTACTGTTTAAGTGCTCATTATGATGTAGATATATAAATTAAAATACCTTCATTTGCCTAAGCATAGCACACACCTAAACACCCTCACATTCACACCCCAACTACACCTTATCCAGCACTGAATGGGATGTCATTATACCAGTTTACTCTTCTGAAGATGAACAACCAAGAAATAGAGGCATCCAGCAAAAAGATGAGTTTTCCAGATGTAAAGATTTTATCACAGTACTATCCATGGCAGTCACGAGCATTTTAGAGGAAACAGCAATTTGAGAACTTAAGCAAGCCAAACCTCTCCCACCTCAATGTAAGTGAATAAGTAGAAGGTGAATTTTAGTAGTTAATATTAAACAATAAATTGTCCCATCCTGCCAACATTATTAATATCACTTTTCAGCATAACACCAGCCCCTGGCAAAAGACTCTGCAGTGATAATTCCAATTAACTTTCCTCACCTTCATCTTACAGGTCACCTGTTAAAAAACACATGTTTACTCTGTCTTCTCCCCGACCAAGACCGACTGCAGTGGAGGTGATGTTCTAAGCCAAGTAAGTCATGCCATCTCAGCTCCAGTTTGCCTAAGTCACTCTGCATGTTGTTTGAGCCGCCAACTGACATGCCCTCCCCCCCAGCTCTCGGGCTGAGCTGCCTCACACCCTGCAGACAGGCTGCCTCTCCTTCCCTCAGCAGTGGAAGGGAACACAAAGAGCCTCCGTCCTCACCCGCAAACCTCAGCAGAAAAATCCCCCACTAGCAAGAGCAGCCCTTCTCATGACAGTATCTAAATTAGCCCAGTGTACTTTTCACTGATCAAAGCAGCTCCTTTGGGGCCCAACCCAAAGCCCACTGAAGCTGATGGAAGTTTTCACTTGGGTTTCAGCAGCCTTTGAACCATGTTCTCTTGACAGCATCATGTGTCACAAGAAACACAAGGGCAAGAAGGGGAGAATCTATTCCAATATAATCCTGTGTTTCACTGCCTTTAAGGAAAGGGTGGTCAGAAGGATCAGTCTGTCACATCAGGAGTGTCCAGGACCCAATAGGTGATTTCAGGAGTCCATCATAACCTGATTTTACAGGTGTGGTGCACGGTGCAATGACAGTTACCAGCTGAAGAGACACAGTGGCAGTGTGGGTATGTTCCCAGAGGAAGCATCCGTTTCCCTCTTGGATGCAGTCACACACAGAGGCTGAGTATTTGCTGCTGTGGACATCACTTCCAGCTCATATCCCTCCCCCAGGGAGTGCGTTCTCTCCCAAAAGGGAACTCACATGTCAAAGCTGAGACCACGTAGACCATTGCATCCCAGTGGTATGACACCAGATAGGTCCCACTAACATCAAAATCTCTACAGACCTAAGAGGCAGACAGGCTGAAGAGGGACATGATCCCAGAATGAAGGAAACTTCAGCGTTTCTTGGACATATAACAAAGGAAGTGCACATTTGTTTAATTATCCATATCCCCTTAATACATGTATGGGTCAAATGGTACAGGTTTTGCTTGCAGACAAGCCTACAGGAACAGTCTGCACACAAACACACACACAAATCCACTCCATGCCACAGCAAGATTAGATGATTCAAGAAAGAGGACAATCAGCAGGAAGATGAAGCTAAGTATTAAAGTGATGAGATCAGTTGTTAAGATCTCAGCTCTCTGAGGAAGTGCAGAAAAAAGTAATAGGGATTTCACTGCCTTGAGTCTAGGAGCAGTTCTCTTTTCCTGGCCTTCAGTATCAACAATGGGGTATGTATTACGCCAGGAAACAACTAAATCCAGGTCCTCTGATAACTCTGTCTTGGCATAATTGAATGGGACTCGGGTGCCCACAGGAATTTCATATAACATAAGCTGTACAATGAACCTTTTACCCTGATAGCAAGTTTTGCATATGATGATTTTTAAGCAGTTAAAATGCTCATTTCTGGTGTTTTAAATATCACAATAAAAGCATTTGCCATTTCTGCTTATAGGAGCAATTGCTAGGCTACTACCCCACCAGGCTACAGACTGCAGGGTTTTGTTTGCTGCAAAAACCAAAGCACTGTCACTTAGCTCTTTGCACAGACCCACAGCACATTCTCACAGCAATCCCTTTAGCCTATGAATCCCCTGGGAGGATTGCAATCCTTTTGCAAGATCTAGATCCACTCCTGGCAAGTGACCGACCAAGTCACTCCAGTTGCAAGTGAATATAGGATATGTACAGGTATATATTTTAGGTAGCTACCACACAGCCTCCAGATTTGGGGGTTTTCACACATTTTCTAGGTAAGGAAAAGTAATGTAGTCAGGTGTGAGAGCAGGAATTAAATTACTCATTTTGGGAATCTCAAACCATGACACCAAGGATAGCAACCATAGCAACCAAAGATCTAAGACAAAACTGCCTTCATGCAAGCAATTCTGTGTAACAGCATCTAGAGAACTCTTAAGAGCTGCAGAGTTGCCCATCACATAAGATACTTAAAATTTATGGACTGCTGCTTCATCTCCAGTCCCCTCCTCCCCCCTTCCCAGAAACTTCAATGGATACTGGGTAAGCAGGATGAAATCATTGAGACTTGCAAGGATCACCAGTTGCATGACTGGAGCCTAAAAAGACAAAAAGCAAACCTGAAACACTAAAGTGGGGAAAATACTAAAGGTAACATAACCTGAACAGTAGTCAGCAAACACTCAACTGCTGCGGGACGAACTCCAAGCACCCATTTCTGCAGGCACCTAGGAGATGTGCCAGCAGGCTCCCACAGCAGTACTGAGACAGACATGCTGCAAGCCCTGGGAACAGCTGTCTTCCCAACATTTTTTATATACAGTACAATGTGCTGGAGGGTGGAAAATAAGGCTTTAACCTGAAGGTGTTTTTTTTTTTATTTTTTTTTTAACCTTTAAGGGTAGCAATTGTCCCATTGGTTTGAACCTAAAAGAAGTATACTTGTTAACTCCGAATGTACTTTCATACGTGCAATCATGTTGCGTCTCAGTGTTCCCACACCAGTTTCCCAACTCTCAAACTGTTTTATTCAGTGTACCTAATCATCTACAATTACTCACATTTTCCTTTACAATGGTCCAACCGCCTTAGCTTTACTTGAGCGGGAATGCAGCAGTCCCACACTCCTTCCTCTTCCCACCCTAAATGCAAGTGGTGCTCAGGATGGCAAAGGCAGGACGAATGAAGGTTCGTTTTCTACACATTCTTACTAATTGCAACAGAACAATACCAAAGCCACACTGGTGGCCAATCTCAACAGGAATTCTAAACAGAAGAGCAACTTTCTCTTCCCGTCCCTCCTCTGACATCTTTCTTTTTGGTTGATTAGATGGTTTTTTCCAAGCACTTGCTCCTGCAGATAGATACCTCCCCTCCAAAAAGCCACCTTCCTGCAAGGGACCCGTGACATGCTGTAGCTGTGACCACGTGCACCCAAAATGAAACGCTCATGGTCACACTGTTGAGCTTGCTGATATTCCTGACTACCACCATCACTGACTCACCAGCCCAGGTTCAGCATCATAACACCTCCTTTAGGATATATTAATAATTAATTTATGCAGTGCTTATTTAGACACTTTGCTATAGAGTGAGCTAAGGCTCCATTCAGTTTTTAATTCACAGATGTGCAGTCAGAAGCGACAGGCAGGGTTAAGCACCAGAGGGTAATTCAGTCATCTCTAGTCTCTGCTAGAGGGCTACCTGCAGTTCTCAGGAGTGCAGCAGCAGGATGACACCTCCAACAGCAACAGGGGAACCCTGAACTTGCCTGGGCTTAACCACTGTCTGGGACAACAAACACTTTCAGAAATCTTCCAGAAATCTTCCAGAATATTCCCTCTTTCTTGCACATAATAGAACTCTCATGACAATTTGTCAAAGGGAAGATTGTCACTTGGCACTTCAATGCTTGCAGACTTTTAAAAAAGTCTTGTTGGTGTTGAGAACACCTGGATAGAATAGATCAACAAAATATGAACTGCAGACTGACTCCTATTCCCACTCTCGTGCAGTGCTGCAGATCTCCTGCAGCTGCTGTAACTGGACTTGGACTCAGTCCAGAGATGCAAAGACCTTCAGTCTGCTCAACACTGTCATGCAGACAGTGGAACCAACCATCGGTGTATGAATCAGTGCCTTCTCCTGACAGCAGGTAAGTAGATTGACTGGGATACAAACTGACACAACAAACAGTATCTACAGCGTGTTACACATCTGCCATTACGTTTTTATTACTGTTAGCCCACTAGAAAACGCCTTCGAACTCAACTCCAGATAGCAGATTTTTTTAGAGTTCCCTAAAGCATCTTCTACACCCAACATTTGTTCTCCCTGAAACCAGGCTATTTTTCCTCCTCCTAATATAAACAATAATAACATGTATTTTGGCTTTCAATGCTTAATGCTCTGGCTATTGTTCATACAGCTACTGTCTTCAGTTTGAAGTAAAGTGCCCTATTACAGCTCTGTGATTAATCAGGGTGATAAATGCTGCAGTGAGGCCCCTGCTATCAATCATGTTTCTTGCGCAGAAAGGCACTCAAGTCAAAAAGGGTGGGGGTGGGTGAAGGCTCATTTACCACTATTGTAGTAAGATTATTTTCTGTTAAGAAAAGTGGCAGTTCCTTTATCCAACAATGAATGCAGGCTGACCAGCAGTTTAGAGACCTAGTAAGAGATGGTTAAAGATATTAATAATAAAACAAAGTTATCCTGTGTGAAGGAGGACAGATGGCAGCCACACAATAGACATCAAGTCTATTTAACCAGATAAGTAGTCTGCCTACACCCACCCCGGCTCTAGACACGTGCTGATTCAAAGACTGGCTCCTGTCCCATGGAGCCCTCTAACCTGAAACAGGTGCAGAGGTCACGTTTAGAAATGCTCTCATTTAGAAATCTGCCCATTCTCTCTGTCAAGCACTGCAAAAGCAGAGCCCAGGACAGATGCTCCTGCCCAGCAGTGATAAGCTGTGCCTCTGTGCCTTGAAAATATGTGCACTAGTCCCAGGGACAAAGCAGCACAGCTTTGGGAAAGGCAGAGGAACACCGTGTTGGGAACGTGGCAACCAGCCTGGAGAGCCTGGCGCTGCCTCGGGTTTCTGAGACAAGCTGCCATGGACAGCAGAGGGCTCATGAGTGATGCCCATTTCAGAGCTACAGACTATCTGTACAGACAGAGAGAATCAGTGACTGATACAGTGAAAAAGGACCAGAAAACCTCAGTGTCAGCCAGGGTGGCCGGAGCAGGCAGGCTGCAGTGAATTTTGAATGAAGGATGGGTGAAAGATTTAATTCCACTAAGCAGTCAAGGGGCTCAGATCAAAGGCCAGTTTCTGCCATGGGGAGCATTTTACCAAAAGCAAAAGGTGCTGATGAGCCTGACAAACCAGCAGCCAGAGACAAGTGGAAAAGCTGTAGGAGAGGCATCGGGGTGGGGGGGGCTGGCCAGACAGACCATCTCAGCAAGTTTCTGAAGTCTGACGGGCCCTTCCCCCACAGACACTGCAAGACTGGGGCTTTTAATATTGCAAGGATTACATCAATCCATAGGCTTAACCTTCCTACGGCAAACCTGCACAGATGGAGTACCACTGCCTTCCTGCTACCAGCCGACCCGTCCACCACAGCCTGGTTAAAGCAGCACTTCAGGCATGGCCAGCAGCTACCGCTCCTTCCAGGGGCTGAGGGACCTGCTTCCCACCTATCTGACATCCTGCACTACTCCAACTTTATAGATACCTGACTCCTGATGATCTCTGCAGCCAGCATCGCTGGGAAATGAAAATGAGCTCAGTTCTCTTAAACACTCAGTGGCTGTAAATCCTCAAAAGCCTTTTTAAGCTTTGTTGCAACATATGACTTTCTTTCCCATGACACAGTTTATTATGCAACTATTTCTTTTCCTTGTTTTAAGAAGAAAGGGAGCAGAACTGCAAGGAAGCATACTAGCACCATAACATGAATCCAAAGTGGTAACTTTTCTTTTTTTGACAGAATGCACATGAACAGTTTGGGTCTCTCATTATATTCAGTAAATTATTCAAAACAGAACTCCCAGTGGAGAGATTCACACCTGGGACTATCCATCACTGTAAGCCTAGTCTACGGCTTTTCTAGTCAACAGTCAATTCCATAGATGCTGCATTAGGTCCAGTAAGAGTATTTTTAAAATTATTTTATCAATAGCAGTATTTTAGAATACTGTTATTGATATAATATATTGATACTGATACTGATATAATATTGAGTTTAGAATACTCAGTAATACTATTTTAGAACACCTAAATAGCCTTTCTGCCTGACAAGACAGAAATAGTTATCTCCCTTTTGGCAGATGTAGAAAGCTTAAAAAAAAAGCCCCAAAAAAACCCCAACTCCAAAACATCCCAAACACCGGGGTTTTATAAACTGAGTGAAATTCTGGGTGAGTGACAGAATGTACTCTCCTTTCTTCCCCTTGTAAGATCATGGATTTGAAGTCTACTTTTCCGTATTATATATGATTATTCACACATACATACACAGGCCAACTTCGTTAGTTTTTCCACATAACTTAATTCCAACACACCTCATAAAAATATTTCTAACTCCAGCACTTGTTCACTGATATTGGATAGAAGACTTTGTTTAGGTATTTCTCCTGCCCATCTGGATACTGCAGAAAGGAATTTTTATAGGTCAAGACAGTGTCATTATAAGGGCTACTTGTAGTAACGAGAGCTCCAGAAAATGTAAACATGAACACTAACAAAATGTAGGTGAACATGTGGACACAGATGCAATGATTTGACTGTACCCCCTTATGCCTCACTGCTTTTCTCCACTCTCCAGTGTAAAGACCAAACACATTTTATTTCCTGCAGAAATACAGAAATGAGAAAGGACAGCACACAGAAATGATCAGGTCTAAGTTCTGCTCAATCTGCAAATATCACTCTGAAGTGAGAGTTACCTGACAACAACACTGAAAACAACAGGACTACACCACAACAACAGTACGTTCACTCAAACACTCCCCAAGAATCCTCCCGGCCAGTCCCAAGTACTGAGGGTCATCCCACAACATCAACCTGACAGGTCTGTGAAGATAAAAATCTCTGACTACCCTGCTCTTACACCCACCTGCCCACTGCATGCCTTGGCAAACACAACTCTAAGGGCACCCAGCAGAATGGCTGGGAACCAGGGAGATGTTCAGCCATTCAGAATGACAGTCTCAGGCAGTCACAGAGAACTTCTGTCCTTTGGTGGGTTTTTTCTTTGGTTAGTTGGTTGGTTTTCTTTTGGGTTTGTTTCTTTGGGTTTTTTGGTGGTTTGGTTTTTTTTGGGTTTTCTTTTTTTCAAATTTCTTTAGTGAGTTCTGTCAGGGAGTTATTCTCGGTTTGCCAACCACGAACTGCATGGATGTGTTACTTGTACCATGGAGCACCATTTCCCTTCTGTTCTATAATTAATCACTAAAGTGCTCAAGTCTTCTGCTTGTAAGTAATGCACACATTGGTATCTAAAGTTTTTACACATGCTGGCTGGCTACACAACTGTAAAATTACTTTTAGTAGCTGTATACATCAGTCCTGAATTTACCACTGCATAATTACTTCCACAAGTATTTGCTGAAAGACATTTTTACTAATGGACACTAAATATCACAAACCTAAGAGTAAGCACATTCGTTTAGATACCCAAGGGCATCTAAACATGTCCATCGCAGGGGAGGTTCCTGCAGGGAGCAGTTCTGCCTGTGCCTCACTCTTCCCTTACAAGATCTGCTGTTCTTATCACTCATTACATAACACCAACACTACCAGTAATGGCATCAATTCTTATTTTAATGATTATTAATATGCCTGGCTGTACTGCAGCCATACTTTGAGGCAACTTTCCACAGAAGAGGACCCTAGGCAATGCACATCCATCCAAGGAGAACTAAGGTCCTGCTCAGGGGGACATCAACAGCAGCTCTGAGTACTGTGAGCCCACAGCACGAGGTGCCAAGAGCACAAACCTCTGTGGATCCCAGTGGGTTTTGAAAAGAGACAGGGGCCCCTTTTGTATATGCATAGGACTATGGGGGGGGGGGGGGAAATCAGAGTTTTATATCTTGGCTTTCTATTTTCTCTGAAGGCACTCAGCACGTTACTGAGCATCCCAACTTGTTTCTTTAACATCTATCTTATTATGACTATAAAAAAACCCCCTATCAATGCCATCTTGACTCATTCTTTGGCTTCTAATGCTCCTTCAGTTTTATCAACATGTTGCTAAACCCAAGAAGAGATTACCCAACTGTTGTCTTGTCCTTTAAAGACTGAGAGCATACAGTGTAGGAGCTGCACAGTGACTCCAGCAGAGCATGTATTATGAGTGAGGAACTCACTGCATGGCACATTCAACTGCACCTCGTTTCACTTAAAAATTAAGTCCTTGTGTTTCAAAATTCCTATAAATTTTAGAAAGACACAAGATCAACAGTCAGGCTACACTCAACTTTGCCACAGGTCTGGGGAAGTCATCAGAGCAGAACATCATTGGGTCACAGGTCTGTCGTCACTGGACAGCTGATCCTGAGAGCAGCTGAGCACCTCCACAAGTGATAGGATTACACCCCACTGTAGCTCTAGAATGAGGCCTGGCAACACAGATTTGCTGGCCTACACTTGAACTGCAGCAATAATAAGTTCACACAATATCAGTTTATCAACACAGGTATCAGCCATCCTGATTCATCATAAGCTGGGTTTATACCCTATTGTCAGCACGGAGGACCCTAATGCCAATCCACCAGCCAGTCAGGCCACCACAATCACATTAAGATGTGCTGAGAAGGGTTTTGGATCAATGCAAGTAAATCAGCTCTTGAAACAGACTTCAGTTAAACTGTCGCAACTATGGCAATCCTAAAGCAGATAGTTCTGTCCTAAATTATTGAATGTTACTGGGTTTGTCCTTTCTCTGACCCCACTTCAGGGTTTTATGCCTCTGCTTTCAGACAGAAAAGAAGGCAAGCTGGAACTATCAGTGAGCTTGCTCCCCAGTGTGCTCAGGGCTGGATATGAAGGAAGAATGATGCTGTGGTGCTGAATCCCAGACAGGGCAGCCTGGTTTCTAGGGCTAGAGTGCCCAAAGGTAGAACCCTATCAACCTCCACATCCTTACAGCCCTGTGTTTTTCACTCCTGTTGCCCTTTCTCTATGATACTTCAGTCTGAAATATTTTAAAAAATTGGGGGTGGGGGGAGTGGAAAATTCACACGGGCAAGAGAGGCTTCTAACCCTGTGAAATTCGGAATCATCTCTACTGACATCTTATATTGCAAACTATCAACTCAGAAATGCCAATAAAAATCTTCCTGATGCTCACAGAGGATGTAAAATAGAGTTGTAAGAGAACAGCAGTCCCTGGCCTTTGCACTCCTGCCAGACCTAGACTCCTGACCAACACTACAGCCCAGCACGAGGCTATACGGGCAGGTGAACTGTGCTCCTGGTACTACAGAGCAGGAAGAACTAGGTGCTTTCCCCAGAGCAAAAATAAGACATCAATTCAGCAGAATTTCCTCTCTGCTATGTTACCTATGCTTGCACCGTGCTGCCCTATACTGGGAGATGGCAGGGATTTGTCAAGGAACTTATCACAGAGATGTGTGTGGAGTTTGTTTCCACATCTGTAACTCCTGCATCTGAAAGGGGTGTTTGAGCATGTGTCACATGCAAGTCTCCAGAGTTGCCCCATGCACCTTTCTCTCCCCAACCAAACTCCAGGCTACGAATCCTACCATAAGATCAAGTTTTTCAGTATCAAATGCTACAATGCTGAGCAGCAGCAGCACAGTGCTGCTTCCAGATAGACGGAAGCAACTTGGGAACTACAGAGACACAGACAACTGGATGATACAGGGAGTTTTATACTGACACTGAAACACACATCTCTCTGATTTCTCCCCCACTGCTCTCTATTCCTGTATCTAGCAGTCATGAATCCCTTCCCCTTGATGATGAAAAGCCTAAAGAAAGGCACTTTCTGAAATGTGACTCATTTTCTTTTAGCCAATTTAGGCACATATTTGCATTTTTAAGAGAAAAGATACACACCAAGTTAGAAAAAGAAGAGATGAACCCAATTTACTAACCACACATACTGAAAAATCACCTTATCGCAAGAAACAGGATGACTCAGAAAACAAACGTAAATAGCTTCTGTGATTTAGCACCGACTGACACCCGGGGTATTAAAATAAATTGCCCATGATTTCTCGCAAGCTCCATGCTAATGCATTCCACAGAACATCAGTGAAAACGCAGCAGTGCATAACTATCTAGAGGCTTCACTTGGTGGCAAATAATGGAATGAATTGTCCCCTGACCAGGACAGGGAAAGAAGTTAATCTGCATCTCCAGCCTTTCGGGGAATGTTTCAGGGTTGTAAACGATGAGTCAGCAGCACTGCTGCTATAGAGGTTTTTTCCTAGTATGCTGCTGGTAACACAGTCTCTGCCTGTCCCAGCTTTGGATTGCCAGCTAAGTGCCCATCGGGAAACAGCACCTTTTGTATGAAATGGGACAGATCAATTGTCTGCCACTGATTCATTAACGTCTTAAATATCACCACTGACCTGTATGATCACAACATACAGCAAAGAAGAAAAAAGAGTTCAGTTGATGGGTGAAGCTGGGAGAAATCAAGTCTTTTACTAAATGTATTTTAACTCCTTTACTAGTACTGCTACTACAGTAATACCATATTCACCTTTGTTACTGCAGCCAAGACAAAAGATTCCATACTAAGTCTCATAATCAAATCCAAGGACCTCAATCATTTTGCAAAGCTGATGAATACTCCTCCTGAGAAATACATTGGTATTTCTTTGTATGTTTTAGAGACAAAGAAAATAAGGAAGAGAAGGAGGACAAAAATTTTTAGAAATTAACTTGGCAGTTTACAGCTGTTTACAGGAACCACAGGCCTGCACCTATTCACTTCTTCCTCCAGTTGAGGTCATGTCAGCTGAGCTCCTGGTCCAGTTTATCTTCCAATGGATTCTTGTGCTTTGATGATTATTTTCCTGACAGGTTATAGAGGGTCCTTCCTAACGTTCCTAAACCAAACTTCTGTTGTTTAACTATCCCTAGCTCTTAATATTTAAATCTAGCTTGACAGAGAATTTAAGGATGGAAACTTACTTTCTTCCTAGAAACGAAAAACAAAGCTGAAATGAGTCCTCCCCTTAAATGAAGAAAGAACTGCCATAACCTCACCACTTTCTGAGTCTGATCTTCCAGACAGGCAGCACATGCACACCATGGCCAGCCAGCACCCCAGAGCAGCCCTAAAGCACCCTTGTGTCCTGCCCAGCTGGCAGCACAAGGCCATAGAGAAACGGAGGTACTCTGGCACAAAAGGAATGGAAAATGTGGCAAGGGAGGAGAGGACACAAGATGCAAACCCATATGGAAAGAACTTCCATCAGGGTATGATATATTATTTCCAGCCTTACTCACAGAAAGCCAGTTTTGTGTGGATTATGTTCTCCACAGCTAATAACTGTTGAGTCCATTGACCAATTGCAGCCTGCTCTGTTACAAAGGGAACTGTCTTCCCACAAGTCCCATGAAAACAGACATTCAAGTACAAAAGGCAGACCACCCTGCAAGTGACCCCAGCCCTGTCCCACCTGAAAGAAAAGCTGTAACATAGGACTCTTACTTGCCACCAAACAGTTTGCCTAGGGGACAGTCTTTCTGATCAGTAAAACAGCAAGAAAATCTCCACTTCATCAAGCACAAGACATAAATAAAAGGAAAGTCAGCACCATTAATTCCAGCGCTCAAACCAATACTTGTTTCATGTGATCATAGGACAAGACAACATTAACCCTAGTGATGTAACCCTAACCCTAGTAAACAAACAGAGAATGTTGAAACCCAGCCTAGACCAGCCATAAAACTAAATTCCTCCTTACCTCCTCCACGAAGGCCATCACAAGTGCAGTTAAAAAAACGGATGAGGATCTCGGGACAGGGGCAGACCCTGGGGCCCAAACTCATTTCTGAAGCTGCTCCCTGCAGGAGAACCCTGGGGATGAACTGACACCACACGTTTCTTCTGGATGCCTTTGGTGCATTTGGTGCCCACGTCATATGTTTAATTGCAGATGAGTGCCAAAGATCACGTCATCCTGGATGCGTGCCCTGGAGTCCACAAACTGTAATCCAGCACACCTCACTGCCACTGCACACTCCAGCTTCTGAGGCCTTTCTCTATCAGCTAAATAAATGTTTTTCTTTTGATATTCCAAGCCATCTTACATTATCCCTGTGGCCACAGGATTTTCAAGTCCTATCAATCCAGAATTAATTCTCTTCTTACAGCATAAGTGCCCCTTACCTCTTCTTCAAGAAAATTACATTGCTTGAAATAATTTTGCCAGCACAACATCTCATTTTCTTCCCTGTAGTCTGAAGGAATGATTTGTAACATGAATCTTAAAAACCCAGATCAAAGGAAGAGGTTAAAATTATAGATAAATCAGAAATGTAAGAAATGTATATGTAGTAAAAAAAAAAAACAAAAGTCTCCACTAACTCTGATTTAATAACAAATAGCTCATGCCCTTTTTCTTTGTTTTTGATAGATCCTAGAGGACTGAGAAGATGCTGTGCACAGGAGATAGGAGACATTTCCACAGCAGATGAAAACCATTCATCTGAAGGGATCATGTTGTCAACAAACTGGACTCATTATCTGCCAATACTATAAAAACTAGGTACTTCTACTCATCTGCTAACAATACCACCATTTCTATTTGCAAGAGTTCTCTCCTTTCCCCCTCTCCAATGCTGCAGTAAAACCTTGGATTCTGACATCAAGCCCAGCAAACAACGTTAGTCCTTGAGACAGAGTTTGCAAAACATTAATGAAATCAGAATGAGACTGCAGTTTGGCTTGTTGCCCTTGGATAATGGAAGTGAAATTAAAAGTAGAGGGAAGAGAAGGGACTTGCTCTTAGCTAAAATCAGATTGTCAAATGCATTTTTCAGGAATTATAGCATTTTATACACTATCTACTTCAAGTTTTTCTATTTCAATGACTGTAGTGATAACTGATACCAGGAGGAAACAGTAGCTAAAGCAACCAAGAAAAACCAACAAGTAGAGCATTCCTTTCAAATATTTCATTTAGCCAGGAAAATCTATTAGGAAAGAAGCCTTCTGCCAAGGCAGAAAGAAGGGCCAAGAGAAAGATGTGTAGAAGAGGAAGACAAGGAATAGAACTGTATGTAAAAAAAACGGGAGAGAATATCCCGATAAAATTCACAAATGCTTTCTATCAGGAAGCAGCACCTATCAGCCAGCCCTACCAATGTATTGCAATATTCATCTCCTTTCTGACAGATGCATTCCTGCTAGCAGTGCCCCCCATCCTTGCCAATGCCCAGGTTCTCACTTGGGGTTTTTGCCTGTCTGGGGACCCACACTGGCCATTTCAGGAGTCCAGGCTTATGAAACATAACTGCCTTTCCTGAAGAATTTCTCAGCTGTTTTATTCTAGTTTTCAAAAGGCCCCCTGAAACTTCAGACTAAAGATAAACACACATTTTGATTGCTGCCCTACAAACACACACATTCCCTCCAGGTCTAAACGCGGGGCTAAGAAATATGATCACCTGTAGGGCAGCTGGGAGGAACAACACATCATAAAGTCTGGTTTGGAAGGTGTTATGTGAGAACTGGCACCTGAGAAGTTAATTGAAGATGGATATGCCTTTCTCTCTCTCCATCAAGGTGGAGGGAGTAGATTTTCAATCCTGCTTAGGTTTTTTTTAAGGGCACAGTCCCCACTGTAAATCACTGAGATCTGTATTCCTTAACTACCTGAACACGTCTGAGAGTTCAATACAAAGTCACTTAATGTTTTTTATTCTGCAAGGTTTTATCTCCCTCTTTCCTTTACAGCATCAAAGGGTTAAAGCTACCAAAGCCAAAAGGTATTACAGAGAAGAGGACAATAAACTTTCCTGGGAACTAGCAATGACACTGTCAAAAAAAACAGCTTGCTTTCTTCATTTTGATACACAGACATAATTTCTGAAGTGCCAGGGGTGTGTCAAAAAGCCATAAGACAGATGCTCACCCAGCACTACCATGCCCTGCCAGGCTGCTGAAAAAAAAAAAATCATAAAAGCATAAAAGCCCTGAACTAAAGCACACATGGTTTTTGGCAGCAGTGCACGGGTTAAAAGAAGTTTCCCTCTCCCATGGAAGTGATACAGTCTGAATCCAGCATTATGTTTTCCGCTGTGATAGACTGTACCTGCTCTCAGCAAGCCAGCAAGGTTAACCCTGTCCTTGCTGATGTTAAAATCAATATTATGATGTCCCCAAATCTGGTATGATGGGAGACAGGCCTGCACTCTCACTATAGTAAAGCAGACAATAGACAAGCACTCAGGTTTGTATCTCGCCCTGTGGTAGCTGCAGCCGAAAGGACTAATTAATTAGCTAGAGCGTACGCATACACATCAAAAATAACTTCACAGTGCCTGCCAAAGCAATTTGAAAATCTCTGCAAAGCTGCCACAAAACACAGCTGGACAAAATGAAGAAAAACGTCTATTGTTTCAATCAAAAAAGAAAAACAAAATAAAAAAAGCACAGCCCACACCCTGTATCACATTCATTCCCACATTCAAACAGAGGTGTCCTACCTTTCCAGCCGGTGAACAAGCAGATTCCAATCGGTGCGTTGTGTCCAAGACTATAAGCTGAAGAATCTGTTAATAAAAAACAAAGGGACGGGCAAAAAATAAACTGAAATCACTTAATTTTAGCTGAAAAACAGTCTTCAGCTATAAGAAGTTTTTCTTCTATTGTACAAAGACACAGATGCGTAAACAAGCCTGTGTGTATGAAGGTGTGTGTACATATAATACACATTATGTATGCATCAGTATATTTAAAAACAAACCCACAGAAGTTTATTACCTATTCATTTTAATTCGTTCAGCGTGCACCACTACAGAATTTAATCTACAGCAGACTAAATCCAAAAAGCTTCAGCGTAAAGGCATAACTCTTTCAAATTCTCAACAAGCAAACAAAGCTGACATTTTTAAAATAAAATCATTACCAGCTCACGTGCTGCCATACCACAAAAGCCTATCCTTAAATAACTGCTGCATAATCATTCTCCTAGAGTGTTGTTATCCATCGGCTCGCTGCTTATCTCCAGACAGACGCAGTCTGCAAGCCACCAGCTTGTATCTACCATGTGTACGTCAGGAAAAGGAAAACTGCAAATTAGAAGTCCCCGCAGTGGTGAAAAGGAAAAGAGGGTGAGTGGGAGAGGAAGAGGGATTTCTCTGGCCACAGAAATTTCGAGAACGATGACAAACCAACCCGCTCCGCCATCATCCACTTACAGTAGGATGCTGCACCTCGCGGCTGCTGAAGCAGTTTGTCAAGGAGTTGCTGGTATCAAATGCCTGACAGGCATTTTAATTGCATCCAACCAAGTGTGCCCCCATGAATCGGGCCTTTAATCCTATGAATATGATCAACTGGTTTCTTTTGTGCTGCTGCCAAAGGCACACAGGCACGCACTGCACACAAGTAGCAGCACACCCAGGTTCCGCCGCGATGCCGATCCAAATCCCAGACAGGTTTTATGGATGGTCCATGCTGAAAAGGAGGGCTGGAGGGATTTAGCATTTTCTGCATTACGGATTAGGAGGGTGATTCGCTCTCCCCCTTTATGTTTCTATCTAATGCTTCTGCTCGCATGTTGGAACCAGCTTGACTATGCTGATATTTGAGCCTTGCATTTGCTTACTCACACCAAGGGGAAATAAAACCAGGGAAAATGCAGAAGTCCTGCAGGACTGTAGGGGCAAACAGGGACACTTCAGGACTAATACAGGAGCAGAACAGGGCTCACTGCACAGTTCTGCTCAAAACCGAGTTGCTGTGAGGGGTCCAGTTTTACTGCCACTATTCAGCTGTTGTGCCTGCTTTGATCTCATCTCTCTATTTCAAGGCTTCCTCCAGGACAATATTAATCTCAGTAGGAAAAGGGACCTGTGAATTCAGAAACCACTCAGTGTTGTGGGAGGTGACAGCACAACTGGGGAGGGACAGCCGAGAAGGTGTAGAGGACTAAATTTTTAATAAAGTGAGTAAAAGTTAAAAGATGAACTGGTTTGTTTATGAGCATTGGAAGTAATGAAACAGCATAACCAGTGAAGGAGTATTCAGGAATAACCAATGAGCCTGACCACACTCTTAAGGACTAAAGACAAGCTTAAATTTCCCTGAAGTCAGGACACACAAGTCAACTAGATCCACTTGGCAGCTGGTGCTTCTCAGTCCCTGTGTCAGCAGAGTACTTGAGAGGGAAGGATATGGAGAGGAAAATGAAATATCTCCCTATCACAAATTTTGGGAGAGGTCTAACAAACACCATTTACCTTTGAAAGGGACAAGGGGCTTGCAGGAAGGAGTAACAAATTTCTCAAAGAATTCCAGGGTCACTCTCCCAAAGCTTTAGGGGTAGAGGGCTGCAAAGGGAATCAATTCCCTACTGTCTTCCCCCACAACAATGACAAGATGACTTCACACATCCATCAAACTTTGTATCAACCACAACTTCCACCCTCGCTGCTATAAACAGATCTTGGTGACTACAAAGCATCTCCATCCTGACCTGACAAGTTTTTCCCCACTCTTTAAACCACCGCAGTGGAGAGGAGGATGAGGAAATGGAGGAAGGTAGCTCCAAAGACAGGCTGTATGGGACAAGGATGGCAGTGCAGCAGGTACCACATGGCAGCAAAAAGACCTTTGGAGCGAACAGAAAAAATGAGCAAGAGCAGCACTAGTGCAATTCTTAGACCCTTCCTCTGAAAAAGCGTCCTGTGACTCATCAGAAGGGGTGCCTGATGCTGCCAAACCTCCCACTGCAGAGCTCATTCCCTGCAGAAACCAAGGAAACCCTAATCCTGCCCTCGTCTTTCTCAGTTCCACCATTTAACAGTTGGTGTTTGTTCACAGCGCTGCCTTGGTCCCTCCCTCACTTCTTCAGCTCCCCTTCACAGCCACACTTCCCCCAAAGTAGCCAGGAGCTCTGGGAGGCCCCAGAAACAACACCAGGGAGTTGGGATGGTGGAGGGATAGCAAGAAGTCCTGAAAACTGTCCCATATTTTGTCTCGGATGTTCCTGACAGAACTCACGTGGCTCATAAGGGACAGATAGGTATTGCCAAGCTTTGTCCTACACCCTGGAGCCTATGGATAAACCTTCAACCAGCCATCCAAGTCTCCTTTGATCTGCCCATGCAAGCATTTCTAAGGACACAATCTACCAAAACAGCCCATGGCAAATGGCTTCATCATAAGATACTGTAAATAAAAGAGCATCTCAATCATCGAGTTTGTTCTGGCTGCCCTGCAATATGTCTTTCATACACCTATAAAAACATTTCTGACAAGACAAAGGCACAGGAGTCAGGGACGAAGGGCCTAATCCAGGCAAATGCTGGAACACAGAGAACACTTAGTCCTGAGATTTAACCTCATGCTTTCCTGGCTTAGCCACAAAAGCATGAAACTCATCACATAAAATCAATGCAGTGAAAATACAAGCATTAGGAAGTTGATAAGTCAAAGACCTGGAAATGTTTAAATTACATTTTCAGCACAGTACCTCTTGAAGAGGAGTAAAGACATTTACAGTCTCAGTAAAGGAGGTGGTGAGACTGCAACTGAAGCCTGGTCCAAACTCTTAAAATATTTCAGCTGTGCAGGTGGGTGTTTCTCTTTAATTCTGATATTCACACAAGACAGTGCACTCGGTTTCATTACTGCACTGTAAGAGGGCTTAGAAAATCCAGCTGCAAACTGGGTCCTTCTCTGCAAGATGCTGGAGAGAGTAGAAGACAGATTTCCATTGCAACAGATTACTTAGAAGAGCCCAAACCCTAAAGAGGTAGTGGTAGTGTTCTCCTCATTTTCAGGATAATGGAAAAACAAACCAACCAACCAATCATGGGGCTGGTTGTGACCCAAGGTCACACATAACTTCTGTTCCCAAACCAAGCAAGACGCTTCCAGAACCTCAGTCTAAGATCTTTCCACCCAAACCACTGCTGAAGTCTTGCAACCAGCATTTAACAAAGGACTTGTGGGTTGGTTGCTTCTTTTTTAGCAAAGACTGGGTGAACATTTTATGCAATGCCTAAAATAGCATCCAATATCATCCGTGATGTAGATTAAGAGGAATAAGTCTACTGAACAGGAACTGCACCACTCTGGTAAAAATAGCCTTGGAACAGGGAATTTTCTTTTCATTTGCTATTGTCTTACCACTTGAAACAGTGCTGGGGATGGCTGCCTGCTGGAGAGCTTAGGAGGAGACAGGTGCTTCACCAGACTCTGTAAGTATTGTCAGTATTGTCTGATCTTCTGCAGCAGTAATAAACATCAGACTATCGTGTTTTACCAGCCATTTGAGGGAAAAACTTCCTTTTATTTTCCCCTCCCCTCCTTCTTGAGGTGGGGAAAAAACAGAATAGAAGAGCATTAATTAATTCTAGAAAAACACATGCAGTACAGCACAGCAGTTCTTTCACCAGGGCTACACCATGAGGGAGGCTGAGGCTGGAGTCACCGTCTGTATCTCCATGGTTACTGACAACTGAGAGCATGGGGAGGAGTCAGCAAAAGATGCAGGCTGAGTTAGCAGCCTCTGTGGGTGTAAAGGATTTCAAGGCACGTTAGAAAGTTTCAGGGAGCAGGGGGACCCTGGTTTCGGTTTCAGTCAATGGCTGATCTACCCACCTTATGCAGCCCCGCCAGGGCCTTTTCAATCACACTGTTTCCTTTACAGCAGTGGTGCCCCCAGCTCTGTATCCACAGCAGACTGAACATCTTCATGGAACTCACCTGCCTTTCCTCCCAGGCTACCAGTAAAACAGGTCTGTCCTAGTGACATTGCCCTTTCCCAGCATCCATGCAAAGGCAGCTCTTCACATCGAGTATCACAGCCAGCTCTCCTGCACCCATTAAACCCACCCGCTGACACGGCATGGGCTTCTGTGCAGTGTGGTTGTATAAACGAGCCTTCAAATCCCAGGCAAATTGTGTCCCCTCTTTCCCCTACTCCAGTTTATTTGTTTTAAGCTTTTCAGACAGATACTTTCAGGCACGATCTTTCTGTTTTGAATCCAAACTGATTCTCCTCAACTAAATAACTGATATGTGGAATACCTAGAAAGGGATCTTCTATTTCACTATGTGCCAGCATGTCACTGAAATCAAGCTGGAAGATACAGGATATTTAAATCCTCCTAGGCCTGCTTTTCAGAACAACCAATTCTGCACTGAACCCTTCAAAGTTACCAAATAAATGTATTCTTTGGCTTTCTTAGGAAATCCTTAGTCTCTAGCTTAAAAGACCAGTGAGAACAAAAGAATAAGAAAGCAAAATTCATTAAAAGAATTTGCTAGTCCCCAAACCTTGTATGTATATATGGTACAGTTACTAGTAACTGCTGCAACACAAGCTTTTGTATCGTTATACCAAAATAAACCACCACCTCTGCCCTGGGTTCTGCCTGTGGAGGGGAACAGCAAACATCCATCTCAGAGACACACTGAAACGTCACTGGAGCCATCTGATGTGTCCCAGTCAGCAGAGCCCCCAAGTGCCTTGTCACTCCACTGCCCCTGGAGGGCAATCTAAATCTTCAGCCCACAGTATCAGAAATAATCGATAGCACCAACCCTCCTGCAGAAACCAACACCACCTGAGAGTGCCACAACTTTCCACAAGATAGATCACTGCAGTGCACACATCCATGAGCACAATGCCTTCAGAGGCTTGAGACAGGCCTGTGCAGTCAACACTGCATTATTGGGAGGCTCACGGATTACACACACAAACATACAGTGTCTCGATGGGTGTCCACGTGACAGACTGATGTACCACGTGCATCTGAGAGATACACTGACTGCTGCTCCATCCTATCACAAGGTTTATGACTAAGAAAATACTGCAGGCAGAAGCTCTACCACTTGCTCTCATCTTTTCTCTCTCCTGGTCTACCAGTGGGGTGATGAATCAAGATAAAAACTTGTTTACAATAAAATATCACAGCTACTGTAACAGAATTTATTCAAATGTCAGTTTGTACTTCACTTAACCATGTAACCTAATGTTTTTCAATTAACTGTCACATCATACCTCCTAACAGAAGCCTTAGCTATTATTCTATATTAAATTTATAAATAAAATATTTTAAACTAATGAATCATTTGTTGAAGCAGATTTTGCATAACATGCAATTAAAATATAAACAGAGCTGGCATGGTCTTAAGGACATATAAAACGTAACTGCAATATAAAATACACAGATTTACCTGTTTTGTCTGACCATAGGGTTTGGATGGTCTTTCAACTCAAAACCCTTTTATATTTAGGAAAACATATAAGTTTTTTGCAGACAGTGGGACACTGGTACATAGTTAACACAGTAGTGAAAATTGCGGTTTTCCTCAAATAGGTCGTTGTTGTCCCTTTCAAAGAAAAGGTACTAGCTCTTTAAATTAAAGATCAATCTTCCTTCAGAGATACCTTCCCTAGCAGCTCAATACTGCCTTCCTGGAAGCCGCCAGCCAGTTATTTTCTCCTGTGTCCACACTTCCCTTCAAGAATTTTTTTAAAAACTTACTGCTGTTCCTTGACAGCAAAACCAACCAGACAGGCAATAGAAATTGCAGTAACATGTAGTAACATGTAGCAGAATTGGTTTGAACAGCTTCTCACTTAGCAGCACTTTAGGTAAGGAAGGCAGTCAGGCAGAAACTCATGGAGGAGCTCTTGGCAGCTGAGCCACAGGAGGGGAAGCAGCTCTGTCCTCGCCTCAGAGGAGACACAACAAAAGCTGCCTTATGAGAATGCTGCTGCCTGTCGGCCTGACCCACATGGGCTCAGAGGTAGCACTGCCAGCATGATGCAACAGCTTTTTCCCCTCTTCACATGGTGTAGTGGTTTGGATTTTGTTTTCCCCCAGAGGCTCAGAAAGTGGTAGCCCCCAAGGGGTGGAAACCCCTGGAAGTTTTGAAATTCTGCCCAATGGGTGCTCCTGCAAAAATGCAAACATATCACAACCAGATCAGAAGAGAAGAGTTGTAGTTTTGGGTTGGAAGAGGTAGCCATGTTGTGAGCCACGAGGAAGGGGGCTCGGAGCCCCTCGGGGCCTCTGGGGCCTCCCAGCCCCAGTTGGGGGCTACAGAGACTTGGAACAGTGTTAAGCTGGGCTAAGTGTCTGTAGCTGAACCTGGAGATGTTTCTTCCTTGTGAGCGGCAGCGGCAGAACTGCACTGACCAGAGCGGTGGCAGAGAGCCAGAAAAGATAAGATGCGGCAGAGGCATTACAACCAAGCAGGAGGGAACTCCTGGAAAGAGAGAGAAGCTAGCAGCAGAGAACAGAACTAAGTTCTACAGAGAGAAGGTTTGGGGGTAAGAACTGCAAAACTCCCCTAAACTTCCTTGGAGATCCCTCCAAAAATGGAGGGGGTGGACTCTTACTGATTAGAAGTCCTAGATGGAGTAAAGGAGCTAAGAAGCTCGGTTGTCCTGAGAGCTCAGCCAGGACGGTGTGGGAGGTTGGCCTTGGGGGCCCCTCCCTTGCTGCAAGCTACAAAGAAGCTCGCAGCCTGAGAGACAGGGCACAGAGGCCCTGCAAGGAGTTTGAATCTCCTGGAGATACCAGACCGTCACGAAGACCCCCTGCATCTTCGTGATATGACGTGGTGAAACGACCTTTGTCTGGGGTGACGAAGCCCACGGAAGACCCCTTTGCCTGCGTCAAGGGGCCGAGGGAGCTTGGATACCTCCCTCGTGAGTGCTGGCAGAGATCCAGCTATCAGCTGCTGCATGCATGAGATGAGGAGAACCTGCTGCCTTAGAAGAAGCTGCTGCCCTGAGAGACTGGAAGGGATCTGTCTTTCTTTCCCTCCTGGACTTTTATTTGGAGGGGAGAAGAGATCTGATCCATTGTAAATACTATATGTCATGGTAGAGATAGTTGTAATCGTGTGTATAATGTATTATGATATTTATTTGTACAGTCATTGTAATATATTCCCTTTCCCCCATTCTGAGTCTGGTGTGTTTTGTCTGGAAAAACCCATCTCACATTGGGTTGAGATGTGGGAGGGGGAATGGAGCTAGGGAATTGGATTTTGGGGCTATCTCAAACCATGACACATGGGCATCCAGGTCCTCTGCACGGGGATGAGCCTTTCCAATAGCTGTCCTTCACAGACTTCACATTTCCAGTAAAACCAACCACAATTAACAGCCACTTTGACTGCTGAGAAAAAGCCCAGCTAAAACCACCAGAAGCCTTTCTTTGGCTTCAGTGCATTTGGATCAGAATCTGTATTTATGCATACTCTTGTAGCACTTTCAATAAAGGCAAGGAGGGCTGGTGTTACAGAGACCATCTTTGCAGAGGACCCCCTTGCAATGGATTCTATGAAATGAACATAGCAGATACTAATTCATTAGCTACTTATGACTGATTCTTGTTTACATCACCATAAAAGCAGATTTCCCGTGGTTAACATAATGATCACAATTCCCTCTTTGCTTACACACATTTCAGTCAGCCAGTGTTCCACTGGGTGCATAGCAGTTACTAGTCAAGACTAAAATGGGTTTAATGAATGGAGATTTGGATTAGGTAATTTAAACATAGCTTTCAGTCACCCTGATCTCATAGTGTTGCCCAAAATTATTTTTAAGCTCTTTGTACATGTGAATTACTTCCCTCATCTGTACCAGGTAGTTGCCCCGAGGGTGACAGGCAGCAGCTGTTTTGCAGTGCTCAGTTACGCTGTTCATGAGCTCAGGGTACAAAGCAAAGAGTGTCACATCCAATCGTCATCATCAGGGAGACTTTTGGGAGGTGTAATACGATTATAGTCAGTTCTGGTTTATCAGAATGGGGTGGAAAACATGGAAGTCATTAGGTAAAAGAGAATTTTGGATAAATTGGAACTTATCTGATATACCTCAAATGGCCTTCTTTTAGATGAAGTAGTACTTTGATCAAAGGCATTTTAGATGACAGGCCCAAACAATAGCACTGCCAGTAAGTCAGGGAACTGTTGCTTCAACAACTGCCAGGGGACTGTAAGCCACTCAGACACTGGTTTACATTGTATTCAAAGGATGATACTGTTTAGCAGAGGCATGATCCCATAGCAACACTAGGGCGTGGAGGGTGAAAGGCAGAGGTGAAGACGGAGAGAGAAACTGCCAGTCTCAGCTCCTCTACCATCCTACTGGGCTTCTTTGGAAGATTTCCATTCAGTTTGGCAGGCAACAGGAGAAAGTATGGACAGCTCAAGAGACAGGGGGTTTATGCTTTGTGCAAGCCTCGAGAGATACACGGAACCAGAAATGAAAGACAGAAATAAGTGAGTTTAGCAGCTTTAACAACAAACTGTACCAGTACAGACGAAGAATATACTAAGCTTTCTGACAGCCTGAATACTCAAAAATCATGCAAAAAACAGAGACAAATGCCACATAAATAAGGGACAGCAAAAGCACAGGAATATAATCAGAAAAGCTAAGGAACATAAAAGGCAACAAAAAAAGAATCAATACCATATGAAAAGCAGACAGAAAAAGCCATGGTTCAGCAGAGAGGCACAACAAAGATGATGCACAGAAGGGTATAATTCAACATACTCAACATTTGTCCCATTTTCACAAGACCAACAGTGAGCAAATACCACATATGATTAGTTGAAAAAGAAGCAGAACTTCAGGTTAGAATAGTAAAGAGCAACTTAAGAAACATTCTAAGCAAGATAGATGCAGCTTCGAAAGTGTGTGAATCCTCCTGACTCAAGAAGAGTATTTAAGGTTTCAGAGCAGATCCCAGACAAGAGTCTGCTTTATCTTCACAAATATCTTTCCAAACATTGTACTCTATCTTGAAAGGTCAATGACAAACTAATCACTGAAATGTCATCTTTGCAAAGATTTTGAGAAAAAATTCCAATGAAGTAGTTTACAAATACCCACAGGACAAGAGCACAACTTAAAAAATATGCATGGCAATACGAGTTTGTCAATAAAGAATCCCAACAAACTCATCTCCTGATTTTGCACTTATAAAATTCAGATTTCACCCCAAGTTAGGATGAGTTTCTCACAGGAAAGTATCTCCCAAAATCAAGATCACTGCAGTATACTGCACAGCACTTCCCAGTTCTAAAAGCAGGAAATCAAGGGGAAAAAAAAAAAAAGGACTGAACAGCATATTGAGAGACGAGACCTTAAACACATAACTAGACAAATCAGAGTAAGTAGCTTGGCAGTAGCTTGGCAGGAAAAGGCTTATCATGGGCAAAAAAAGAGAAAATCACAGTTTTATTTATCCTAATAGGGATGCTGTCCCTAAAACACTGGGATAATTATTCCATTTTCTTTGTTGGTGATGATGTCTCAGCTGGAGAAATGCCAAAATGTGGGGTTTGCACAGTTAGATAGATACTGGCAAACTGGGGAGAGTCCAGATATAAGCAAAAAGGAGAGTCTGGGAAAACATTCTTCTAGCCTTTCTTTGTAAAGCACATGTTTTCAGTTAGATATCTCTGAAATACACAAAACCAAACAGTAATAAAAATCTTCTGGATAATATCATTTGTGAAGATACAGCAAGCAAGCCACTGCATTCCAAATCAATGGGGAGAGTAGGGGGGCATAAAAGAGGAATTCGCTGGGCTAATTAAAAGCAAATTTTTGTGTGTGTGTCTGGTATTTAAAAACACCCTGCTACTGAGGAAGGTCAAAGTATTTATTTATGTATTTATTTTTACAAAAAGAGCACCAAGGACAGTGCCCAGACTTGCTGGTATCCTCCTCAGAGTGAATAAGGATCCTGTTGTTTTATCCCAACAGGCATCTGGTTACTATAACTGGGCAACTGTGCATAGACTGGGCAGCTGGCACAATCCCCAGCAAAATTCACCTGGGCCACAGGACCAACTCACACTGCCTTCTCTCTGTCCTTCCACAGGCTTCCTGAGAAGCCAAATCAGAATTCCTTGTGCAGAGTACAGGTGTACTTCCTCCACACCTTCCTAATCTGGGCCAGCCACAGTGCTGGGGACCTCAGCTCTAACCTGCCCCTGAGGTTCAGAGAGCCTACAGCTCCAGGGACACTGGGGCTGGAAAAGGAATGTCAAGGGAAGCACAGCACTGGACCTATTTTGCTCCCACTACATCAACGTGGTCTCTCAGAGGACAAGGCAGGTGTGACAAGCCCTGTGACTCTTCCACATGAATCTCACCTACTCCTCCCCTCTCTTTGCTGCTGGATGACCTCAGTGGGGTGGGGAGGGCACCAAGGATGGCCCCTACCTCTCCACAGTGCCACTGAAACTATATTTTAGGGTCTGGGAGCAAACAGTTTTACTGAGTCTGTGACCTGCCATCCCCCAGACTTCAACCTAGTCCATAGGGTGGGACTGGTTCAGATAAAAGTGTCTGTCCACTTAATAACATCACAGTAGACACTGAAGAACACAGGTGTTCCTCGCATTTTCAAGAAGGCTCCCCACCTCTTTTTAAAAGGTTTCAGAAACAAAGTCTTTGGGGCACAACGGCTCTTACATTTGAGCAAAAAAAAAAAAACAAGCAACGATGCAGAACCTGCAAGTGAAAAACCAGGAGAGCAGCACTATCAAGAAAGACTGCAGAAGGAACGAAGAGGAGAGAATAAATGGAATAACTAATACACATTTGCTCCAAGGTTCTCTCTGCACCAATTGGCAAAAAGAATACAACTGAATCATTAATAATTGAAGGAACTTGAAGACAAAGACATTTTCATCCAACATCAGATAAAAGGATGAAAGAGGGCTGTAATGAGATTTCTGATGATGGTATCATTTGGGGGGGTTGCTGAGAAGAAGGGGGTTATATTTAAAAGAAATGGTTCCTTTGTAAAATGAGAGCAAGCATTCTCATTACTAATGCAGACAGACACATCTGAAAGACCTTATTCAGCTGATGGTGTCACCGAACACCCTTTTGGACACAAGCTCTCCACTAACAATATTAAACAAGGATAGGAGACTGCTGTGGCAAAACATAAAGTGTCACTTGTTTATACTTTTTAGCCTCATAAATCATTAAAGGGTGAATACTAATGAGCATCCAGCTTTCTGTGCCTTCCTTAACTCTGATTATTCTCTGCATGTAGTTGATGGGAGCTTGAGCTTTCACTGCTTTTGGAAGTTGGCCCTGCAGACCAAGTCAGGACCAACATGACCAGCACACTGGGCGTCCCTTCTTAGGAGCTGAATCTTGGACAGAGGAATTTCCACTGTTACCTTCTCAAGGCCCATCAGCAGTGTAGTCAGGCACACTCATGTTGGCCTCTGGTTCAAAGACTTTTGCACAAGACAGCTTCTGAGAAACCAAATTGTGCTAAGACACAAAGGGAACATTAATTTTACTGGCTCACTGCCATATTTGAAGGGAAAGATGTTAATGAAAACTCAGTAAGACTGAAATGCATTGTTTCCCTCATAATGAAGAAAAAGCTACGACTTCAAAAACAGTACAGAAGAGATCAGATAGATACATTTCCTTGGAGAAGAAAAAAACAACAAACTTCAAAACCCCACAAAACCAACCCACAACTCTGCATCATCTGCAGGAAGGACTATGAGAATCCTGTGATGAACCAAACACTCACATCATCAGGGTAATCAACTCCAAATTAACTACTGATACCCAAAAAGCTACTCCTGCAAACCTTACCAAGCCCCAGTGGGGCTGTGGCAGCAAATCACAAAGGCATTTTCATTTTCAGAATTCCACTATAACATCATCACTCACCACAGCTAAGTCAATGGGAAACAACCAATCTAAGACAGAAAATGCAACAGAGCATCGTGACATGGCACAACCTATCTGGAGCCCCTGAACGCAAGCCATGAACAGGAGGACACCTTCCTGCAACTGTTCACTTTAGTATGACTTCTCAGCTCCACACAAAGATTGCATTTTCTGGTCTGCTAGCTTTGCTCAAGTCACCTTCTGCTGTCTCCCGAATGTCCCCTCTGCCATCAGCAGGATGCCTGGAGCTGTAACACTCAACCCAGGTGAGCATGGCAGGACAGACCTTGCAGAGGGTCTTGGCTGTACTCTGCAGGTACACACATGGAGCCACAAAAGCTGAATGGACAGAATCCAGTTTGTGAGGAAAGTGGGCTTTTTTTTGCATTATCTTCTTTTAGTTGCTGGGGATTTCTAACACTTAGTCTCACCTTTGTAATCTCTGGATTTTGGGCACTGTGTTATTTTCTTGAGCCTCCCTGGGATTGTCCGTCTTTGCAGAACTTACTGCAAGCTTAGAAACACTTCACCTGCTGTCCTGCAGCATTCCAGTGAGCAGAGAGGGAGCTCCAGGGGCCACTCCCCACACCCACCTCAGTACAGCAAGTCCCTCCCATAGATACACACTTTCCTCCCACAGCTGAGACTTGACTTTAGCTCAGATTAGAAACCAAACCCCAAGACAATGCAACTCCACTGAAGTTAGGATGCACCTCACTTAATAGCAGGAATTGCAAACTGCCTAATAGTTTGTAATGCCTTCGTTAATCACTTTCGCTTTCCAGTCAATGCAAACCAAAAACCTCAGAAGCTGGACAACTGGCACCATCATCCTTTAACATTTCATTGCTTATACTCAGATAGAAATCTTCTGCCTCACAGAGCTTTCACAGGACAAGAGACTAGTAGAAAAGAAATGGGTTTTCATTATAGGATTTATACTCTATTCACTGCATATGTGAGGGTTTTAAGCTACAAAAATCAGACTGTGTGTTCATTTGGAAACTACCAATCCTTTCTTCAACTGAATCTCTCATTCTGTCACATTCAAAAACTAAACTCTGAAGAACAGAGAAAGAAATATTTATTGCACTTCTCAATAAAGGGAAACCATGGAAAGTCATTAATAAATTATGAACAGCTTTACTAATAAAAAGGCATAGGGTCATGCCAAAATAACCAGCTTTCACACGTAAAACACTGGCATGCAAATGAAACACAAGAAACCTACACCTGCTGCAGAGAACTGCAGGTCAAGAGTCAGAAAACTCACATCTGGTAAGGCTGCCTGAGCCTTTGCTACCTTGTGGTATTACTCTAGGATATTTTGATTCTTTGCTACAAGGTCTGTTAAGGCCATCAAAGGACTGAGAGCTCTATTAAAACTCACACTAAGTGTTTCTCAAAGAGCATGCACTGGTTACACCTGGGTGCCGAGCTTTAACCACTGCAGTGCTGGGAAACGGACTTTTCTTCCGGCCCTTTTTGTTCCCGCAAATTATGGTATTTGGTGATGCTTCTGGCTGCATTTAGGCCACTTCCAGCTGCTGACCCCCCATGTCCACCAGGAGGGGGCCCTAATGAAACCACCTTTCTCAGATTTTCTTAGAGCTGTGTCCCAGTCTGATGTTCACAGATCTCTTCTCTGTTCTCTTCCTCAGCCTCTCCTGAGGGCAGGGTTCAACATTACAGAGGAAAGCCATGGAAGGAGCACATGCCAAGGGTCAGTGAAAGACACTGTCAGAACCAAAGAGCTTTCTTTTCCTTACAGCTTTTGGAGAGACTTAGAGTATCTTCTCAGTAAAAAGACATGTCTGCACATGCCCCATATACTGACTGTCAAACAGACAGCCTAATCTCTGTTTCCCACCTTTCCCAAAATCCAAAATATCCTGTTACTCTAGAGTTTAACAGGATCGATCAACCATTAAACACAGTTAAACGCCATGAATATTCAGAAGCATTCAAACCTTTTCAAAACAAACAAAGCCACGTGGGCTCAGCTTATCTGATTTCTGCTCCTGAGGCTCTTCCAAGGGGTCACACCTGATGCTTCCAGACTAAGAAAACATTGCCTTCTCCTGAGAGATTCAGGATAATTCTGAAACGTCTCTGTGCTATAAATATAGGAGCAAATGTAAGTAAATATAAAATTAATGTGGAATACACACGTTACTAGCACTCTGTTTTTTCCATCTTTTTTCCACTGTTCTTGAATGTTTTTGTTGTAACATATAACAATTCTCTGATTTGGCTTTTATCCATCTCTTAACTTAACCTTAAAGCCTTTTTCCTTGTCTTTTCACTTCCTTGAACAAGGGAGAAACCAAGTGCAGGAGCCTTCTCTATATAAAGCTATATTTTATTAATAAGTACACGCATTGGTTCAGATTAACTCTAACATAAAGCCAAGACAGAAATAACCGAATACTCATTTTATTTTGTTATGCCTTCGTAGAAATGATTTTACACTTCAGTAACTCGAAAAACAAGTCACTGTGACCAGAAAATGCTTTCTATTCTGCAACATGCAATCTGATGAGCAGAAGGCAGAGTGTAAGGGCAGATATCACTTGAAGATAAAAGTCTCCTGACAGCATGCCCCTAATATCCATGCACTGGGCAGGTGCTTGCCATCTGATATAGAACTCAGAGAACAAGATAAACTAAAGAGCTTAAGGCTTTTTTTTTTTTTTGCACTCTCATTTTATTCTTATTCAACTACCACTCTACATGTTGCTATTTAATTTCTGTGGCTCAAGGTTTTGCCCCCTTAAGAGACCAAAAGACTCCCTCAGCCTGAATTAATCTGTCATTCCTGAAAAGCACTGGACTAAACCTCCTTATTTCCCCCGGGGTATACCAAGGGTAGTGACAGCTGATCCTTGCCTGCACTGCCCAGTCAATTATTCTTATTTTATTTCTGAAGCCCACAAAGACTCTTCAGGAGTGAAAGCTCCCTCAGAGCCAGGGCACTGCACAAACACCAGCTGAGAAATTAATGCATGAGATGAGCTAATGGGTGGGAGGAGGAAAGGGGCTCTAAGGGGCAAAGCAGCTCACTGGAACCAAAGGAAAAGGCCTAGCCCAGCTCCTGCATCTCTGCCCTCACTTCCAGAAACTGGGTGAGAAAATATTTCCTACAACCCAGCTTTTCCCCACATTTGGCCTTTCTTACCCACTAGCAGGGCAAAAGATTATTGTACTGTTGACGTTTTATCTACACTTGAGGCCTCAGTCCCAAACCAGCCCCAGAGCACAAGGTGCTGCATCCACTTGCACCAAGCTTATCAGCAGCACATGTAAATACAAATGGACAACAGCTGTCAGCTGCAGGTGAGGTAGTGTCTCAGCTGGGCCTGCTGATGCACCTTCAGCTGGCACTGCAGGACGTGGGAATCCTCCAAGGACAGCACAGTGCTTTGGCTGCCGCAAGATCCTTCCTCAAGCCTCCCAATCCATGTGAAGGGAGAACAGGAAAGAAAGTAAAGAGGATGCAGCTTAAAAATTGCCAGCAAGTGCTGTAGGGACTGGTACTAGGACTAATGCACACACAAAAAATCCCCATTGAAACAAAATTCCTGTAAGCAGTCAGGTCCAAACCACTTACAGCTCATACCGACCTTGGCCAAACATGTCTCTACCAAGTCGAACTGAAAGACAGCCCTGGGTATAGGCAGGTGTCTTCAAGCTCTTTAAAGCTAAAGACTACTCCAAATAATTCTTTAGGATAAGAAAAATAGCAAAGAAAAATGAATTAAAAAAAAAAGAATTGTCTTACCTGAACATTCAGAGAAATGACACTGCACTAAGTAAAGCCCAACCCTACATCCATGTCCTGCTGAAAGCCTGGCTGCTCTCAGGGAAGAGCCGATCTGAGCTAAGCCTGACCTCGGGGACCAGAGTCCGGAGAGGGGCCCTTCAGGCAAACCTCTCCCTGATGAGATCCCAGCAGGAGCAGAGGCTCCAACTGAAAAGCCCAGCACTCACTAACACAGGATACATGTGCAGAGCAAAGCCCAAGCTGACACACAAGCTTATTCAATTGCTGGCTGTTCATTATGCGTAAGTGCGGGCGCCATCTGCTTTACTAAATCCTTCCGAGGGTGGTGGGAGCGAGGAGGAAGGCAGCCTGTTTGCCATGCTCTTGCTGAAGAAGTACAGGAATGGCAGACTGCTCTGTGCAGAGGGAAGCCTGACCCTTCCCCAAAAGCACCTGCACCAAACGGGCTGGGGTGCAGGGTAGGCAGGAAGGGACAGAACTGGAGGGACAAGACCAGAAAATGGGTAAGAGAAGCAGCCAGGTGACTTGGCCTTCCATCACAGGCTGAGCACCAGCACTGCCAGGAAAGGGGAGCACAGTCTGAAGTGGGATTTGACCTGTGCTCAGAAAAACACTTGTTATCCCAGTTGCAACTAGAATTTTGCCCGAGCTGGATGGTGCTTACTGGCATGCAGCCTGCAGCAGCCTGGCTCTTCCACCATTCTTGGTGAGAGGAGGGAACACACAGTCTTTCAACTTTGCAGGACACACAGTCACTCCTTCCAGGGCCAATTCTCCTTCTTCTCAAAGTCATTCCCAGACTGAAACAACTCTGATGTCAAAGCCTTAAGTAAGACTGAGGCTCAGATCCCTGAAGAGATTACTGATTTCAGCATTGAGTGGCCTTAAACAGGGAGACAGGACAACCTTAGAAAGGGCGTCTTGAGGTTATCACCAAATGCAACAAAGTTGCAAGCTGTGGGACTGTTCCCTGAGCACATGCACATCTCATGTGGTTCTGAGGATCCCAATATTAGATCAATCACTCACCCAGTCCCACCACTGATTACTGCTCTCCCCCACACATGCCCAATCAAGATAGTTGGTAAAGCCTCAGTGCAGCCCCATGGAATCAAGTGCTGGAGAACTTCATATATATCTGTGCATATATACACACACACAGAGCACATAACTGTGAAACACCCCATCTGCTCACGTTACAACACTTTAAACACATGCAATTAACTGAACTGAAACGGCATAAGGATCTGGATCAGTTAGTGTCTTCTTCCCCAATTCCCACTATTTCCACCTTCCTCTCACCCTAACATATGGGAATGCCATATGAATTACTGAAAGGATCATGCTAAAACTGGAGCCTGTAAAAACTATTTTTAATACAGATTATGGGGAGATATTGTCAGTCCGTGGCGCAGCATTGTTTGCCTTACAAGCTTCGTCTGTCACTACTTCTGGCAAGGCCCACTTCCAGAGCTGACAACTAATCTCCAAACTCTTCAGTATTTTTCCTCAGTGCTCCAAAAAACCCTCAGTTTCCTCGGGAATTGCTTGGAAGGAACTCTGCAGGAATAGCAGGTCAGGTGACAGTTAGCACCCTGAGGTTCTTCCAGCCTGCTACTGCCCTTCTGAAGTAGCCATAAGATACCCAGTTTTCCCTGTCAAAGCTACCAAGGTGTTCATTAATCAAACACATAGGACTGTTAACCTGAGCTTTTACAAAATGCCATCAAGACATATGAAACTGAGAGAGAAGGGTCTACATATTTTTTTGTTCTCTGGTACAAACTGGGAGGGTATACAGCTTTTTGACCCCCTCACTGAAAGACCCTCCACTCTAAGGAGTCACAACACCGCAGTGAAGTCTTAGCAGGAGAAATAATTAGAGCAACTTGGTTTGTTCATATGCTGATAATTAAATCCTGATGCAAATCTAGGGACATGCACACCAGAGATCCATCAGCAGACAGACACAAAAATACAAAATCTCTTTACAAGGCCACTGCAAGCTCTACTAGGCATTTTAAAGCCATGGCAGGTCAGGTCACCCGGGTTATTATTAGCTCTGAGCAGCCCATACATCAGTGTTAGGATACATTACCTGAAATTGCAATGGTGATCAAGAACAACACCATTTTCTCCTACCCTCGAAAATAAATTAAACCATTACCTATTTCATCTTTACAGCCAAATGCACCATCAGCAACGCAGGCTCAATCCAAAACTAATGTCAGATAAAAAGCTTCAGGTGAGGTCACAAAGGACTAGATGGAACACATGCCAAAATGATTTCTGGTTCCTCTTAACATATACAAGCTCACTATCAGAATCGGGCTCCACTGGTAGCTTTTTCTTCTACAGTGAATTTTAACAAGTCAAAGGAAAGCAACGCCCACAAACACATACACAGAGGACCGTGTGGATGCACAGCTTCTAACCGATGCCAGAAATGATGCTCACGTTTGCATATTGGATTTTACATCAGGAAATGCAGCTTCTGCCAAGGCAAAATGGGAGACTGGGACCAATCCAGTAGTTCCAGCTGTGGCTGGAAACAAACAAGCCAGTGGTTCACAGAGTTCCCAGTAGTTAAGGAAGGGAAGCTGGGTGCACTGAAGCAGCTTTAGAAGTGTTTAACAAAGCAGAAACTGGAACTGATATGTCATAAAACACCATCATGTCATAAAACACTATCAAATGTTACTGCATTTTAATGCACTACAAACCTAAACCTGCCTCTTCAAAGTACCACCATTTCACAAGCAGAGGCAGCTCAGAGCCTCATACTTAAAATGCTTTCACATATTTCCTTTGCCGTCAATGAAAAAGAAATTCCCAGACATTCCTGCCTGGTTATTCTCTGCAGCACTGAAACTTCAGAAATGTTCTCATGTTTTTCCCTGCAACACTGAAATTTGATGGCAAGGCTGTGCCTTCTTGTGCATATCTGCAGCAGATCAGGCTTTCGACCCTTTATAGGTAAACTCCCTTTCCTCTTTACCACTCAATACCATAGATATTTCATTTTTCCAGATGTAACCATACATCAAGGAATCTGAAACATGTTAAAGCAGAACCAGAATCTGACATGGATTAGGCATCCATGTAAAGAAATAGAGATCCTGTACTTCCATAAAAGCTGTCTTCACATTGGACTGGCACGCATATAAAAAAACAGGTTTCTCCTTTCCTTCTCCAGGGGTGGTAGGGAAGAAGAGGTGGACACCTATTTCTTATGGTCAGCGTGGCCAAACACAACTGGGAAGGAAGCCCAAGCTCAGAGAAAACCACCAGGAAAAGCCAGTAGGAAATTAAACCTTCAAGAAGCAGTAGGGCTGGGGAGAGGCACCGTGCCTCAGATGGAGCCCAAGGGGAGAGACAATCCAAGCTCTGCAGCCAAGGCACTGTGCCCTCGCATCACGGTCGAGCCCTCAGTCTGGTCAGCTGGACCTCCCCCACCCCATATGTTCCTCTGGCTCCAAGTGGGATATGCTACGTCTTTGCTTCAGCAGGGGAAGAGGGGAAGCAAGAAGGGGCCAAATTAATTCAGAAGCTCCTGGCAGACACATGAGTAACAAAATAAAAACAGAAGCTATATAGAGCAAGCCCTGTGCTGCCAAATGAAGTCACGAGTGGCTTAGTTCTAATTTGAGTATTTTTAAAAATTTTTATTATTGTTGTTATTATTATTAGCATTTGGCAAAAGGAGCCAGGAAATACCTTGCTGGTGATGTCTGCTCCCAGCACAAACCAGTTGGGAATGCTGAATGGCTTATCCTGAAAAAGGGAGAACCACGCTATTTCCAAGCCCCAATTTCTACTGTCATTTACTTAAGCAGCAATGCAACAATTTTAGTTTTGCTTCTATTTTATAAAAAGCTATTACATGATGAGAACAAATCCTCTCAAGAATGTTCACTTTTCTTCTCCTCTACTCACTAGGCATGGTCTCAAGGGGAGGGAGGAAATTTCCAAACATATGCACTGATGACAGTTAAGTTCAATCTAACAGGAAAAGGCTCCGGTTAAGTTAAAAGCCTTATAAAGAAATGAATCCTGAAAGAATCTGGTCTTTCAGATATGTAAACACAAAACCAGAAGGGTTCATCTGAAAAGTTAAATACATGGTCTCACTGGACATTATAAGCATCTCCCAGTCAAGCCAACACGAATGACTTGCTCCCTGCAACAGCAGAACATACAGTCTGACAGGGCATCTGATTCGGAAGGAATCTGTTTTTAAATTCTGGGTGAATAAATAGTTTAACTTTATAGAGGCTGAAAAATTATGTATGTTACTTACAAAAAAAAAACAAGGCCCAGTTTAGCAATATATAGAGCTTCAAATTCATGGAACACTGAGCAAGCCACCTACAAATCTCTTGCTTGAAATGAAAGCCAAAAATACAGCTCTCTTCTCTGACAGCATACATCCCTCCATCTGTTTGGTGCTTCAGGTCAAACTAAATACTGTAGCTTCCTAGAAAGCTAAATAACTTTACCTAAAGGGACCCTCAAAACACTGACATGTGACTCTGGGTGGCTTTCTTCTTCCTCTCCAGAGTTTGCATCCACAGAGTCGTGTGCCACTGCCGAGAGACTCACCACACTCCCTGAGGCTTCCTCATATCTGGCTGTTGTGCCAAATGCTGTATCTTCACCATGCCATAGAAAAGCAGTTGGACACTCCTCCTGGGTGGACCCCAGGACTAGACTCTGCAAGTTAAGTTTTTTTTCAGAAGCCTGGCTGCTGGTAGAATAAACTCTACACTTACGTTTTACTCAGGCACATCGGGTTCCCATTTGCACAATCACACACAAAGCAGCGCTTCTGTACCCTCATAAGCACAGTGTCTAGAGTCAACAACGTTTAATCCAACAGCCTGATGCCAATGTTGTGAATCAACATAACAAATATTTAGATAAATAAAATTACTGAGGATGTTTCATTCTCATGCTGGTGGAAAATCAGGACTCCAAGTCCTTTGCTTGAAAGCACAGGACTCTTGGCATCTCAAATGATGGAGAGTCTCTACAGCTGCTTGTACTGGTTATCATCAGCTCAGTCTGGATGGGACACCAGCACTCTCCACTCACCATTTTAAATAAGCCAACATTCAGTTTAATTCTGTGCCTGCTCTAGTTTGCAAAGATGTGTGTTACCTCTCCTCTAACTACAACTGAAAGCTAATGGCTGTTTACATCACTGCATAAAAGACTATTTCATAACATACTGGATTACTGAAAAAACAAGCTGCTTCTTCAAGAAGAGCATCAGCATACCCATAACTTTCAACACAAAACTAACCTTACTGAAAACTGCCCTTACTTTACTGAAACTTTAGCAGATGAGAGCAATAAAACCTGAGGAAAAAACATGAACCACATTTGTTGAAGAAGATACCCCCAACAGTTTCTTAAACACCTTGTACACATGGCTGCTTCAGAAGCAGCTGTTATGCATGTGTGTTTAAGAAACCACTGTTATTTCAGATGGTATTATGTGCTTTATGAGGCTACGTGCCCAAACTGGCTCTGTTCTAATGTTTTACGAACTGAACAAAAGTCATCATTCATCCTTACACCACCATAAATTCTTGACAGAAACACAGCTCCGGTAACCAGACATTTAAAATTGCTATTTCACATCTTGGCCTTACATTCCCATTTTGTATTGCCATGACTGACAGAAACCAGAGTGTAGGCCCTATGTGGAAGCAGGAATTGCCAGATTTATAGCCACTACCAAACCAAATGAGAAGCCAGTGAATGGACCAAGGGAACCTGATGTGTCATAATACTGAACATATTGCATGTATCTCCTGTGCTTAGGAGGAAGATAAAACTTAAATCACTACAGCTACACAGTTCTTCAAGAAGAGACAGGGCAAGAGAAGCTGCAACAGAGCTGCAGCCAAGCACAAGCTGGTTGATGATACCAGTGTGTTGTCACAATCTGTTGTCAGCACACTAAATTACTCAGGAGCACTTGCTAAATAAATGTGAATCATTTTGTTGTAGCAGCCTTTTTCACTCTGCACTTAGGTGTGACAGTTGTACAGCTGCACCAGCAGGTGAGACAGTTCCCCCAGCTTGCTCAGCCCAGGACACACACACTCCTCTCACCTACAGAGGATAAGGTTTGCTCTCAAAGCCCAGACTCTCCCAAGCTCACGGTGATGCTGTCACAGCCACATACAAAAGCGCCAGCAGCCTTTAGCCCAGAACAGGCACCTCTATAAACAGCATGCTGAAGTAGCCTCTGCTGTCTCCCCAGAGCCCTGCATAGGACCATGAGAAGTCCATGAGAAATTCCCACACAAACAGTACAACTATCACAAAGTGCAAAGTAACTTGTTTGCTTAAGTAGTCACTATGTTTTCACACAGCCTATTTACTGTGAAATCACCATTCCTGTACCTCTCTAGTAGAGGGAGGTATGTCTACAAGCATGAACAAACCCTAAGTATCTAAAGGATTGCAGCCTGGTGCAGAACTCCTAATGCCCAATTCTGGGTAGGTTTGCTATATGGCCGGAAGGATGTAGCCATGTTACAGAAAGACAAGTCTCAACGACTAACAAGTGCTCATTCATTTCCATGCCCACCAGAGCTGGTGCCAGGCTGTGTGACAAGCAGCAGGCCAGGATGATGCAAAGCACCACATTTCTTCATGAATCAAAAGCAGTTCTACCCTTTTCCAACTCCTCCCTTTCCACCTCTCATTGCCCCTTGAAGCTGAAATATAAAACCTCCAGTTTGACAGAACCACAAAGAAATGCAAGGACACAAACACGTTATTCGCAATCCAGAAAAATCTGTCTTCTGAATTAGAAGCATCCAAAGAGAAGCCTGAATTCTCCAAGGCAACTTCTACAATCAAGCTCAGAGTACTTGATGTGGCCAAGGATAAAGCTGACAGGGCAGGAAGAAAGTTCATATTTAAGCAATCCATTGCTGAGCCACTGAACCAAATACAACTGCAGTTGGGACTTCAGAACATTACAAGACACATCTTGGTTTCATTTGTGCATCAGCAGTGTCCCCCTCCTCACCTGTGCCCCACAGCTGCAGCTTAGGTCGGCACAGCCCCTCCACACCCACCACAGGCAGACAGCCATTTCTCTAGGAGGATTATTTGGCTGTCCAGTTTACTGCAGCAGTAAAAATAACTCTACTTCAATAAAGCAAGACCTATGCAGAAAGACAACATTAACAGAAATTCAAACAATAGTGAAAAGATAAAAGTATCATATCCAGGCATTCACAAGATTACTGTGCAAAACAGAGAACACATGCAGTGGATATGAAAATAAGGTCTATCAAAGCACTAAAATCTAGGTAGTGTTGGAAGAACTTCCTATCAGTAAGGACAGTGAATCAAAAGCAAAGCAGCACTAGCACTGGTGTATGCACTATATCTCTAAACTACAGCAAGGGGACTGGGGAACAAGCTCTGACTTCTGGCAAACCAACTTCCTTCACCCACCCAAATATTTTTATTTGCAGTTTTGGCACCTCCCAACACAGCTGCTTCTCCCCTCCATCGCTGCGATTTTCAATTTAATACACCATCATTTTGTCCTGCTACACTCCCTCCAAGCTAACATCCTGCTGCTAGGGGCAGCAAAGAGCCTTTCTGCTAGATCTTAATCTTCCATTTTCTGTGATGTGCTATGCACCATGGGGTGCACATTGCTACACTGCAGAAAGTTTTCATTCAGAAGCAATCCCACAAACACCTTCTAGGCACTGGCTGGGTCATTTGGTGAGAAAAAGCAGCTAGGAAAGGGTAAGAAAAACACTATATATGCCATAAAAAGACCAATCATTCCTTGCAGCAGTAGGGTGCTATTAGATGACAAAGTCCTGTCTGCCTTGCAATGCCTGTCTGTAGCGAAAGGGCCGGAGGCAGCTCTGTGTGCATTTCAACCCAGCAGGCAGCAGTCAGGCCACGCCAGCACATAGCTCCGACCTGGCAGAGCACAGAGGCACTTTGGGCAGCAGGGAAGAACGACCACGTTGTTCTCTCAGGGCCACCGCAGTCGCTGCAAGCCCTGCATACGGGATCCCGGGCAGGGTCACGTTCCGAGGCACTGCCTGTCCCTGTGCCCTCAGCTCTGTGGTGGTGGGACAGCTCCTTACATAAGGCACCTCCCAAGCCACACAGAGAAGCCCTTGAATGCACTGGTGTCCTACCCAATCCTCCTCCCAGCAAAGACTTTAATGAGGGCTGTTTTCAAGTAAGGTTAGGAGGAAAACAATTATCTTTTTCATTTGTATGAACACAGAAATAATTGAGTAGAGAGGGGTGGCCAGCAGAAAAAGAGAATGTATGGTCTTTTTTCTCCTTCCACATGTAGCCTTGAGCCTTAGAAGTACAGGGGTAAATACTTAATTTCCAGGGATACACAGTATCTGAACAGGATAAGTTCAGATGAAAAGAAAGTGTAAGAATAAAAACATCCACAAAACCTTACAGCTCTTTTCCATTTTAGGGGCTTTATCTGGGTTTTGCTACTCCTGTCCCCCAAATCAAAGAGAAACTGCAATGAAGCTGAAACTTTCTGTCCAATCACAAAATTTTTCTTTCCTGAAATGCCTTACATTGAACTAGTCAAGCCAGCGTGAAAAAATTCTTGTAAGAAGTATGGAGTTAATGATTTGCTCAATGGGGAATGATTTGATTTGCCTTCTTCACATCAAGGTTTGGCACAGCTTTCATGTTTTCCAAACACAGCTGAGAGTGGGGTTGTGTTGTACCAGGTACTATGCAAACACAGAACAAGATCATTTATATACATATATAGATGTTGTACAGGATCTATGTTTTTGTGGAAAATGAGCAGTAAAAGCATATCACAAACAGATTTTCTAGCAACTCCAGGACCCCTTCTTGCTGAGGTAAAAATGCTGCTTTGCCTGAAGCTGTATGCACCTATTTTCATTTGGGGGGAATTTGTGTAGCAGAAAAGATTTCAGACTTTGAAAATGCTGGTATTACTAAAAGACAGAGGATGATCTCTGCCCCAGCAAGTTTGTTATCTCCATCATTAAACATCAAAGGGGCAAACCCCAACTATCTTCTTCCTTTATATAGTGTAAATACACGGTTTCTCTAGACAGAGAACATTACTTTAATTGCCTCAACTTCTGATTAAAGCAGCAGATTATTTATTATTTTAAATGACTTGAGCAAAATCCTAGATGTGGTAGAGAGTCAGCAATTTATACCAGGACTGTTTATTTGTTTGTTTTAAAGTATCTCTCTTGTTTAAAACATAAATAAAACAAAGTGCCCAATTCCACTAAGATTTGTAAGTAACCTTAAAAGACAAGTAAGTACCCCAGTGTGTTTAACATCAGTTTGAAAACTGTTTTAAGGGATGAATAATAAACATGATTTTGAATGAAAATACTTCCTTCCTATTTTAACATTCTTTATAAATCTCTCTGGAAATGAAAAGGACTATTCACTACCTCAAAAGGAGGGACTGTCTGTGGAATTCTGTTCCACTTCCTGCCTATACCAGTTTATACTCAAGACAGCTTTTATCCAAACACTTATCATATTACACACCCCCATTCTATCCCCCCCCCAAAAAAAAATCAAAACCAAACCCAGAAATCATTTTGGTGATTATTTTGTCCATGGTAAAATAATAGCAATAACGTGCTTTATTTTTTTCACACCATTCTTGTAGCTGCTGAGCACTGCATGAGGACCCCTTCATCCTCACTTCAGTGGAAGTTTCTGCAGCATCCTTTGGGATAAAGTCCTTAAATACTGAGTTTGCAAAGCCTTTAAGCATCTGTATAACTTTAGGCACCTGGGCAATCCATCCTCACTTAGAGCACTTAAGCACTTAGAGTAAATCATGTGCTTGGTGGCTTCACTGACTTGAGGCTTTAGTGTTACATCTTTATAGGACTATCCAGCTTCCACAGTGTGACTGAAATACAGAACCAACAGCTCCAGAAGCTACAGACCAAAACTGGCTTGGCTTTTTTGCTTTTTTCCCCATATAGAGTATGTGTACCTCAAACCTATTTGTGGAGGACATAAAAAGCCCTGATTGGGATCAGATGTTGGCAGGTACCAACAACTTGCTGTTAAATGAAACAAAGGTATATGTTTTAAGTGACAAGGAACTTTTGAAAACCAGCAGCAAATGAAAGTACTCATCAGGAGGAGGGCAGGACTGAGCACGGTGGGTGTAGCAGCAGGTTCACCACTATGTCCCTGAATCTCTGGAAACAGCAATGCCCCTTTGCCTCTGCTGTACTTCTCAATTATAGATTAGTCCAGGGTTTGCTTTAGTTTATGCTCTCTCGTCACCATGGCAACACATCTAAAACCACCAATTACCAGGTACTCACCCCTCTCCCTTCCCCTCCCTTCAGCCAACCAGGAAGAGATCTGGAGTTGTTTATATGGTGTTTATTAAAAGTCCCTCTACACTTACATCTCCATATGCCAGGTTACTAGAGGTGCTCCAGACAGCAAGGCTCTGTATTCTGTCCTCTGCAGGTCCCAAGGTTAATGGTCTGTATGATATACTTCTATAGCATTGAGTTCTGCACACAATTTGAGCTGTGTGTCAACTACTTAATAGTTTTCACCGCAAACCCACCGGAGCCATTGGCAGGTTTGCTGCTGATTTAGTTATTGCTGGCCCCATTTATCTAACCATCAAACAAAATAATCCTTAATTAAAAAAAAAAAAAAAAAAAGGCTCTGAACTCCCAGGCATCAATGTTTAGTGTACTGACCCTTTGTTACTTATGTCTGGAAGTTTCAATACAGTCCTAAATTATAAATTATTTCATCAGTTTTACTACTACTTCTTCCCCTAGACGAGCAATGGCCAAATCTGTATTTATTAACCTAGAAATGCTATAGACAGGAGAGCAAGATGTTTCTCTTTCAGAGCCACCCAGTTTTTGTGTACACAGAAGAAAAAGGACACGACAGAGCACTGGCTGAAAACTGAGCCAGAGAGACAAGCAGACAGGCCCAAGCTGTCCTCAGAGAGCTCCAGAGGAACAGAAGACACTGAGCACATGGCTACACCATCAGTTAAGAGCTTGCTGTCAGATCAGACTCACTACCATCCATATTGTAAATCCCTGGCTGACGCTAAGAGGATGCTTCAACCCAAGCTCTCTGGACAAAGGTATTAGTCATGTTCAGCATCTTAGCACAGACCCAGACTACTAATGTGATCTGGATGGCTTTGGCATGGGAAAGACAAAACAAACTACTGACAGCACACCAGCAGACTGGAGAAGATGGCTCCACCTAAGCACACTTCAGATGCTGTGATTCAGACACAAAGCCAGACTCTGTCCAGCCACAGTGAGGCCTCATGTGCTGTAGACTGCTGCTTATTTAACATCAAAAAACCACCCAGAGCTAAGGGAGGTGCAAGAACTATCATTAAAAGGCAACAGTTTCCTAGACCACCATGATGAAACAACATTTTGAGATCAGGCCCCAGCAGAGGGAAGGAGAAGGAAAGGAGAAATTTGAGATGAGGTAACTCACAGACACGTCCCAAAGGAAGCACACAGTCAGAAAACTCAGGAGAGCACAAAGCAAGCTCTTTTGTAAAAAAGAAAGTCTTGTGCATTCCCAGAACAAAACCACCAACTAGCTGAATCCAGGGACCTCTGAAGATTGTTTAGTCCAACTCTCTGAAGTGGTGTTCATATCAACACCTCTTTGTCCAGAAGAAAGATATCTAAAATAACCCTTTGGTCCAGTTTAATTACAAACACAATTAAAAAATCCCCAGTCCTGCATATTAATTGGACAGGTCAGGAGATATTAGTACTTTCCCATTTGAAAACACTGATTTTCACCTTCATTACAAATCATATCACAACCCCTGGCGCTACACAGCCCTTAGCTAAACTTGTATCTCATCTTGAACTTGATATCTGAAACACGACTTGGATGCATTCCTCAGAGGTACCCCAAGAGCATTTTCTGTTACACAGAAAACCATGAGCAAATGAGTCAGCACACACTGAGTGTGAGCTTGTGCTGCTCTGACTGCCTGTTCATTTATCTAGGTGTAAGTCAGGAACAATCCCACTGGTGTCAACTGAATTACATCAAAGAAAGCAAGGGCACGCAGCCTTCTAAATGAAAGAGGCAGTATCAAGTTTTATAGCTTGTATGAAACACTGCATGTCGTTAAAGGCTCACAAACACATGGGTGTTTCATGTGCTATTTATTAAACCATAACTGCTGTCCTACTACAAGAGGAACACAAAAAGGGTATGGAAGTCTTCCATACAAATGCAAACCTACCTGTTTTTCCGAGGTACTGCTAAAGCTTACCCTAACAGCCCCACCCATTGAAGGGATCAGGAGAAAAAGAAACTGAAAGAAAAAAAGGAAAAGAGATGCCTTGGTGAGGTGAAGGGTAAAAATGAAAGGTATGACTCCATATTAGCGGGAGGGCAGCCGCCTAATGGCCAAAAACTGTGTAGATAAAACAACCCATTTGGGTGAGACCTTATGGCATCACTTCCATAATGCTCTTCTAACTTTTGAAAGGAGCTTTGGAGAATGCAATCACTTAAGGCCTTTGATGTTTCTTCATTAGCTGAACCAACAACCAACATTAGGACAGGCCTGAAAGTAATTGTACAAACTGGCTTCCACTCACAGAAGCAAAAAACCTTTTTACCTCTTCTGATAATTCTCAATTTCCTGAAGAATCAGCCTTGACTGACTGGTTCCTACCTGCATCCATAGACATCTCCTGGATTGATGTCACCTAGAATGCTCATTCCTCTGCCTCATGGAAAACATCTAAAATAAGAGTGGGGCGGGGCAGAATTCTAGAGCTGAGATCAGTCTAAAGTCAAACAAGAACTCCGTGTGTTTCCAAAGACAGGGATAATGGTGAACAGGTAAGTTTTGCAAGGGAAAACAAAGTTGCACAGACGAAGCTGCGTACACACCAAGCCTGTTCCACCTGAAGCTTCAAGTGTTTCAGCTGCAACTGGGAAGGAATTGTCTCTTTCATCTGGTGTGTTACTAAACAGCTGCAAAGTCACTTTTCTCATAGTATATAAACACACTTTTTCTTTAGAGAGGTGTAATATGGGTTACATGAGAGGGATTTTTGAAAATAACTAGCATACTTCTTAGGCTCTCAATGCCTGGTGGGGATAATACATGGGATGGAGGCATCGTCAGGCTGGAATGACCAGTGCTTCCTCCAAGCTTGTATCTCACCCTCAGACATAGTGGACTTGACAATGGAACAGATCATTTGACACACTGCTTTTGCACATTCTGTTCCATTCACTCATGAGTTCACTAACATCCCTTCTGCACAACCAGAAACTCAGAGCAGGAGGATGTTTAAGCAGACAAACAGCAACATTCACATCTAAGGGGACAGGCCACAGCCTACAAGAATGGTGTTATGTAGAAGTATAACATTAATCATGCACTAGAATCTATTTATGGGCTTGAAAATTAAGACTGTTCTTGATTATTTTTCTGGAGGGAGGAAGCCTATGATTTTCTAAAGTGATGGAAAATAGCAGCATTCCAGACAACTTTATTTACTGTATTATTTAATGTCCACATTCCTCAGTCTGGCACCTGAAAAATAAATGCCTTTCAACAGTCTACCTGTAGTACTTTGAATGCAATTGATTCAAGGTTTTCCAGTCATCCATCATGCAAAATGAAAACAGAATAAAAACACAACAGTAGCAAATACACTTGGAGATCAAAAATAACAAAAAGCTCCTCCTGTTCTTTAAGATATTTTCCACTCATGCCAATGCATTTGCTGCTAGAATAAAGTGAAGAAGACCCTTCAGCCCAAAGGTAATTTACAAAACAGTTAATGGAATTAAAAAAAAAAAAAAAAAAAGGAGGAGGGATTTAGAACAGAAATGTCATCTCTCTAATAACTATTTTTTCTCTATCAAATAGCTTCTATTAATGAGGATGATTCACAGCAAACATCACTGCCGGCCTACCCCCAGCAGTATTTAATCAAAGTGATCCTGCAATTCTCAGGAATAACTCAGGAATTCTCAGGAACAAGCAAATGGTTTCCTGCAATGAAATGCCAGCCCCAAGGCCAATGCTATTGCTGTGAAGGTTGCAGCTGTGCCAGTGAAGACCAGAAATGCTCCCCCTGTCCCCTGCAATGCTCCAAAGCAATGGTGGCACCTTGTCAAGAGGGCAGAAGTCACACCTCCTCTCAAATCTGCCACCCTGTTGATTTGTTGCCATTGTAGCATAAAAAATTTGCCAACATTTCATGTTAAAAAGGGCAATTTCAGTACACGGTTTTTTGAATATAATGTATTTCTTCAAAATACATGGAAGCATTTGTTCACTGAAAACTAACAAGTGTCACAGTGGCTTCAAGGACCAGGACCCAGAAAACATGAGAAAAACCTGAAGGCAGTTTTGACAAATGCTTTCCCTTCCCGGTATCAGAAGACCGGATGTGCAGGCGGGTTAATAAACATTGAAAACATAATCAACAACGATTCAACACATGAATGTAGTGGCAAGAAAATGCAACTGTTGCTAGATCTGACTTGTACAAACTGTGCTTCAGATTCCAAGTGCCTCCTGGGGCTAAGTTCTCTGCATCTTTTGTCAACTGATATTATCTATGGGAAAGCAGGTATACTCATCTTCCTCTTTAAATAACTAATTACACCCTACCATGGGCACTAACCAGGGCATCTATTTGCAAGCACCACCACATACATCCACTCTCCCTTAGTTAGGAAGCCCACCCTTTGCCCCATGCCCCACTGACACCAGGCTTTATACTGCTGATGCCTCTCGCACCCTCAGTGTAAGTCTCCTCAGCTTTATTCACCAGTCAGGTGAATTATCAGGCCCGCTACTGCAACTACTTACGTGCTCCTAGATCTTTACAAGACATCATTCTAAGTGTTTGCAGAGTCAGGAACAAACCACTTTTGATTACAGTAACACAGAATTACTTGGGCCTGGCTTTAACTCAGCAAGGGTTCACTCTTTTCTGTTCCCATTCACTGATGCTGACTTTAAGATGTGGCTCAAAAGCTTTAATTCAAGGTGATCGGAATACACAATACCTTCAAGGCTTTGCTGCTGTCTTTTAAAACTGCAGTCTGTCTGCATGTAAGAACCACGATAGTAACAAAAATGTCTTTTTTTAAAAAAAAAAAAAAAAAGTAAAAATAGAACTGGCTGGAAACCAAGAGACCACAAGAGCTGGCTTACAGGAAATTGCCCTCATCTGTTACTAGGTGGGAAATTTTTTCCCATGTATTACACGGATCATGTAGAGACAGGATGGTTTTACACACACTCAAAAAAGCGTGCTATCGCAGGACAACCTAGCTTGCACTCCTATGTGGTTGGGGAGAAAGGGAACAGAGAGACTTTTCAGTCCATCCCAGCAAAGCAGAACAGGTCCCAAAAGATGCTTTCTCCATAGCATTAGCAAGTTTCAGTTACTGAGTTTTAAAATAAAAACACTAAAATGTTTCAGTCAACACAAAGCATCAAAACAAAGTCAATGAAACAGTAACAGAAACACCATGAAACAGAGGTGTGGGGTTCCTGCCTTCAGTGGCTCTACTCCTATGAAGGAGCATTATTCATAGCAATAACATCTCATTTGTTCAGGCCTTCACATGCTGTTTTCTTGCAGATGTATTATACCTATTTTCTCTGTGCCACTCTAATTGAGCTTAATAGCAGATTACTTAACCAGGTCTACAGCTACAGGCAGAGCTTACCTATTGCCTTTTAATATGAAAATGCTACATTTCCTAACCAGCCAACGCAAGTGGTTTTGTCACAGAATGAGCAAATGTTTGCACGAATGTGGCTGTCGCTGCATGATGAGGTCTAAGCCATGAATGAGCAAACAGCTAAATCTCCTCCCAACCAGCTTTTGTGATGTGCAATCATAATCACAATTTGGCTGTATCGTCTGGCTAGGACTTCAAGTAGCTTTTACTAGCTACTCCTCAGTGCTCTGCAGGCAGTAAACCGTAGGCTTCTCTCAAAAAAATGCCAAACTATTCACTGACAATTTGGTTTTGTTTATGAAACCAGTTCTCCTAACAGAAATGCTACTAATGCACATGTAAGGACAGCAGGCTTGCTCCACAGTTCTGCAGCATGCTAAATGTATCATTAGCCCTATTTTTATATTGCTTGAGGTCAGCCGGGGAGTCAACAGCAGAGCTGGGCTTGGAGCCCAGCCTGCCCAAAACCCATCCTCCCTTTCTATTGGCCACAGGACCAACAAGCACAGAGATCTTACCCTGTGCTCTGAATCACAGTGTTCAAAGCCAGTCGTGGTCACACATACGCTCATACACACACAGCAAACTTTGGGTCAATCCCGATACAACGCTAAGGACCTGAAGCGGTGCTGAACTATGGAAGTTGAGCTGCAGCCATGGATATGAAGGCCAAAACCTATATCATCAGAAAGGACTGGTCTGAGGAAGAAGTTATATGAAACTGCAAATTTAAATATATAACACATCTATATGACATCTGGTCTAGGAAGTCTAGATAAGTTGTCAGATTCCCTACCTGAATGCGCAGGCCAGACGTTATCTTACAGTACTCACTCCCGGAGTTACGTAATGGTCAAAAATTACAGTAGTTAGGTTTTAAAGCCACTGTTATGCCATTTTAGACCCTTCATAACACAATCACATACCAACTGCTCCTATATTACTGTAACAAGTATCTTGTTCATTTGTATTTTAAAAGGAAAACATTTCAAAGAAGTATCCCCCATAACAATTAAAACTGTGTTCTTCCCTAGTACTTGTCATGACATTGATATGGAAAGCTCAGGAAAAATACACAGGTCATTATCATGTTTGACAATGGAAATCTATCTTCCAGTAGCCAGCATATAGAAAAATGGATCTGGAAGTCATTTTTACTAAAAGACAAATTAAAGTTCAAGATGTTTAAGACACTGCCTGTCCCTTTATTCACCTCCGACATGTAACACCTGTCGGTGTTACATGTTCCCCTCACACATGACTACATTCTCTTACAAAATGCGGGGCTGAACATGGTGCCTCTCTGCTGAAGAGCCTTTACAACAATTTTGCACCCTGCTCATCAGGAGGCAGGTCGGACTCTTCCCAGACCCTTGCAAAGCTCACATTTGCCAGATTCCCCCTTAGCTGGGGAGACAAGCTTTCTTTACTCCTGTATCATACATGGCTGCAGAGACTACAAAGTACTGCAAAGAGCCCTGAAGTTTTTCACGACTCTTTACATGCAAGCTACACTGAACTAACTTTATCACAGCAAATTTCCCATGAATTCAAACAAGCACACGAGGAATAGCCTGTCATTGTCAGTCCCATTCTCCCTGTCAAGGACAACTCCAGAATACGTCACCTCTGGAATCACATCTCCATGGAGCTCTGGCACTGCCCCTGTCCTGTCCTACAGCATGGTTCATTTACCTGGCTCTGAGCACTGACCTTATGGCTGGTCAGATTTCCTAGCTGCTGCACTCCCTGCAGCTTTACACTATCCCCCATCTAACCTCATCATGGTAAATAAGTCACAACCTGTGCTCTGCACTCAGGCAAAATTTTCATCTGCACTGCTTGATTTGGCATAATTTTACTAGATTTTGTTATTCCTGCCTGAATAAGCTATTTTCACATCTCTGCATGACTTTTCTTTTAAAGTTCTTATCTCTGTGAAATGTCTTTTCCACTCCATCTCCTTCAGCACCTAGGAAGCCTAGAGACACCTCACCTAACCTGTTCCAGATCAGAACATCCCTGCTATTTACCAATTTGTTTCAAAGAGGAACAGTACAAAAATCTCTGCTCTGCCCCGAGGAGCAGAATAAAGGTCACACCTTCTACTGTTTTCCCACTGATAATCCAAGCAATCTTTCCTGTCCAATTTGCAATCAGCACTCAGAAATCCTGCAGTTTAAAAGCACGACTTGGCACAACACAGCATACTCACATTACACAAGAGGAGACACACAATCACAGGGGCTCTGTGGAGACACAGGGCCCCATAAAATATGCAGGCTGGTCTCTGCAACACAGGATGCACACAGGGGCAAGTGTTGCACCCATCTCCCAACAACTCACCATTACACCCTGGCCAAAGGTGGAGAAGAGGGTCTGCAGTATAGTTGTTAATCTAGGAGAAATCAAAAAACAACTCCAGAGGAGGGCACGATTTAAACAGGAGAATCAAAGAGTTTTAAATCAAAGTGGTGAATGTGACAACTCCCAACTCCACTGGCATAGGTACTGGAGACACTACAAAACTAGGTAGAATACTTGTGGAAGAAATCAATCAGAGCTGAAGAAAGTGGCCTTTCTAGAAACGCAAGCACTGACATTTTACAGGCTGCTTCTCAGGATTTCACCGCTAAAATATTTTCTTCAATCTGCCTGGAGAACAGACCCAGAGCAATGCAATCAGATCAGGTCCCAAGCCCTTTCATTAGCCCAGTATCACATTTGCTTATCTACCCCCTGCTCAAAGGGGCCTATTTTCAGACTCATAAGGTAGATGACTGACTCCTGAGATCTGCTGCCTGTGTGAAAGTTGGTATGAAAAACACACTGTGGGCTAACATCTCCTGAGAATCCCCTCATTATGTCTGCACCTGCAATTGCAAAACTCAGACTTTCACCCCATTTCCCCATGTCTTTCACTTGTACACATGCCACTGCTGTACTTATACCTGAATCTCAACTTCCAACTGCTGTATAAAGATACTTAGGAAGCTAATACCGCTTCCTAATCAAGGCAGATAAGGTCTAATAGAGGCAGGGCAGTGTCCACTCTGCACCCTTACAGAGAAGAATGCAGTGATCACTCCTTAACCTCACAGCAAGGGATCAGCTGCACTGACCTGGCTGCAGGGCTGGGTCACGTTGCCCTCTCTGTTAGAAGGCTCTGCAAAATGCCACCCCTTCCATCTCCAAAGGGCTCTGTGCAAGGGGGAAACACAAGATTTCCAGACAGGTCAACAATATTTCCAGACCTGTAAGGCTAAGCTTAGCTCAAAGTCTCTAAACTGACACTTAAAACTGAAAAATACCACACTTCTTTTAAGTTTTTTTAAAACTTCTGGACCAGCTCTCAGTCACTCCACTTAGTCTAAATGTCCTTCTCTTTTTTTTTTCCCCACTTATAAGAGCAAGTTTTACCCACAAAGTCATACACTTTAAAAATGCCCTGAAACTACAAATCACAGTTGCCGTGGCCAGACACAATTCATAACCACGATAAAGTTGTCTGAGGCTTGCCTACTCTCTTCTGCATTGACACTAATTCTAAAGATTAAAAACGAGATGCAGATTGCTTCTCCTGCAAATATACTCTGTAACCTTCAAGGGACCTGGGTAACCTTCAGCCTCAACTTCATTCCTTACCTGCCCAAAGAGATTACGTTTTTAAAACGACTGCATCAGGTCTGTGATCAGTCCAATGAATACTGCTCCCACAGAGGAGCAGCATTCTAAATTCATCTTCTCATGGGGAATACAGGAAATGGACATTTGTTTTTATCCTCTTAATGGAAGGTTTTGCTTCAGTACAGTAGCCGAGAAAATGCAGAGCTGCTTCAGCTGAGATGCAGCAGAACACACTTTCTTCACCTTTTTTCTTTCAAATGATTGTGGTTACCCCAAAGAACACAGTGAAAGAAGTAATATTTTCCCACAGGCACAAATAGCCTGCAGGATTTCTCTGAATGCAAATTATTCTAGTCTTTGTTAACGATTAGCAGTGCTGTAAGAACACACCAAACACTTCAAAATCAGCTCTAGATTATGTTCTGAAATACCCTTTGCGCAAAAGGTGCTCTCTCCTGTACTGCACTTGTGAAAACAGAATCACTTTTGTCTATTCACTGAGAGACCAGAAAACCATTTAAAAAAGGGAGGGAATTGCCCATGACACGCACTAACAAACAAGCCAAGTTCTTGTGCTACAATACCTTTGTGAGACTTGCTTCTTCTATCTCACACAGTGACAGATGAACACTGAAAGCAATTTTACATCTTGTTCTGTCAGCACATGAGACACCTAATAAATCCTATGATGTAGAAAACACCCAAAGGCTTTTTTCTATTTCTTTTGGTTGTATAATTACATGCCATACTTACCACACTCATGCTACTTCCCACTTTACCCTTGAAGAAATAATAGGCAAACAATGCGAAAAAACCCACAAAAGATACCAGGGGAAAACCTAATTGCTATGTTTTGTGTAAATATAGGACATCTTTCAGGTGTCTGTCTGGCTTACACAGGACCTGGTGCTATTCCTTCCAGAATGGTTTGATTTAAGTAATTCATTTTCTTAAATGGTTTAATTGCATAACACTGTGAGACACCTGACAGCAGGCAAAAAGCAGCAACAGCAGCAGGTGCTGCACTGATCTCAGGCATGATCCCAAGGAATACTGCTCATGGCCTCTGACCGTTTTCCCAACCCTGGTACCTCCTCCTCCACTGTGCACAAAAAGCCCTTTCTTTCCATCCCTAGAAAGGGTCTGCCATGGGATGGCAGTCTGGCCCTTCTGCTGCCCACAGAGCACTCCAGAGTGCCTGGGAAGACAACACAAAGATGCCAGATCCTGCTGGCAAAGTGTCTAATGGAATCGGGAAGGCCAAATGTGACACAGGGAATTCAGTAATGCCATGGAATGCAAGCAGAAATCATGGAGTCATACAGCTGTGTGATGTCTTCCCAAACATTAGCATTGAATCAAAGCTGAGGTTCCTCAAAGCTGAGTCCCTGCAATGCTACTATAGCTAGCTATTGTTTTAAATTTGGTAGGCATTACAGTCTCAGACAATTGGACTGACCTGACCAAAAGGAAAGTAAACCCTCTACCATGTGCTCACTGTTACTGCCTGGCTCCAAGACCAGCAGTAATGACAAGAGCATGAAGGCTTTCCTGTTGCTATGCTACAGATGTTTCTTCCTATCTTCCAAGTGCATTTCTGAGATTCAAGAGCCTGGTTTTTGCTGGCTGTTACAAATGTATGTGGGTGCAAGTCTGTTGAAGTCAATGGACCTATAACAATTTCAGGGATAAAAAAAGCATCTGGGCATGATGATTCAAGCGTTCTAGCACAAACACAACATGTACAATTGCATTCTGACACAAAGAGCTTGAGTACAGCAATCTGTAGTTTCAGCTCTTGCTTATTATGAAAATACATAATTGTCAATACGAAACACTAGCAGAATCGGTCAGAATTATATCTAAAACTCCAAGCTTTCTAGCTCAACTCCCACAGCTCACATATGAAACTTGCCTTTGTATTTACCTGAAAAAAGCATCAGCTTTTCATCCAAAGCAATAGTTTTCTACTTGACAGGTTGGGATCCATATTTTCTCCTTCTGAGCACATCTCAGACGTGTTCACCCCTGCTCTAATTAGAAACAAAATACAGGTTTATACCAATATCTGCCCATACCGTTATTGTTTGCGCCATGAAGCTATTTCTTAGTTGTTGGATTAGGATAAGCTGCTAATTAAGATGTACAGCAGAAACAGGCACTTTGATGGAAGAGGCAACAAAGCACTGCATGGGGCTCGGCATACTGAAATCTGATCCCAGCTGGGCCACAGACCTGCGTACTGCCTGCAGATAATATTAATGTCTCCAGATGTGCCTCATGCAAACTGGAGACACTAATGATCTCTTTGAACTTCAGGACTGGACATCCAAGAAGGCTTCTCCTTCACTTTCCGGTTGCTCCAGCTCTGGAACAAAACACCTTCACAAAATAATAAGATGTCATTTTTCTGGCTCCTAAACTTTGCCCCCTGTCACAAGGTGGGCAAAGATGCAGGGCTGTACACTGCTGGGGAACAGGGGCTTCCCTCTACCCACAGTCTTGTATGAGTTCAAACTCATCTGTGACTCCTGCATCTTTACATTCACCTCCCATCCCACCTCCATAGGAAGAATTTTTGTGCAGGCACTATCCCCTGACTAGTGTTTTTCCAAACCAGCCCCAGATCCAAAAGGTTTTCTCAAATGACGTTCAACCACACAGAGCCTCACCCCCTACCTGGCTCCTATCCCCCACTGCACATATTCCCATTATCTTTTCTACAGGAAGATCATTATTTAGTTCAGCAGGTACTTCAAGGGAAAAAGGAAAATTTAACAGAAGCTTACGAAGTTCTGAATTGTAAATGCACCATTGTGATGGACTGGATCTTCTCTGTCTCTAAGTTTTTGACTCAAATAGTTGGAAAGAGCAATCTGAGTGTGGCAGCTCACCCAAGAGCACATGAATCAGTTGAACTCTTGCCTACGATTCTGTGCCACAGCCAAATCTCTCCTAGGACTGCACTTAAAAAGTGAGGATTGAGGTTTTCACATTTTCAGCCACACAATTCCACACAATTCCCCTTGACTCTTATTCAGAAGAGGGGCCTTTGTAGGCCTCAGCTCAAAGCAACCTCCACTACAGCATCAAAGTGCGAGAAAAGTGCATTTATGTCAGTGTCCAGCAATGCAGAGAGCCATGTTTTACAGCATTTGGATTACAAACTCATGTGATGGAGAACAAGAGCACAGCATAAACAGCCCTCTGTGCCAACAATGGCTAAATATGGACTACTAAAAGAGTATTTTCCTCTTTTTTGGTCAGGGTTCCATTCATGCCCAGCTCTCTCAACTCCTATGCTAACATTTCCCATACTGAATCAAACTGCATTCCCAGAAGCACAGAGATGACAGGATTTCACAGAATCACAGAATATGCTGACTTGGAAGGGACCCACAAGGATAATCAAGTCCAACCCTCAGCCCTGCCCAGGATCGGCCCCGAGAGCCACGCCATGTGCCTGAGAGTGTCATCCAAATGCTTCTTGAACTCTGTCAGACTTGGTGCTGTGACCACTGCCCTGGGGAGCCTGGTCAGTGCCCAACCACCCTCTGCGGGAAGCACCTCTTTCCAATATCCAACCTAAACCTCCCCTGACACAACTTCAGGCCATTCCCTCAAGTCTTGTCACTGGTCACCAGAGACCAGAGATCAGTGCCTGCCCCTCCTCTTCCCCTCACAAGGAAGTTGTAACTGCAATGAGGTCTCCCCTCAGTCTCCTCTTCTCCAGGCTGAACAGACCAAGTGCCCTCAGCCACTCCTCACATGGCTTCCCCTCAAGGCCCTTCACCATCTTCGTTGCCCTCCTTTGGACACTCTCTAATGGCTTAACATCTTTTTTATATTTCAGTGCCCAAAAGTGCCACAATATTCCAGGTGAGGCCGCCCCAGGTCAGAGCAGAGCAGGACAATCCCCTCCCTCGATCGGCTGGCGATGCTTTGCCTGATGCCCCCCAGGACATGGTTGGCCCTCCTGGCTGCCAGGGCACTGCTGACTCAGGGCCAACTGGCCATTGACCAGGACCCCCAGGTCCCTTTCCTTGGCACTGCTTTCCAGCATCTCATTCCCCAGTCTGTCCATACATCAGAGGTTGCCCCATCCAGATGCAGAATCCGGCCCTTCCCCCTGCTGAACTTCCCATGGTCAATGATTGCCCAGCCCTCTAATTTGTCAAGGTCTCTCTGCAGGGCCTCCCTGCCTTCGAGGGAGTCAACATCTCCTGCCAGTTTTGTGTCATCTGCAAACTTGCTCCCTTGCAGTCCTGCGTCCAAGTCATTTGTGAGATGTTGAAGAGGTCACTCCCAGCACTGCCCCCTCCTTGTCCGATTGGCTGCCGAGGGCTTCTGGGCTGCTTGGGTGGTCCTGGACTCAGGAATCCCCCTGTACAGAGGGCTCCCACTCCCTGGACCTCCCCTCACTCATGACTGCCCGAGCCTCGGTGACCAAGGCTTTGTGTAGGTCTCACACCAGCCTTAACAGCCTAGGAATTACAAACCTGACAAAGTTATTTCAGCTACACACAAATAACCAGAGGAGATGTAACAGAAGATGTATGATTTTTGTGTTCTTAAAAGTGTTGTTTCATTCATACAGTAAAATAAGCAGATGATTATAACAGTAAAAAGGAAAATCAGTTCCAAGCAAAACCAGTGGGGTTTCACATGAAAGTTTTAAAATTAGTAACTCCTGTCTTTATATATTGCTCAGACAAATGAACTGAATGCAACAATCCACCTTTCAAAGCCTGAAAAATCAAGAATTTGGTGAATAGTTTCCATTAATCCTATATGCTTCCAAGCTGAGAAGCAACACTAAAGGAGATACTGTCATCATCATCATCATGGCCAGTCTTCGCCATGGGAAGACTGGGAAAGGTCATTACCCTTCGAGCCTGCGCAGTGGATTTTTTAGGTGAGACACAGTGTGCGCTAAGCTGAGCCCACCCTTTAATCCTAAGGTTCATCTGCCAGGGCCGAGCAAGCTCGGACGGTGGCAGCGAGGTCCTCAGGATGTAGGTTTGTTTAGAGTGACCTTCTCTTAGATGGATGGCCTTACAGGACTGATGAGCTCCATCTGCCCGGAGGAGTTCCCTGACCGGGAATAGAACCCGGGCCGTGGCAGTGAGAGCGCTGCATCCTAACCACTAGACCACCAGGGGTCCTCAAAGGAGATACTGTAATGCCCTTAGATAATGAGGCATGTTTATGCCTGCAGCAGCTAAGAGCTGGAAGAAAAATAACCAATTCTTCCTATGACTGTAACCTGTTTTCCCTTTTCTCTTATAGACCTGTCCACATGGAAAATCTGACATTCCCTTTAGGCAGAGCTTCAGTGAGACAGTTCACACTCCCCTATCAGATCAAATTGCTTTAACCCTGGTTCTGTTGTTCCTGGTAACAGTGGAAAGAAAGCCATAAGTGACTTTATGGAAGAAAGGAAAGACTTTTGGCCTATCACCTGTTAAGTGGTAATGCCTCCAGAAACCTCCAAGGACATAAGAAATGGAGATAAAAATTTATGAACAGGATATGAGTTGGGACTGTAAGTAACAGAAAAGCTTCTAATTTTGAGTGCTACGCACTGAAATGCTTTCTCCCCATCAATAATACAAGATATTCAAGATGTAAAGGCACTGCAGCCAGTATTTTCGAAGGCTGTCCATGAAGCAAACCTTGCAGATAAAGATAATATCTCCTAAACCTGGGGGGACAGAGAGAAAAAACACACACCAAGAAAAGCTTTCAGGAATAGAAACTTTCATCCAGGTCTTCACCACTCACCTGCAAACTTACCTGTTTTTCCTGCTGTATCAGATAATCTCATAAAAGATATTCTTTGTCTCCAAAGAAACTTATCTTACTTAAGCTGAACTTTTCAGGTTAGAAATAAAGGGCATGACATCGCTGCTTTAACACTGTCTCAGAAGACATCACTGCTGCACATCACAAAGAAACGGTCTGGCTCCTACTCCCATTGAAGTCAAGAGCAAAACTCCTACTCGTTGTCGTGGAGAAGGATCTAATCAAAATTGTTATTATCCTTTTGCCTTCCGGCCTCTTGCAGGAGGCAATAAGGATTATGTTTTTAACCCACTGAATTACTAAAATATGGTTAAAAATAAAAAAGAGTATTTTAAGAGACTATTGGAGGGTATAGCAATTTATTCCACATAAATTAATGGCATCTCAGAATGTTTGAAGACTGAGCATTAAGTAGAAGCAGACACTTGCAGTTCTACAATATGCTGTTTCCTTTTAAAAAAAAGTTGTGTACGACCTGTTCCTTCCATTTATCTTGTTTGTTTTTTTTTTTTAAAGACACTGCTGGCAATGGAATTGGTCATTAAAAGACATCCCACAAATATTTACACTCAGGAGCTGCTGGTGTCAATAAGAACAGTTTCCTCAGATACCTCCTCAATAAAGACTTTGCTGGCCCTGTCTCTGGGTTTCACATCTGGTATTTGGTAGAACATTAATTCAGGCTCAGAAAACCAACGCTTTTTTAACTCTGCATCTTTATACATTATCTATAATCTCAGAGAATGAAAAATAAGTGGCCCTTAAAAGAGCACCTATTTCTGTATATTCATAATCTCAGGCTTTGATTTATTTGAGCAAGTGGGGTTTGGACATGTAGCCCAAATGTCCAGATGCACCTGAGAGAACTAAATCAACAACCCAATTTTGCTGCTGTGCAATTTTGGCATACTTGTGCTGACTTCAGCAGAGCCAGACCAATGACAAATGTGGTCCGTTAGACTCACCAGGGCCAGCAGAGCTGATCAGAGTCACATGGGTGCCAGCTGGTTTGTCTGCACCTCTGGAGAAGATACTACAGCCACCAACTTCATTCAGCATCTCCTGCTGTACTTCCTCCCTAACACAGGACTTCGGGCAGACGGGCTTCCCTAGTCCCCATCCTATCCTCTGGGAGGAAGAAGTCATGCCAGCACCCTTCCTACTTTTCCACATATGAACAGAGGGAGCATCGCACAGGCCTGCAAGGTGCACTGTCAGTCCCAAGCCAGGGCTGGGTCATGTCACAGTTTAATGGCCTCCATCCTGAAGTGCTGGATGCAGCCCAGGACATGTATTTTTCTAACTCTTCAGCACAGTGGTCAGACTGCAGCCCTCCCACTGCCCAGGGCGAACAGGATTGCCCACTGAGTGTGCAAGGCAGTGCGCTGCACATCCTGAGAGAGCACCTGCTGGGGACAAACACCACAGGAGAACTCTGGATGGAGAAACTGTCCCTCTCACTGCCCCACACGCTGGAGGGCTCCTTCTTACAAGAGGAGAACTTGAAACACCAATACGAGGAGCACTTCCCATCAACTGGAATGTTAGTGGGTTTTTTGGGGTAACCTCAAGTTACTTATAACTTCAACATGAACAGCCAAGGCTTAGTCTAAATAGCTTCTGCTTCACGTGACTCTCTCTCTGGTATTTAAGAGCCCTTAGTATCAAACCAAAGGATGTTGGATGTGATGTCAACAGGAGACCAAGTCTGGCTTTCTCTTTTATTTTAGCACAAAGAGAAGAATATCATACAGAAAACCTGTTACAGAGAAATGAGTGGGCCTACGGATAATATCCTTGTTGTTTGGCCATTTGGACAGTCCTCACTGCCCCATACCACATCTGGGGTGCTGTTCTCCTCAAGGAATCTCTGCTGTGGGAGCTCTGTGCACTGCTGAATCCTGCTGCACTTGCTGTTCCAGGTAGTGGAGTAAGAGAGAATGGTAATGGTGTGTATATGTGAGCAGCGCCGCAAAACAACCTGAGCCACACAATCTGACACTGGGAACTAGAGAATCAGGACACCCTGGTGCAATGACACTTGGATTTCTCCAAGAGATCAGGTACCTTACTACAATTGTTTATTTTCTGGGCTGCAGCAGATCACTTTTACAAGAGAAACAGACCAAAAGAGCTGCAATTTTAAAGATGGAAGCACAAAAGACTCCACTGTGTAAGTGGTGATCACAGCTCTTTTACCTTTTAACTGTGTAAATGAAAATGCTCAGTTAGTTTTGTCTGTTTACAGGGCTTCTAAAAACACCAGCTCACATTTGACAGAGAAAAGACGTGTCCAAAAAACAAAAGCTTTTTTTAGATTCAACGGAAATAAAGAGGTTCTTCAGAAAACGGCTCAACGACATGTGACCCTCGCAGCCCTCCTGAGATGCTCATCTACAGTCTCTGCTCTCTGCAGGAGGAGAGCAGGGTGTGCACACTGCCTGCAAGCAGTAATGACACACAAGGGCCTAATGTTAGTTAGGCAATGCAGGTCTTTGGGCTTCTGATAAAATTCTCTCCGTTATTTTGTTCATGCCACATGGAAAGTCACTATGAATTAGTACAGGCTTGGGAACCATTACATAAACTCATGCTGTTCCAATGAAATATTCTGATAAGATGTAAAACCATCTTTTTGTTGCCTTTTTTTCCCCCCAGATTCTCAGTAAAACACAACGGTTGTGCTTACATTTGATACTTTCTTTTGAGGATTTAGTTTGAATTGCCCTGCAACTGTGAAAAATTAGGTAATGTTCAGGTTCAACACATGCCTGAGCTTGCAGAGACGAGCCTGAGACAAACAGTCTCATTCCTTTGTGCAAGATACCACAACTGCAGTGTGATGAGCAAAGATGTGATTCGGGGCAGTCCAGAAAGTGATGCAACAGAGTGAGACCAATAAATGGGTGAAGAGCTTTTCTGTGAATTGTGTACAAGGCTAAAAGAGGGTTATAAGGAAGACCATCAAGATAAAAAGGAGGGCTGACCGTGATCTGGATGTGCCCTTAGAGTCACGTGGAGAAGATGGAAAGAGAACAGAAGAATAAGAACTATTAAAATTCAAAAGGTTGGAGATGTTTATTCAGCCTTGGTCCAGGACTGCTCCTGCAGCCTGTACTTTAAGTCTGATCAGCTTACTAAAATGACATTTAGACAACCATTATGTATTGCAAGAAGGTATTCTGTTCTCCATTTATGCAAGAATACAACTTCTAGTGATAAACTGTAAGCAGCTCAAAGGCAGCTGAAAGTACCAATATTCTGAGTACCGAGAGAATTGGATTACTACTTATTTCTAAGGGCAGACAGGACCTTACCTACTCCTTTCAGCCTGCAGCTCACAGTCTGCACTGAATTTCCCAGTTACATTGCTGTGATGAGCTCTTGGTAAGAACAGACAGCACACTCAACATCTGCCACCAAGACTATTTAAGCTCAGACTGACACCAGTGAATTAAAATGCAGAATCAGCTCCCCTCAACTTCCCTGCTGCTCTTTGCAAAGAGCACCCACCAAACAGCTTTGTCTACACTTTTAGCTCAGACCCCTAAATCACTCCTTCCCATTAAAGTTATTGGATTTGGCCTCATTACAGCTTTGAAAGACCTGTCTCTTCCTGACCATTTAACTTTTTGCCTAATGAATCACATTCAATGGCATGCAGAGGCTGACAAGGAGCAGCTAAAAGAAGTACCCTGTACTCACTGAAACCAAAGCTAGACCTTTTCTCACTGGACATGTATTAATACCAAGAGCAGGGCCCCTGGTAGCTTCCATTCGAGAATGATGACAACTGGAGTCTTGCTGATAAAAATATTCACACCTCGCCTGTTTCTCTCCCTGCCTTTCACAAGTACACACGAGACAAGGCTTACATGATTATTGGAATTCTTTTTAACATCTTGAGAAATACAAGCATTACATCTGCACTGCAGCCTGACACAGTTATAACACAGCATTTCAGAGCTGGTGACAAAATGCACTCTGAAATACTCAGCAGAGAGACTGCTGCTCTCCACAGTGAAATACTGCTTACTCCAACTGTGGACACGTACTCCAGAAAGACTTACATCTTCACACAAAGATAAAAAGAGCTATGACCTCCAAGAGAGAAATGAGAGGCTGCAGTAAGAGCAGCAATGTTGTGGCCAAAAGAAACTGCCCCCAGCACACAGATACAGGCAACACATGTCCCAGTTTTTACTCCATTCTCCACCCTAGAAAAGAAGATAGACAAGAACCAACTACATAAAAGAAAAAAAAAAAACAAACCTCAGAACAAAATCTTACTTCATCATGACTGTGCAGTGTCACTAGACAATAACCACTGGATAAAGCAGAAATGTTATTTACCAGCTCTTTTTGCATTGTTTTTCACTTGAGCTGCTCAGATAAGCAAAAGCTGTCTGCACCCATTACACAAACCCTCCTCTGAACAGATAATGCCAGGGTGCAAGTGGAAAATCCAGGGATCAGCATTTCTTTGCATCTGTGCTGTGTTGCATATTCATATATTCCATAAACAACCTCAATAAAACATTTCAACAAAAGAGAGCAACAAATCCTCCAGCAAGGTGAGCATGTGGTGACTGACAGATAAGTAATCAGCACATGTTGCAGAGAACATTCTTGGCAACCGTGAACCCTAAATTTGAAGTGTGAGAAGAAAAAACTGCCACGTCGTAGATTCAACTTGCAGTGCCTGTACTCAGCAGCTTCTGGAGAGCTCAGCTCACAATGCCAATCGGATATTTCCCACAGAAAACAAGACACCTGCACAAAAACATTGGCAAAAAACCCAATGCATTTTTATTTTCACTTAAGTTTCTACCTCTGTGCCTCCATTGTACGGCCCAGAAAATGTACGTATTCTCTTTGTTTAAAACACCATCAAAATACATAACCCATGTACATGCAGACATAGGAGGAGTCCTGTCAAACTATCTGGGTTTGTTTGAACAAGCCCCAGGGATTCATTAGGCAATCCATCCAAGTAAAGTCAAGATGCACAGCATTTCCAGAGCCCTGGCATGACTGATACAAGACCAATGAAAACAGAAGACCCACCTTGCAGTGTCCTTGTCACGTTGTCAGTCACAGGATACTTTATTTCAGGTTTTCACAATCTGAAACAAAACAAAAGCTCTCAGTTAGTGGCAGCTATTAAAGTGAAAAGGCTTTCATTTTACTAAATTAATTAAAAATCCATAAATTGCAATGTGATTAACAAAATGCCTTCCTTCCCTGCGTTTAGTAATATGTGCGAAGTTATACCAAACTCTCCTTTCAAGCGACTAGAATCTTTCTTGCCATTATAGCTTATATCCCACCTTATGCATCAGCCCATGTCTTACTGAAGAGCGTGGGTCTTCAGAATGACTGTTCTCATACAAAGTGGATATCCACGGAAAAGCTGACTGTACTGAAGCACAGGCTACCCTGATGGTTTCTGTCAGGATCAGAGTTTCATAGAAACAATTAAACCCTTTCCTTTACAGAAAAAAGATGATCTGTAGGCAAAAGACCTTTCATGTATCTAGATTCACTGGGAATAATTTGCCAAAAATTACAAAATATGGTAACAGCAACAACCAAAAGCACAAGGAGTCAGCAAAAACGAGGATAATATGACTTAATTTACCAAAAGCTTCCTTGTTTCCAGGAATCCCACAGTTACACCACACAGTAAAAAATGATGTGCTAACAAGCTGCAGACCAGACTGATGGGACCTATAAACTGAAAATCAGGTAATGCAGTATCATGTACCACAGAAAAGCTGCAACATGGAAGTGATACTGAGTAGTCAGGAGAATTCTCTGGTGCTCCAGCTGTTTTACTGCAGGACCTGAGGCAAGTCCTTAACTACTTTGTGCTCAAGTTACTAACCACACTTTACAATGAGTATAGTATCATCACAACAGCATAAATGAGGATTAATTACTGCTTTGCAAATCCTGGGAAAGGCCGGGCAAGGGAGAAGCACCTATAAAGTACAAATCATGGGCATTTACAAATTGCACTGAATTGCCCAAGAAGGAGGGAGGACAGAATTCCCTTCCCAGGTTCAAGCCAACAGCTTTTCCAGTCTATCATCCTTAATCAGCATGAACCCACTCTCAGAATTAATTTCTGCCAGAATGTGAGTGACAAAACTCACAGCTCAACAAAGCTTATATTTAAGATACTCATTGCTTGACGGGGGAAGGATGGGGAGAAGATAAATGCTAGCAGGAATACTCTGTAGTTTTAGTGAACTTTGCTATGTCTCACAGTATCCATGAGCATAGGGGTTGTCACTGAAAGCAATGGGAGTCTGATTTCATACAACTTAGACATGAAGCATTTTATTTCACAGAAAGGTAGAGAAAGGTAGATTTAGTGTCTTGACAAAGTTAACAGGAAGCAGTGGCTGAATCATGAGCAAAAAGCAAGGACACCATCCCTACCTTCTGCTTTTAAGCATGGGGCAACTTGCTGAAAGCACAAAAAGACTTAAGTCCCTATTGCACACTGTTGTCATAACTGAGGATAAAGATGGAGGTGTAACCAGGAGAACTGCAGAAGAAAAGTCAAGCTCAACTATATCTTCTTTCCTTCCAATACCAGAAAATGAAAAGTCAGTTCTTACAATACACTGGCCAGGCGTGGTCCCTATTACCTTTGGTTAATTCCATATGTCTGAGAAGGAAATCAGCTCTAAGCCGGTTAGACTTGCTAAAGGAGATTTGTCTAAGGCCCCACCCCCAGGTACAGAGAAATGCACCAAAGATTCGTCATTCTTTAGGAAGATGCTACTTGTCCAGATACTCTTAGTAATGGTCAGCAAAATACAACCATCTAACAACTCATACATAATATTCCCCTCTTGAGCAAAACCCCATTCAGCACCTCCCAATCTCCAAGGAGCTCCCAGTCCATATCCAAAGTAAGAGATGAGTAGAGGCTGTACCAGCAGGATTCCTTTTCTCAAGCTTCTGATGAGCAAATGATGGACATGCACACAACGCTGGCACCTCCAGCAAGCAGAACTTTCAGCATCTTTACATCCTGGTCCACAATGTTTACTCTCTAGAGACTCCAGACTCATTCTGCTATCTTTGGGCATGCTAAAAGAAGAACAGACTTGTTGCTAGTAAGATAAAATGGCCATGAAACCCCAATCAGCTATTTACTTTCCTGCTAGTTATGCTCAGTTAACTCTGCCTTAGGAACAGCAAGATTTTCCAAATCACAGCCCTGATTAATGCAGCCTGTGGTGAACATCCAGGACACATTTAGGAAAAGACTACTAATAAAGTACCATGCCAACTGTTTGACTCAGAAAATGAGATTAGAACTGCTACATGTTGGCATTTTGACTTCTGAATACTTGCTGGCTAATAAAACCAGGAGCTGTCTTTAAAGCCTATACTGAACAAAATTATCTACCCCTTTCCTGAAACTACAGTGGCATTTGCTAACACTGTCAGCTTTTATGTGAAGTCTGTGCTCCTGCAAGGAGTCACGCTGGCAGCTCTGGTCCTTCACTAACTGTTTTCCAGTAACATCCAATAGGAAAATAAAGTTGCCCAGTATTTTCCATCTTTCAGCATACACCTACCCCAAGAGATGGGCATGTGCTATGAAGATAGCTGTGCCTATCCAAAATATTCCCTGGCACAGCTGGACACACCTTCCAACACCCTGGGTATGGTTCACTTCAGAAGATGGAGCTGGTTTGGCTAAAAGGGAGGAACTGTTTGGAAACCTGAAGGCGGGAGATAGATTGGGTAATGGCGATCACAAAATGACAACACCGACTATTCAAATATAAGGAACAAACAAGTAGAGCAGATTAAGGGTAGTGAATCTTGAAGGAAAAAAAGATTTTAAGCAACACCACACAAGTCAGCAGGGCTTTGTGGGAGGCCAAAGAAGTGCAGAAAACCTACAAGTGCTGGAGATGAAATAAAGCTACAAACAAAAAGTAATCTATGGGAAAACAAAGCTGGGACATGTTTTATTCTTAAAAAAAAAAAAAAAAAAAACCAGAAACACAAAACAAACAAAAAAAACACCAACCCAAACCAATCACACACTAATGAATGAAACTCACAGGAGATGAGGGAAGTCCTAATGCACTGCCTGGAGGCAAGCAGAGAACCACCAACCACCATAAAAAGGAAAGAGGATGACAACCACACAGAGAACTAGAGACCTGTCAGGCTAACTCAGATTCCCAAAACAAATTGTGAATTAATTATAAATATCTGAAAGACAGTTAAATGACCAAAATCAGCAGATCTACTTCTGTAAAAGACCAACCAAGTCAAACTGGTCTGATCTAGTTTTCTGTTACAGTTTATCAAACACTGGAAAAGGACAGCGCATGCTTGTTGCACTCTCCAGGGGGTTGGATGAATGCTCAGAGGGGTCAGCCTGAGGCTCACTTCTTTGCAATATTTTATGTGACTAACCACAAGAAAGCACTGATCTGAGAGAGTTTACAAGTATTTCATTAGGTTCCAAGTCATCCAAAAATCAATGCCATGAAACTCACTGATTCAAAGTGCTATAGAGGCAGCAAAAAGAAATACTTCCACACAGAGCTTCATCCACCAACATCTTAGCTGAGTCCCCATAGGTTGAGCCCAGGTACACACCATTGCTGCAGTGCAAGCCCACATTCCTCTCTGCTGTGCTGACTCTTAGGTGGAGCAAGTCACACTCCAAGTGAACAACTGGATATCCAACTTCCACAGCAGTTTTCCAGAGCTCTTCTGTCAGAGCTATCAACTTCATACTATTAATTGTTGTCTGACACACAGACATGCCTTAGCAGAGGAGATAATCCTCCAAAGTATAAAGCCAGCAGTTGTTCAACATGTCTGAAAGACTTGCAAAGGAGATTTAGGTTCATCTAACTAAATTAGGAACCTTCTCAATCTGTACATTACCTTCACTGGACAGTCAAAAAGAACCAGGTAAACAGGATGGAGGTATGTTGGGGAACCTGCCTCCACAACCAAGGTCTGCATTTTACCTCCTGCAACATCTTCCAACCTTGTGCATTCACCTTTCTTTGATCTGCCCACTGCAGATAATGCATGGTCCAAGATTTTGGTTGTTCACCTGCCTGCATGGGATGAAGCTGAGCAGCAGGAGCTGTGGATGTATTCTGGGGCCTTGGCCCTGAACTAAGCTAACTCACATTTTGAACTGAGGTTCATATTTGAAGCCTACTGGTACAGCAGCCTGCTCATACAGTCTGTGTGGAAGAAGAACAAAATAATCCTCCATTTTTTTAAAAAGTCAGGTTTTTCAAACCTCACTTCATCTCTAACTGGCCTAAGATCTTTCCTCATCTGCTGTGGTACTTTTGAAAGCCTCTCTTACCACATGTAGTGAAATGGAAAGTTTAATGAGTTCTAATAATTCCAGGATATTTTAGATTGAGCCATACATAACAGAGCTAAGTGGCAGTAATGTAACAGGTCTATGGGGCACCTTCCCTGCTGTACAAAAAAGGAGCAGATACACATTCAACACCTTTAATGCAAGCTGAGAGCCTAGTTTTCCAGGAGCACATACCCTTTTCAACCTTAATCTCCCAGTTTCAGGGACAGGAATTCACACCAAAAGTACACTATGCACTGTCAGTATTTCTGCACTAACAGAACCTCAAAGTTTCTGTTTAGTTCTCTGACTGATCCTGTTACACATTTTTTAATGCTTAAACACATATTCAAAGGTGCGACTCAAAACACTTCAAGGGTACCAACACCACAAGAAAATATGCAACAAAAACCCCTGATGCTCCACCACTGCTCTTATTCAAGTAAATCCTTTATCCTCATGACAAGGTACTTCTGCTGGTATGAACCTACAAATTCTGAATTGTTTTCCTCTCATTCATAGGCAATGTCTTCCTCATTGCAATTCTGATTTCCAGGAAGTTTATCCAGGATCTACACAGTTACAAGTAGAATTAAAACACATCCTTTTCTTATCTGCTCTTACAAATTTTCAGTTTATTGGCATCAACACTGTTAAGAGTTAACATGGTTGAAAGCTTCCTGTGAGTAAAAGAATTGCCTGAAACTTTTTTCTTCTTCCATGAGATTTCATACTCAAAAGCCTGACTCCTTGGTGGGACAGACCAGCACAGCTCTACCAAAATGCCAAGAAATGCCACTGATTCACAGGAGCTAAGGATCCATCTTGGACATTTATCTCAGGAAACCATAATGTGAGTTATTCTCTTCTCCGCAGTGATGAGAATACGCTTGAAAAGTATCTCTGCTTTCTTTTCCTGCCGGAGAATCTACACTACTATCTTCCCCTTCTCTCCCAAAATAAGTCCTTGAATGTTTCTCCTGTTACTCTTGCAATATCTGGTCCTGAGCCCACAATGCAATTTAGAGCTTCGCCACTGACCACCACCTGACAACCACATTACCTATGCAGCCCTGCCAATCACAGCTTTTCAAGAGGAAGTATTAAAGGAAGTGTCCCTCTGCCTTACAGGTTCTTACTACTTCAATGGCCAAACACCTCCCAGTCTACAACCTTCGCCTTCCCAATTCCTATACAATACAGCCAAGGATTAGTTACTGCAGTACAGAAGGGTAACTGAGGCACAGAGAAATTATGTTATTTACTGCAAGTTCCCAATAAAGTCTTTGGAAACAGGTACAGACCTCAATTCAGATGACATTCACCACACAGCCTCAGCTGATGCTAAAGGTGCTTGTCAAACAAGGCTCACACCAGCTATACAATTTTGGAAAGTCCACAAGCAGCACTAGTTCAAGGCTAATAGTTTAAAAAAAACTCCTTAAATACCACCATAGGCAGCTTCTTTCAACAACCTGCAAATCAGAGATATAATGCAAAGCGTCAATAATAAAGAGATGAAAAAACCCAGCAGCCAAGCAGCACTCCTTTTTAAAATCAAGTTCAATTTAAGGCATTCATATCAGAAATCCATGAGAGTTCTTCTGGAGTTTCTAAGTGTCCCACACATGAAGGATTACTTTGGGAAAGTTTATTTCTTAATTAAATAATGAATCAATTCAATTTGTTGTAATCTAAGCTTTAAACACTCAAGTAGGTTGATTTGATAAATATGAATCTTGAATAAAGTAAAAAGGCTCTGCCATTCTAGACATGAAAAAGTTAAAGAATTAACTCTTCTGTGCAGTTTGAACTCCAGCTTCCTGATGCACAGGTTTTAATCATATGACCTTGTATCTTTTGAAAAAAATATGTTGCTCCTCACTCTTAAAGAAATTAAAGCAACTCCAGGGAAGAAGAAGGTATCAGTAGGACAGCTCCCTCTGGCACCACGATTCGAAGGAACGTAATAAAACCAGAACTGGGGATAAGCAGTGGAGTGTGCAGGTGTGAGGAGGATGGCCTTAGAGCCAAAGTGGAACATCCCAGGAAAGAAAACTGTTTCTTTCCCAGCCTCTGCCCAGGTGTCCTACCCCCATCTCTGTGCTCAAACTGCTCCCAGAGGGTCAGAGCAGAGTGTCGATGATCCCACAGGGAACCCGAACAGCTTCCACTGGACACCTACGAGTAGGGTTACTTGGACACTGGAAGTTTTTTCCACCTCCAGAATGAAAGTGCACCTCCATTTCACTGCAGGCTTCAGAAATATAAATTCCTAAACACGTGACACAGCAAGATAATTTAACAATGGCTGAAATGGAGAAGTCAGTATTTTCAGAGCAGTCTTACATAGTTTGCATAAAGCAAGAAGAATGAAGACATGCACTGAAAATACAGAAGAAAAGTAAAAACACTGAGTAGCAGTTCCCAAATGGAGCAACATCCACACCATGCACTTAATGAGGTGGGAGTTCTGTGGAAACAAGTAATAATGTGATCCCATAATTAAAGACTGCTTTGTAATATGTAGGCAGAAGGCTGCCACAAAGACTGCGCAAACACCCTTTATTCCAGTATTTCCTGAAGTGAGCCATTTGCCTCGGCAATGTTAAAAGGTTCCTTTAACAGCTTTTTCAGTCTGTGATACATCATGTAGATGGAACTGAGGTCAAGTGCATTAAGAATCTGAGTAACATTCTGTGCTGTAACATGACAAAAGAAGCACTGTCTGAGCTGCAAGGGCTGACTAGCACTCAATCTATTTCTACAGTCATACTAGAAACACATGTGGAAGTGTACAGAACTTGGAACTCATCTAAAAAACTTTTAAAATAAACAGGGTGTTTAAATTCTGAATAAAATATATAAATACTAAGTCTTTGGTGGCCTCCTAGGTCCTGTATGAACGAGAGTGGCATCCCAGAAACAGCACATTAACAGCACTACCCACTCTAAAGGTTAGTTGGGGAAGGCAAGGACACATAGCAGGGTTTTCTGTCTGCCTTACCAAGAGACCTCAGTCACAACTAACAATGGCAAACTCACTCAAATCTGGCTTAGAAACTCCATTTTTTACGGATTTATTAACTTTTAATTAGTAGGCACAGGCATCACTCTAGTTTTAAATAATTCTTCCCTGGGAAGTGACATTATCTCTATTGTATTTGTATCCCAGCCAAGGAAGAATGCACCTTTTCCTTTATTAATAGGGCTGGCAGTAACATAATTAATGAGTAGCTTTGAATGTGATCTTTAAAACCCTCTATTTGGGATTGGAACACTGATTGTAATTACAGGTGCTGAGCAAAGAGCTTGTCTTGGTACATTTCAAAATGCTACATATATAATTCATCCCCAGCTTTTTTTTCAAGACAGAGATTTTCAGAGGTTCAAGAGGCTTTCAGAGTGGAGGGATTTGATTTAATAGGGACTGGTCACTCAAAGCAGATGCTCAGAAAAGTGCTCCAACAACCCTAAATTGACCGCTGTGGCAACTATTCCTATAAGCACAAAAAGAAAACTGGGCACTGACATAGCAAGCTGTGATTCCGGAATGTAGTCCTTCATCACTTCAGCAGCCCTGTTAACCGAAGTGGGTCTTACCACATAACCATTTGCAAACCCAAGTCGTACCGAGCACAGGGCTGAAGGGATCCCATGCAACATTTCCACTGACACTTTTTTGTTCTGGAATAATGTCTTTGACAGCCTGGGATTTTTTTCAAAAGATACAAGGAAAGCACTTGAGAGTGAGCAAGTACAGCTGCAGCATGAAATACGTTAGAATACACTTGTCAAAACTCTAGATCATGTGTTGGTTTGAGATAAAGTGTCTGTCAACGTTAACCTAATCACACAGGCAGAGGCCACTTGGAGTCATTATATTCAGGATTCATAAAAGAGAGCAGAGGTTTTACGAAAGCTGCACAACTTCTGATCCTCAGTATTTGGGTGTGCATGTATGTACATATGTATCTGCATGTACATATTTACACAGAGAAGTTACACAAACTTTTTTTTTTAAGAGAGATAGGAAAGGAAAGCACATGGAAAAGGAGAGGCAGCCAGGACACGAACATCCAAAGAGCAAATATATTAAAAACTAAACATCTTATTCAATTATAGTAGGTTCTACAAGCATTTTCTGAGCACTGGCTCCTACAAGCACAAGACTACTACTGAATCAGAATGACCACCTTCCACTCCAAGATGAAACCAAGAGCACAACTGATTTGAGCCTTCATGCCACGTCAATTTATACCTGCAAAGCACGGAGCCATGGTCCCACTTTTAAGGAGATTTCTGTTTCTTTAATCCTGTCATAGTAACTTTGACACTGATTCCCTCTGCAGTGGCTGAAGTGAACACCAACTCAGGAAAACGCCTTGTGTTATCTGCCAAAGACTGAATCAAGCTAATCAGCAGTTTGCCAATGCATGCTGATGTTGACACTTCAAGGATCACAAAATATTTAGTTCAACTGTTTAATCCTTTAATGCTGCTACCCATCAATCACAGAGCTCACTATAATTGCAGGTTTCAAAAAGTACCAATAAGATCATTAACAGAGCAATGCAGAGGATAGCACAACAAGAAAAGGACTTCATCAGATGCCAAATCCTTTCTATGCAAAGCCTAATGCCTGCAGACTCCTCATATGCATCAATGTCAAACCACAGGCTGAATCACCTGCATGTGGTTCCCAAAGGCACAAGCTGCAAGAGCACACTGCAAGCATAAATCATTTCCTAGGTGCAACACCAGTCCCTAAATTTAGGTACAGGCACCTCAATTTGCAGAGGCTGAGTCCGGAAACTTCCTTGCTGGACATTTGAGCCAGGGATCCAGTTCTGTTGCTCACCTCTGGTAAACCTCTTTGTCTCCAGCAGCTCGTTCTGACCCTCCTGAAAAGAGCCCAGAACACACAGGAGTTGCAGGAAACTTGACTTAGCTCTGCAGTCTCACTGTCCCCTTCCACACTCACAGCTGTAGCTTTTCTCCACTACATACAGTGAGCACACAGTTTTCCAGAAAGCAATTTACCCTCTCTTACTGTAAGTACTATCATACCCAATTTTCAGCTTCTGTCTGCATTATACTAGCTTTATGTTTCAGGCTGTCCTCCCTTTCACCCTTTGCAATTTACTGGGCAGCATTTTGCAATCTCTCAGCAATGCAGACAAATCAGTTCCTACTGTTGTTCCTCCATAGGTCTTCTTGAGTAACATTAGTGAGACATACACTAGCTGTGGGTAGCTGGACACCTTTGGCCAAGACAGATTGAGGCAGACACTCTATAGGATACTCAGGCAACAATCTTTAGGGTGCTAAATTATGTGAAAACTATATAGAGAAAACAAATATATGTTCTTCTGTCCAAGTCTAAGGATTTTTCCCACTTCCTCCCTTCATATGCTAAAAGTGGGATCTTACCCAGACACATTGAACTCAGGAACACTGTAGAATATATGGCCCCTGCATAAAAACGTGGGACACATCAGGAAGCACATGTGCTGTCAGGTAACCCCAATATGGGTGTTTACACCAGTTAATGTCAGTGTTAAAATGAGCTGTCTCCGTACTCAAGTAACTATCATCGTCCAGTTGGACAAACTCCAGTGTTACAGAATTTCTCCCTCAGGTTTCCATACTCAGTAAGTTGTTCTGCACCTATTCCTCTGACTTCCCACTGTATCCTTGCAATCCTTAGAGTACCTTTCCCCTGCAACCATTTAACTGTAGCAGTGTGCTGGCATAAGGCCAGCTACTGTCACCCTGGTGGGTGCTTTTTTTTCCTACTGCTTCCAGAAGTCTGAGGAAGATGAAAGCCAAGGGCAGCAACAGTAGTAGTACCATCACTACTGAACAGACAAGAATTCCATGATTTCTGCTCTCTGCTTAGCACTGACATCTCAACTGTTCCACAGTACAAAACTCAAGATATAAAACACTCACAGTTCAATACAAAGATTACTTTCCCTGTCAGCTGACTGCAAAAGAGTCATGCCATACATGGCCCTCAAGCAGACATGGGATGTGTGCACTAGAGAGACAAAATGTCTGTGCTAAAACCCTACAGATAATGTGGCACAGCTATAATTATCTCACATAGACCCTTTCTGCACTTGACCATGGAAGAAAGAACATTCAACAGAGCAAATCACCACACAGTAATTAACAAAGAGCAATCCACTCCAATGCAGTCACGGTTACATTGAGCTGATGATGTCTTTAAGGCTAAGGCCTATTTTGCACTGCCTCCAGATCAAAGGCAAATATGCCAGCAGTAATGGTAACTGAACTGAAGAACTGAGTAATTCTGCCCTAAGGAGAGAGCATTTGGTAAAGGCTGAACCAAAAGCCAGAACATCTCCAGTAAGAGAAAGCTTACCTGCAAGTCACTTGAGCACTGTGGATAGATCTTGTCAAGCACAGGTGAGTTATCTGGCCTAGGCAGAGCAGAGGATGCCATCATGATAGCATGGCAGGTCTAACATCACTGCAGTAGAACTAAGTGGTGCTGTGGGCAAGCACAACCACCAGCAACACATTCAGCACGCAAGACTTGGCTGTGTGGTCACAGCCAGTGTGTTTTCTTTAGTTCACATTTACTCAGCAAGTACTACTCTTAAGACAAGGCACAGAACCAAAGCACAACTTCCCAACAAATGAAATATTAAACCAGGTAAACAAGACAAGCAAAGAGAACAACCTTGCCATCCCCGTAAGGGAACGTTTTCATTTGTCCTTTCCTTGAAGAATTAATGTTGGGTAAATAAAAAAGAACCAGTGGTAGCTGGGGGTTTATTCATTTCCACATGTTTTACCTTTACAAGAAAATAATTTTCATCATCTTATCTATCCAGTGTTGACTTTGATGGTGTGAATGGACAGTTTTGCTTTCACCATTCATACCAATTCTGGTTCCACTCAAAATATTCACCTATATATTTTATCCCTGTCAACCTGTAAATCATCTGAATTATTCAGTAAACTGCTATAACAAGGATTCCTTTAGAGAAGGTTTGCTAAACATGGCACATATGGAATTCATTCAGTAAAGGATTTATTTTCTTGTCAGATTAGAAAATAAATTGATAAAATCACTCTTGCTTTCCAAGACAAGGGATGTGTTACACTAATTCTTTATACTTCTTCGCTTCAGGTGAGAGATTTTCAAAAACACGGGAGCATGTACAGACCACAGAATGCAAATTCCTAATCACCCCTCAAAAAAAAACAGTAAACCTTCTAATATTCAGTGCCTTGAGAACAGAGTAGCAAGACTAGTTGTATCCAAAATAGGACCTAGAACTGGGTCTTATAAACCGCATTCTCTGATCACCTGTAATTCATCAAGCAAAATCTAAGACATTTCTGCAATCAAGAAGGAAAAAATAAGCTACATTTTGCTGCATAGAGAGGATCTTCTCCTTGCATGTACCTAGCTTGGATGACCCAGGAGGTAACATACATACATATATATATATACACACACACATATCTTAAAAAACAGTACTAGCTGCTTCTCTGCAAAACCACTAGCTGGATATCCTTCCTGCTTCTCCCTTCTTAGATGCCTGGAAAATCATTGTGATTTTACAAGCGAAGAGACCACAACTGTCCAGCTGAACACACAAGCAGCAGCTTTTGGACAGCTACCAAATACATCTTTACTTGGGTCAGGGAAAACTGTCCCAAACCCCGGGGTGGGGACCCCAAGCCTTCCACTTCCATGGCACTGTGGGTCAGCACGGAGCCGCTCTGGCACGACGCCATGGGCAGCGGGAGCAGGCCTGGCCCATGGCCGTGCCAGTGCCCCACTGGCACAGAAGAGCATCCTGCACAAAGTACGGGGAAGGCAGCTCCCTCTTGCAGCAACAGCAACAGCCTCTGAAGGAAAATAGAAGTGAAAAGGTGGTTATGGTCTGGCTAATCCTGTAATCAAATAAACTTCTAACATCTCTCTGATGATGTGCAATACTGGTAGAAGAATTATGCAGCTTTTGTGAAAAATTATAAGTTAAATTTGCTTTTCTTCTGGGGTTTTGTGGGAAATTCTATTCTTCAGCTCACAAACAAAAGATTTCAATTTTTCTTGATAATACTTTTACAAAAGTTTAAAGCTCACCAAAGCAGCAATCTTCCAATTAAAAAATGTGGTACTGGTTACATTTAATCATATTAAGGTATTTAAAACAACAAAAAATGTCATTGGAATTCATTCTCTCACTGCAAGTACCTCACCATGTGTTTCCAGAGCCTTGCCCATCTACTACAGTAGATGCTCCACACCAAGAAACTAGACTTCCAAATCACCTAATATTGCAGGAAAGCATACACTCACACTCACGAATTATGCTTTATAACAGGAAGAAGAGCCTATAAATTGCATGTGCAAATTCCAAAAGACAGATTATGTTCAACACCAGACAACAGCTAAGGAAAAATAACCAGAATAGCTAGAATTATTCATTCAAACTGCATGTTGCAAGGGGAAATAAAGTATTTTCATATTGTGGTCCGTTTCACAATAATATAACCATCCATGTTCTCTTCCAACAACATACGGCCAAAAAAAGGGCATAAGTCTGGTTATTATTATATTAATAACAATTTCTGTGCTTGCAAGTGTCCTTCTGAAAAAGTGCACAATGCCCTTTTTCTGCAAAGGTCGTGGGGAAAAAGAAAATCAAATATCTCAGTACTTTCTTGCTGTAACCAAAATGGCTAATTAATGGGGCTGTCTCAGCAGCTGACATAAAAATATTATCTCATTTTAGGTTTACTGCATATTTATATATTTAAAACTTTTAAGCAAATAGAGGAGAATGAATTTTTTTGATAAATCTAATTTTATCCAGATACAAAAAAAATACCATGGGAATAAACTCTTTTTCAGTTATGTCTTGTCTGCACATTACAACAGGTAAAGTCTTGGAAAAACGTATTAGATAAAACCAGCAAAAATCTATTTTGACTCAAGTCTCCTTAACTTTCGAGGCTGATTGTTTTGCTTTGACCAGATATAAAAGACTGAGATTTTTGGATTTCAAACTGCTTGCAAACAATGTGCAAGTAGTTCAGTGGAAACAAGTTTTGACATTTGTCCATCAGACACAAATGTTTCATTTTTTTTTCTAAATTAGCTCCTACAACAACATGACAAACTCTGAAAACATGTCCAACCATTTCAGTGTTGCGCAGATCAGATGCAGCAAAGAACATGATCTGCGGCTCTCCTTTAGCCTGCTGTTTGCATTCAAAAGCCAAACATGCTTAGAGTTTTCAGGATCTGTTTTCTACTTTATATACTGTCCCTGGCAATTATTGTTCCTTAGATCTCAAGTTTCCCAATGGAAATCCCGCAATTTCTTTTATCAAACATATCATAGTTTTAGTAGGAGATTCTACATTCAAACCATTAAAGGAGCTTCCTTTGCAGATAGCAGCCTTCTGGGGAAAGGTATTTTATTCACTCCTTCTGTTGTTCTTACTTTGTTGTTGATGCTACTTAATTCACTACAAACAGATGCTTGACAACTGTCTTGCCCTCTACCCCAAATGAGTGTTTTGAAACTAGAAAGGACATCAGTACTTTGGTAGGGTTTTTTTCCTGTGAGAATTTTCAGAACATTATACAGTAGCAAACCTCACCAGCTTAAAGGAAAAAAATCAGTACAATGGTATAGTGGCTGAGATGGCTATAACTTCTCCTATACTGTCTTTTTTATGGCATCTCTATCAGGTTGGCAATAGATGTAGACAAAGCAGGGCACTCCACCCAGACAACACAGCAGGAAGAAGTGGATATTCCTCAGAGTAATCACTGCAGAACTGGGAACCTGACCACAGCTTTCCTTTCTACTCTCAAATGAAAATCAATATGAGAAAAATAAGATATTTCTTAGAAGTGCATGTATTTACCTCATATTTTACACATTTAAGTGCTACATCTTTTTGTTCTGTGCTTTTCTAACTATCACACACTACAATCTCAGTGCCTGGGACAGCTGGGATATCCTACTTAGCAGTCATTTCTTGATCCTTCCATCATTTTCCATCGGCACAGCCACTCTCAGCCATTCAGGCAGCCACAATATATTACAGCATCTTACTTCCACTTACTGTCAGATGATCAAAACAATATTTTAGAAGTACACAATTAAAATATTTAAAAGGAACAACAGATGTCTGAAAAGATAAAATAAACAGAGTTAGTGGCACAGTGCCATACCACCATTCCACCTTGTCTCCCGGCTGTAAGAAGTGCACTCCCTACAGCACATGCCCTGCTTTTCAGGCACTGTTTACACCTTCAAATGGTCTTCCCAGCATGTTACTGTTTATGAAGCTTGATTTCACTTTAGGTGTTATTTGAGACAACACCTCAAAGTGTACCAGTACAAACTGTTTCAACTCTCAGTTCATAGAAATTACAGACACTGATGTTTGCCTGGCCCTCTCCCCGTACCTGCAGCGTATGCCTCCAAAACCAAAACATTTTTTAAAAAAAGCAAAGCAGTGCTGCTGCAGCCTAATCTATGCTGGCACCTACATGACCTCCAAGGTAGGGTCAGAAACACAACCAAAGTAACTCACCAGCTTTCAGACATCATACAGCATATGCCATTTCACTAGCTACATACAATCACCCTCATGAAGTTCATACACAAAACAAGGACTAGACCGAGGCTTTCCGTGATCCAGGTGTAATTCAGTGTACCATTCCTGAGAGCAGAACTCCAAGCCTTTGTTTTTATTCTTTCACAGAACTTCAGTGCCTCAGGAATACAGTTCTCTCTTAAAGCACACAGACTGTCAAATAGCATTAGTCCTTTTTTGACTTAATTTGGAAAATCCCAAATCCAGTTTTACAATTGATTTTAAACACATCTGTCATCCAGTGGGCAACATCTGCTGCACACTGCTGAGCCTGCTTCCACTGTACAGGAAGGGAGACTTCCTGTCACTGCTGCTGCCAGCTTTGGAACTGGCTTGGTTTTCTGTTAGGAGCTTGTCTTGGCCAACACACACCCACATGGTATGTGCACAAGTAAAACTAATTGTGTCACAGTGCAAAGCTAAGCCCAGCAAAACCCAGTCATGCACACAAATTTTCACTAGTCCTCCCTGCAAACCTGACTCTTCATCTAGCTCCCACTGCCATTAAAACAATGATAAGGGGATTAAAAGCACAGATGTCTCACTGCCTTCCTCTCCCCACCCTTGAAGTCTAAATATCAGGCTGGCCTGATTTATTAAAAAAAAACAAAAAAAAAACCAAAAAAAAAAAAACCAAAAAAACAAAAACACAAACCACACACACCCCCAAATAAACCTAACTTGTTTGCCAGCATGTACTACATCAGGCGATGTCAACAGTTTTAGGTAAGTCTTTAAACAGTCTCAGGCAAGTGATTTAAAGATCACAGAGAAGAACTAGATGCAATGTTTGAAGGGGAAAAGTCCTCTCCTGTTCAAATGCAGATAAAACAGAAACTGGTTGACATTAATATAAACTTAATTAGACTCTGTAATAGTTAGGTTAAAACATCACAACATCATGAACATCCTCTTTGGGTGTCCAGGCTGTCTGGCATGTTTAGGCTAATGTGCATTACTTATTACTCTCTGACCTCTCTTTCCAGGAGCACCCAGCCATGTACTATGTTTCTCAGCCTGTGGAAATGACAGGACATGTAGCTATTCAACAGGACCTAAGAACCAACACCGTGGGAAAGAGGGGAGTGGAGTAGGGAGACACCATAGCAAAAAAAAAACAATAAAGAGAACAATTCAAAAAGAAAAAGGTGAAACATTTCGATGCAGAAGGTAAACAACTACTGTAGGTCCTCTGGTAAGGAATTATTTCAATAGAAAGATGCGGCACTAGGATTGATTTGAGAGCACACCCGGGTATGGTACAGTGTGGTGAGCAGCTGGTACGACATTATGCCTCATTACCCACAAACACTAATGCAAACACCTCACACCTGATCCTCAGTCGCTTGGAGCAGAGTTCACAGTTCTGCCATTAACACAGGAGCTGCTGCAACACACTTCTTAAAAAGTACCATTAGCCAAAGTCGTATGTTTTCAGCCCCTCTGAAAGCAACTGAGACATGAAAACACTACAGTTCTGTAGACAGTTATAAGATGCCCATCAGAAAGTTTCATTTACTTTGCTGAACCTTTGCTCTTAACTCACTTTGCATGAGATCTCTGTTCCCATCATAAAGTGTTTGGAGATTCACTGCTCTTTCTCTGTCTTGAAATCACACCTGCACACACCTTGATGCAGCATATTACATCTCAACAAAAGCATATTATTTTACAGGTACAAGCTCCAGCTTAGAGCTAAATCTTACCAGGAAACCGCACAATAGCTCCCAAGGACACATTATACCATTGCTGTGGAATTTTTCAGAACTGTAGTGGGATGTGGAGTTCAGGTCTATCCACACTCAGTGGTGGGACAGACTGTACTTGTCACACAAAAGGGAGCAACCATTCGAGCTTCCAATGATGAGACTCCCTACCAAGAAGAAAATATAATAAAACATCGCTAAGTGACTCAGAAAGCTGAGCCCGAGTGAAAGGCAAAACCCTCACCAGGTTCTGAAAACAAACTTGAGTCTCTGTGTAGCAAGAGTATCTAAATGGCTGGAGAGGTTGGTCTAGTGTCATGCTATCCATTTAGGTAAATGAAAGGACTGGATAAGGAACACATTTCAGATATTTCTGATCCTTCACTTCAAGTGACTGCAACTGTCTAAAAAATAAAATAGGTTGTTAAGCACTCAGAACATCTTTAACAAATCACTGGCAACATCTGGTCAGACAGTGAAACCAAAGAACCCCATCTGACTGTATCAGACTTTTCAGGGCAACTGCTCATGCTTGCACACATGAACTATGCAGTTGCTGCCAGGAAGCATCTCACCTCCTGCACAGGGGCAAGTCAAGTCTAAGTCTGCAGAGAAGGCCTAGTAACAAGAAAGGGTACAAACTACAGGAAAACTTCCTAATCTGCCAACAAGAAATTAAATGACTCATCCAGCTGTGAAACCCCCCTGGTCTATGGCAGGGGCAAATGCCCTTGACTGTCACCTGGCACATGGAATCCTTTGCCAACAAGGGTAAAGCCCTGAAAGAGCTCTGTCTACAATACAGGTTGGACCAATCCATTTCATTTTCGATTCACCCACTCATCCCCACCAGTATTCCCAGGTCTTTTAATCTCCCTTCCCAAATTGCCACAGAAACAAAGAAGAACCAACTATTAGCTGAAGTGTCTGCCTGCAGGTGCTGCTCATGGCTCTGACCACAAGCATTTCCAAAGGCTGAACTGCAAACACTTGCTCTAAATAGAGAGCTGGATTTAAACAGCAAGAAAGATTAAAAAAAAAAAAAAAACCAAAACAAAACAACAAAAAGAAACACAAAGCCTCCTATACTGCCTACAAAAGAAAACACATGGGTAGCTCTCCAGCTGCTACTCCCCATGCATCATAAGCACACTGTCTCCTACTGGGGCTGCCTCCCCACAAGCTGTCAGTCCAGCTACTTACAGGAATTTGTTGAACCAAGCTAAGTTAGCAGAGTTACTACTCCACAGTTACTTAGTTCATCAAGCTGGGGAGAGGGAGCCTGCAACACAGGGGGCTCAGCCAGGGCTGGGCAGCAGTGGCTGAAGTATTAACCTCTGTCACAAGCACACGTGCTCCAAGAAGAAGACTCAGTGAGCCCTCTTCCTCAGGGCTCACTCTGCTGCTCCACCCAACCCTCATGCAATTGGCCCATATGAAATTCCATAATGGTGCAATCCAGCCACTGACAGACAGAAATCCAGGTCACATTGTTCACACAGCTGGCCCTTCCAGTGGCACCATCAGCAAAGGTGCCAAGAACTGAATGGTCACACACCTCAAATGGAAATGGATGTTCGCCCTGCAGTAACTGATTCAGTTATTGATGGAAAAATATGGGGGTGTGAATTCATTAAATGTTATTTCTCCATCTTTGAGGTTTGATGAATAATGAAAACTATGATTCACAAATGACTTATTACAAAAACAGCAAAACAAACACTAAGATCTATTATTTACAAAGGATTGTTTCAGCAACTCCACACCAAAGTGCCAGTCTGGAGCCTCCAGGTCCACCTCTGCACAGGGCAGTATCTCAAGCTGCATGTTTGCTATTCCTGTTTCTCTGTGCTTCCACAACTATTTCACCCAGTTTCCAGAAGAGTGCATAATTCATTTTCAAAATAGAAACACATAAATTAACTCTTCATATTAAATTCCTATTTGCTTTCCCTTCAGTAAACCGTGCACTCGGTACGCCAGACGCTATTGCTGGTTTACCAAAAAAAAAAAAAAAGAAATTACTTGAAGAGAGAATTATTGCAAAGCAGACTGGAATGACTTCCTGGAGATCGCCTGGGTTTGTGCAAGGCATCGGTTCTCCTCAAGGCACAGGAAGAAGGGGGAGCAGAGAGCCATCCCATATGCAGAGCCACAGTGGAGGCACAGCTCCCCAGAGCAAACCGCTCCTTTCCAAAGGACCCCAGCAGAACCTGAATGGCTCTCTAGACAGTGCACTGCAGGATCGGGATCTGTATCCATAAATCTGCATCCACATGGCACTGTCACAGCACACCTGCTGCCAGCAGCCAGCTTTCATAAAAGCCATGGCATGCAGTGACACAACCTTAAATGTACCTGTGTCTCTAAGGCGCAGATGGGTGCATGCCAGGACTTACCACCACTGCCCAGGCACCTCACTTCCTGCACAGAGCTGGGATTTGGAGACACATGGGTCCTTTGCAACTACAGGAAGGTTAAGCACACTTTTAAAAAACACCCAGGCACTTTAAAACAGTAAGATTTCAGGTGGCAACAGCAAAACTAAATTTCTCCTATTGAGATGATATTTCTCAGCTCGGAGATCCAACCCCAGATGACAGATGGATAGGAACTTTTTTCATCTGATATAACCGAAATACGGCAATTTAGTTTTGTTATTATATGGTTAAAGAAATCTATTCAGGACAATATACCTGAAGCCAATATCCAATAAGAATTTTTTTTTTAATTGCCAAGTTATCATTAACCTGAAATCCCTAAAGATACTGGAAGTCCCTAGAATAGAAACACAGCCTTAACTAAAGAAAAATAATATTCTGATATCTGAGCACACTCAGCTCATTTCTTTGGTTGACATCAGACATTAGATATAATTACTGATTTCCTAAAGGTGTATATTGGTCTTTGTCAGAAAAATACTTGTTCCCAAGCACAAAACAAAAAACTCCTGTGACAAGTGGTCTTCACCACTACAGCCACCTGATCCAGCACACACGCCAGGGCTTGTCTATTTTTAGACATTAAATCAACTTCCATTAAACAGCATTCCTTTCTTTTTGAGCAGCAAAACCTATTGCTATAGATGCTTACTTTCACAGTGATGGCAGAGATGAGAAATGGGGGAGAAAAAAGAAAATAGTTAAATGCAAGCTGATTAGATAATGTGAACACAATGTAAATGTGCTGGAGATAAATTGAATGAGCACGAGGAAAAGTAAACTGAGTGACAAGTTCACATGTTCTCTTCCTCTCTATTAAAATAAAAACTTAACTACGACCACTAAAGCTTTTTTCTTCATTCCATCTCACGAGCTGAAATAGTGACACACTTTTTGAGGAGAAACACTGTCCTTGTACTCAAGACCTAAAGACCTTTATCTTCCTTAGTCTTACACTGCATGGAGGAAATTAGGCCATCAACATCAGTGGTGCCTCCCATCAAGGTCCTGGGACATCTCAGAGTAGACAGGGTCCTCAGCCAGGTGGAAATCCACTGCATTTCACTCAGATCCTTTTGAAAATACCAACCTTAAAAGTTTTTGCCCTTACATCCATATGTGCAAGCATGTGGAAGGCAACAGATCAATTCACAGAAGAACCAAGCACTTGCACTCATTTTCTTTGAGGACCCAGATTTTTCAGACTGGCAGGAAGGATCCCATGATCAAAAGCCGTTCTACAATCCAAACTATACAAACTGTAGTTCACACCACAAATCCAAGGGACTGGGAGTCATATCCCCTTATTACAAAACAGTAGAAATTTTTTGTTTTCAAAGAAAAGTAACATTAACAAAAATGTCTCTTGCTGCATTAATTACAGCGGGAAGAACAAACCTCGTTATCTACAAGGCACCATGTCAGCAGTTATTCTGACCCATGAGCACTTTTGTGTCATGCTAATTCATCATTTGCCAGGACTCCTGGAGTAGAATTTGTAGCTGGTATTTTTTTAGGGTTATTTTCCTCCATAGAGAGTGCCAAGGAGTTTTGGGCCCATCTGCCTCTGACAGAGGTTCAATGTAAAGTCCTTATGCATCAGCACATCATAGAGAGCTAACAAAGAAATGCACAAAAGGAGCCTCCCACTCTTGGAAGGAAACTGGGAGTCCCAGCTGGACCTCAGTTCCAATTAGCCGCTCCATGAACTTTTCTCACAAGAGAATGTTTTCTGAAAAAATAAATACATGCTCTGATTAAGTAAACTGTGAGGAGTTAATTTGCAATTCCACAATCCCCAAGGGACTCCAAGACCAATCTCTCTGGTGTTTCATCAGTTTCAACAGTTTATGTTGTAAGACCTATGGCCTACGATGAAGACACCAGGACAAATCTTGAGTACATTATTCACCCTAGTGCCCCCGATTCAAAGGCACTACTAGGCCAATTAAAGCAAACAAGATTTAGCAGTCAGCTACCTGCCCCAATGATTAGTACAGCAAGCTGTTTTCCCTTCTGGGATCAACAACTCCACAGCTAACAGCTTCCACCTGCAAGCACCTTGAGACAGGCTTGCAAAAAGAAGCAAAACTGTGTTTCTCCTTTCACATTCCAATTCACTGAAGTCACTAAGCAATTTAAGCCCCTGCTCTCAGAGACATACACTATAAGGTAAGCTTCCCAGATTCACATATCCAGACCCTTTGAGCTATTCTAAACACTGCTCCCCTTGGGCTAGATTCTTTGTTTGCTTCCCACATCCCCTTCCTCTGCTTGCCAGGAACTGAGTTGGTCATTATTATTTCAAGTAATGCTGCCTCTGCCCTGCAGCATCTCAGACCTGTGGAACAGCAAAGCACTCTTTTAATGTAGAGTGCACTTGATAACAAGATTAATAAAAACTACACAGCATCTTTAGAGGACCGGTCTTGTATTGGCATAGCAAGAGCTCAAGTTCTTAACAATGGATAAAAGGAGAGCAACTAAACACTGCTAAGAGTCCAGGTAGTTCTAAGCCTCTTCTGCTACGAATCAATCAAACTGGACAGCCTCTAGAAAGTCTCCATTTCCAGGCCACACTGTGCAGGGCCAATTATTCAATAAGTGACTGCCTGTGCTCTTTTAAAGAACTCAAAATAACCTGAACACTATCCACACCACAGTCATAATTCATTTCCTATACACAGAATCTCTTGATGTAAAGCATCTTCTTCAGATTTACTTACACAAACAAAACATTTTATTGGGCTGGTCAATATGTTGTTGTAAAGCAATGATTTGTTTAAAGTGGTGACAAGCCTGCCTCACCACAGAAGGCGTAAATATAAGTGTGAAAATTTGTCTCCAATCACTATGAAAAATAAAGTTTCATCAAAAACTTTATTATAACTTCAGTGAAGACTTTAATACAACTTTTGAGATGTATTTCTATGGAAAATTATGGATGTTTGTGCTCATTTTCAGGTTTGCCACCTAAATATCATCAGGCAAAAAATACTTAGTTTACAGGTGAAACAATGCAACTTCAGTGCTTTGATGCAGAACACCTGAACACTTTTCAGAGCAACTGTGATTATGAGTAATTCTGCTGGAAATTCTGAGGAAGTGATGAATGACTCGTGGAGTTCTCCAACTGGTTTTCTATGCACATGGTCTACTTGATAAAATACAACTTACATAACTAGCACAAGACAATTGAGCAATGAAGACAGCACAGGAAATGCCATTCATGTCATTAGCCAAAACGCTCATGTGGCATTAACGTTCTCAGAGAATCATCATGAAAAGTTTATTCCTTTTTAGTTCCTTGAGAACAGAAGCACAAGTGTTTATGAGAATCAAGAACACCACCTTTTTTCTCCACCCACACGGACTTGGCAGCGTGTTCCAGTATTTTGTGATGTCAGCTCAGAAAAACCTGCATTGCATTGCTTCGGGGCCTCTGAGAAAATAAAAACAATTAAACTACATACTGATTTAAGACCCGCCCTTTTCTCCTCTGCGTGCCCTGCACTCAAAGAGAGACTTGTTGGTTCCCCTAATAAGTCTGGCCCCAATTCAGTTGCTCACTGGAGCTGGCTCATGGGATGAATGTTTATGACATGAACTGATGAACATTTATGAAACAGGACATCTATATGGTTACCTGGGCAGTACGTGGTGCTGTCAGCAGTACAGCTGGAAACAGTTTTAGGGCTTTTAAGTACCTGCACCAAAAGTAATACTCTTGAGCTCAAAACTATGAAAGAAATTACAAAATCAACCAGAGACCTCTGCAGGACAGAGGGACTGTGAAGGGCTGTTTCTCCTAAAAGGCAGCACTCCCCTGCCTGCCCACACTAGTTCAGGAGGCGAGGCAGAGGAGGTGGCTATCATTTCCATAAGCATTCACAGGCGATGTCCAACGTAACACAGAAGTCCAGGACCAGGGAATGCAGACAGAACACTTAGTTCAAGCACACCTTTCCTCTCTGGATCCCTTGGCATTGACATAGTTCTCACTATATATTTAGGAGCATCCCTCAAGCTTAGTGCACAATTAAGGCCACCCAAATCCACAGGAGCAGACTGAAGCCTGCCTTTTTGCTAACAGACCTACAGTCCTGAAATTTATACCCACAGACTCTCTCCTAACATAGGCTGTTCTGAGCAAAGGATGAATTTTGCCCCAAAGGTTTGACAGCTCTAAGGACAATCCACAGCAGGGTGTGCACTGTTGGAAGGGCAGGAAAGGGAATAATTACACTGGTAAGAACATAATCACACTTTAGCTGCTAATCCTGCAACATAGCCTATGAGCGCAGACTCCTCGTTATCCTTAACGAAGAGGAGTACACCTCACATGCATGCAGTGATGCCACAGATACCTGCTTTTTGCTAAAGGACCAGGGCCCAAACCACAACTGAAAAAAAATACCTAAAACCAGATTTTGTCTTTGACTTGAAAAAGCCAAAATTAAACTTCGATACAATAACTAAAAATTAGCCAGTGGTCAACAAGTGGCAGATTCAGGTGCAGATTTCACTTATACCCCAACAGTAAATCCTATTTGGTGTTGTTTAAGCAAGTGATCTTCCACTGACACATCAAGATTTATCAAGTCTGCTAGCTGTTTTACTGGAAAATAACTCTCCCAGTAAGATTTCCAGAGATTACAGTCTGGGCTAAACTGTTGTACTGTCAAGTCCATAGAATACCACATAAAGAAAGAGTTACCTTTGAAACACTGCAGTTTCTGATCCAGCACAAACCTCTCTCTCTCTCTCTCCCTGGTACTTCTGTGAGTACATGTGAATGTTCACCTCTGTGCATGTATATTCACATAATTACATTTTTAGATGAATTTGCCTGCTTGTGTTCATGGCCCAAATGGATAGAAAACCTCCCTCCTCTATCCCAAAAGTCACCATACAAGTTACATGCAATAATTTACAAGCAACCCTGAAGGATCTGCACTTTTTCCCTCTGTAAGAAGATCTAGAGCTGACAGGCCACTGATTGTGTTACACACTGCCCTTGGTCCCCAAGGAACCCCTTTATAAATCCCCATATCTGCAATTAAGCCATGATCTTTAGCAAGGTCTCTGTGCTGCTCAGTTTTAGGACAGTCTAGAAAATTATGGCATACCTCTAACCATCTCCTCCAAGTTACTACAGTCCTTCCCACAAGCTTTGTAGAGAATAAACAAAAGCTACAGGCTTGTTATAAAATGGGTGCTGTGTGAACTTTTCCAACTGAAAATAAAACATCCTTTAATTCTTCTGAGGATTCCAGGTAAAGAATGTCTCAGTAGGAGTCAAAGATTGTATAAGTGATGATTCTGGGTTCTCCCACAAAATCCAGTCTGCCTTTGGAAACCCTTTCAATGAGCATTAGAAGACGCTAATTAATAACATATAGTCCTTTCCACTGGTTCAAACAGGCTCTAGATGACATCATTATCTTTCTATCCTTTATCCCTGTTCTCCTATGGAATTCACACTGAAATTGCAGACTGACCTGCTTTCCAGTACCCCAGTGAAGTCCTCCATGACAGCTCCCTTCCTTAAGGACTGTAAAGCTGGCAGTCAAGAAGCTGAGACACACAACTGGAGCTGACATCAGCCTCTCCACAACCAGTTTACAACTGCAATGGGAAACAGAGGACAGAACATTCCCCTCCACAGAGCAACAAACAAAACTTATTTCTTCCCTTTAAGGTCCTCACAATTACCGTCCATACAGCCAAGCAACTGAGGGAAGAGGAATCAGGAGCATACTTATCAATATGCACTGTAGATATCATCTCAGCATGGCAAGTAGGGCAAAACAGGAAATTAATAAGATTATTTAATAGCTCTTTTCTTGTCAGTTGATTATAAAGATTGTTTCAATAAGAATGTTCATATTTCAACACACACGTACAGTTTACTCTGTAGTTCTCTACATTTTAGAATTTTGCACTGAACTGACAGAGATTAAATATACTTCATTACACACCATGTTTGACAGACTATCCAAAGATGTTCTTTACTATTTATTTCCTTGGTCCAGTACCACATTATTCTTACTAAGTCATTACTGTCATAGGAAAAGCTTCCTATTAACAGTTCTTCTGTATGTGCAGGAGCTATTGCTCTGGCATGTGAATGTGGGATGCAGAAGGACTTATTCATGTGCATCAGTACAAAATTGAATGAAGTAGCACTGACTGCAGGTAAAACATATTTCACTTGGAAACTGTCCAGGTGACAGCTCTCATGTATTGGCAATAATGTCCCTTCTGTTTAACATAGTCCAAGTATTAGACTCCAGTAGTATTTGCGCAAGAAGTCCCACTCAGCTCAATGGAACTATATATGTGCAGACATAGGTATGTACATGCATCAAAATTTTTAGAAGTCTGGATGTACATCGGAAAGTTTACTGAAAATTAATACAAGGCACCAATGCTGATCAGTATGGAAAAGCCGTGGGGAACTTCAGAGCAACACAAATGAGTTCTGTAAGAAAATTTAACATCCCTAGCACTCGGGGGAAGGGGGGAGAAGAAATCTTACTGATGAATTTTTGGTAAGTAACAGATGGCATTATGAAACAGGGATAATTCCCTAGTAAAGGACTCAGTTTAAAACTATCACAGAAATGTAGTAATTCTCTACAAAATTCTGTCAGATTCAGGATTGAGCGCTTGTAGAAAGTCATCTTTATTTCAGTCTCTTCCCCAAATGGAAAAAAAAATTAAATCCCTGAGTCATAGCTCAAGATTCATAAATACAGGATTTAAAGGAGACCATTATATGACTCCAGGAGACTGCAAAGTATCAAAGCTATTTGCTTAGAATAAGTGACAGCATTAGCCCAGCCAGGCATTTTTAGTATCTCAAATGACATTTTATACAGATGCTCTTTTCCATCTAACTAACAGCATGGTTTCACCAGTTGTCACCATAAAAAAAAAATCTAAATGGCAAAACTAAAATTGAACTACAGCTTTTTCAGTATGGAAAAAGGAAAACAAACATCTGCTGTGCTTTCTGCCTCACCGGTTAATGTGTTAAGCTAGACAATGTGAAAAAACACTACTTTATAGCACTGCTATATTATTATTCATGTCTCTAAGTCATCAAAACTAAACATCAATGTACAGGACCATGACTGAATCACACACAACACCCTCTCATAACACTGTTAAAAAACCTAGGCTGAAAGCAGCCTTTTTCTGGTTTGAAACTCAAGGCTGGCCTTAGCCATAAAACTCAAGACCATTTAAGATCTCTTTAGATCATGAATGTCTATATCACACTTAACTGAATAAGGTAAAGTACTTCACTGCATTCCCTAGGAAAAGTAATTTTATTAAAAGTAATTACTACAATGAAGTGGGTATAAATTTAGAGTCTTGAAACTATTCTGTCATTAACATTGCCTACATCACACAAGTCTTCCTGGGAAAAAAAAAACAAACAAAAAAAACCAAAACAAATTAAAAAGCGAAAGAAGCTAAACATCTATCAAGCAAATATGCAAAAGTTGTCAGACACACACAGACTCTAAGCACATTTACATAGACATACAACATTCTCAACAGCTGATTTACTGTGAAAGCAGGTGCCAAAACCCCAATACAGAAGAACAACAAACAACACAACCACCCAGATTCCAGAAGGGAACAAGTCCCAGCCTACTTCCCCAGGCCCATTCCAACTAAAACTCAGCTCGAATTCTCCCTACTCCTTCATACATGCTCAGGCCTCCACCAAGTTCCACACAGTGTTAGAATTAACTCCAGCTCCGTGACAAAAATGAGGTCATTTTGCCTGGGTTACCACTTTGTTTCTGCAAAATATGCTTCTTTCAAGGGCTAACCCAAGCCCAGCAGAGACAAAGTACAGATTCGTAGCAAAGGCAAGTCACCTTGCAACCCAATTCAGAGGGTTTCAGCACTTTGGCAGGTCCATGACAGCCCCTCCAAGACAAGACATCCCAGTTCTCCATCCCAACTCTGCAGAATGCCACACAAAACACAGCAGGATCTATATCAACACCTTCTGCTCATTTTAATACCAATGTGTTACTGGAGCAGTAACTGTACATTTAGAAGCACAAATCTTCATCAGGTTTACACACCATAGCAGCAGGACTGGTGGGGAAAAAAAAAATCTCATGCTCTGTTCTTTGTTCCAGCTCTCACAAGTTGGAGAGCAGCAGCACAGCCTGCAATTGGTAATCGTTTCCTCCCTCATTCACTGCTCAAACACTTCTTCAGTGAAAAAAACGCACACTCCCAGAAACTGAAAGTGCCTGCACCAGACACTGTCTAAAGGAAGTACCCTAATTATGCCTATTTTAGGATTTACATTTTAATTTCAGCTTCAAGCTGGGCTCTTCTCAGGGGAAAACCAAGAGCAGGATGGTAAATCCTTCAGGCACATTCCTCCTGCTTTTCTTTCCAAGTTGCTGCTGTGGGGTTTTACACTGGCTGAAGACACCACCAACACACAGCAAAAGGATATTACAGCCTCTCTGGGTAACACTGTTCCATGTAAGGACTGCCTAACCTGGGGGAGTAGCTTTCAAGAACAGAGAAGATTTATTTTTCCTCTCAGGAAGATAAAATAAGAAATACCATATCGTCTTTCAGATTCAGAGAGACTAGAAAATGAAAGGACTTACTGAACAACTTGCTCCACTCTTTCAAGACAGAGTTGTTCCATATTGATGCGGTCGCCCCGTATCATGTTGGATATCATTGGCTTGTCTTTAATAACAGACAAACACTTCCACTGCATAATGCAAGTTAGCTTATCTTTAACAGGGATCTCAGCTGCAGAACCAACCCCCCCACTTAGTAGCCTTAAAAACTGAAGTGATATCTACAACAAGTTTTTTTAGGTGGATTCTTCAGAACTTACTGCATTAAATTCACAACAGGCTTTGATATAAACTCTAACAAGTAATTAAATTGATGTTTCAATGATAAGTGTTTTCAAGTTGTGCTTATCAACATTTTATTATGAAAGTGACAAGAGAGAGACTCTCTGCAATGAAGTTGCTCAAAGAATATACAGGATGAAAGCCAGCAATGATCTTATTATTCCATCAATGTCACCAGAACAAAAGTAATGAACAACCTCTCGCAGACTCCTGTGGATGCTCCAAAGTGTTTGCAAGGAAGGCAATCCAAGTTTACACAGCCCCTCAACTAGCAAAGTGTCTTCGTTTGTTATTCCCACAATGTACCTCAAGACCTTCCAAAGCAGAGTGGTGAGCAGGTCAGCACTGCAAGATGGCATCGATCAGTCCTGCATTCAGCAAGAGCTGGGAGCTCTGAGCCACTGACTCACAGAACAACTCCCTCAAGAAGAGGCATCTCCCAGCACAGCAGTGAGACAGCCAGAGCCTCCCCAGGCACCTCAGTAGTGCCATGGCTCTCACCCGCCAGAGCACACTGATAACTACTGGGGATATAGGAAGGAGGGCAGTTTCCTCTTGCTCACTTCTGTGCACCCACACAGGGCCAGCCTGAATTCCTGACACACCACATGCCACCGACTGCTGCTGCTGACTGGACAACAACACAGAAAGCACCTGGGTACTGTTCTTCCCAGCTCTCCATTTCCCTACTGATATTCTCACAATTAAAAACTTTTGAGTTTGCCCTTTCTGGTTTGCTGGCACACTGAAGGGGAAATGCAAAACAAAATTAAGTAAAACATTCCTGTAAGATACTGAGCCAGGCTTATACAAATCACAGTGCAAACCAAACAATCCTATTTTACTAACAGTCTGAGCAGCCTTTATCTGTCACACACATAAATATTCAGAGGGAAGTACATAACACCAGCTGCCCTCAGGAAGCAGAATAACGCCAGCTCCACATTACTGTCACTGCTCACAACTCTGCTGTCTCCAGCCCACCTGCCACCACCCTGGGCTTTGTGCCTCCAACTGGAGTGCATGGGCTCTTTTGTTGGTCACCTAGAAAAATATCACTCATAGTGAGCCCTAACACTTCAAGTAGCTCTAATTCAGCTTTCAACTCAGTTCTTTATCCTCTAAAAATAACTCATGTTTAATTGCAACTGGCTACAATTTTCTAACTCTTTGTGACCCCAAACCTCTAAATCTATTACCCAGAGACAGCCAAAGTAATCCTTAATGAAGGTGTGGGTATGATGCAGCATGCTAGGGGCCATATGGTTGCCAGGTGTTTCCTGGCTTAGCTTTTCTTCACAACACACATCCCTCCTCCTCCCCTAATTCCAAGGAAGACAATTTCTACCTCAGGATAGTCCTTCGTTAAAGACACAGGCAAGGGCTTTATTGCAAGTCAGCTGCAGCAAAGCAAAGTTCAGAGCCTTCAACAGAAAGCCTGAAAGGGCTGTTTATTACCATACACACCTCCCTGTGACTACCAGCAAAAGACTATGCCAAGAGTATTTCTAACTGTTAATAGGAAGGGAGCCAAGTGCAACAATTTCACTGTAACCCTATGTCTTGTATTCTTCACTCACAACCAAAAAAAATAAATTAAAAAAAATTAAAATTTTTTAGAAAAATACCATTTACAGTAAAAGCATGTAGTTTAAAACGTACTAGGCAAGATTCGGACTGGGGTAATTTGATTTTTCTTTTAGGGAGCAACACAACCTACCAGGGAGGTTAGATCCTGTGACCTTCATTTTCAAAATGGAGCATTAACTTTTTTCATACCAGTAAAGGCCTTCCAGTTCTCAAACACACGTTCCCGCCCCTCCCCTTCACCAGGGCTCTGGAGCAATTTAGAGAGCTGGACTGGTAGAAGGTAATTTTTGTACAGGACTAGCATTGTCCCAGCTCAACTTCCTGAGCTGGCTTCCCACAGGGTCAGGGAAGGACCAGGCACCGCAGGAGCAAACCGGCACAGGACCTCAACAGCAGCAGCTGAGATAAGCATCCCAGACTACCAAACTGGAAAGCTTCTCCTGGTCCCCACTATCATGGTTAGATTTAGTCTGCATAAAGCATTTCATATTTCAGGCTAAAACCAGCAAACGTTTACTTGGGTACCTGCAGTAGTCAGTTCTCAGGAATGGTTTCAGATTGGTTATGTGCAAGTACCATGGTCAGTAGACATGCACAGAAAAATTGTCTCAGTATTTCCACAGGGCAGGGAAAACTCATTTTTCCTACAGTAAAGAGAAAAGCCCTCGTGATTCCTTCCAGTGTATGGAAAGCAGGTCTGTGCTGGGGAGTTCCATAGAGCCAGGTTTGATGCTCCTGCCATCCTTGGGAATTAGCAGGTTAAGAAATGGAAATAACTGCTGCTTAGCTGATACACAGGGCAAAAATGCAGAGTAGCTGCCCTGCCAGCTGCCCTGCTTTGCTGGGCTTGGGCACCCAAGTACCCTGCAGAGGAGCTGCCCTAGCAGCTGCCTTGGCACCCTAAGCCTGCACTGTCTATGGGGATAGGTCAGGCCCTGATCAATTTATTGGTGGATACAGAGAAGATCATTTTGCAAAGACAAGGCTGAAATTTGCCCAGAAAATCCCAACAGGAATCATTTCCAAGCCAAGAAGCACTGTTCCAGTTCTGCTATGGATCAGGAACTAAGCAATCAGGACAAGCCAAAACCAAAACCAGCAGCACACCTGTGATGAACATGCCAGAGGCTCTCACCATTAGCCCAGAGCCCCACCAGCTCACATGCACTGTCCATCCCACAGCTGTCCTACCCACAATCCCAAACTTCTGTAAGCTCCTCAGAAAACGAGCAACATTTCACTTCAAAACAAAGTCCAGCAGAAGAATATCCCACGGTTATTCTTCCATAGTTTCATCTATATAGTGAGTTTCTTAGTTCTGCCCAGAGCTATGCTTCAATACAAAATGAGTGACTAAACTGGAAAACAACAAATAAAAACAGATAAATACTCAAATGCAGCCAGACCTACAGTGGAAGGGAAAATTGCCCAGGACCACTGCCAGTTGCGAAGGGTTTTCAAGTTCAGCTGCAGAGTAAATCCATCAGGGAAAGGGAAATATTAACAAGGGACTAGAGATATAGAACCTTTATTCTTGAGGCACACTTGCTTGTTCATTTGACTATTTGCATATTTTAATATCTTTTAAGATGCAAGTTTCTGCTAGAAATTATTTTCACAAGCCTCGAAACATTCTTCAAAGAGCTACTCATCTGCTTAGTGACAGAGGCATGGGGCAGGGCTTGTTTACTAATCTAGGAGGATTATACTCCAATCTGGATCAAGCCTTGCCTGAAGGTAAGGGCAGCAGAGCAAACAGTAAATACACCACTTTCCAACTGCAAAGGCATGAGGGGAACAAAATCCTAAAGAAAGTTATGTCATGCTTGGATCTGGAAAAGAGGTGAATATAAGGAGATAGCTTCTTTATATCTGTTGTTCAAAAGCTGCTGGAAATCCTGGACAGATAAATTCTATTTCTACTGTTCTGTCAGCTCTTAAACCTACCAGTTACAGCTAAAACAAGTCTACACAGCTAATTTTTCAAATGAAAACATAACACATGCCTCTGACTTCTTTTTTTTTTGCCTTTTTAATGCATGCAGAGATCACTCTCTCACTGGAGGAAAACTCATTTTTCACTTATCTTCCCTCTCCTTCAGATGAACATCAAAAGATACCAAAACATTGCCAGAGACAACACAAAAACACACCGCAGGTAAAATATTTATTCTCTCACTCATCCCAGGACACAAATAAATCACTTACTTGATTGCAAACTGGAATAAGCAGCATCACTGAGACTGATCTTGCAATAACTTAAAATACAGAAGAAAATTCCACACTCTCCTCAGAAAAAATTTACAACTTCTATCAGTATATAAAACAAAGTAACTCAAGTCTTTCAAGTGACTGAAACCTCAGACCCAAAAGTCACCTGAGAATGGCAGGGAAGTGAGAGCAAAACAAATCACCTGGTGCTGCCCACAGATGGATTTCAGAGTAACACCCCATGATGCCAACTCTGCAATACCACATCTTCAAGGAAATACTTCTTTCTGAACCTAACAGTAGACATGGCTTCACAACCTAAAGTACGGAAAACACTAGGTTTGCCCAATATTTTTTTTCAAGTACTTACTCCCTCCTCCTGCTTGCAGTAGGTGGTAAAAGAATTTATTCCTAAAACACTTAAAGTAACTTGTTTACACTTTAAGTACAGCTTGCACATTCACCACATTGCTCTGGCCCCATCACCAGAACAAAACAGAAAATCCATGACCCTACCCAAAAAAGGTGAATCTGCCTTAAAACAGCCAGTACCATTTTTCTCTGCTGGCTCAGAAAGGTACACACCTTCCAACAATTACATCTTTAGAAAAAATTAATTAATTACAATCAGGGACTACTCTCTCATAGCAGTGTACGTATCCATTTGTGCTACATGACAAGTAGAATCAAGTTCATTAAGAGATTTCAAAGCAAAGCATAAGGCATTGTTTCAGCAGGTATTACTTACTATCAGTGTCTCAAAGCCTGAGCTCGCTATGAGGGCTTCAAAGTCAACTCGGTCCAGAAGAACCAAAGAGCAGAAAATCCCCATAACTGCAGTTGCCACCCAACACTGGCAGCACTTGCACAAGTCACACCCACCCAAAAGTCAGTCTCTAAAAGGACTCACAGGCTGCCGAGGGGGCTGGTGGGAAAGGCTTGATAACTGTGCCTGTTGGTAATCAGAGGTAATAATTACCTCTAATAATTACTGACCAGCAGGTCAGTGCTGGTGCCCTGATACCAACATTACCATCTACACAAACACACAACCATTCCAGCAGCTGAAAATGTGTTTCTAACTTTTGACTGCTTCTAATCATGAATTAAAGCTTTGCAACATATTATTAATTCCATTTATTGATAACAGTGATGCTGCAAGTGTATAGTGGACCGAGACAAGTGAAGGCAAAAAAATAAAGAAACCTAATTGAATTCAGCTTTTTTTTGCCCACAGAAACAGTTTTGTACTAGAGGTCATTCTAAATGAATGCAATCTGGCTACACCTATTTTTTTTTCCAAATGCATTCCACAAGAAAGTTCTCAACTACATATATTGAAAGGTACATTTACGGCTATTTTTAATACTGCATTCAAAATACTGACAGTGTTTTAAGCAACACTAGTAGCATGCCATTTAAATTATCTCAACTAAAGGACTGCAAGTATTATCTATAAATCAGTGCTGCTAATTCTGGCAAACTGTGAAATATAAAGTTACAGATATGAATTTGTCATATTACAAAATGCCTTTTATTTATTAGACATAAATGTATTATATGCTCTAACAGACAGCACTGGGTAATACAAAATGCTTAGATTCAATATTTTGCTAAGTCTTATTCAGAAGCACAACCAGCTCTCTATACCCTGAAAAACTTAACTTTGCAGAACAACATGGAATGAAAGCTCTTATTTACCACACTCTATCCCTAGCTCTTTGGAATGGATCAAGTTATTAACTGTTCCCCCTCCCACACGGAGAGGTTTGTTTGCTTTTCCTTTTTTTTTTTTTAATTACTCTCCCACATTTGCCAACTTTCCCTTTACTACTTCAGGAAATTCCCATATTTTATCTCCCTAAGACAAAAGAAATATACAGTTTCCTTCCTCCTGATTTATGTGTTTCTTCATCATTTTACAGGGGGAGATTTTTTTAATGGGACATCAAATTAATCCTTACAAAATTAGACAGACAATGGGGACAAAAACTACCTTGCCACCTTCCTTCCAGGCACACTTAGCCACAACCTTAAATGCCAGGTCTGATCTGGACTCCTGGCAACACAGACACTGACTCCCAGGTGCATTCTGAGCATTCTGACAGCCTGTGAAGAGCATCCTTTGGCCCAAACTGCCCTGACTGAATCAGTGCAAATCAGTAACGACTCTGATACAAATCTGGAGTAGCTGACTCTTATTTCAGAAAACTCCCTCCTATTCCTGTGGCTGTTTCCCCATGCCACATATTTTCTAATATGGATGCGGGGGAGCACTGAAGGAGGGCAGGGTAATTCTGCAGGTAAGGAAGCAGCTCAGGGCCATCACACCTGGCTTCATCTCTGATTCCCTCTCACCCCAAGCTACAGGTTGACAAGCGTGATGGGATATGAATGACCAATCACCCAGACCACTCCTTGAGCAAGGTCCATTCTCCTCCTTTGCAAATCATTCAACTTCCACCCCTGCATCTCTCCTTTTTGAGATCCTGGATTTCTTTCCTCTGCCTTCTTGAACATTTGCTAATTGCTAGGGAAATAAAAGCTAGTATTGCCTTCAGCACACTCAAGGGAAGCAATGCCCTGCGACACAAGCTCCAAACAGCAGCCCAGCACCTTGAAAAGCACATCAGGCACCAGCAGACAGGGATTTGTCAGTGAGAGGCACCCTGCACATGGACGTACAGCTGCCGGTAATCAAGCCACAGCCACAGAAGTTCAAACAAAAGTAGCAGCTCTGCTGTCTGAGCAATACCACATGGCCAGAAGAGGAAAGGATGCCCAAGCATACCTTACCAGATCACGTGGAAGCAGCTGCAAGAACGGGGCAGGGCCTTTAAAAGGCTGTGGGGTCTCTTGGTCCAACAATCAGCCAGGGAACAGTGGAAACATGTTAACATTAGCAAGTGTTAGCTGTTGGCACTGGGAGCCATCACATTGCAGCGTTGAACCTCAGGTCTGGCCAAAGTCCCCATGAGAGAATCAGATCTTTTTGCTCAGACCTGGCAGTCACAGAAACGCTGTTGTGGAAAACAGTAACTTGGCACAAAAGAGCTGGTTAGCTAAAACAAGCCAACCAGACTTCCAGCCAACCAAAACTCAAATCCAGACCTGAACTCTCCCTAAAGTCAAAGGATTTTGAACACGTGCTTTCAGCCTATTCCACAGCAGACACAGACAAGAGGTTTCGCTCGCAGTCGCCCACAGTCTCTGAGCCTTCCCAGAGATATGGGTGTCTTTACACTTTACTGCACCTTGCAATTGCCTGCACTGGCTTACCAAGTTATACAGATACCTTCTACACAAAACGAGGAGAACAAGAACTGTAGCTAAAACCTAGCTGGGGTTCCTCCAGGCACAGCCTGGACAACCCCGTGGTTGTAGGGAAGGAGGCCAATCAATGTGCGCTCACAGCCAGCAGACACAGGTTTCTGGCCCAGCAGTGAAGCACCCAGGCCACTTTTGAATGTCCACAGCACTTTCTACTGTTCATCTCTGGATCAAATTGGGACCAAGGCCAGAGTTTTTGAAAGCATATCCCTAACTCTGTTCAGAACCTTTATAATATTCCTACTCTATGTTCTCTTTTTGAGGTAGTATTTCCTAACTTTGCTCATCCAAAAGCAGAACCTCAGGAAAAGTGGCAAGTTTTGCACATGGAAGCAGCTCTTCTAACAGATAATCTATATCCCTCAACATAGAACTGACTGTTCCTAGTTTTAAACAAGAAACCAGCCCCTATCATTCTCTCCAGAAAATAAAGTGGACACATAGGGTTAATTGAATCAATAGGTCCTATAATTAAATGTTGCCAAGTTAGCTGATATCATTGGACTACTGGGTTTGGTTTGTTTGGGAGTTTTTTTGTGTTGTTTATTCAGAGGCTGCATACACTTTAAATACAGCTAATTTTGCAAACGGCTATTGAAATTAGTTTAAAACGCCCTCAGGGGACATAATGACAAGTTTCACAAAGAGAAAAGCAACTTTTCATAGACTCAACTCAGTGGAAGCTACTGTGATCTAAGTGCATGACAGCTATTGGAAGTATTAACAGAAACAAGTCTTCCTACTTCTTGCTGGGGGCTTGACCAACACAACACGAGAAATATTCCTCATATCCCCGGACCCACGAGTGCCAAATCTAAATGAAGGAGCAGAATTTGCTAGAGGGACTTAATTCTACCTAAAAATCTGTAACTTAAGAATTCACAGGCATGAACTGATTATTTCCCTGATGGGAAAAAGTACCCCAGATTTTCAATTATCAGAAAACAGATCTGAAAGTGGCATTGTCTTTTTCCTGATGGTACAAGTCAGGTGCAGATTCAAGGAATTCAACATAGTTATACTGATTTTCTCCACTTAACACTGCTGGTCATAATGGGCCATTGTCACCCTTGTACCATATGGACATACAGATACATACATATTTTATCTGGAAGATGGACAACATGTCCAAAAATAAACAAATACTCATTACACCACAGAAAGTTAGAAAAACAACACATTTAAATAATACTAAAAGATAAACAGTATATCATAACATTGGTCAAGCCTATAAACTAGCACTGTCTTATAGATTACAGAAAACAAAGAGATTCAGTAAATTTTTATATTGTTGAGGTTGCCCAAGCCACACCTTTTCACAGTAATTCCTTTCAAACTGGCACTTTAACCAAGATGCAGAACACTGAGTATAAACACCAAAACTCTGGAGCTGTTGTCTCCTTATCACTCCCCGTCAGCTCCTCAGTCAAGACAAAAGAACAAAGATCAGTCTCATCTGCAAGTCTGCTGCAGGGAAAAACAGCAATGAGTGTAAAACCATAAGGAGCAACAGCCTTAGCTCATCTTTTCTCCTTAATACAACAGCAAACAATTAGTGTTAAAGTAAAATGGGTCAATCAAGACCTCAAATCTTCTTAACAGCTAGTACAGTAACCCATGTGGCCACAGAAATCCAAATTAACCCCATGGATACCTCAGTTCTTTCCTCCAATACCTAGAAAGCAATTACAAGTGTCACACTGAATCTCTTTTTAGCACACTCTCATATAGTTTAGTAGCATAACCTGTGATTAAACCTATCCATGAAATAAAAGCTTTTTCCTCTACTGAGGCAGATGGCTTAAACCACCTCTGTTTTCCACCACCAATCCTCTAAATCAGCTCCACCCTATGGAAATCAGTCTCATGCTGTTTTTTTTTTTTCTTATTAGCTGAGATGCAGTACAGAACTGCTGCTAACAAGCACACTTGTATATGAAGCAAAAGAATAGAAGAAAAAGCACCTGCCCTAAGGATGCCAAAGATGTCAAGCCCCACCCTTCCTGTGCCTTAGCATGTGCATGTTTGTTTGGGGAGGGAAAAGCCATAGTATGATTTCACAGAACATTGTTCATTTCCATGCTTAGTCTAGAAGTATTTGGCATCACTAAATATCATCAAGGGTTTTCCACCACTGAGCCCACATACCCTGAATTTATTCTCTTTCCAGCAAAACATTCCCTTTTCGGTAAAACATGCTTGACTTTTAAACATGCTTAAGGCTGACTTTCAAGGGCAATTAAGCATGTGTTTGAACAACTGAACAAATCCAGATGGACCAAAACAAGCATCCTTGAGTCTTAGGAACAATTCTATATATCAGCACATGCATTCATCAAACAGACAGATTGGCTTTAAGGTAGCACAGAAACAAAATATCCAGGTGACCACCAGGTCAGATAATTCAGTTCAGAAAGGACCTTGTAAGGTCACCTAGGAGCCCTATTACACCCTTCCAAATTTCTGGCCATTATTCACGTGCCTGTTAACTGCAACACTCCCTGATCCCTTCCTAGGTAAGGCTTCAGTTCAGCTACAAGTGTCCTGCAGGCAGGAATTCCTCTTTGGGAACACCAATAAAGCCAAGGGGTGTTTTTTTGTTCTTTGGCTGTGAGCCAGAGGTTTTACCAGATCAGGTCTCAGCATAACCACTGCCTGGTCTATAAGCAAAAATTCTGTAAGGAACTCGGGCCTTTGGACTGACCCACAATTTATAGAAAAATACTACTATCGGAGCTTTTTTTTTCCTTTCTTAAGATAATTGTAATTTGTCCGCCACAGCAGATCAGATTTCAGACCTCACAGATCCTGCAGCTGCATTTCAAGCTCTGTCAGTATCTTGCGACTTTGCAGAAATGTTTGTAATCAAGAGGTGACTTTCTGAAAGCCATCATCATAAAGTCCTCACATCCCAAATTCTTTTTGACTTCTTCCTCTTCCAACCACTTTAAGAAAACAAACCTGTCTCCAACACGTGTATGACATGCCACACTGGGGGGTGATATCTGAAACAGCCCAGCAGAGTCTGCAATAGGCCACCCCCTTCAAACCCCCCCCCATTTCTGTGTTTCGGTATTTCTAGCAACTTCTATAGCTCAGGTAGCTCTTAGGTAAGCACAGTGCCAGTGTTAGATGGGCCAGAGCCCACTGGTGTCAGCACATACAGCAAATGTTTCCTCTATGAATCCAGGTATATGGTATAGTAAGTGGTAACATGACACAGGCTGAAAGGAAAGGTACACTTCTGGAAAAACATCCAGCAAGAATGCAGCAGACTGCAGCAATTCATTTAGGGACTGCTGGGATCAGATCGCTTGTGCCTAGGTGCAGCACCTCAGGGGTCATTCAATTACAACAATTACAACTATTTCTGTATTGCCCCAACATATTAAAGAGCACAGCTAAGTGGGTATGACATAACACACCGTAACAATTACATCAGATCTCTAAATCAAGGGTGCAAATGCCGCTTTATATAACAATCTGCATTATAAGCACAATGAACTGCCCTCTGGTGTGCTAAAACTCTCCACAGAAGAACAGCAACTTTTTATTCTCAGGATGACAGCACTTTGGCCTCTCTCAAACACCCACAGGCAATGCACAATATAGGTGCAACAAACTGAAAGTTTCATTAAACAAATCCTGACCCTTGATAAGAAAAAATGAGAAGAGACAGAACTTAGGGCACCATGCTCCACTGCTGAAATCACCCCTCCCCGCAGAGCCAGGGCTCACCTGCGTCTCATTTCCATGCTGAATGGTCTCACTAAGCCATGGAGGTTATTTTCAGTGTGTTACTTTAGCTCATCTGCAAAGGCCTGAGCTCCAGGAGACTGGTACCACATTAAGACGGGGGTCTTGCTCACTGCTGAGTGCAGCATCAGTGCTTTGCAAAGGGGTAAAATACAGTACTCAGTGAGGAATTTGGTGGTTCCCAGACTGAGGTGCTACAGGAGCGAGTTTGGGCTCGGTTTTACGTATCACACTTTCAGAACATCAGCAGCAGAAACGAACACCCATCCACAAACTTAACTGGACTATCTCTACACTAACTGAAGAGAGTTTTTAGCACACTCAGGGAAGGTGCCCATTCTCTCATTCTTAATGATCTATGAAGTAATGGCAGGGGTAACTTCACTAGGTCATGCCCTCTCAGCACATTCTCTTCCCAGGCAAGGGCTCAGATGCTGTGATCATGTCATCCAGTCAGGAGGGAAGAAAGAGGAGCTATAGAAAATAAATACAGTCTGCAGCTGAACCTCTTCTTGGGTGCACTGGCTACAAAATCTGCAGTCTAGACATCCCTGCAAGTCTAAACCAGCACAGGTGAAAAGAAACAGATTCTTTCACGGAGAGAAAACAAAGGTTTGAGGAGCAAATGGGAAGAACCAGAACAGAAAGGATACGTGCTTCAATCCTGCAAGGAAGAATGCTTCAGAAAACAAAAGGGACAGGTTTCCCAAACCACAAGCAGCCCAAATGCTGGATAGCAAGGCATTTTTCGAGAAAGGATGGAGCATGATTTATTGGTATCAACCACAAAGACATGACAGATTATGAAAAGGGATGCTGGAGACCTAGAATAAGTAAGACTTACAACATATGTATGTATACACCCTACTCTACTGCATGACTCTATGTTAATGCCCACTTACATGTGAAAGCCACCTACTTCGTCTCAGAAAGAATCCTACATGAAAACCCACCAGCAAAACAAAAGAATATCTTTATTCAGAGGAGAACTGAAAATTCCTGCACGGGGAAATTAACCATGCCGGTATCTTACAGAGGGAGAGCAACTCTCCCGACACGCGGCACACCCCCTTCTTTCCCGAAGGTGCTCCATACAGCGCATCCTATCCGAGGGGCAGGTCGCAGTGAGTGCCTCACACAGCGTGCCGGGCACACCGAGCTGGGTCGGCACATACTCGCGGCTCCTACCTGCAGCGGGGCACGGTTTACATCATTTTCTTATATAAAAAGGCTTTGTTCGCCGCCGGCCTCCCGTGCGCGGCTGCTCTCTCGCCGGATCTGCGGCCGATGCGTTCAACACAGGGAATCTTTTTTTCTTTCAGGGTCGGTTTTTTCCCCCCACTCCCCGATGCAAATGAACAGCGCTTAGAGCCCTCGCACCCCTTCGCCTCACACAACGCTCTTTGTTCAGCCGCGCAGATCGCCTTAGAGGAGCTTAGGGGTGGGGGCAGGAGAGGACAGAGAGTCACATCCTCCGAAGGGCTTTTACAGCCTGGAGATGCTCAGAGCCCTCGGGGGCAGCAGCCCCCACGAAAGTAAAACGGGCGTTACCGGGGGCTTTTATCCCTCCCATCACCTCGGGCAGGTCGGGCGGGGGCGACCCGCGGTGAACTCCTGCGCGGGACCGCAGCGGGGGCTGAGGGGCCAAAGGGCTGAGGGAGGGAGGGAGCGGGGGGGGGGGGGGGGGGGCGCGCGCGAGGCCCGGGCGGCGCGAGCCCCCCGAGCAAGGCTCGCGATGGCCACGAAGCGGGAGGCGCGCGCGGCCCCGCGCCCCCCCTGCCCGCGCCCCCGCCCCGCCCGCCCGTCCTCCGTCCCCCGGCGGGGCTCGGTTCGCTCCTTACCTGAGCACCGCGACGGCCGCCGGCACCCACGGGCACAGAGAGGACGCGCCGCCGCCCGCGCAGTGCCGTGCCGTGCCGTGCCGTGCCGTGCAGTGCCGTACCCGGCTCAGCCCGACCCGCCCCGCAGCTCCCGGGCTGTCGCGGGACGCGGCCGCCTGCGCGCCGCGCGCCCCCGGCACCGCCTCGCTGCCGCGGCCCCGCCCCGGCCCCGCCGCGCCCGCAGGGCCCCCGCGCCGGCGGGGGTGGCGGAGGGGGAGCGGCCCCTCGCTGCCGCCCCGCCCCGGCCCCTGCATTGCGGAGACACCCGGGCTCCGGGACGCTCAGCCCGTGCCCTGCCCTGCCCCCGGTAGAAAACCAGCCCGAAAGCCCCTTACCTGGTTTCATTTGGGTCTTCCAACACTGCAAGTCCCAGCTCAGTCTAATTCCTCCTTTTTCTCTGGAGAAAGGGAGAGAATAATGGTGAGATCGGGGAAAAAAGGGCGTTTATGGCACCTCAGACACTGCGCTGCTGCTTACTTACACGCTGGTCTTGTAAGGCTGGGCTATCCAGCCATTTCCTGGAATCTGGCAATAAAAGATATCCTATTACTTTGTCCCTTACCAGATTCTCGAATGAACTTTCTTCCTCAGCCCCTCAGAACATCAATTACAGTTTCTGTATTCCAAAGTCATCCCTCCTGCAACGCCACTGATACGATGGGGCTACAGCATTGGCTCATCTCACCTCTTCTAGCCATAACCACGTCGTTTCAGTTCCCTGTGCTGGAGATGAAAGAGTAAAATGGTGTTTTCTTACTTCTTCTATTTCCTAAACAAATTAGTCTGTTGGGTTTGTTTAAAATGCATGTTCAAAAAGCCAGTCTATCAGAATCTTAACCAGCAATTCCAAGTATCTCATGCCTGTATTAACCTAAAAAAATGTTTTGAAACAAAGGGGATCCAGTAAAGACAAATATTGCTATTTTTTCTTTATATTTGGGCCATAAGTGTTTGACTGGTCAAAACAGATCCAGGATAGCCAAGATCTCAACCTTGCTTCTGTTTCTTCATACAGAGATGGCCATCCCTCAACAACTACTACATTGGATTATATTCCGCATTAATGGCATGTCGATGTTAATGAAGTGACCAGGGAATGCCAAATTATTTTAAGTGTTTTTATGTATTTGTAAATCAGGAAATTTTTGTTATAAGGTCTGAGGCTGTGAGTCAAGGCTACAGACATTTTTTCCAGTCGCTTTCCTAAGACATTCTCAAGCTCTTTGAGAGAACTTCCTACCGCTGCTCTTTTCTTGCATTTCACCTGTAAATCAGTGGTGTGCAAAGGGAGCAGGATCTTGCCAAGAGGACAAAGCCATCATGTTCCCCTCTGGTTACTCACCACTGGTGATGTATATCCATCTGGAAGAGATGCTGTCAGAGGAAATGGCTGCAGCCAGTCTTTCTCTTGGGCTGTCAGGAGGAAAGACAGTGGTTCAGGGCATAAGGAACATGCACCAGTGTCCCCAGCACCCTGAGGATCAGCAGTGCCTTCCCCTTGCTGTTTTCTGTTTGTGCCTCCCCTTGGAGGCCTATGTGTCCATGGAAGGACCTTGATGGATCTCTCCCTGCAAGCCCTTCCTCTCACCATGTAGACAATGTGAATGCAGGCTTACATAAAACCTAATCAGAAGGAGCCCTGAGAGGGAGCGAGCAGTTGAGTTGATCAAGAAGTTACACTTCATCCAAACGGAAATTAGATTTATTCAAATCTTATGATATTAAGGAAAAAAAAAGGAATGGGGGAAACGACAGACAGCTTATACTTTTGTTGGAAACAAATATTGTGATGGGTATCACGGAAGAGATGAAGAGTTGTCTTAATGGAAAGACAGCTGTACAATAAATAGACTGTGCACTGTACATGTGGATTCCTCGAGATCAGAGGGGTGATGTAACTAACTGGAGAAATGTTCAGAATATTCCATGTGCCATGGAGGAATCAATGCCTCTGGCTCAGATGCAGTATGGCAGCAGCCTGTCTGTTCAGCAGCAATCTGCAGAGAGAGAGAGAGAGAGAGAGAGAGAGAGAGAGAGAGAGAGAGAGAGAGAGAGAGAGAGAAAGAAGGCGAGTCTTGGAAGTTAGGCATTCAGTTCCATTTCTACTTTAAACAATCATCAAAGATGATGAAAAATAAGCACAGAAAAAAACAATGTAGCAGTCACCATTTCCCCCGAGATAATTATCTAGTCAAATTACATTATACTTCACATTAAATATTCAACAACAGTGTTGACACTAGATGTTTTTAAGACAGGAAAAATTCTTTTAATTCATGATAGAGATGTTAAAATGCATGCACGTATTTTTATTAGAAATATTCATGCAGAGATCAAAAAGCATCATCCCACTAAGAGATAGTGGGGAAAGATTTTTCGTACAAAGGAAAAATAGATTTTTACATCACCTCATAAACCATGAGCATTATAGTAAAGCTTTGACATGCTGAATTATGGATCTCTATATGGAGGTCTAGTAAGTCAAATGCAGAGGATTTTTTGCCTGTCTGCTAAAAGAAAAAGGAATGACATTGCCTATAGCCCTCTTTAGAACAGATTCATTTGAAACTGTGTCTGGAAAATATTGTTTTAAAAGGGATTTGTGTCAATACATATTCTCTTTCTATATAGTTAGAGTAGCAATCTGCAACTTCTCTAACAGTTTATTGAGCTGCAGCAGTGGCAACTTAGGTATTTGGCATCACTTCAGGCTGGGGAAGGAAACATTTAATTTCTCAAAAACGCAGTGACTCAAGCCTTGGTGCCAATGTCACAACATTAGCTGAGCAAACAGAGCAGTCAAGGCAAAGTCAGCTCTTATTTATTGATGATGGGAAGAGCTGCAAGCACCAGTGTGCATGATGAAACAAAGCAAAGTATGGCTACAGCCCCTTTGCACACTTTTCCCACTGCCATGTTAGCAGTCTGTGGGTATGTTTAACAACTGGTTGAGCAGATTTTTCCCACCTTTCCCCTTGGAAAAACCTAAGCTAAGGTGACCAGGAAAGGCAGCGCTCCTGCCTTGGCATCGCTGAGTTGTTTCCACGGTGTGGAAAACTTCAGGGTCCCTCTAGTGCCCAAAGGAGGCAATGGGGAAGAAAGGTGAACTGAAAAGTGCCTTCAAATGGTTATCAACCACTAAGCAAAGCAAAAGCTTCCACTGAAAATAATATGTACTTATCCCTGGCTTTGCATCACGAACTACGCTCAATTTTTTTTTCTGTTTAAGACAAGAAACTCAACTGTATCTCATCAGCTCATTTCCAGTAACATTTCCATGTAAAAGCCTTCTTTTTTCTGCCTCTCTCCCATTTGATTACATTTACCTGCCAAAGATTATTTGAAGATATTACCTATTTGTAAATGTAAATACCTCAGTTTGCTACAGGAAAGCTTTAAGCAAAGGTAAGACCTGGCCCAGTGGAAGAACTTATACCAGAGCTGCCTTTGTAGATTTAGTTTTCTTTGGTCTTTTTGTCCAAGAGACTCTAGGTACCCATATGAATTATGATGGCAGAATTAGATTCAGGGAGCTACACTCTAATTTGCTAAATGCTTTTGATGTCAAAAGCCAGTCTCTGCATGAGAAGTAGAATTTGAAAGCAGAGAGAGGGTACAAAATACTTGTGCCACCAGCTCTTGGGGATACAAGGAGACTAGAATTCCAGTAGAGAATGTACTCCAGGGATTGTCTTCATTTTTCACTGCTGTACTTGAAAGTAAAGGACAATGTGCCAGTGTGAAAAATGGACAGTGGAATTCCCTTACATAGTTCATGGTTATGTGCAGAGCCTCTTCCCCTGGCGTTTACCTAACCCAGGTATGTTTTCCTCTCAGCTCTTGAGGCTCTGTGATACCTTGATTGTGGGGATGATTCCTTTGCTGAAGAGGAGAAAGCTGGATGTCAGGCTTGTCACCTAAGAGACATCTCACAGGAGGAATCGTAAATGTACTCAAAAGGAAGCAAGAGGAGCATTGATCCCTGCACAATTCAGCTGTAGAAAGTTCTTTACCTAAACCAGTTTTCACTGCTTTAACCCATTTTCTGGGACACAGAACAACATTTCAGCTGTTAAATTTCCATATCCCCAAGAAGGAAAAAAAAAAAACCCAAACTCTAGGAAAATATGTTTTGTTGCTCTTATTATTTTCTAATTATAACAGAGAATGATGATTCCCAGGAAGTAATAAATGCAAGTTTGAACTTGGGTCGTTTGTTTTGCCCTTTCTAGCATCTCACTACTACAAGCATTGCCTTCTTTATCTCTCTTGAAAATTGTGGGAATAAAACTACTGCACCAGTCAGTCTTATCATGTCTTCTAATGAAAATAAAAGAATGAAAAAAACCCAAACGAACAAAAAAAACCCCCAACAATTATCTGCTGCCTACTTACAGGTTCAAAGAGAAGATGAACGGAACACAAGTTAAGTTTTAAGTCGTGAAATCTCCTTACACATTGCATCTGTAGCAAAACAATAGGAAAAAGCTGCTTTTCAAAATAAATATAATGTATAAGTTACTGAATAGTCAAACTGGACAGAATACAAGAGATGTATTATTTTTGAGATTTAATTTCCTGTTCTAGGGGAAAGTCTGAATTTTTCCAACAATAGCTTACAAAGAATCTATTATGATGCTTGCATGCTTGCAGAGGGAAGCTCATCAGTGCTCTGATGCACTGATAGCTTGTTTTATTAATGTGGAATTTTGATAAGGCTTTTTAATATGCTCCTCTTGTGTTCAAACGTGTAAATGCTACTGCTTTTCCAAGCCTGAAGCTTAAACCATCAGCTGAAAACAGATTAGCCTAATCAAGTTAACATCACAATATGGGGCAACATAGTTCGTCTTGGTTTTGGGCTTTGTATTTCTTTCTGCCTTTCTATGAATAAAACACCAATATTACTTCTTAAGAGAGTGGAAACGTTACAGACAGAACGAGGCTGTGGCTGGAGGTTAAGCATCAACATACTTGGGCTCTTTCCCATTACCAAACCTCAAACTCAGCCTCACACTCAGCCTTTGTGTGAACAACACATGCAGTTGTCCAGTCTAGTTTTGAGAATGGCCTCAACCTGATTGATAAGCACACCCATCACATCTTAGTCAGGTTGAAATACTTCCCTGATTTGAGGAAGATGGCCCTGAATGCCTGAAGACTTCCTGCTGTTTTGCTCTGTTATAAAACTGCTCCTAACCCATGGTCATCATCAGCCCAGGACTTAACAGTTTATCGGTGCTCTAGATGCAGTTACTTAGTCTGAATTACAGATGTTTTTGCAGGTAAGCGCCTGGTCTAATGAACTGATACATTTTCTGCAACCAGCTTCAGATACACAGCCTGAGCACCTGAATGTTATCTCCTGAAAGCAGAGCTGAACACCCTTCAGGTTTGGTGAAGACCAGCGTCTGTAAACACAGTAGCACAGTCTCTGCTATGCCAGCAGGTGGATAAACTTCAGTTAAAACATTCCTCAAAAATGGTTCACTGGATCTTATTAAATCTATCATCACTATAGGAAAGCAGTAGTTCATGCAACGTGATGTGGCAAATCACCACTCAGCCAAGCACTCACACAACCACTTCTGTTAGTTGACAGAGACCACTTCTTTTTCAATTACAACTTTGGATTTTATCATTTGAAGGGCCTGTACTCCAACTCAGTTCAAAGAGGAAGGTTAACAGCAGAGCTTGGGGTGCTCATTCCCATGAGGTACCTCAGCCAGTCATCTAAATGAAAAAAAAAAAAAAAAAACCACACACAAAAAAAAACAAAACACACAAAAAAAAACCCAAGCAAATGAACATCAAAACGGGGATTAATTCTGCCTTGAATCATGGCTTCTGACAAAGGAGCTGCAAGAACAATATAAAGCATGTTATAATCAAGGAGCTGATGGGTGGAGAGAGAAGTATTTCAGATAGTTGTGCCACCCATAAACATCCATTGTCTGAAGCGACTCCTTGTCATCCTGGTATTTTGAAGTGTATGCAGATGCTTGCGCAGGTTGGGGCGTTGCCATGGATACCGTGGTGTCAGTGCTGAGGCTTTTAGCAAATGGGCTGATCTGTTTGTGTACCTCTGGAGTGAAAAGAAAGAAAAATACCATCATTTGTGTGGCTGCTAGCAAAAGGAGCCTCACAGTGAAATGCAATGACTCTACATAATGGTTTTAAGAATCTCCTCCTCTTGGAAATGATGAAGTGAGAGAGGGAAGGTAATGAAGCAAAGGAATGAGGAGAGCTGTCAAGTGCTTAGCAAAACCCCTTCTGCATAGCTCAAGGCAAGGTCCTTGCACAATAACGTCAGCTATATGGTCAAGAAAAAATCAATACAGAGGTTTAATAATTCAGTTTCCTAATGGTCTGGCACCACTTTCTGCAAGAGACAGGCAAAAGAACAACAACAACAACAAGGATAAAAGGCAAAAAAGAGTGATCAATAGACAACATAACAGAGCAGAATAATTCGCTGTAAGTGATACCTTGGGACCAAAGAATGGATATGCATTATGAAACTAGTATTTAACCAGTGTATAAGCAGTGCCTTTACCTGGGCACAACTCCACTGCTAAGTGAGAGGCAAAATGGGTTTAGAAGTGACAGGCAAGTGAGTACACAGGAAACAAAGTAAAAAATCTGGGCAGTGTTCCAGGTTATTTTCAAATTTAGGCTCTTTTGTTGGTGTTAGAACAACCCCATATATGTGGCACAAGTCCCCATGAGCTGAATTGCCATACATTAATGCGGTATCTTATTAAGTCCCACTTGATTATGAGTTTTGGGAGGGTTGCCCTCTTTTTCTAGAGGCAGCTCTACAAAAATTAGGCACATCACCAAGTGTTTCACCAAGAGCTTCTCTTGCTTTTGAGTTTAGGGATCAAAAAGCACTAACACTTTCCCAGGAGAGGTTTGTTCCTCACTGCTTATAGAGATGTTAAATGGCTGTTAGCAACAAGAAAAAACAACAATGTGGAGTCACCCTTGATGTGGATTTTCTCAGTAGGGCTGTGTCACCGTATATGGACCAGAAATCCAGTGTACAGTATTTTATAGTGAACTCTCTTCTTAACTGATAGGTTTCATTCGTATTGTTTTCCTGTCATAAAACACAGGGAAAAAAAAGAGTTGACCCCTTGTATCGTCAGCTGTGGTTCCTCCATGAGCTCCCATCTGTAATGCAAACACCAACAGCAATCTTTGGAGACAAAGAAGATAAAAAGAAGACCAAAACTGCAATCCTTGCCCTTGCCACAGGCCCCCTTGGTCCAGCATCACACCAGAGATGTAGGCGGGAACTTGGTTGCTATGGACCAACATGAACATTTACTCCAAGGAAGCTCTTGAGCACGATGCCACTCCAGCCTTGCTCTGGGGATGGTCTAGCACCGGATGGTCTAGCACCGTTCAGCTGTTTGCTCTTATCTTTGTTTCCCATTACTGACTCACACTGAAGGCAGCTGAACCTCAAGAAAAGCTTTCTCCAGGCTTCCTCTCCACACAAGCCACAGCCATAGCCACCAGAGAGCTGAAAACTGAGTCCCTACCAGATGCTGCTGGAGGTTTAGAGAAATTTTCTCCTGCATTCAGATGAACTGTTATTAAATTCAAGTGTCGAGCTGAGCACTCACCTCCAGACTATTAATTAATGTTGCTGGAAGCACAGTGCTGTGTCTTTCACACACAGCTGCTGTGGGAACCAAAGACGTGTCCTGGGCAATCGGTGGCATTCATTTGTATGAGGCTGCAGAAATGCAGTCCCAGTTTCTGGATATAAAACAAGTCCCTTAGGCAAACTGTCAGGGAAGAGCTGAAAAGTGTCACTGCTGCAGAGACAGATCAATCCATCCATAGCAGCTCTGGCTGGTTCTGCTGTTTACATCGGTAGTGCATCACTTAACCTGACTCCAGTGACCAGGGCTTAACCCTGACAATCACAGCTTTTCCTCTCAGCAGCAAGGAGCTCCTTTCCTATCCCACTTCCCTCTTTTGAGGACCTTCCTTTAGCAATTTTCCCTGAAGGACGCACATTCCTTAAAACTGGTGTCTCTGGCCACAGTCTGCAAACAAGCTGGTTCCAGCAAAAGCTGAGCTGGGAACAATCAGAGCTGTGTCAGCTCAAAGATAACAGCTATGGTCACTAAAACCTCAGATTTCGGGACCTATAATATACCTGCACGTACATTGATGAGCATCCTTTGGGTGTTGTATTTGAAATGCTTCGGTGCTCACTCTGCTGTGGCTTGGGCTCTTATGGAGTCTTGTAGCTAAGCAACAGCTGGGCAGTCCAAATGATGTGGCAAGGGCAAGTTATCCCATAGGAATGTGTGGTGGCAATTCGAGAGGGAAGTAATACTTTGAAATTGGGTAATATTAATCATACTGGGAAAACCTCTATGGCCTTCAGTGGAGCTTCAGATCAGAGCCAAAAGAATTCAAAATCAGCCACTGGGGTTAGGACAGTGGGTCTACACTCCCTGTGACAGAGAAACAAACCTAGAAAAATGATCTGCGTGGCTGGGGACTCACGGACTTCCACTTGCTGCAGAAAGAAAAGTGGAAGACCATCAGCAAGGTTAACAAAACAGAGAAAGGTTTTCTAACATTTCAAATAGGAGAAAAGCCTAATCCAACCATAGCTCGTCCTAGGACTGCCACACCTGACTTGTAGGCTGAAGAAGAATCATGACAGAGAGTTAAAAACATCCCTCTACTAACATAAACATTTAGGAGAAAGCTGCCCCTTCCTGGGGTCGTGAGCTGGGGATCAGATTGTAATTCTGTCATTTAGTCCTAGGGGACTTGGCTGGGGAACTTCTACCTTCACCCTTGTCTGAGCCACTCAATAAGCCCCAACTCAGTACAGACAACATCAGCCCCAATGGTGCTTTCTGGTCTGAGCCAGGCCTTGATCCCAGCCTGGTGAAGCTGTATAAAGACCTGCAAGTACTTTTGTGGCCAAGAAGCTCATGGAAATTCACTTCTTTTTCATCTGCATAGAGCTCTGACGTAGGAGTATGATGCCATTTGGCAGCTTTCCTGCAGCAAAGTACGTGCACCATCAAATATAACTGCAGTACTGAGGTATCCGAACTGCTGCTGCCCAACAGGCAAATATGCTTCTCTTCTAACACCAACTTCACTCTGCTCTTGAAATACACTTGCAGGCAACTATCAGTTAAGGTTCATGCCACAGGAAATGGCTGGCTGGGGAGGCACAGCAGAACAGCTCAATCGTTAAGATGCCAGGCTGGCATCAAAGGCACACCGAAGTCACCATCGTCCTCCAAAGCTGCTGTGAGGACAAAGACATCAAAGTGTGTCAGGCTGCCTGTGCCCACCTGCTGGAAGCTGTGTCCTTTCTAGGTCAATAATAACCTTCCTATCTCCTTTCCACACGGGCACATCAGGGTCACACAGACACTCGGTAGGAGATGCAGAACCTGCGTTTCCAACCTGACGCCATAGGATCACATATTTTACTACTTTCTAGAATTCTTTTTTGTTCCTTGCACCTTCTCAGCCATGAATTTCATTCCATCATTATTGCTGTAGAAATCAGAAAAGCTTCCCATTAGAGGCGCCTAAAGCTCGAGTCTTAAACCGAAATTTAGGAACTGGCATTATCATCAATGACTGGGCAGCTCTCCCTGCTTTCAGTCAGGATTTACACAGTATCTACCAGGGACATGAGCCTCAGGCTATTCTCTGCCTAGCAGGAGGCATCTTTACAGGAACAGATGCAGTTGATATGCAGAACTCACTGGCAGAGGACTTTGTAAAGGTGAAAAACCTACCTGGGCTCAGAGAAGGTGGAGACAAATTCACGAGCACTGACACCTGCTGAAGGCAGGGGTCAGACCGCTCACTGCCAGGCATCTCTGAGCAGGGGTTACCATGAGCAGGACCTCTATAAGCTGTCTCTGTTCTCATGCTCTTTCCCTAAGCATTCAGTACTTTCCATTGTGCTGTATATCTGCTGGTCCAAAAGAGCCACGGTAATTCTTTTGTTAGAAGGAAGATTGTAAAAGAAATTGTGATTTAAACAATGCATCAAGTTTAGCCATATCTCAGAAAGTCTTTTCAACTCATAACCCCCAAGCAGAAATAAAAGGGTATTTCTGCAGGAAATGTTCAAGGCGCTTGGTTCATCACACAAAGCGAACTGACAGCCATAAGGTGTGACATTATCTAATTTTAGAATTATCATTTTAGAATTATTTTATTAAAGAGAGCTATAACTAAATTTTTATGCCATTAGATAATACAATTAAATTTTGGCTTGCTTGCAGGTCTTTGTATTTTGCCCCAGATAAAAAGGACTGTATCTACAAATGGATGTCTTCTGAGATTTTCTCCTGCAGGATGTTTAACACCTACTGACACATGAAATAAATCCTTAAAATCTAAACCAAAAAATTTTGATCTACAGAAGTGAACTGAAGAAAGTTGCAGCTTGATATGGAGACCTACTAAATGTAGGAAAAAAATAATCAACTCCTAAACTTTAGAACCACAGGTAAGATCTGGACTGATTTTCTCAATTCACTGCAAGAACATCTTGTGGAAGCAAAGCACAGTAATATTGAAGATGCATTAGAGGTGAAGGTTTTTACCCAGAATGGTTCAATATTTCTGTCCATATTAACATGTGAACAAACATACAGACTCGACTACAAACACTGGGTTATAAAAATAAACAGTAGCCCAGTACAGCTTGCTATTAATATATAATGGTAATAATAATAAAGGAATAAAATGAAGGCTATTTAATTTACTTTTGTAAGAGCCAGGTCACATAGGATGATTTCAGAGGGAAACATTAACAATTATTACTACTTAGTCACAAAAACCTAAAGACAGAAGCACAGTCACCCTGTAGCTTGCAAATATTAAAGATAAAATCATCAGCTTTGCCTATATCCTGGAGGGAAAAGAGAGGAAAAAAGGACAAGAAAGGAAAAATAATTTAATGGAAATCAGTTAATTAGGCTTTCAGGTTATACCTGGACTTCTTTTATGTTTTCCTGTGGATGATGATACCACTTGTAGCCACATTCTCCAGAGTGAAATTTTGGATATGTCCCAGAGAAGAAATGCAAGGCTCGAAGCAGTCACAGGTGTTGTGATCCGATTTTTTTTCTACAAAAAACAAGAAAATAAGGTGTGTGCTGATGTTTATATGGCAGATTCCTTCTAGGCAGTACAGCTTCCTCAGTGCTACCACCAGGGCCAAATTAAATGACCAATTTAATGCAAGTGCTTTCTTGACAAGACTTATTGGTCCTTTCTGACTTCTCCATTTTAGACATAAATGTATCCCAACAGTTGTTTTGGAGAAGACCAAGCACATAGTTAAAACCTGCAGATTTGGGATAAGAAAAATACCCAAAATGTAAACTATCATGGTGCTTGAGCCAATTCCACAGCAGCATGGGCATCTGAGTAGGAAAACAGCTGGAAGTCCTAATCTTCCCAGGTGGTTCAGGCTAAGGCATCTCTCAGCTGGCTCAGAGCCCCAAGTCTGCCGGTGAGATTTAAGTTTTTGTACTATGGAAGTGCTTTTGAGCATTTTGTCCTAAAAAAACCCACTAACTTTTCCCATATCTTTCAGGACAGAAAAAAAGTGCTTTTCATTTCATTAGGTAAGAATGAGTTCCTGTAACTCACGTTCAACCTTCAGGGTGGCATGTGCTAGGCAATAGAGGAATGAGTTACTTAAGACAGCTTGCCTTGATTTCTCAGATTGCTACTGAAATCCATGATGATATAAGGTGATTCCAGGCTCAGACAAATTTCTATTTCTCAGTGAAGCTCTACCTTCAATTTCCTTCATTAAATGTATATATATATATATATATATATATATATATATATACACGCACATATATTAAAAAATGAATCCTACTCCAAGAGCCTAGTAAAATGGATTAAATAGCTCCCACTGGCTTCCTTGGGCACTGGTTCAAAATATTAATCTAATTATTATTATGTCTCAAATTCAGCATGGTTGTTAAATATATATCTAACTGAAAGCACCTGAACAGGCCCATTATGATGATTCGTAGATTTAAAAATAGAAGTATGTTTAAATGCTTGAACTCAGGTCTAAATGAAATCAATACATGCCATGGCTCTTACTCATGAAATATTAGGGAAGATACATAATTTATTGTGCTCTGTGTATGTATGTATACTTAGTACTGATTATTCTGTAATAGACCTATAAATAATTTAAACTATAAAGCGTCCATTTTCGGGGGAGGGGGGAAATCTTCATTAAACCCCACACAATACACTTTTTGGTGATGTGGGTATTAATTGTCTTCCTTTACACTGTAGACGCCTGCATAATAATTCTGTTCTCACAGAATAATTCTCTGTGTTCAAAAGCCCTTTTCCAGAGGGGAAAAGAGAAATCACAGCTGCTCGTACAGCCGTGGGAGGAGATCCTGGGAGCCAGTGGCTGGGCAGCACAGAGGGCTGTGCTGACCTCTGCTGACGGACAAGGCTACAGCGAGCACCTGAGCCAGGGTGCCTGAAGCACTGCCAGGACTCGGGGCTCGGGACTACCTCTCACTAGCAAAGCCGAGCTCACTGCATTTAACGGGGCATTCAGCTGGGTAGGAAAACGGGGAGCCCATGGTTCTAAGCCCACCTTATTTATTAACTACCACGGATAACTGTCATTGCTACTATTATTACTATTATTTTATAAGCCTTTTTTTTTTCAGTTCTGGTTTTTGTTTACTGATGGCATCACGCTATCTGTGGCCTTTCAGTAATACATAAATGACTCACAGATAGCAGCATTCAAGGGCACGTTTCACTATATTTATGCAAGGAAGGGCATTTCTACTTTGCCGTGCACATCAGGGAGTATGTAATCAACCTGCTTGAACTCAGCATGTGTTTAAAAGCATTGCTTGGCTGGGAGATGTGTGTGGCACATTTAGCATCACTGTCACGTGGATGGTTTTTAAAAGCTTTGCTGCCTTTTTTCACAATGTGACTTTTCCCTACCCATTCCTGGGACGGGTGTTGCCTCCAATGGAGCAGGCTGGCCACAGCAATTCAGACACCTCTGTGCTCTGCAGAGGCAGAGCAGGCAGCTCTGCCCGGGACTTCCCATGTCCCAGCCCCAGTGAAGTGGGAGATGGGGCGAGAAATGGGAGGAAAAACATCTTGGCTTTGTGCAGCAGAGCAATGCAGTGACAAACTGATCCCTTTGAGGCAGGCTCCCCACCTCTAGAGCCAAGTCAGGCAGCTCACACATCCCCTCACATGTCCCCAGACACTCTGTCAGAGGGAATTGGCTCTAAAGATGACACAAGGGACCATGTCCATTCAGTGCTGCCAGGTTTGCCAGTGGGGATGCTGCAACACAACAAGGAAACCCTGCTGCTTTCTCCATCTCATTCCAGGTTTCATTTGCTGCAGGGAATTGAGTGAGGTAATACAACCACCACCAGGTAACAGCAGGGAACACTCACTGCTTCCCAGACTGTGTGTACGCATAAGCCAGCTCTGGATAAGCAAGTATCAATGCCCTTTTCTTCACCTGGCCTTCCACAATTACTGAAATAATCAAAATAAACTTCTTGAGGCTGGGCTTAACTTACCAGCTTTGTCACAGGCAAAGTTTACAGCATGGAAGTCTCCAGCAGGAGAACATGTGCAGGATGCAGTTCTTCCAGCTGAGTTGAGCCCAGTGTACATCTCACTGCAGAAGAGCAGAAAATGTCCTCAGTGATGTTAGGGATCTTACCAAGCTCTAAGCACCCACGTGGGATTTAAGCTGTGCCTTCACCCTTGAGCAGCTCCTGTGACCCACCTTTTACCTTTCTTGTGATGAATGTGGTGTCTAGCCCAGTTTGCTTTATCTGTTTTCTTTATACCTTTAAGTGTGAGGGCAACAAAACAAGATAAAAATCTTAATTGTGCCCTAGTTTTGAGTTCAAGCTAATACAACTGCAACTTCACGTGACTTCTGGCAGATCATGGTGAAGTAGGCAAAAATCACTTGAAGAGTTTGAATGAAAACCACAAAAAAATTTTTATGTTGCAGTGGATTTGATCGAAACATTCCAGTGGTAGCACCACGGAATTTCAAATAAATATTTGAAACTGGTAGTTGTGTTCACCAAACTATTCCCACCAGAGAGTTAATGCTTCACCCATGACTTCTCCATGCCAATCATTTACTAAGCATGCAACTATGAACACCTGGTAGAGAACAAGCCTCCCAGGGAGCTGCTTAGAAAACCCCTCTGGAAAGTCATTGGGAATGAGTCCATGCCACCTGAAAGTCAGGAGGCACATACCCACAGGCAAGAGCTGTGCTGTGAGCTGGGCTGTGCTCCTGCATGATGCCATGTCACCCACATGCTCAAAGCCCAGCAGTCAACTGGATAAAAACCTGGAAAACTAGGAACCAACCTGAGGTTGCTCTGTATGCAGATGGATGCGCTATTACCGAACACCCTGCAAAATCAGAGCTGTGAAACCTTTGCCTTTTCAATTTTTCCCCTAAAGAAGTTATTTTTAAGCGCTGCGAGGAGTTATGTTAGTTCTCTAAAACTTGTCCTGTGCAGCTGCAGAGGCTTAGAGACAGGTGGCGCTATGTGAACGTGAATTTGGCTTTTAAATAGCTACATGAAATATTTAACATGACATTTCCTTACATACAAAGTGCATCTGAGCAGCGTCAGATTTTAATTGCTTCTTACACATCATAAATAATATATTAGAAATAAAAATCAGGAAGACAATTTATAGGGATGTTGCAAGACAGAAAAGCGGATATTCTCTGTGATTCAGCTCTCTGGGAAAAACTCCCTTGGAGTTGCAAGTGTCCCCCCATTAGCCAAAAGCTGCAGGATGAGAGCAAGAGGAGGCGGTTGCAGGTAACACATGGAAGTCAGTTAATTTCCAATTTCCTGGGTCCCAAAACACCACCTGCAGAGTCTGGTTTCTAATAGCAAAGCTGCTTTAGTAAATGTAGTAAATATTTAAACAGCACTGGCAAGTGCAGTAACAGCAAAGGTAAATTTCCATTTGACCCAAGCACTGCTCTGGTCCTGGCTGGGGGTGGTCAGCTGGCAAGGCAGCCTTTGGAGGAGAAGACATCCTCAAAGCACGGGGGAAAAGGGTAGAATCACATGAATACAGTGAAATGCATTGAGTGAAAGGGGCATCCAAAGCACATCTGTGAGCACACTGGGGCAGTGGAGCTTGCGGAGACCCACAAAAATGCAAAATTTATAGAGTAACAGTAACAAAAAGCACAACATTTTCTTTGAACAAGGATCATCCTCTTCACTCCTAATTGAGAGTGTCCAAGATCAGACTGGATGGGGCTTTCAGCAACCTGGTCTGGTGGAAGGTGACCCCGCCCATGCCAGGGGTTGGAATGAGATGATACTTAAGGTCCCTTCCAACCTACACCTACACTCATAAACCAGATATTAAAAGAGCAGATGTGGTCATGTGAAGGTACCTTGTTTTTTTCATGTTAGTGCTAGTAACATCAGTGATTGCCTTCAAACTGCTGGACCAATTTGACATTTGGGACTCCTCCAGAAAGTGCGTTGTGGTATTGTCTAAGTGGGGAGAATGCCCCCCAAGGAGAAAAGGGAAACAAGGGAGCACAAGAACTGAGAGAAGAACATAAAGAAATAAGCCACAAGATTTTGTAAAATGTGATTCTTCATACTGTGAGCATGAGATGTTTGTTTCATCCTCCACATGCGTGGATTAAATCAATACAAACATCTTTTGTCCACGGGTGATTTAGAGAAACTGTAACACACTTGAAGGGTGGGAAGCTCAGCATTTAAGGCTAAGAAACCCAGAGGAGACAAAGTAGCAGTGTCAGAAGCTGTTCACAAGCAACCACCTCTCTTGCTCCAACTTTTGAAGCAAACCCTCTGATCATCCCCAACTCCTGTACTTTGATTCCCATGGCAGAGCGGTCTCAAAGCACAAAAACTGGGCTGCTCTGGGATCAAACTAAACTGGTGGTAAACGTGCATCCCCACCTCCTCACAGCATTCATCAGTGAAGTTAAGATGCTCCTAGAGAGTTTTGCTTGCAGAACTGAACTGGGAACCATCTTTATGACATTAATTGCATTATTAAATATGCTAGATCTGAGCCACATTTAATAACACACTTGTTCCAAGCAGAGGCAGGTAATCTCCTGCTATCGGCTCAACCCTCAAAATATTTGTACTCTAGCTGTGACGTTTATATGGGCTAAACAGTAATTAGAAAGTTTAATAAGCACCCAGTAAAGCTTCCCGAGCTGTTTTGCATTTCCTCACTCAGGTCAAATAAAATCTGTTGTCCTGTCTTCTAAAAGGAGTTCGACATTTCCAAAAACTCAGTAAGCTGTCAGGAAGACTACAGTGGGCAGAAATGGTAACTGCTTTGGGGAGGAAAAAACACTTTTCAAAGCTTACTTTTGTTTTAGTACTGAAGAGGCTTTGAGAAGCATTAAGGAGTTTTGAGAAGTCCTTTTACAAAATACACCTTTAAAGGCATGGCAAAAAAGAAATCCTGTAGGAGACGGAGCTCGCAGCCGTGCATCCCTCATGGGATGATCCTCACATTGGGGTGATGCAGAGCTCTGAGCTGCATCTTCCTCACATTCCGTTCCTGACATCCTTCACAGCGCAGGAATTAAAGCAAGGGAGTCACATCAAGAAGAGGTGTACATCCACCCTTTGGAGTCCTGTTGAACTTTACCAAAAAACAACTAAACGAACTCCACCAAACCCCAACAAATAAATATTTCAACATTTCAATGAAAACAGAGCAAGTACCTGCTATTTCAAGTTAAGGAAACAATCTTGCCCTAGAACAAACAAGAAAATTAGCATTTGTACACACAGACTTATGTATCTGTTGGCTGTAGATAAGCTGCAGTGGGGCTGGAAGTTTCCCTAAACCATCTTTCTAAGAGCAACAGGGAAGCATAAGCTTGCAGAGGAAAGCAGGGACATTTCCTGAGTTGTGAGAATGACATTAGGAAAAGGGATCCATCGCACACCACCAAGGCAGGGGGGAGGAGGGGGCATTCTTGGAAAGGGACAAAATAGCTGTAAAGCTGTAGTGCTCTGAATTTTATAGTAGGTGGGAACTGAAGGTCTGTTTTCCCACGTTTAGGAGATCCATAAACAAGGAAGACTGGAGCATTAGCACAGTGCAGACAGAGTACTTGAGAGAGAACTGGGTTTATGTAGTTACAGGAAATACTCACATTGAAAGCTACAACAAACTTATTACTCACATATTGTAACGTACTCATACCTATATCTCTTCATTTAGATCCATCACTTTAAATTGTAGATGTAGCTACAGGTAAACAAGTAAATAAAATTTCACCCTAACATCAGATTTTTAGAAGTAAATATTTCAAGCAAAATTCTGAACAGCCTGTGCTCAGTATACTTCTTTTTTTGTGTGTATATCTGTTTTATGCTTTGAGGGTGAAGCTGTTCCAGCATCTCAATGCAGAATTCATCTGGAAAATGCTGGAGTGAAGTCATGTACTGGTTTTTCTCATCCTCTTTAGCTCCTGTTATTTGCCTGCATCATTTCATCTTAAGTTATAAGTATTAATGGGCCCATTGTATCTTCTATCTCCACTTAAATAGCCAAAATTCCAAACAATGGTTACATTAAAAAAAAAAGCCACTGGATAAATAAGGAAAGCTGTAGATCTTCAGCAACTGCTCAGTGTCAAGCTCCTTCTGCTGGGTGTCATTCCTCAGTACTGAGGGAAAAGTCCAAAAAAGCTCCATTGGCTGCTGCTGCCCTTGAGCCATCACACTGTTGTCTCAGGCTGTATTTTAAGATAAAGCAGGAAGAGGAACACACGTGTTGCTTTTACAACTCTCCTGTGCTTTGAAGGAAATCACTGACATCGAATCATAGTGATAGACCCCGTCACCCCACTGCTTTAGATAAACCCAGTTTTGTGTTTGCTGTAGGTTTTGGGTGAGGGGACACTCAAGGTTTTAATGCAGTGTCAGAAGCTCAAGAAAAGCTCTTTTGTGTGTGACTCTTAGCCTAGGAGAAAGTATTTCTTTCAGCTTCACTTGTAATACAAAGATATTGACAAATATATTGTACATTCATTCACTGTTTGTTTCAGATCCAGTTAAACTGCAGGATTTAGATGAGATATAGACTTTGGCAGGCCTCAGAAGATAATAATAACATATACAACAGATGTAAGGAAAACATTTTCATCACAAGGATGGTCAAACACTGGATCAGAGTACAGAATGTCCATCCTTGGAGATGTATAAAACTGCAGCAGACAAGCTCCTGAGCAGTCTGATCTAACCAGATATAGATGACTTCCAGAAGTCCCTTCAAACCCAAATTATTCTAAATTTCTATTCACTTTAGACATTGGTAGAACTTCCCAAAAACCATAACAGAAAGTTGTAGTCTGTCCAGCCAGTGATCCACAGGCTGCAGACCACCAGCACCCGCAGCTTCAGAGCAGCTGTTGCAGCCACATTGCCAGAGCTGTTCCACTTCTGTTCCACAACAAACAAGGGCCCTCTTCTTCCAGAAAGTAACTCACAGAATCCCTGTTGTCCTGGTTAGCCAGAAGTTTGTTTCCAGTCAGGTTTCTGTACTGCAGTTCTGCATCTGGTAAGACTGCAGCAGCTCATGGAGCTATTAAGGTCCTGAGAATGAGGAAAGGCCAAAATCATGGAATCACAGTATGCTTTGGGTTGGAAGGGACCTTAAAGATCATCTCTTCCCAACCCCCCTGCCATGGGCAGGGACACTAGACCAGGTTGCTCAGAGCCCCATCCAACCTGGCCTTGGACACCTCCAAATACAGGCTGTAAACTGCGTGTATCTGGGTTTTGAAGCGTTCTAAGACACCACCTACACAATCCAAGCCTTTCCTGTATTTTCTTTTAAAAACAATGGAGATAGAGGCATCCTATATTTAGGTGTAGAGGAACGAAGAAAAGAGGGACGGATGGTTACGAGAAACAGATAGCTACTTAGACATTGCTTAATTCCTCTTATATTTCCTCCAACAAGTTTTTTGCAATCTTAAGGGTTTCGCTACAAAATTAAATGACCCATACATAGAATACATAGAATTTCAGTAAGCATGACAAAAAGAACCAAAGGAGGAAAAAAATTGCCCAGGTGCTATTAGCAAGCAACCGGTTTGCTTTACCCTCCCTCTACAGCACTGCCTAGAGCAAAGCAGATGTAGAGTCTTTGCTGCAGCATGATAGATATCCAACACATCTTGGTTTCTTGCAGGCTTCACTTCCTTAGAGGATGAACTAAGTGCTAGCACTTATTCCTTTACATACCCCATTTCCTGCAAGTAAACAAGCCAAAATCACCCTAGATCTTCTCATGCCCGTAGCAGGATAGTTCCTGCATCTCTGTTTGGACATCATCACCTAAACACTCTTACTAAACTAAGTAACAGGATAATAAGTATAAAAGAGGTCAGAACTGCCATTTGAGATACCTCCCCAAGCCTACCTGGTAGAGCAGTTTGTAAAAGAAAATGTGCTTTGTGTCTGCAAATTTCTGAAGTCATCCTATTTTGATTCTCAAGAGTGGGGTTTCTGTGCTGTTTACAAGCTGCCAGTGGGAACATATCTGCATTATTTTTGAAAGAATGAAGGGAATGAAGAAAGAGAAGCTTTTTGGGTTTGGAACTTCCCAATTCATTGAACTGCTTAAAAATCCTTGGCTTCCAGTCAACTCCTGCTCTTGTGGTCAAACCAAGAAAGTGAAATTCAAGGTGTTAACTCATTTCTTACACAAATGTAATGACAACAATAATAGAAATTTCAAAATGAACCTCAAGTTAAAAAAGACGCTTAACTACATTTTTGTAGTGTTGGTCTTAAACACTGGTCAGTGCCACTGGACTCATAATTCCAATAAGAAAGAATATTTTGCGGTTTGCTCTGTCCCCAGCAGTAATCTGTCAGAAAGGTTACAATGCTAGAGCTTGGTAGGAAACATTTCTGTTAGCCAATAAATTTCTTCAAGACTACAAAAATTCCCCCTCAATGCTGGGACAAACCCCTGTTGCAAACTTTTATTCCCATGACAAACAACAAGGCAGGGAAAATCCTCTCTGGAGCACTGCTCCTATAGCAAGGCCTATGGGGTGAAGAGCATTCAACTTCAGCCTTTCTTCTCCCTTCCCTACCTCTTTCAACCCCTGCACGTCGTGAGCCAGAACTCTGCAGGCCTGATGAAATATTCCCATCTGGATGACTCAAACAGGATGATCTGGCCGTACTCCCACCGAGTTAGTCAAATAATACGGCTCTGACATCTTCTCTTGAGAATGAATCACACATGGAGGAACAGGCAGCCATTCAGATGTGGAAAAGGAAACACAAAGTTAGGCATTCTCCTTGAAAATCAGAGGAAAAGAGAAATTTGCCTCCTAACTAAGCCTTTAATTTGTAGTGTAACCCACAGTCTTTCCCTTGTATCTAAAGGGCAGAACTTTTAATGAGGTCACTTGGGAATGCATAGTTAGCATATTTTTAATCTCTATGCCTAAAAGATTTGTTTTCTTAACAAGTCCTCTCTCATCAACCTGATGTGCTACAGCCACAAAGATCAACTTATTTTCAAAGCACTTTGAGCCAGGGAGAGCCTCCGCACAAGTTACATCCAGGCCCTAGTCACCTTTCAAAATATAATTAAAAGAAGTGAGATAAACAGCATCTCATAAGCCTTTGAAAAATGTGATATACTTCTGTTTTATATGTTTATTTCTCCTCTGAAGAGAATACAACACAGAATGAATAGTTTAAATGCATTCTTCCAATATATTACTTAATTTGTTTAAAAAGTTGCATTTCTTTTATGTATCCTGTTGAAAAAATTTCGAGTAGGCAGAATCCATGAATGTTTCTGGTAGTTGCGAAGGGAGAAACCTGTGTCCTTTCTGTACATCTAAGAGTCAGAATATTCTCAGTATGGCAAACTTCATTTAAAACCAACCAAACCAACCAACCAAAAACCCACAAAAAAACCCCCACAGAACACAAATGGGGTACGGCATTAAAAAAACTTGTGCTGGGAACAACGTATTGGAAAACTCAACCCCAATATTCCAAGAATATCAAGAATGTCAAAAAGTGACAATTGTAATCAAGAAGACAAAGGAAGAATGTATCTTAACAGAAAGGGGTTTTACTTGGCTCATATGAAACTTACCTTGTAGCTCATGATCCCTAGCAAAGACATTTGGCATCCTGAGAAAAGCAAGCAAAGTGGCTCTGGATAAAATTGGAAACCTTGTATTGTCCCCTCTCTTTCACTAAAAAATGAATGTTATTGATGCTTTGCATTAAGCAGATAAAACAAAATTCTTGGCTCTAGGCACCACGGCTCACCCGAGAAATATCTAAGGCATTCTTAACTTTTTCACCTTATCCTTTCCTACTCTGCTCTGAATTTTAAAGAGCCTACAGACTAAAGATTTTATTTTTTTTGGCCTTTATAGGCATAAACGTGAACTTAAAGGTTTTCAATTTTACCAGATAGTCATTATCATCAGTTTTTGCTTGGCTCCTTGCCCACTTTACCTTATCCGACAATATATTTTATCACAGTCCTGTCAATGTATTTCTCCTACCACTAGGATGTACCACTTCAAAATTTAACCGACAGCAATTATAAACTAATCTGTGATTCTAATAAGAGCTCCTGTTGTTTATTTAGTTCCTTTAGACTCTCAACTGAAGCTCACCTGAGTAATGTGAGCTTTAAAGGACCTTGACTGCATCCTCTGGAATATGGTGGTGGTACCAATTGCAGTGGTACAATGACAACCATTTTAGAGAATTTAATACCCATTAGTTCCCAAAATAAATCCTCACAGTAATTTACCAATTTCCATGCTACCTATCCCTATTGATTCACTTCCACTCAAGTTTTCTCTGGAGGGAGAAAATAATTTTTTACTCTTTAATAGAAGCTATGGCCCAAGACCAAATTTTTTCATAATGATTTCAAATTGCCTTGATTTTTTTGAAGTTCAAGTTTATAATCATCTGAGCTGCTGCTAAACACACCAGGCAGAGATAGTCTTCCTTGGACCACTTGGCATTAATTTCCTGTACCAGTTTCACTGCACAGCCAATCTCAACTTTGCCCCCTATGGTGCACCTTACAAAACATCCAGTTTTCATCAGTTCATGCTAAATTAACATCCTTCTTTCCACTCTGCAGCTTAAGAGTCATCGTTCCTCTCATAATAAGACTTATACAACCAACGAGCTACTAACAGCAAACTCCTATGTGAAAACCGCCCGCACAACTCTTTAGCATCCACACATTCCTATCAGAAAACCTGACATTATTCCCAAGATTCCCACTCAAAAAACATCTGGAAACAAAGATCCGCTCTCCCAACAGCAGCTAAAACACCCCGATGATCAGTGCAGAGCTAAAACCAGGAGTGCATTATGATTTTGTTGGCATATGTTAATGCAGAGCTGGGTCTGAAAGTTGCTAAGGGTGCACTTCAACATTTCACATGACATTTGATGAAAAATCGGTATTTGCACCCAGGGTAGGGCAGATAGAGAGGCAGAACTTTTGCTTGCATTACCAACCTGCAGACCCCTACCCCAAGCAGAGTTTGGCCCTGAAAAGGCATGAGTACTGTTATTCAAGAGCAAATACAACATATTTGATTCAGAACTTCACAGCCACTCTCACAAAAGTAAGCAGAACCCTCAAATGAGAGCAAAGTCTTCAATTCACCCTGTTAGGTGGCCTGGCTCTGGTGCTCACATGCAGACCCTTTAACACTGAACACAGCTCTCACCGCAGAAGGTGAGAATTGCAGAAGTAGATTGGGGGGGGGGGAAATAGAACACCCCTCCCCCCAAAAAACAAACAAAAAAGCCCACCCCACACCACGAGACATTACACAGCTGTAGCCAAACCTGCTGCTTTTTATGAGACTAGAACTGGCATTTATTTCTGCGTAACTTTCAAGAGTTACATTAGCAAGCTTGCTAAAACATTTACGATTCCTCTACCAGAGGATTCTCATTCCTACAGCTCTTTGCCCCTGGTTAAAGCAGATGACCCAAACACATCATCAAAAGGCAAACAAACAGAAACTAATCAGTATATTCCATCCCAAGGTAAGACAATACTTTTCATGTTGTTGCAGCAGGTAAAGCCCAGCCATGCCATACCATTACATTTTACCAAACTCCTCTAATTACTCCTTATCTTTCCTGAGTACTGGGAGGGTCAGTAATGGGGCACAGCTGGTGGCATTTGATGTTACACTGCTCCCAGCAGCTGCAGCCCTGCCTTCACTTCGGGCACAGCTTTAATTAGTCATGATACTTTGGGAGTAATTACAGCTAGGAGTTGGTTTATTCTTTTTAAGAAATATTGACAGGCATATTCTTAGTGTGAAAAGGTTGTGAATATTACAGTTAACATGTTAAAAAAGAGTAGACAGGTAACCTAAAGAAAGCCCATGTTTCAGGAAGATTGAAAATTTTAATATCTATATTTGTGAGGAGTTTTACAGCCCAGGAGTTGATGTAAGGAGTTTGCAGGTTACTGATGAGGCAGCTCAACTCTTGCTGCTCATCATCGTACGATGCTACACAGGGAAATATCCTCAGTGAGGTCACCAGGGCTCATCCTTTTGTCCAAGAACAGTGCAGGCAGTGTGACATTGTGGGCCACAAAAATGGACTTCCAGAATGTAAATCCAGAGTTAAGAGTTTTCCATATCCCTCTGTGTTACAGGTTTGCAAGGTGGGGAAAGGCACAGCACCGGCCACCTAAACTCACACACAAAACATGGCTTTTTATAATATGTTGTAATTATTGGGACAGCCTGAAAATATTGAAAAATAGGCTCTGTTATCATTGCAGAGGCATGGAAACCACTTCCCACACTGAATAATCATCACCATTACCAACAATTTGTTATTTAACTGAGAATTTGAAGTATAGTCAAGATATTAGAACCAAACCCCTTCCTTTGGGGCAGAGCTGACTGTGACTGCCTTCTCTAAGGACATATCCTTCTGTGACCACATATATCGGTGTACAGGAGAACCTCCCACCTTGTTATTGCTCCAGCTTTTGTGGAGAGAGCAGGAAACCGCTGCCTACACTGAAGGTACCAAGCCCCGTGTGGGGCACAGATAAGTGAAACTCTTTAGAATGAATTACCTGTGTTTTATGGGTAGGTGTAAGGAGTTACAGGTTAACAGCACAGTGTTGGCACAAGCTAGCACACCTCATAAAATCTAAATTATAATCAAAAAGTAATGTAAATATTTTAGCAAACCGGTGTATATGTACTTTTAATACATTCAAGCTGAAAAAGCAAACTTTTTCCTTTATAACATACACTGTTAGTAAATAGCACTGAACACTGAGGAATAACCCTAAACTGACAGCTGGGAAGCCACTGTCTGAAACACCTTTCAGTCTGTCTGGGAAAACACGGGGTAATAATGGCAACCAGAAAGTAACCTTCACCCAGGAAAAGTATCCAATTTGCTGGCATTTCAATAGAACTCTCTCGTTTCCCAGTTATGGCTCAGAGGAAGGGGTTTGGTTGTAATACCTTGACCATACTTTAAATTCTGCTCTGCCTTGCCCAAATTTAGCCTCCAGCCTTCCACCCCTTTCCAGACTCCCATGGCTTTTCACCCTCCCACCCCTATTCGAATTCTCACCCCATTTCAGCCTCTGCTATTTTCTGGCCTCTACTTGCCCTCCAGCCTCCCACACCTCTTCAGCCTCCCATCATTTTTAGGGCTTCACATTTTATGGCCATATTTTGCTTTCCAGCCTCCCATCCTTTTTAAAACTTCCTCCTCTTTTTTACCTTTCCCTTCCCTCCAGACTTCCACCCTTTTCCACCCTCTCATTCCAATTTAGCCTCCTACCACTTTTCAGCCTCCACCTTTTTTTCTGGCCTCTACCCTCTTTTCAGCCTCCCATCCCTTTTGGACCTTTACTTTTTTCTGGCCTCTACTTGATCTCCAGCCTCCCCTGCCTTTTCAGCTTCCCACCTCTTTTCACCCACCCCTGCAACCCCCCCTTCCTTTTCACCTTACACATTTTTTGTCTCTATTTTTGGTGGAAGTTTTTTGTCTCCCCCATAATTGTGGCCTTCTGACCTTTTCAGCCTCTGCATTTCTTTTTGCCTCCCACCCTTTCTTGACCCTCTACTGTTTTGCAGTCTCTGTTTCTTTCTCTACTCATTTTTATTTCTCATTGACCTTTTTTTTTGGTTTTGCACTCCTTTTCAGCCTCTATTGTTTTTCTCTCCTTCTTACTCTCCGTTTTTTCTTTCCTTGTTTGATACTGCACTTCCTTTTCAGCCTACTTCTCATTTTTAGCCTCCATTTCTTTATCAGCCTTCCTTGTTTATTCCATTTCCACTTTTTTGCCCTCTACCTTCTTTACTGAGCCTCCTGCTCTTTTTCAGCTCTTTTTTGGCTCTCTATCCCTTTTGGGCCTCACCTTTATATTAAGACTCCACTGTGTTTAATGGTCTCCACTTATTCCTCAGACTCCTGCTGCTTTTCAGCCTTCCATCCTTCAGTGACCTTCACTCTCCGTCAGACTCCAGCTCACAAAAAGATTTCATTGGCATCCCACGGCACTTTAGCCTCCTGTAATAGGTTAGAAATTCAGGAGAATTTTTCAGGGGGTGGGGAGGAAGGGGGGAAGGGAGGTCATTAGCTTTACAAAGGATGTAGCCAGCCAAGTTACATTCCTCAGTAATGGCCCATCAGAGACTGGGGGGTGGCTGGCTCTGCTCGGAGAGGAGAGAGGCAGACTGCGGGGTTGGCGCTAGGAGGGAGACGGAGGTCTGCGTGCAGGCATTTGGGGAGAGGGACTGGGGGATCGGGTTTTCAGCTTCTCATCCTGGTCAGCTCGGACTGCTGGCTTCAATTTGCCTGGCTGTCTCGCTCCCCGGATCTGCTGTGCTTCATTGGAGAATTGCGTGCCCATGGGAGAGTGTAGCGGCGGAGTCCTTGCATAACAAGGAATAAGTACGCTCCTCATGCGGTGGTGTGGACAAAAAGCGTTTATTTCAAAATTCCCGGTCCTTATATCCCTACATACCACGTGACTTTCTTAACCAATCAGTTTACTAACTCTAGGGCATGCTCTCTTGGCTCTGGACCTGGGCACATCCTCTGTGCCTTTAGACATGCCTCTACACATCCCCTCTTTTAATTATGTTAAGAAGTCACCAAAACAGTATGAACAGAGATGCAAAAAACAATGCAAACAACAATTTTAACAGTCAGGACATTATAAACTACTAAGCTTCGCAGTGATCCCGCACATTGCTTTGCTCAGTTTCTTAATTCTAATGTAAACCTTTTTAAAACTTTCTTATATTCCTATAGGGTAGTGCAACTTGGATGGAAAACTTTATTAACTTAGGGGTCTTATCTTAACTGTGTATAAACTATAACTTTTCTTAATCTGAGGGTTTTTATAACTGGGGAATTCAACTTTATTTAAGAAACAGGGTAATCTTAGCAAACTACAATTTCTTAAAAGCGACCTGTGGCTGAGGTAATGTCATTTGTGAGGTGTTTGTTTTTTATTATTTGACTAGTCAAACAACTATTTTCATTCATTCTCACATCTCATTCATCGGTGGCCACCGCACACTTGAACACACACGAACACACACACACACATTTCAGAGACTGCTTTGCACCACATTGGTCATTTCCTAATGTAAACTTGAAACATAACCTTAACTCTTTTCAAACTTCTGCGTTACTCTGGTTCCGGCTGCTGTGGTCACATATGTGAATAGGGTTTTACACACTCGGAAGAAACCTGCTTGAGTTCTTTTTTCTATATCTGCATAGGCATAGCTTTCTCTCCATGTCATAAATTCTAGGAATCTCGTCCGTTGTCCTGAAATCAAATCTTACTATGATTAGTAGCTTAGGAGAAACAAACGCCTGAGGTGTGTGCTGCTTTTCAGATCTGTTTCTTTCAGCACTGTCACAACTCAAAAATTGATAACATACATAGCTTTTTACAGATGTTCTTGCAGGTTACACCGGTTCTCCCCCTTTTTGTTTAAACTTAGCATGTGTTTCAAAATGTGATTTTACTTTTGCTGTGTTACGGCTTAGTGTGAAATGCTTGTGACATGAGAATTTTCCTATCTGATAGGAAGTAGCTGGTTATTATTAATGTTAATCCATTTCAGTGTATCAATGTTGCTTAGCAACTAACTTGTTTTACACTTTTGTGTTTTGTCTAGTGGATGTAGTGGCAGTTATATTTTGTGGATGTATATCTATTTGCATGTACATTTCAATATGTCCAATTCAGATATGTATATATCTGTTTGCTAGATCTCACCTGCTATTAACCAGCTAGGGTTAGCTTTCTGACACGGCATTAGTATGATTTCCTGACAGTGGGGGTATACTTTGATGATGTAGTTTTTATTAATTGTTACTTTGAATGGTCTCTTAGAGAACCTGTATTCTGATGTAGTGAATGAGACAACTGCTTGCCTTAAAACTCTGGGTATAGTGTTAAACATTGCTGCTTTAGCAGCTTCTTAGTTACTGTCAGTTATTGTCTGTGGCATGTCAGGATGTGATTTTGTGTGCACTTGTATAGAATCATACCTTTTGTAACTCACAGGAACCAAACAGAACGCATTTCAAACAACCGGTAAGGGTTAACAAAATCTCAAGGAAATTAACTTTCAAGACAGGTTATCAACCTTATAGCAAAATAAACACAATCATAACATCAGAGTATTGTTCACAATTTTCCAAGGTAATACGAATGACAATCAGTTCCAGAACTATACAGAAGCTTGGTTCATGGCTGTAGTTTTCTTACTGATCAGTGGCAGGATTTATTCAAGTCATTGCAGCATTTTGTGTTTCTTAGATGCATGTGTGAAGGCCCTGGGGCCTTTCACTGGTTCAATTTTGCATTTGGTGTGGCCTTTAAAGGTAAATTGCTGATTTCTGCCACAATCTGTGCTTAAGGAGATGAATTAAAATATTACCACTAAAACTTGCCAGGGCATCTTAAGATCCGGCGTCCTCAGCAGTCATCCTATCCAAATTGTCTTTCAAAGCTGGAATGTTGGTAAAGGCAGGATCTCCTCCATCTAGTTTTCTCAGTCGTGCTCTGCCCTAAATGACAAGCTTGCAAATCTCTCATTAGCAACTTACACAGATTTAGTTGGTGGTATGACAGAAAAAGCTGTTCTAGAACCAACAGTGGGTTTCTCTCAGTTTGATCCCACTGAAACAAACTGCAATGCTTCATACCTGCTGGAAACAAAAACTAGGCAGATTTGCCTTTCAGAATCTCTGTTGTTCTGTTTGCTTTTTATCACCTTGGTATAATTCTCTAACACTTGGTTTGCCTCTGCAGCTAGCGATTTGTCAGACTTTAAGTTGGAGTTCTCCCTTAGCAACACAAAGAGAGGGTATAGGTCCCCTATGGTTATGGTTAAAACAGGTTTTAAGCAATTGGTAGTTCTCTAAGGCTTCTGCAACTCGTGTAAATACAAATGTTTTTTACCTCGAGCTGTGTCACCTGTGTAGAGTCTTTTTGCTGTGTTCTCCTGTCTCGGGCAAGTCCAGAGTTGTGGTTGTCAGATTCTTCCTGAAACAACCTGAAGATCTGTACCTTGGGCAGTTTTGGTTAAAGTAGCAGGAACAAATAGCAGTTCATTTCTAGTGGCCGTGGTTATTAATGTGTCCCCCGCATAATGATGTATTATGGTCGTTTGATACTTTATCAAGGTGTTTTGCATCCCCTCAGGAAGGGCAGCCCAGCAGTGACTTTGCATAGACTGTGCACTGTTTAACTTCTTTCTTGTCTTCTTCTCCTGTGCACTATTTCTAATATTTTCGAGCTCCCTAAACTAACTTCCCGTTTCTCAGACGCCACTGAGACCACAGATTATTGACGTCAAAGTTTTTTGTGGTAAAGGCTCCCGTCTCTGCAAAATCGAGACGATCCCGGAACCACCAGCTAATTTCTTGATACAAGACAGATATTATTTGCTTAATATAAGCTAAAATGTCCCGTTCGGGCTCCATATGTAGCGGCAGGGTCCTTGTATAACAAGGAATAAGTACGCTGCTCGTGCGGTGGTGTGGACAAAAAGCGTTTATTTCAAAATTCCCGGTCCTTATATCCCTACATACCACGTGACTTTCTTAACCAATCAGTTTACTAACTCTGGGGCATGCTCTCTTGGCTCTGTACCTGGGCACATCCTCTGTGCCTTTAGCCACGCCTCTACAGGAGAGAAGGGAGGAATTTTGAGACGCCGTCACCTGGGACAGCGGTGAGTCCCGTGGGAGTGGACTGCTTCCCTTCCCTTTTTTCCTCCCACTGAGGGAAGGGTCCCTCATTTCCTTCTCGGCTTCTCCCGCGGTCCGGGACCTCCCCCCACCCCCCCACCCCTCTCCCCGGGTGTTGACTGCTGGAGCCCAACAGCGCCCCCTACCGACCACGACAGAGAACTGCAGGCCCTGCACTTTCAGCGATCCAACAGCGCCCCCTGCAGGACACGATTAGTACTGCGCTAAAGGACAGAGATGTATTCATTCAGATCTCTTTCTTTCTTTTTTTTTCTAGGACTACTGTCTAGTTTTTTTGTGTTCTGTTACCTTTTTTGCCAACATACATATATCTTTTAATAAAGGGTTGTTATTTCTTCTGTTTTTTCCACACTTCCTCAATTAAAGCCCCTTAATTTTGAATTTACAATTGCTGAGAGAGAGGAGTTTGGTCTACCTTATAACTCATCCTCTTTAGCAAACATCCCAGTCTCTTCAGACTGAGACACCTCCCGACCCAGTTTCAGCCTCCACTGTTTTCTTGCCTCTATCTGCCCTCCAGCCTTCCACATCTCTTCAACCTCCCATCCTCTTTTCTGGCCTCTACTTCCCTTCCAGATGCCCACCCCTTTTCAGCCTCTCAAAAGAAGAAATGTGCTAAAACAGTGGACTGAGATGCAGCTGGCAAGTGCTAACATATCTTTTCTTTTTTATTTTCCTGCTTTTCCTCAAGTAGTGTGTTAAGAACGTCCTGTGCTGTGTTTTGTGCCCAAGAAGAACCTGACCACGTTGGGCAACGAGTTATCCATACTTAAATGTCAGCCAAAGAGCTCCTCAAACCATAAGATTTTAGGCTGCCCAATACTTCTCTTAATAATGAGCTCTCCATTGCCAATCCATAAGTCCTGAGATGAAATATTTAGGAAATGAATAGTTGCACCGCTTGAAGTATTAAATATCAGCCATTTGGGGACTGCAGTTGTTTTGTTCTGCTCTGGTTTCAGACACGAGTTGTTTGCAGGGGCAAAGCTAGGGAAGAATACTTTGTCCACCCACATAGGCAAGGAGAAGCCAGACCTTTCAGCATCTCCAGCACTTTCATTTCTTGACACTCTGGGATGGTGGGAGAAATCTGATGTTAAATCAGGAGGGCTGCCACAGGGTCAGCAATGTACCAAGAACTCTTGTGCATTTCAGTTTAAATTCTACAAAGATTGGGCAAATTTCCCTGTAACTGATAATCCACAGACCCTCTTGAAAGGGGATGTGAGGCAATGGGAGGAAGCAGGTGCCCCTGGTGCCCATCGGCCAGTGGCAGGAGGCTTGGCTCCAGCTGCAGGAACAATGAGCGGAAGAAAGGGAGATAAGCAGCCAGAAAACAGGGCACAGAGGAGCAGAAAGCCACAAGAAAGCAGAAAGGGAGAGCTGCAAGGAGAAAAGCAAGACCAGCATCCAGTGTCAAACAGAAGGGAAGCCCATAGCAGAAAGGAGGCCTTCAGGAAATTTCAGATGGTATGTCAGAGTGAGGGCACTGGGGTAAAGGCTCCATGAGGCCAGGGCAGAAGGAAAACACCACCAGCAGCAGGGAGCAGAGGGACTATGATCCTCTCTGTGAAGTCCCTGGGGCAATGGAGACTGGAGCATTTGTCATTTTGACAAACCTCCTAGAGGGAAACACTGGAACGACTGGGATTATGGATGTAAGACCTGGTGAACAATGTCCACTTTTGGATATTCAGTCTGAGACCAAAAAAAAAAAAAAGGTGGTGTAGATTTCCCTATCTCAGCAATGCAAAGAGAGGGCCAGAAGGAGCCACACAACCTGGGATGGAAACAGGTCCATATGGAGGACAAAGATATTCAATTTTCCCAATGGACCATATAGGATAAAGTGATCAAAATCTCTTCAGGTGTCCTATTTCAAACCCTAGATAACCACACACAAATCTTTATTATGGGAAGGTCAGATTTACTGTGTTAAACACTCAACATTTAGGAAGCCATGCTATTAGAGCTGTTGGTGACACGTGCATTCAGCCCCACTATTCACCTGTGACAGTCAGATGCTGTTATCCAGTAACAGTTATACAGTAACACATGACTTCTTCTGTGCTTTTCATAATTCCCCACCTGGCACAGGTGCACAGGGCAGAGCCACAAGTACTTTCTTTTCGCTGCTTTCATCCTGACATCCTTTTTCTATCCCTCCTCTGTCTCCCTTCATCATCCCTCATTAAAGCCTCCGAGCCCTGTAGTGTGTAAGGGGCCCAGAGCACCCCACCTGCCAGCAGGGGATTATTTCCGAGCCAATAATCTCTCCTGCATGACAAAGCTTAGCTGGGCTTCATGTAGGCATTTAGAGCACTGTGAAGGCAGTGGTGATGTGGTTTGCCACACCCAACCTGGGATGGCAGCAGCGGGCTCAGTCGGTGCTGAGATAGGGTCTTTCCCCTGGGTTTCCCTGCATAACCAAGGCTTGTTTGTAGTGAATTCCTGAGAGAGCAATTCATCCTGAGGATTTCCTACATCTGCCCTATTTTGTAACCAAAGAAAAGCTGCCCACCAAAACAGCTGCTGCTTCTAAGGTGGCTTCAGGTAATTCTGTATCTATACATGTTTCTCCTGAAAAATTGAGGGTGTACTGCATCATGTGAGGCAGCTCCAGGTTTGGAACATGGGCTGATGCTCTCCAGAGGTCAGGAAGTGTGGGAAGAGCCAGGCGCTAATTAACCCCGTGCTCAGGGGTGTGGGCTGCAATCTCCAGGGTGACAGGTCAGAGGGACGGGCAAATACATCTTGCCCCAGAACCCTACAGGGAACAAAACTTCTTTTTTTCCCCTTCTTCCCCCAAAATACAGAAAACAAGAACAGTTTGATGAAGAGGGTCAAGCCCAAGAACTTTTGCTGCTTATCTCGGTGTTAGTGGTGCTGTCAGTGACACTGCAGATGATGGAATCGCAGACAACGTTTTGGGCACACTGTGTTTTGGTGTCACCCTCCCTAATGCCATGGTGTGGGACCAGTCAGGAATGCATCTTATGCATAGGGCTCTGCTGTTTCTCCTCAGGAAATGGCTCATCTGCATCAAGAGAGCAATCAGCACCTGAGCCTGCTCCAGTGCTCCAACACCATTGATCAAAGTGAATAAGTATCAAATATCCTGTACCATGTTATGGAGGGAATGAAAATCCCTTTCCATGTATGACAGAAGGACTTATTAAGCTCTCTCCTGAAGGACAGGGAGTTGCTGGACTGTCTGACAGATGAAGCAAAGGACAATTTTTTTTCATTTTAAGTCCAGTGTGCCAGGGAGTGGGGAGGCAAGTCAGGGGTCCCAATTCCAAATGTTCTGTAAACTATCGGGACTACACTATAAGCAGACACAACCAGCTGGTACAGGATTGGGGTTATTTCATGTGAGGGAATACAAGCAATAGCATCCAGTAAATCTCTCCTGCACAGCTGGATTTAAGCCTTGCCAACTGCATTACTTCCCTAGCACATAATGTTCATTTGTTCATTCATTCTTACTATCCCATTGACTTTACTGCCTAATTTATAGTACACAAACCCTTCAAGGTATGGATTTTGGCATCTCATGGAATAGCAGCAGAGTGCAGCAGAAGCAGACAAGGGCACTGCCACTCCCCCAAAGCTGGGGACCCTCACAGCACTTCCCAGCAGCACTGGATTTGCCCATACTAGACAAAGTTCATCCCATCTTTGATAATAAGCTTGACTGATACTTCTCTCAGATTTGATACATCACAAAAAAGGCAAACAATGATTCCAGTTGAGTCCTATTATATAGTCTGTTTGATATCTTACTCTGTCTTTAAAATGCTGACACCTCACCCACCACTGCCACACCCCCTGAGGATCTCAATTTTGCATTTTCCTCCAAACAAAGGCTTTCTGAAAGCAGGAGCCCCTCCAGTTGCCTACTGTTACTGGCACTGACCCCCGTTCTGGAACCCTGATCAACCAAACTGTGCTCTTCTCATTGGCATCAATGTGAAAGTTGTTCTCACCCTATAGATCCTGATAATTACTGGTTTCAACAGAAGGAAGCATACACATAAATGATAATTCCGAGGCTGAAATCAAGCTCTGTAATTTTCATGCCCTTGCTAACATGTCCGGAGATTTATTAAAGCCATGAGTCAACCCCTGTCAGAAACCAGACATTGCTTGCAAAGAAGCAACTTGGGTGTTTATTCCTCCTGTCTCCTCATCTGCCAAGCTGCACCAGGGAAGGGTGCCTTCTGATAAGCAACATGTCAGGCTAATTATCCACAGAGATTTTAAGCTGCATATTTTCTCTCTGGACTAATCTAACCCAGCTATGGGAAAGGCATGGTTTTAATCAATCCTTCTATCCATCCCATGACACTAGGATACATGTGCATACATAGGTATGTGCATCACCCAGTAAATAACCACGGTGTACACCATTAACAAGCTGCCTGTCACATGCTGTTCTGTTTGCCTTTCTTTTACAGGCTTTTAGTGCTGCCTCCAAACAAACTAGTTCTGAAACGAAACAAGTCCAAAGCCCAATAATTAAATAGGGTTGTCAATGGGTTTCACAGGACTTGCTGCTTTAGTGATGATGCTCACCTTGCTGTACTTACTGTGACCACCACAGGCAGAGATCTGTATGCTGGCAGGGTAGCTGGAAAACATGGCAGGGTAGCATGAATGGGAAGTACCAAGTTCCAGTGTCCAAAATACACCACAGCAGTGTCTTCAAATGGGAACAGCTTTGTTGTTTAAATCATTCTTACTCTTCTAATTCAGCTTCCTCTCTTAAAGTCCTTGTGCAGCTCTAAGCCAGCCTGTGCAATGAGTGCCCTCCACACAGCAGGCAATGGCAGTGGGGCCCTCTGTATCCTGGGTGTATCCCCTCAGGAGGGCTGAGGGGCTTCGGTCACAGCTCTGTCACATTGTGGCATTCCCTGAGGATGTGGGCAAGAGTTTTTCCCGCTCCCTAAGTGGGCGGGAGAGCCAGGAGCAGGACAGAGACAAGCCGGGACCGGCTCTACCGTGCTGAGGTAAAATGAGGTAAAATGGCCGCCCTGAGGGCACAGGGAGCGGAACCAGTGCCGGGCCCACGACTCAGCCAGGCGAGCAGCCTGGGTGCACGTCCCCTGCAGCAAACTGTCAAACTTCAGTTTTAAAATCCATTGGTTTGGGGTTTTTTGCCCCTCACACTGTGCTTTTCCCATTGCTGAACCCATATGACGGTTCCTGGAGGTTCTTGCATCAGACCAACCTCATGGTCGACACATTTCCCTTTGCAGCACGAACGATTTTGGACAATGCAGACTTTAGGAACGTACTTGACTTTGTGTCTATGTAAATTAATAAAAGTGGAGAAACAAAAAACATTACAAATGGAGACAACATCACATTCCAAGAGGATATGTTTGAGAATACTGTGCTGAGGGCTGCACACTCATGCAGAACATGTTATATAGTGCATTTGTGAAGGTTTAATCTGTATGTATGGCCAGTCTTCGCGAACGAAGATTTGGGAAGGGTCTTTGCCCTTCAAGCCTGCGCAGTGGATTTTTTAGGTGAGACACAGCGTGCGCTGAGCTGAGCCCACCCTTTAATCCTAAGGTTCATCTGCCGGGGCCGAGCAAGCTTGGACGGTGGCAGTGAGGTCCTCAGGACGTAGGTTTGTTTAGAGTGACCTTCTCTTAGATGGATGGCCTTACAGGGCTAACGAGCTCCATCTACCCGGGGGACTCCTCTGACCGGGACCCGAACCCGGGCCGCGGCGGTGAAAGCGCCGCATCCTAACCACTAGACCACCAGAGGGCCCCAGGTTTAATCTAGGGTCACGTGAAAAATACACACAAAAGAGGGCAGAAAAGGATTTCCTGGGAAAAAGCAAGAAAGTAATATACAATTACATTAAACTTATAGGATCATAATTTAAATAACATCATTTAAAACACCAGGAGTAGTCTAGCTTGTCACAAAGCCCTCATAGATGTGTTAAAGCAGTAAATGCAGCTTGAGTAACAAAGCATTTTGGTGTGCCCCAGGCCCCAAGACAGAACAGACGAGGGGGACATAGTGCTAAAAATCATTGAAATAATTGATCTTGTGCAATCTGTCTTTCATTGATCATTTGTAGTTTGTATCGGCACAAGCTGCAGAAGTTCTGTCACTGAAACCACTGTAATGGGGTAAAAGCAGTGTTGGAATACGTAAAAAAGCCCTTTAGGCTCCTGAGTTAATTAAGGGATTGTGAAAAATGCCTCCTGCCTCTTCTGAGAAGCCCATCATACCGCCCTCGTTTTTCATGTGTTAGTGAAAAATGCGTATTCCTCTGGAAAAACAGCAATTCGGTGGCTTGCAATTACATAAATATTTTCAGTGTAACATCATGACATGTGTGACTGTTACAAATGGTGCTCATTTTTCTATGAGGTTAAAGTGCAGTGATGTGCTGTGCTCCAGGGATTTTTAATGGGAGCAATGTCAGTGTTGGGTTTGCCAGTGGATTAAATAAAGGTGGAGAGATGCTATGAGAGATCTCATCTTCAGAAGTGGTGGTTGGAAAAGGATAAACTCCCAGCTGTCTGGGGATTTTCTACATCTTAAAGAGTTTTATGGTTTCATCATTCTCTTTGTAACAGAACACAGTGGGGTCAGTGGTGGCTGCAGGCCCTGCAGTTCCAGCCCTGATCTGTGTGACTTCAGTGGGTGCTTTAGGTTAAATAATGAGTTTTAAACATTATTAAACAAGCTATTCACAAGCTGTTCAGTTATTTGCCAGCTCAGGAGAAATGCTTGTTGGAATCACCATCCCTGGAGGTGTTCAAGACACGATACTTAGTGCTCTAGTCTAGTTGACAAGATAGAGATTAGTCGAAGGTTGGACTTGATGATCTCGGACGTCTTTTCCAACCTAGGATTAATATCCTGCTTCCAGTTTACAGAGCCAATCTTTCCCCTAAATTACTCCTTTACTTTTAATTAAAAATAAAAGCCTGAGTGTTGCAGTAAACTGTTCTATGTTGCAACTTGCTTGGTATCCAGTCCGATGGAAAACTTGTCCTGAGACCTCTGATTATTAAGTGAAATCTTAAACCAGCATTATTATAAATATTCCCCAATATTTCTGTGCTTACTTATCATCATCATATTTCAAATCACCTATTTTCAACACTATTTTCTTACTGAAAGGCAGCCCTAATCCACTAAAGACAATACCGACAGCTAGAAAACAATAGCCATTTGCACTTTCAGCTCCCCTCTGCAGACTACAGCAAAGAAGACTGTTCTTTGATTTACCCCATTTTAGTTTCTTTTGATCATGGGAGAATAGGAAAACAGAAGATAATTTCAAATATGTTGGCACTATCTGCAAAGAATTCTATTAAAGCACAAAAAAGATTTTTTTTTTGCTTTTTATATTTTCAAGGGCAATACAAAAATTATGATGTTGGTTCCAAAGTCAGGTAAGATCTGTGTTGGCAACTACAATTCTTTTATAGGACATACGTTACTGAGTACTGAACACTTGTTTATGTAGGCATGGATTTAAGAATAACACCACAAAATCAAACTGATAAAGTGCAGACCTGTGCTGAGAACCAGGCCTGGTAACTCTGTCTGCTCCTACAGCTGAGAAAACAGAAGGGGGAAAAAACTGCCATTATAAGAGAAGAAGCATATTATAAATTATGGTTACAGAACTAGACCACCTTTCCTGCAAGGTCCAGAGCACTGGAAAACCCAGGTCCCCTGTGTACATGCACACCGTGTTTGTTGCAGGAAATATTTTAAGTTAGACTTCAGCTTACACAGTGGTTTATTTATAAGAAAACTTAACAAAGCTGTACCGATCAAAACAGTTCTCTTAACACAGTTTGTTTATATATTTCAGAATTATGTTTCAGAATAAAAAATTATGCCCTTAAAACCAGAAAACAATCTACCCCCAACACAGTAAGTTTCAGCAAACAGTGATCAAGAAAGAGTGAATGGGGGAAGCCAGTGTGAGTCATGACTTGAGCGATGGACTTTGCCAGATCTCATTCCTGCATCAGAATTTTCTCCCTAAGAAGGATTTAGGAGATAAAAAGGTAAATGTAACATGTCCTTGTCTTTCTCCATCTCACAAGGGCAGTTTTCTACAGTCCTTAGTAACAGAAAAAAAAAATATTTCCAGAGCTTTCACATATCCAAAAAAAAAAAGGCAGAAAACAAGAGGGAGAATAAAAACTAATATAAGCTAAAACATTATTTTGTAGTAAACAATAGAATATAACGTGCAATAGTGCAATTTCTCCTTTGCTGCTCCAACAGTGAAGTCTTGGAAGATAGTCCCCTGCGTGTCACCGCACAGCATCCCACATCTAACTGCGTGTTTGCCGGGCACTGCTGGCTTTGCCGGGCTTCGGAGCAGAGTCACTGTGTCCGGGCTCTGCCTTCCCCTTCCCAAGGTGGAGGAGTTTCTGATCCCAGCGCTGTAGGTTAAACGGCAAAGACATTACAAGAGAGATTACAGAAGAAATAGGTCATATGTAAAAGAAACATGTGCTCACAAACAGCAGTAAAAGGAGAAAAGCTGCTGCTGTTTCCATCACATCGCCCTGCGTTGGGCTCAGGGGTGGAATGCGAGGTTATCGGGAAAAGTCACTTCAAACAGGGAAACCATTTCCTGGCTTTCTTGTAGCCTCTGTGAATGAAGGGGTTATACAAGGCATAATGGCTTCAGCACAAAGGGGACTTACCTTCGAAATAATAAAATTTAAATAAAGCTACTGGTGCACAGTCTTTGGAGGAAGCAGGATGAAAAAGCAATCAAGTGATTTTTGTTAATTATTAAAAATTATTATTTATTTTTACTTTTGCAGGTAATAGCAACCGCAGTAAAAAAAAAAAAAGTAAAAAAGGCATAATAAATATAGTTGGTGCAACTGGTGATAGTCTTGGAAAAGGAGATGACAATGAGAAATGAGTGGAGATGTGGCAGGGTCCTTAGCAGCCCCAGGCTGGGCACGAGAGCAGAGGCAGCAGGTCACAAACAACAAGGAAATAAGTGAGAAAATAAGTGAGTTCCCAAAAAATTGTTCCAAACAAATGATGCTCCCACCCAAGAACTGGAACTGAGGATAAGTCAGGCCACAGTGGTAACAAGGTATTTTCTCTGTGGCACTGGACTTCATAGGGTTCTGCCAAATCAAACAACAACTTGGAATTAGACCCTCATATCTTTTCCCTCCTGTAATCTCCATGAATGCGACAAATGGCACAGAAAATCTTGCATTTATAATCACAACAGTATTTTCCTGCCAGTGACCATTACACTGTTGAAGAAAGTGCTGAGTGGAAGAGAAGACTGGTTTGCACAGACAACCATTATGGCAAATCAATGGCTGAGAAATTGTGGCAAAATAAGAAAATTCTCTGTAAAGTGACATTCCTATGACATCAAAATCACTGATACTTTGCAGCTCATCAAAACATAAATGGTAACCCTTCCAGAACTTGGAAGGCATTAGAAAATGTGTAAATTAGAAAACAACAGAATGTATTTGCATATAGAATTAGGGTTGTTCAGCCTGGAGAAGGCTCCATGGACACCTCAGAGCACCTTCCAGTACCTAAAGGGGCTACAAGAGGACTGGAAAGGGACTTTTGAGAAGAGTTTGTAGTGACAGGACAAGAGGGAATGGCTTCACACTCATGGAGAACAGGTTTGGATTAGGTATGAGGAAGAAATTCTTCCCTGTGAGGGTGGGGAGGCCCTGGTACAGGTTGCCCAGAGACACTATGGCTGTCCCATCCCTGGAAGTGTTCAAGGCCAGGTTGGATGGAGCTCTGTGCAACCTGGGCTAGTGGAAGGTGTCCCTGTCCATGACAGGGCAAGGAAACGAGATAATCTTTAGGGCCCCTTCCAACCCAACCCACTCTAGGATTTGATGATACTTCACTTGCACTTGAGCTCATTGCTTCCAAGTCACTATGACATGACTTCCCTGTCATCTACCTCCCTCAGCTAAGCCAGGAAGGTGAACTTAAATTAATTGCTAATCCACACAATTTGGTAAGGGAACTATATTTAAAGAACATTAAATCCAGAAAGTATAATCCTGCCTTAGTCTGGAAAACATTTGTAAAGCCCTCTCATTTTTTCTTTAACTAGTATCACCCCAATTAAGCAGGCATGTGCTGTGGAACACAGAGCTTGCCTATGGAGTTAAAACACTCCTACTGTTTGCTTTTTTGAGACAGAGGTTTCGATTGCTGCTGAGCTAGGGGGCTCTGGGGTAATTCAATGTATCCCTTTAGTTTATTCATCATGCATTTCTACGTAATACAGCAAATAACACAGCAAGTTGGTTTTTGACATATGGTATTAATTAACTGGAGGCAGCACTCGTATTTTCTTCCTTAATTTTGAAAAGATTAGGTAGATGTTTCATGGTACCTGTGACATTCTGACTTTTGGTGAGGTGTTTTCTTACCTTCACTTTTTTACCGAGACGATCCTTCCACTTCTCAGCTATGGAGCCTTCCACTAAGAGTAACCTACACAAAAGAGACAACCAGTTACTCCAACAATGAGCTGTACAACCCGACACAAGCAAGACTAAGAGCTCTGTGCCCACAGAGAGACTTGCCCTCCCCCAAACACCATGAAGTAGATGTTCAGGCAGTCACTACAAGTTTTTCTTTCCTTGTGGCTCCGAAGTTCAGCTTTACAACAGGGGAACAAATAACAACCAACACGCTCCAAGGACAGTGCAGAAGAGTTACCTGGAACGCTCCTCGTCCTCGTAGCCCATAATGATGTACTCTTCGTTGGCACTGAGCGGTGGGCACAGGCACCCAGAATTTGTGTGAAGGTTTACAGTGTCCTTTGGGATGTTCACCAGGGAAGATTTCAGGATCTCCTTTACTTCCGCCACCACAGTGACGTCATGACATTTTGTCTTCACCTCCTTCACTTTAGCCCGAATGACTGGGAAAAAGTCACAAAGTGTGTCGTTTAGGAGCAGCAGAAAATGCAGGTCACTCCCAAGCCGTTCCTGGTGACCTCTGGCATTAGTCTTTAGCATGGTCCATTATCAGAAGCTTAGCTGAACTCCAGCAGTGTCCCTTCCCCCATCTCTTCCCTTCATTACTTCACTCTCCACCAGAGGGGTCCAGGAGCTCAGTGTATCTCTTAATGGTATGGTCAGGAACAGGAATTATGTACCAGTTGGACTTATGTCCTGTTTAAGCTGGGCTTTGACTTTAGCATCCTTTCTTCTTCTCCCTTGCCACAAAAAATATATTTAATCCATTCTTTGTACACTCTCCTTCTCCCTTGAGCTGTAACTGATCCCTTTTTGACTAACTGTAGTACAGATGACCAAACATAATCTGTCACTCTGAACCTTTTACAAAAGGTGAATGCGCATTAGAACTTCTCATATCACTACTCTGACTGGATGACAGGCCCTTATCTTTTTTATTCTCTCTTCAGTGACCCAGCACCAATCTGCTCTGCTCTTTATGAACTCCAAACGCTCCTGATCTTGACCTGATGACCTGACTAATTGTTTCCTCCTTCACCCTTTCTTTTTAAGCTGTACAGGACAAAAGGTTGCTTTTCAAAGGCAAAGCTGTTAATTTCTTTCATGGTGACCAGTGAACTGATACCACACGGAAGTGCAAAGCCAACCCAGAGGTCATGCTCTAGAGAATGCCACATCATTTACAGTACACAAACACTATTTTCCTCTACAAATGGCAGGTTCCCCAGATTCCAAACATCTTCTAACCTACGTGAAAAAGGTAACGTAGAAGAAAGAAACCCATGGATTTACACATCTCCTCTCTTCGCATGCATTGACCATAACAACCATCGACCAGCAGGTATTGCTGGTACATTAAATACAGCTGCCAAAAAACACTGACTTGTACATTTAATATGCACAATTTACCCCAAATAATCCACTCTTTTAAGATTTCAAAAACAAACCCTTGCTTTAGTTCGGAGTAATTTCAAATGCATTTTGAAACCTCTTCCATTTCAAAAGCTTGAGAAGATGGGCAGCCACGTGCTAGCGACTCTGCCATGTGCAGGTACCTTCAGAGAATAATCACTCTGCAATTTTTTTCCAAACAAATTCACCAGAACAACATAAAACCAACCAGTCACCTAAAAAATAACAACGATGTTTGAATACAGTTATAATTTTTTACCTTTTAACAGCAAATATTTTTAAAAGAAGCTTGGCTGACATAGTTTTATAAATGTATTATCTTAATAAATATTATGCAATTGATACCATTTAAATAAAGCCTTTAAGTTCACTGACCCTAAGGCTCTTCACAAGACTAATGAGAAAAAGAAAGGGCCCAATAGTTCAGTTCCTGTGATATGTATTCACTGGCTTCACCAGCTTAATTTGTTTGAAACAATTTGTATGAAGAAAAGTAACAGCCTGGACCTGTGATATGCCTGAAGACTAGGACAGTCTGGACAAGGGAAGACATAATATGGACATGTGCAAAAGCTGAGTACATCTGAGCTGGAAATCACAGAGGCAGTTCAGACACAGCAGTCCATAATGTCACTTCTGTCACATCACTTTTCACACTAAAAAAGTGCCTGAACCCCAAATATCTGCGCTGACACAGAGATAACTCAACAAAGACCCTCTTGTGCCAACGTATTAAGCTAATCCCCTCCATTCTTCTAATTTGGAAACGTTGCAGGCCACATCTTCCTCCTGTAATAAGTAGCGCTGGATTATCCGTCAGTAATTTGGAACTTAAGCTTTTTTAATGAAAATTTTCCCTTGGTCAGAGCCTTAAAAAAGTTGGGTGCTGGCCATGCAGCTGCTCTTACCGTAGTTGTAGTTGTTGCGTAGGTAGGTCTTCTGGGTAGCTTTTACAGGCTTGCACTTGCAGCGATCCACTGAAACAGAAGGCTTGGTTTAGAAAGAAAAGAGTATGTGTTTGGTGACAATCTTCCCCAAAACCCCAAACTCACACCTAACAAAAATTTCACTGCATCGACTTGCTTATTACAGTGAAATGCTAAAAGCCACAGGGGCATTCCTGGTCTGTTCTGTTGGGAGAAGCAGAACTGTCCATGAGACCTTAAAGGTTTCTAGAAGAAAACCTGACATGCTGAAATTTTAAAAAAACCAAGCCCAAACAACACCACAACAACAAAGACACAAGGACTTAGAGGCTGAAGTGACAAAATCACCCTTTTTAAGCCAATTCAAGGTTTTATCTTGGTCTCTCCTGTGCTCCCAGGTGCTGCAATTCCATATCTTTGCAATCCTGTTCTCTCTTATGTACTAGACTTAGGGAATACCCTCCTTTCTGCACCTTTTTTCACACAGGCGGTAACAGAGACACAGCAAGAAAATACAATGACAGGGCACGATTTAGTATTTGATTGAAGACTACCTAGCTCAGGTTGGTTTGGCAAACTGGGATACTCTGGCTAGCAGGCATTCAGAGAATCATAGAATAGTTTGTGTTGGAAGGGACCTTTAAAGGCCAACTCCTCCTGCAATGAGCAAGGGCACCTTCAACTAGATCAGGTTGCTCAGAGCCCTGTCCAACTCACCATAAGGAATTGTGTAAACTGTACACAATTTTATTATGACCCAGAACCCCAGGTTTACTTGAAATGGAGAAATTCTTAGCCCTCGTGGCCCTATGGATGGCCTTCAAAAGACAACACAAACGAGCACTGTCAGAGCAGCGTTTCCAGCGGTGCAGCTGCCAGACAGCTGGGAACTATAAGGGAGGCAAAAACGTTTTCACTGGTGCCCAGGGAGCGCTAACGCTGAAGCTGCAGACCCACACGTTCATTAACACCACCGATATTTCATGGCTGGTTGTTCTAAGGCAAATATTGACTTATTTCATGCTAGTGTTTAAGTGGGGTTCAGTGGAGTCATTTCAAACAGCAGGTCCCAGTGTTACACACATGTGGTCATCTATTTTGACATTTGATTTGGCATTTAAATGGAAGTAGGCTTAATGCAGCTTATTTCTATATGCCATCATTCCAAATATCAATGCATATAAGCTAGTGATTCAGTTAAATCCAACATGGAGAACCTGAAAAAGAACTTTTATTTGCTACATAAGATTCCTGCATATTAAAAAAAAAAAAAAGAGAGAGAGATGGAATCATACGGTTACAGACTTCTCAAATTACTATTTATTTGCTATTGAAAGAATTTTTGTAGTTGAAAATACAAAAAAAAAATCCCACAGGAGAGAGGAAAACATTTCAAAAGAAGAGTATATTGTTTCCTTAAATTCCCAACACATCCTCAGGAATCTATATATGAGTCCTACAGACTTAAGCTTTTGTATGAGACTGTGTTAGAATAACAAAGGCAGAGAAGGGAAGTGATTTTTGGCTTCCTTTCTGCCTCTGAGAGCTCGTGCATACTGTAGGCCAAATTATGGTTCATTTTTAAGCTGCCTTGGAACACAAAATAAAAGATTCTCCTGTGGCCCACGCTCACAAATGCACCTCAGCGCTCAAGTCCAACACTTGAATGCTCTCCTGCTCTACAGTATTTTGCTCTGTGGCACAAATAGAATGAAATAGACTAAACTACAAGAAAACAACACACACCCTCACATTTCCCTCAGTATTGGATTACTGCATTAATTTGAGAATATATTTTATTTGTCTTATTCTAGAAACAAATTATAGACCTGCCCATGTTCTTACTGAAAAATACCTCCTATTCACCCTAGTGGACTCTACAAAATGCTGCAATATTCCTGATTACTATTTAGAGATACAGAAACTAAACCAAAGTAATTTGCTAAGGTCAGTTATAAAGTCAGTGGTACAGCCAGAACCAACTCCTCTCTCCCAATTCCTGGTACAATGATTTCCCAAGGAAGCCAAACGTGAATATTAGAGAACATATATTTCAGACAACAATGTAGTTTACTGCCAACAGAGGTAAAAAAAGCTCCCCCCCAAAAAACTCAAGGGGATTCAGAGGGAAAGTTTTGCCAGAGATAAAAGGTGCCACCATGCATAGCAGCATGTGCAATAAGCTCCAGAAACCACAGAGCTGAGAAAGGGATTTTTTGAAAACACATCAGTTTGCTACTTGCAAAGCAAACAAAAAAACCTCTATTTACAATGGCAAAATTACAAATTTACTTTAGTGAACATATAAATAAAGCTACTACAAAGCACAGCCCTTTAGGTGGTCAAACTGTGTTTGTCAGTTCAAAGATGTGCAGCATATTGAACCAGAAATTGTGTTTGTACAGTGAAAAGAAGTGATAAAAAATATTCCCCTTCCTCTTCACCAGCAATTTTTCTGGGCATCTTCACTCTATTTCTGGATGGGATTTTTTGGGGTCTGGTTTTGCTTTAAGTAGTTGAAAAGCATCACAAACAGCAATAATATGACTGAAACATTTCCACTGCAGGAAATGTTTGTGCAATCACTGTTTGAGCATGACATCCACGCTTACTCAATGCCACACAACTGAAACCAGCTTAAAACTATAAAGATACTAACATTAGTAACAAATATCTTTAACAAGTCTTTCAGACATGGTCCCAGGCTCAAGGTAATTTAAACCAAACTTGTTAAGGGACCTGCTTTTATCAGTTTTTCTAATTGTAGCTCGGTTTCTAAAGGACATGCAGTGTTATTTAAGGAACATTTTGCACCTACATAGCTGTTTTCACTATGAAAGGAAATGTACTGCTAATGATCACCTATAGATCAAAGTTTAAAACTATTATAAACTGGGCATTATTAATATCTTTCTACATTTTGGCCACAGATTAATGCTGAAGTTATCCAGGTTTATGTAGATATCTAATTTCCTGTTCCACATCCACACTTAGGTGTTTATGTTAATGAACTGAACATCAGTCCACACTACAGCTCATCAACATCCTTCTCCTCTGGAGAAGGAAAGACATGATGGCCAACTCTAGGTTTCCAAGTGTCATCTTCTTGACAAAGGCCTAAGAGGAAAACTTCTGATAAAACTGTAATAAAATTCAAGGAAACCTACAGTCATCGGCTTGTTTGAGCAACAAATCCACATTTTTATAATTATTAGATACAACCCTGGGATTTGCTTCTTTGCATTGCCTATGAGTGGTGGTAACACTCAGGGGGTTTTACTCAGTTCCAGCAAAAACCAAACAGAAATAAAAAGCAACAGGGGACCTACTGGAATAAAACCAGAAGGTCTCACACTCAACCTCCTCAGGCTAACGGGAGTTTTGCCATTATCTACAAAGAGTGCTGAATTTAATTTGCAAACTTTAAAGTCAGAATGAACCGTTATCTTACTGGTTTTGCCCAAAGAAAAATCAATTTAATGATTATTCTCACTGTTCAAGACAAAACTTGTAATAAAATCAGCACAGCCCTCTTGATTTGAAAGACATTTTGAGGCTGACCAGCCCCAAATGCCACCTGCCCGTGGGATGCAAAAGCACAATCTGCAGGGTTCTTAGTCAAGAAAGAGTATTTTAACATCACTTAATACTCCTCTTACTTATTAAAATATTGAAAGTATTTGAAAGACTCCAGTTTATGATAATTCTAAAAGTTTACTTACCAATGCCGGTGCCTCTACAGTTGCCATTATTGGAATCCATAGGGAAATCTGGCATGGATTCATAGAATATGTAAAGAAACATTACTATTTTTAATATTGCATTATTTCATTGTACACACGTTACAATGTTTTCTCTTTCTCTAGTATTTAGCATATTAAAACTTAATAACTTCATTAATAAACACATTGTAATGTTCTAGAGGCCAGTCTTGTAAAGTTGATACGATTTTTTATCTGCATTTCACCTGAATCCAGCACATCACGTTAAATGATAGAGTAGATTAAACATTCCATTTCCACTGGTGCACATACTGGCAGGTTTTAGACAAGGATTGAAATTTATGGCATAAACTCTGAGCATCTACAAAAAGTACCTGTACTTTTTTAATTAAATGATGAAGGAGAAATTACTTTTCGTTTGTTATTTTGGTCACTGAGGAAATCAAACCAACCAACCACAATCATATCGTTGAAGAAAATGCCAAAACAAATGTTTAAGACCTTCCCCTTCCCCCTCAGTTTAAAAACACACTGATTATTTTGAAGGACAGATAAGGAACAGAAGGAAAAAAAGGCACTATGCCCAAAGAACTGCTTTCAGACACATTCGTAAATGGAATGTCTCCCATATTAGTAAAACACATAATTTCAAACCTATTGTTGATTAAATCACACAATTTAATGGGTTTATACATATACTTAATAATTAAAAACAACTAGGTTAATGCACATAACCTTGTACTAATTAAGGACAAAATAAAAGCAAGAACAAGATTTGGGAGAGAGGCAGGATACTTTTTTACAATGGCACATGAAATGGAAAAACAAACAAGCTTTCAAAGAAAAGGCCTTCCTTTAATTTTGCATGCCTAATCACTTATGCTGTTTTTCCAAGTCTGGAAGCTGGTATCCTACAAACATCAACTTTCTTATAATCTTACACTATCATGGATACAATGCCACTGCTTTTACAATATAGGACAAATGAACACATGACCACATAACAAAAGCTCCTCTCTTGCAGCCTGAGCTGTAAGGATTTGGCTGTAAGACAGCCCAGAATGCTGATGATACTCAGTATAGGTGAAGGTTTTAGATGTGTGGGTTAAATGTTAAGGGCTGGGACCATTATTTAATCACAAATTCTGTAAATACATTATTTAAAAGCCTGTTTACAGGAAAAATTATATTACTTAAATAACCTAATTTTGCCATCCTTCTTAAAAAATTTAAAAAATCTCCACCTTAATGCATATTTATACTATTTATAGAAACATGAAACTTCATTTACATAAATGAGCATATGGCTAAACCACAGTCAGGGCAAGAGTAAAATCAAAAACCAACTGATTTCCTCACAAAATAATTAACTTTGAAAAAATAAGACTTCAGGAATAGTTATTCTAACCAACGTAAAGAGCAAAGGGTATAGAAAATAGCACAGAAGGATTGAGTAGATGCTCTTCTATACGCAAAATCCTGTTGCTAATAAAAAATCACATCCATTTTCTTCTTTCCAAAGAAAGTTCCAAACTACCACAGGATCTTAGTTTATAGAATAAACCCAACATTTGCATGGAGCCGATTTGGTCTTTGCTTATCAGGTATTTCCATGGCTTCTCTGTGTTGCCTTGTAACGAGTCAAATTATACAAGCTGATTCTTACTTACATATTTTATTTTGATTATTCGCCTGGGCTACTCTCAAGTGTTAAGAATGCATTTTATGTTGTATCAAGTGCTTTCCTGCATTCCAGAACATGATGAAAGAGGAATTAAAATGAAAATGGTTTTCCTTTTGTAAATAGCCAGCAAAAGGATGACCACATTTCTTCTTATCTCCTGGGTCAATCCTCTGTTGTCTTGTTCATTTAGTCAAGTTGTAGCTTTAAATCTACAGTTCCTTCTGATGTGGTAAAAGCACAGAGACCGGGCAGGTCTCCGGTATGATAATCCTCCCATCTGTTCCCGCTGCAGACAGAAGTCTGAAAAGCCTCCCAGCCACCATCCATGGAGAAGTGGCTCTGCCTCTCCATCACAGAGGAGACAAGAGAAGTATCAGATTAAATGCTTACCATCTTCCATCCATGGAAGGAAAAAGGAGCCCTGAAGTATACTCCCCCCTCCTAAATCAAGGGCTGATCCAAGTAGTCATGACTTCACGGTGCTTGAGCAAACCAAGTCCAACTCACACTGAAATTACAACTGAAGGTAAACCAGAGCCCAGTAAGGGGTTTGCAGTTTTCCCTGGCCCACAAGGGGCGTGATGCTCATGCATACTGGCTGAGGAACTGTCCTTCCGACTCACACCAAGTCAAGGAGGGCTGGCAAACACTCAATATGCCAAATACAAACCCAGTCCTGCAAACAAGCACGCAACTAAACTGCTTTACACCAGATGTTCCCAGCCAGTCCTAGGTACACCACTTATTTTTAACCAAATTACAATACGCCACAGCCCCACCCCATTTCCTAATTTTGCACTGCCGGGTCACTCCTAACTGAAGCCAGTTGTTGTGGGTACCCTACAAAGCAGCTGGGTGGAGCAGCAGCAATTTGGATGTTGTGTGCAGAGCAGCTGTTGACAGAAGATGCTCCCATTTCCATGCCTGTGCGAAGGCTGTGATGCTCTGTACTTGTGGTCAGGGCACGGTGTCCATCAGTGAGCAAAGAGGGGGTAAACAGGCACTGATACTTCATTTCACGGTTCATTTCCTTACTTGGGAGGGCTTGGGCCAGACAAATATTGACCTTGCCTTGATGCTTATCTTCCCTGAAACACTCCTGTTTATTTAGGGATAAGTGGTTTTTAGTGATGGAGAGCAGCGTGGGCTTGTGGAGGGGACTGGAGACCTCTGCCACTGTATGATGTGTCTCAGGAAAGGCTTCCCATCTCCCTGATTCTTTCCCCAGTCAAGGTCATAATGTTTGGTCCACTCTCACCTACCAGGGAAGTGATGGGAAGAGGGTCTGGGCCAGCCCTGCCACCAGCCACTCACCGGATCTTAAGTGGGTGTGAGCAACCATGAAATCCCAGCCCCTGACCCCAGCAGCCCAGCAGAGACCTCCCTCCACCCGGAGATGCACACTGCTGAGGAATTCAGCTGTAATGCAAACAGAGGAAGGAAAAAAAAAGTCATTTAAAAAACCCTAAATCAACTGACTTCCTATTGTTCCACTTCTCTTCAGGGGCAACCCCTCTGCCAAGTTCCGTCTATGTAAAGCAACCTTTCTGGAAAGAGTATCTGTCAGCGATGATTAGCAGGATTGCCAAAGAGGGAATATTATGCAGAGGTCCAATCCAAAAGCTTCCTATTGAATTTTGTTTAAGAGCAGGGGAAAGAATCCAAACTGATCTTTCCAATAAGTCATTTTAATTACTCACTTTTCAGAGGGATGCTATATAAAAAAACCAAACCAAAACACTAACAAGGAGAGCTAAACAAAAGTAACTTGCACAGTAAGTGTACAAAATAACAATGCCCCGACCACAGATTTAGATGAGAGGTTTCGGAAAGGGAAACAAACTTGGTAATACCTGCTTTTGAGTGAACATCTTACTTACACCACAGTTTAAATAAAGTAAAAAAAAGCAGAGAAACGGCCAAAAGTAACACGATTCTGATTGTCACTGCAATTAAAGAGTATGGCCCAGCTATTACTGAAGCCACTCCAGGCACCCTGCTCCAAAGAACAAAACCACAGCCAGAGTTGCTGCTTGGGCACTTGCTTCAGATGGAGACATTAACTAATGGAGCCCCATTAAGAAATCCTTCCAAAATGCATGAATTCAGACCCTGTCATCTACTTCAGCTCTCAGTACAGAGAGGATCTTTCCTAAGCTGGTTGCAAAAACATGAACAGTAAAGCAAAGTGATATGAAAACCAAACCTAGTTAAAATTTAATACAGAGAACTCAAACTCCAAATAACAGAGCAGACTGCTCCACATAATAAATTATTCCTCATAACAAATCCCACCAGGTTTTGATGACATTTAAAGGCCCAGGTCTTGACTAAATGCTTAGACAACGGCTTTAGACAATGCAAAATCATTCCAAGGGACTCAGCCTACAAAGGCAGACTGTAGCAAGAGTCTAATGCCATTGGTGGTATCATCATTAATAAGGTTTAAGTTCCCTTATTTACGTCTCCCATCCTCTTTCAGGCTTGAAGGTTGTAATGATTTTCTTCCTTAAGTGAGAAATGAGGTTGCTCCCAAGTTTTGAGCAAATGCCTAAACAAATCTCAACTTTAAAACGACAACCTGGGCAAGACTGTTCATCCTCAGCAAGGTCTGAAACGCTCCCCCGGCACCGCTGTGCACATCAACTGCTCTAGGTAGAGCTGTGCAAAGACTGGGTCAGAACAAACTCAATGTGGAGCTTGGAAACCGCTGTTTTGGAAATGAAGTCAATAATATGGGAGAAACAAGCAATGGGAAATGGTTCTTTTGCTTGTCTTTTAAGCCTCCAATGCCAGATTCACATACTGGGTTACTATGAACTCATCTGGCAGACATGGAGGGCTTAGGCTACATGGAGGAATCAGGGATTCACATAAGATTTAAGAAAATAGATGTACACCACTTGAACAATCTATAGTTTTCTTTAATGTTCAAGAGATGATACTTTTAAGGAATTCAACATTCTCCTCAGACATCTTATGACAGTCACTCGAACTGGTTTGGGTGTCAACTACATGTGGTTGATATCTTGTGATGCCACTTCCCTTTCTCCAGCGTCTTACCAACAGGCCAACATGCCCCCAAGCTATTTTCTTATACAAATAAAATATGATGAGATGGACCCGACCAACAGATCTGTCCTTCAGTTCGCACAGTACCCACCACGTTGCTCTGGTTTTACAGCCAGTTCCCCCTTCAAAACAGGAATAAACATCACTTGAGACATAAACACTCTGCTAGGCAGTAGCAGCCAAGCACACATGCCAAAGTGCTCTTCTGAGTCAGCATCCCAATGTCCATGATGACCGTGGTCAGGTTGGTCATTTATTACCTGAAAATTAAAGACAGGTCCCGCCTCTGAAATTTTAGATACAAGAGAGTTTTTGTCTATCAGCAGTTCCTGCTGTTTCACAGACCTAAGAAGTCTGACAGGTCCCTGCATAAGGGAAGCAGATAATCTAACAGATGGGAGGAAGAGTCAGCATATGCATGTGGAGACTGAAACCCATGGAGCAGGTGACCAGGACCTCCCACAGATGAAAGACAGCTTGTATCAATGTTTGTGAGCAGAACCGTTTTCATCCCCCAAAAGTGCAGGACAGGGGTGTAGGATAAAGGCCATAGGAGACTTCAGACACTAGCATGCATTAATCTGACATCAGGGGTGTTAATATATTGTCCAGAGGCTTTTTCATCCTCCATCCTGGACGATGATTCCTCCACAAAAAGCCAAAATATTCAGCATCACACCTGCATCCAGAACACCTACACCATGCCCACAGCATCCTTCCGCTTTCTGGTCGTAAAGGAACTCCAGTGTTTCCCAAAGAGAATGAAAAATCAAGAAACACATGCTTCCTATGTGATACTTCTTTGAAGGTGATCTCTGTAACTTGAGGAACCTCAGACCTCCAATTCAGCACTCCCACTCAGGTTTTGGGATCAGCACAAGCCCAGGGAGTGTGCACAGCTATTCCTCTGACCAAGCCCAAAACACGTCAGCTTTCTCAGCCCCTCCATCCAGCTGACCCACACTGAAGGATGCATAGTCTAATATTGGAAAAAGGAATGAAAATTGGGCTTGTGAACCCTACCCCTGCTCTAACAACAACAAACAGCTGACCACATCTTCCTTCAGGCTGCTGCCTTACAAAAGAAATGGCACAAATGTACCAATACTCACCAGCAACAATGCAGAGACCTCAAGAGGAAAGGAGACAGTAGAATCCTATTACGTCACAGGTAGCAAAAGAATAAAAGCAAAACCAAGATTTCACTTCTGAAGAATAAAAAATTGGCTTCATGGCTGTTTCATGGGCTTCTACAACAAGAAGTCCATGAAACAATGGATTTATATTTCTGCCTGCTCTATTAGATGCAGTTTACAGAGAGCAGAAGGGGCTAGAATGCTTAGGAGATAAACTAAGAGCAGGTATTCTGCATGCTCCTCATCAGGCAGTTGGTTATTCATGTCTTCTACTTGGCTGCAATCCTTTATTTGGAGAATTGAATTTGGAAGTGTTCACCTTACCTCTTCCTAGAACAGGAATCCTTCGCTCTGCTTTCTAAAGGAGCAGTTTTATTCCCTCAAGAAGGATTCTTTCAGGCTGGTATATAATGCATCAGTTCAAAATTTTCAGCCCAGAAATGAGAATGTCATCAGGTTCTCATTCACTGAAAGAGAGTTTTCATGGATCTGGCCCTGGAATCCCTCAAAGAGGTTATTGTACTGCTGAGGTCCTCAGAAATAGGTAACTCGGGGGCAATTTTAGCCAAGCTTCCTCCCTCCAGATTTGAATGCGATTGCTTTCAAATTGCTGCAGACCTGCCAAGCCTTGCTCATTTTGGAGCCATTTTTAAGGCAGTTTCGAAAGCACCTCAATGCCACAGAGAAAGGTGCTTGGTGTTCAAAACAGTATTTTCCCAAACCACCCCAGTAGGTCTCTGGTCCCCAAAAAGCAGAAGCTGAAGGTAAAAATTGATGGTTGGGTTCGTGGGCTGGGGACGACTGCAAGGGGAGAAAGGATGGAAAGGCAAGAGGGGAGCAATTAGACGGGTTAGAGAGAAATAGTGGTAATGACTGGAGATACCAGGGTATGGCCACTGAGTGGAGATTTCAAGAGGTGGAAAGGGTCAGAGAATGGAGTCAGAGAAGGAACGGGGTTTGTCTGGCCTGTAAATAAATGGAGGAATGTAGTGAGCAGCTTACCTGGGAAGGTTGAGCTGAGGAGCACAGTCAGGAAACCGAAGCATGATATTTTGTTAGGAGAAGAAAACAGGAATTACAGTGTTTGGCATTACTGGCAGTGGAATACATAAAGCATTTGGTAACGGGACAGAAGCACAGTCAAATACTGTGCTGAGCATAGCATGGAAAATCCCCCTTTCATTCCCAGGCCATTCATTACTGGGGGAGGATGGAGAGGTGGGATCCACTGCTCGTCAGTGAACTCCTACAACCCGGCACTACAGTTGCAGGCATGGAAGGAGCTGCTGTGTGTGTGGGGGGAAGGCAGCACAACGAGCCCTCGGGGTGCATGGGTGCTGCTCTGCCTCAGCCTTTGACCCTCCCGGCTGCTACCCCACCCCAGCACTGCTCTTGCACTCCTCTGATGGAGAGCTCTGGCAGAGCCACCAACACTTTGCTGCAAAGGAAATGTAATCTTGTTCCACCAGCAGCAAATGCTTTCCTGAAGTAAGACAGGAACTGCAGTCACTGCTTAAAGGTCAAAGCTCACTCGTGATAACCACCCACTGCCTTGCTTTAATTTCCTATTCAATAGTTCCTTGGATTCAGTATTTCTGTGGTGCATGGTGGAGCTGTGCCCTGCCAGCTCCTCCCTCCCTAGGGCAGCTGTGACAGGAGCAGGGTCCTTGAGGCACAGCAGGTTTGCAGCACAGCGTTGGCCTGAGTAGTCAGCAGTCCTCGCACAACCGTGCAGAGATGCTCCCACCTCCCCAGTACCACAGGACAGCAGCTGGACACTCAGCACCACCCATCCTGTGGGGCCAGAGAGCTCAGCTGCTGAAACGGGATGCAGTGACAAAGTCGAGGGGCTTCAACAGCCCCTCAGAAGCCATGGAGGTCAGGTACCACCAGGATTGCACTGGAACTGCCTCCAGTGGCAGAGGCAGCCTTTGGCTCGCTTCAGGGATGCTGGGAACAAAACACAGTGGAAGGCTGCACCTTTGCTGTGCTCCTCACCAGGCTGTAACTTTAGAGCCCAGGAACCTGCTGAGGAACCTGTAACCTGTACCTTCAGTGCCAGTCAGAGAGACGAGCTCGTTTTCTCCCCTTCAGGTGTGAGTGTGCCACCACTGGCACAGGAAGAGGCCAGGGAGACCATGGCCCCCCAGCTTCTGCTTGGGGCTCCTCTGGGCACAGTTCTTTTCCCCAAAATCTGTGGAGTGGTGGCCTTGTGTGGGAGGGGAGCACCCCACTTTGGGGAGTGAGGGGTCGGAGATGAACAGAGGCGCTGGAGGAGTCAGCAGGCTGGGGGCTGCACCTCTCGGGTGGCTCTGCCTTCTCAGCCAGCAACCGCTGCCGATGGAACACCAAAGCGGGGTATGGAAACGTTTCCCATGTATGTGGAACGAGGGCTGTTGTTCCCACACTCCTACGCAATCCCCAGAGCGGCGGCAAGGCTGTCACTTGTCACACACCCTCTGTGCCCAACAGCAAAACTTTTCCAGCAGTTGCTAAAGGCAGAGAAAAGGGAGGAAAAGAGCGGAGGGCAAGCAAAGAGGCTCGGGGAGCAGTCGGACGACGCGGAAGGGAGGCAGGGCTCCCGGGCTGGCGGGGCTGGGCTGCGCTCCCCGCCCGCTGCCCATTGTCCCCGTGCCGGTCCCCGTTCACTCACCCGCGCCCTCGGCGGTGACGATGGCCTCGGGGGAGATGCAGACGCCGCGGTCGTAGAGCGGCAGCTCGTCGCAGGCCAGGCTGTCGGGCCAGGCGTGGCTGTACCGCACCAAGACGGGCTCGCAGCCGGCGCGGGCGCGCTCGCAGACGGACTTGCAGGGCTTGATGGGCTCGTGCTGGAAGTCGATGGTGCAGATGGGCGCGTACATGGCGCAGAGGAAGAAGAGGAGGTCAGGGCTGCAGTTGGTGCCCAGCAGCCCCTCGAACTGCTCCATGGCCAGCACGGCGTTGGCCTGCGTGCTGTGGTGCAGGTGGTTCGGCATCTTGGTCATGTTCCAGGGCAACGGCTTACACAGCGGGATGCGCACGGGCTCGCAGGCCGCCCCCCGCCCCGCCGGCGCCCGCCCCAGCACCAGTAGCCCGGCCAGGGCCAACACCGGTAGCCCCCGCCACATGCCGCCCGCCCCGACGGTGACCGAGGGGCCGAGCGGGCACAGCGAGCGCGGGGGCGGCTCCGCCCGCCCCGGCCCGGCCCCTCCGCGCTGCCCCCGCTGGGCGCGCACGGGGTCCCGCCTCTCCGCCCCGCAGCCCGGCCCCGAACAAAGGAGAGCCCCGGGCAGGGGAGGGCCGGCTCTGCTGGCTGAGAAGAACGCGAGAGAAGTTCGCCCCGTCCTCTCGGGAAGGCGAGCGCTTGAATTCTCCCCGAAGTTGAAACCTCGCTGTGAACGCGGACGCGATTCCAGACCAACGTCTCGGAGCTTCGTTCACGTGTTTTTTTTTTGGAAATACCTGGTTTTTGCACACACTGTGCCGGGTGCGGCGCTTAAGCAGGAGGTGCACACAAAGAGCACGTCACCTAGAAATAGTGATGGGTGCCCAGTTTTAGGGGAGAGCCTGTAATAATGTTGAGAGGCTTAAAAAAAGAGGGAGATTAGGCTGGGCAGCTGGGGGGGCTTGCTTTTCAGGTTAAAAAGAAAAAGGCCAGATACAGTTCAAGCTTGAAGAGCAGTGGCACAACAAAGGGGGTCCCGACTTGATCTGAAAGAAAGAGCCTTGATATAATCATAGAATGTTTTGATTTGGAAGGGACCTTAAAGATCATGTAGTTCCAAGCCCCTACAATGGGCAGAGACACCGTCCACTAGACCAGGCTGCACAGAGAAAACGAGCTGACATTTATTAACTGAATAAATCCTTTTTAGTTACAAAGGTAGAGAAACTGCTCGACTGTGCATTTGTTTAGCTTTACTATGGTATTAGGGGGTTTAGTATTCCAGCCTCTGCCCTTAAATCGAACCTGTGAGTAGAAACATACCTACCACAAGCCAGTGCTCAGAAACCAGACCAAAAATGCGGATGGGCTCTGAAAGCAACCATGGATACAGACTCAGAAACACAGGGTCCTAAGCCTGGAAGGGCTTTTTGGCATTTTTTAACTTTATGACTGCAGATGAAACCTTGATCCCTTTAACTCTGCTGCCAAAGTCCTGTTGGCTCCAGCAAATGCACATGCCAAGCAAACAAGGAGTTGTAATAGGGCCAGTGGAGTGAAGGTATTTTATTTGCCCACCTCCACAGGCAGGTGCTAATTTCAGGGACCAAAGTGTAGTTCTCCACACTCTCAGAAGAAACTCTGGGCCTTGGAGACAGGCAGAAATGTCCATACAGTGTGTGACAGCCTCGGGAGCCATGGGTCAGGGTGCCTGTGCTCCTGAGCCTGCATCCAGGCTTGCAAAACAGCTGTGAGGGCAGGCAAAGGGGAGCTTTGCAGCTCCTCTGCAGTGGGAATCAAAAGAGATCTGCTTTGACTTAGCCTCTCAGCTCCTCAAATTTAGTCATAGCAGAGTCTCAGGCCTGAATTTCTCCTTGCAGTGTAAAAAATATGTGTTTAAAAAGTATGTGGTGTAATACAAACCTTACCCACCTGGTTGGGAACTGAATATACTGGGACCCTACCTGACAGACGATGGATGTGGAAGTGGTGCATCCCAGGGTACCTGAGTCCAGTGAGATGGGCCAGAGCAATGCAAAGGAGCCAGTGCTATGAACAAACAACATGACATTTTCTCATCTCTCTATTTTATTTCTGGAAATATTTTTTTCAGATTGCCTCCAATCTGTTTTAGAATTCATAACTACACAGGACAGCTTTTAAAACATATCCTATGCTTTGCAGGAAATAAGATAATGCTGAATATTCCCATGCCTGCTATAAGGCTATCAATTAAATAAGTTTAATTTTTTAACCCGAAGTCCACACGAGATGACACTGCACATCTTTTTTTAAAGGTGTGGAGGCTGGTAAAGCAGAAAAGAGACAGAGAAGAGGAGGGCTGTGGTTTCATGCTGTGACAGTGCAGCTGCAGTGCTTTACCCTGCAGGTGGAGAGGTTCCACTAGCAGGGAAATAAAGCAGCTGGAAGAAAAGAGCAAACCAACAATCTGCTCTGTGTCCTCACGTACAGTTGCTGCACAACACCAAAACTGCCAACTGGAACTAAAATAGGTGGACGTACTTAAAATGGGGACTAAGGGGAAAAAGTGTGCCCTGTGTTATCTGGAATTTGAGACCAGTCTCAAAATAAGTAGTTTTTACTTTGGGTGCCACCATGCCACTGTTGGGAATTCTCTCCCACCACTTTCTGAAGATTCATGAAGAAAACAAAATCTCTTTCTAAACTTTCCATCAATAAGGGCAATGCTAAACCTCTGGGGGTGGGTGGTGACAGCAACTGGATTCCTAAGCTCGGACAACTCCAAAAGGGTTTAGTCAAACCATGGTATCATCATTCTATCAGCTCGATGTCATGCATGACCAGCCAGAATTTCTTAACAAAAGTGTGCCCAGGCACAAGCTAGGATCAGCACTGCCTGCCTATGAGTTTCCTTTTGGCCTTTGGGAGGTTGGTACAGACCTATGAATCTAAAGAATAATAATACAGCCCATAGTATCACACAGAGTAATTTCCTAGAATAAACAACAGCTCGGTGGGGCTGAGGCCCAAGGCAGGGATTTGCCTCTGGAGTAGCTCATACAAAAATCACAGAAAAAGTTTATTATTATCATTGTGCTCCACAAGAGTCACAGTAACCCACAGCAGTGCATAGCACTGCCCAGGGCCCAACTTACTCATCCATAGCCCCATTTAAAAAAAACCCAACTGGGTTGCCTTGGAGTACCATAAGGATGGATTTCAGTGGGAAGTGGCTGAATAACCCTCACAGCTCTGGAATGGCTGACCAGCTTTATTTGGGGGTGCAGAAACAGAGTAGCACGAGGAAGGCTGCAAAGAAGGTGAAAAGGGATTGTGGGGTTTGTTGTTGCACCCTTCCCCAGAAGGAAACCGAGTAAGGAACTGCTTCCAGATGCCTGGCATTAATTTATTGCTTTGCTGTTTTTTCCTTTACACAATGTCTGTTTTTCCCTCTTCTCTCCTTGTTTTTCTCTTATGGGAGTCAGATAAACAGCAACAGATTTAAGAAGCAAGAGCTGGCTGAGATGCTCTGATTTCCAGCTCCTCTGGTAGAACTGCACACTAGCAAAACTTCATGACTTAAAATATAGAAATATATGTATTTCAAATTTAAGCTGGAGCAACTATGTTACTAAATAAAAATATGACCTTATTAAAAAAATAAAACTGAAATTTGAAGCCTTCTTTGCAACAGTAAGAAACACAAAGGGTTTGGCAAAGATGAACACGCTGCAGCCCAGGCACTCCTGAGTGCATTCATTAGCATCAGTTCTATCCTCAAGTGCAATAGTCTCCCTCTAGGGACATGAAACACCCTGCTATACCCATCTCAGCAGCTTACCTCTGTGAGCAGGATGTGTCAGAGGAGGCAGAGGGAGGATGAAAGCCCAGCTCAAACCATGCAGCATCTACTCCAGCCTGGGGCAGAATTCAGCAGATCAACAGATCTGTATTTACGTTTCTAGGAGGAAAGATACTAAGTAGATAGTGTGGAAGCGTTTAACTTCGTAGTCTATGAGCTGCTGAGAAATCAATCTGTGTCTAAAACAAACAAGAGTATGTATTTTCAGGAGGGAATGGCTTCAAACTGACAGAGAGTAGGTTTAGACTAGACATGGAGAAGAAATTCTCCCCTGTGACGGTGGTGAGACTCTGGCACAGGTTGCCCAGAGAAGCTGTGGTTGTCCCACCCCTGGAAATGTTCAAGGCCAGATTCGATGGACTGAGCAGATCCGAGCAACCTGGTCTAGTGGAAGGTGTCCCTGTCCATGACAGTAGGCTGGAAGGAGATGATCTTTAAGGGTCCTTTCAACCCAAGCTGTTCTATGATTCCATGAAATTCAGAAAAGAAAAATCGGAGCAAAGATCTGGAAAAAATGCAGAACACGTGTCATTTTTCCTTGTGTAGCAACTCTGCCGAAGATGCAGGGCCCATGTGTGCAGGAACATTTGTATTTTAGATACCATAAACCCCACTGGCACAGTAGGGAACAGCCTATGTTAGGCTGTAAGCTTTAGGTGACATTATAATAAAAATCACCTTTCTCCTTTCAGTTTGCATGTTCTGCCAGACCCTTGAGATCACTGACCTGCAACAGTGTTCAGAGAAGGTGCAAGTTCACCCCATGCTTGGGGGACTTCCCATTGTCTTCCCAGTTCAGGTTGCCCAAGGGCCCAGTGGGCTGTTGTTTATAAACCAGGGACTGTTGTTTATGGTCTGCTCCTGCCCATTCCAACTGAAAAAAGGTGCAAGTGTGACCATATCTACTCAGGCTGTTCCTAAGAATAAAAATAGCTGAGATAAAAATACTTCTTTAGAACAGGTTTTTGTTTTCCTGAACCTTTCTTTAGCAATCTCAGGATTACATATGACTTAATTTGCTCGTATACACTGCCTTAGAAAAACAAACACAAAACCACAAACTGAAAACAACCAAGCAACTCACCGAAAACAAAACCCTAAAATACTTCTTACATGGCTGTTACTAAAAACATAAAATCACTGACTGTATTACAGAGTCATAAAAATGGGATTTATTGTACATTTCCTGTTCCAGCCAGGGTCTTGTTTCAGCTCCCTCAGGTACAAAAAACACAGGAGACTATTCTTTATTTTAATAATCTTTCAAACTTCTCCATGGAAGTAGCAAGGAAGAAGAAAAGGTTCTTTTAATACAGTCTTTCAGACTGCAATTTTTGGGGCTGTTTTTATTAGACAGCTCATTATTAACTGTCCCCTGCCCTCGGGGTCTGTATGCCTCCTAGAATAATTTTTTTCATATTAATAGTTCCTCACATTACCTGTCTTCTTGAAGTCCAAGCAAAAAAAGAAAAACATATTTGCCCAGTGTTTTGCATCCATCTTATGGGTAAAATTAATAGTATGGCTAGGAAAATATGCTGCTTTATCTTTAAATATCAAGAAACCTAACTAACATGCATTTCAAAGACAAAATTACGCCAATTCTGTTCAATATTGCATATTACAGGCTTTCAGTCTGTGCACACAGAAACACATACGTCTCCCATAGCAGTCTCATTTTGCAGGCTGATTTTGTTTGCTGCTTGGGATTTTTCCCAGATTTTTGTGGCCATGCCAGGGTTTACAGCTCCTCAATACTGAAGTTTGCTACCTGCAATGCTGATTTTCCATCTGGACATTGCAATGTGGATCAGTGTTCCCGCATATTTATTGAAAGTGGTATGTGCTTCTTGGAGCACTCGGCCATTCTGAGGGCACCTAGAGTAGAAGACACAACGCTGAACTTCCTGGCGTGTCTTTGCCACCCTCCCTGAATCCTCCCAGCTCACTTTCAGTGCAATATATTGTGCAAACCTGAGCCGAGAGATTCCAGTGGAGGAGAAGCGTTGCTCTTCCTTGTTTAGCTGGAATTACAATGCCCACAGCTCTCCTGACTCCGTGGTTTAGCAAGCATCAAGTACAGCAATGGATAGAACTTCTTTTCCTTTGGGACAGCACATCTTAAATTTGGAGGCAGTAAAGGCACAGTTAGTTGGGCAGTACCCAGGGTCATGGACGTAGGACTGGGAAAGCATTTGCCCGTGTTTCAGAGCGAAGTAGCTCCATTTTCACTTAATTCCCCTGTTCCTCATAGGTCTGTGTTTATACACCAATTCCCCTGGGGCAAAGACAAAGAATGATTACAGTCACTTAACTGTACTGACTGAGATGTAATTAGTGTCCTGAAGGCAGTTCTTGCTCTTGCTTAGGTGGGGGGACCTGCTGCTGCATGGGAGGCGACACCGGGGAGGATGCTCAGCTGCTTTGCTTCCCAGCAGACAGTTTTTTCCTTTTTTTTGTTTAAACTCTTGTTCACGAGTTTATGACACCTGAGATAGCCTCTGTGGTAGCATTATGTATAGATATTTTAGATATTCCATTTCAATGCGTTCAGTTCATTATTCCAACGTGACAAACTGTTGTACCCTATTATGATGCCCATGCATGTAACAGAAAATACATCCTTCCCTCCCACCCCGGCCCAGCATCCACTGAGCCCTCTCCAAGCTACAATTACCTCCAGATGGAGTGTTTAAAAAAAAAAAACCAAAAAACAAACAACCCTGCAAAATTCTATAATGCCCTATACATTACGCAGCATTTCTAGTCTGATCACTGCAGAAATAATTTGAGAGGTATGGTTTAAAGGCCATAATCACTCAGAATTTAATTCTGTTAAACCATAAATTTACTATTTCAGATTTACAACCTCTCTGGTTGCATGGCCAGAGCCTGCCTCTTATTAGCAGCGTCCAGCAGCATTAAGCACCGAATCCCACTCGTGCCTAAAAATAAGCCTTGCACAAACAGCTGAGTTTTGCAGTCCCAGCCTAATATCGCCAGGTGTTGAAACTCAGACTCACCGCTTGTTTCAGGGGGAGCTCATTTGGTTTGATGCGCCCCAGGATAAAGTATTACCTATAAGTAGAAGCCAAACCAGTTTCTGTGTATTTTTATCGTGTTTTTAGCCGTTACCGGTGGGATCACAAAGGGCTCTGTATGGAAACCTCACACCAAATGTAGGAGAAGAAACACTGCCTTTCCTGACAGCTTCTGCTGACACACCTGCAGAGTCACGCAAGCAGCAGATGCTCTAAAAAGTTGAAAACTATGAAACTGTAAGAACAATTTCACGTTAAGGAGCCCACCCAGACACACAGAAGTTTTTAACTCTCCCAGGGGAAGGTTCCTAGCTGCCTCACGGGAACGCCTCGCTCGCCCTTCGCTCCCTCAGACTTGGACAGAGGGAGCACACACGGCCACTTTCCACAGGGGTAGCTCCTGGGTGCTTATTTTTAAACTTCACAACTCAGCTCCTCATCTCATTTCTGATTTATTGAAAAGATTTAAAATGGGGCAGAGTTGCTGAGGCTGCAGCTGCTGCTGTGACTTTGTGAGGGTGTTCCATGCTTTGCCACTTTATTTTTACTTCCATGAGAGATATCAATAAGGGGAGAAATAGGTATAGAAAGATACTCAAAAATTAAGGAAGAGCTGGTGGTCTATAAGTATAAATCCACAAATTAGTTAAGTGTGAAGCCATTAGACATTAATAACCCACAGCCTAAAGTAGATCTTGTTCTTCTTTCAGCCCTTTGCAGCAGTCCACAGCATTCAGTATGTCCAGTGATTTACAGGACCTTCAAAGTATGCACCAGGCCATACTAAGGCTCTTCCCTCCCCCCTAAAACATGATTTGGGGAATATTTTGGGAACTTGAGGACTTTCAGATCATAGTTCTTCATCCCACACACACTTCAGTTGTGGCAGAATAAAATTTATGCCCAGGACATTAACATGCTTATCTCTCTCCAGTTGTATTCTCATGATATTAAGTATTTACTTTTAACTAAGAAATAAAAAAAAAAAAAAAAAGTTAAAAAATAGGGTGAGGGGGTTGAGAACTAAATGCTTAAAGTTGCTTTACCTCTACTCAACAACCTTCTATAGCTCAAGTGAAACAGGAAAAAGCTAGTGGCATTTTCCCAGGAAATATTTATAGGTTTTAAGTGTGGCCATTTCGCTGTCCCTCCCCTTGTATTGCTTTCACATAAAACTAACCTCCCAACAAGCTTTTCTCAGGCTAGGGCATGTTGTTTGGGTTTTTTTCCCCCACATTTATAGACTGTTCCTACAACAACGCTGCTTTTTTCCCCTCCCTGACGCTAAAGGCTTGCTTACTAAAATTGGAAACACATATCCTTTTTTAGCAATGTAGCTCACAAGCATACATACAAATATTTGCCAGTTTAACTGGGCAGGAATAAACCTGATCAAGGTTTTCTGACTTAGAAAGGCTTGTGAATTTTCCCTGCTCACCAAGGATTAATGAAATACTCAATGAACCTGTCCTCTGTTCGCAGGGCTGTCAGTCACCACGCTGGAATCATTAGAATACAAGTTTAGAAAAAGTTATTTTCCAGTACCATGGGATTTTTTACTGGGAGCTTTCCTTAGGGAGAAGGCATTGCCTGCATTGCATCCCAGCTCCAATGCTTTTGCAAACTACTCATGTTCTCACAGCCCCATCCCGCTTGACTCAAGGTTTTAAAATGGCCCTCAGTGGTTATCACTGCCTTTAATTTCACTCTCCCCTGCACTCTGGGGTCACTGAGTCCTTAACAGCATGTACACCTAGCAGCTGGAGTCCAGGGACCTCAGTGTTACACCAGAGGCTATGCCCTTACTCGCAGTTCTCTGTCCCCACCTCCTACCTGCAAAATTACGACACCGATACACAACTTCTCTTCTTTACCACTTGGATCTTCTGCCAGCAACTGGGATTTTGAGAAGCTCTGATGTTGGTTTAAAATGCTCCAAGATCCTCCTTGAGAGGCATCTGATACCTATGGCAAATGTGCTAAGCGTCAGCTCCGCCAACAAAATCCACTGCCACCAGCTGAAGAGACATTTAAAACAAATGAACTCTGATTCCACACACTCCTTAGCAAAGGGCTGTGACCACTTTCAACCAGTGCCTGCCCCACCATGGATTAGCCAGCGAACAATTAGTATTATACGATAAAATTCAGATACATTTTAACTGTCTTTTTGCTGGTTTCCTCTGAGCTTTTACTTGATAAAAGTTAAAATATTTTCTTACCACTCAATCAAAAATTGGTACGGAAATAGCAGTGCAATTATTCCCTTAATAAAGTTACCTCTAAAGGAAGTACCACAGGCTCAGCCCTCTGATTTGTTATCCAAAATAAAAAACTGCTGAGATGAACATTTTCACTTAACTGATCACTCAGCATCATTCCTGACATCTTCCACTTTAGACATACATGGTACTAAATCTAAACATCACACACCAGTACCTCTAGTGTTTCATAACAGGCACGAGAGAGTTGGTCCTATCCAGTTCTGCTGACTCGGTCTTGGCAAACATGCTCATAGTAAGACACCTCGAAGTTTTACACTTGCAAGGATCCTTTATTTACAAATGATCCCAAAGCCGGGTAAGTTTGCTTCACATGGAGTGTGGAATAAAGAAGACACTTCAGGTGAAATTTTTAAATGCAATTCTGAAGTCTCTGAGAGATAATACAGATTTAACCCACAAAGTATCAAATGACTTCAGAGTCACAAAATGGAATCAGAGTCACTGAGCAATGTCCTTCCAATATTCTCTGAGCACTCTGTCACAAGCACTTTCCTCTCTTACCTCCCTTTTCTCTTCAGTCCTCTTCTGTATCACCATAATTAGTATAATCTTAATTTACAGTGCATTCGTTGTTTTACTTCTCTTTCTTTCATGTGACTATGCAAGGAATGGTTTCATTGTTGCTGAGTTCGTGTCCTTGCTGTTGTTAAAAAGACAATTGACTTTCTATTAGGAAATAATCCTGCTCTTGCCAAACACAAGACTTCTGTTTTCTGCACTGGCTGCCCACCGAGGTTCCCTCAAATTTAGCCAGACTCAAAGGCAAGGGCAGGGAGCACAAGAAGAGTTTGCAGGTAACCTGAAATAAAGCCTTTTCCATATTCCCATTGCAACCTGAAGTGAGTCCTGACAAGACATGACAGTATGTGGTTAGTGGACAATGAACTGGATTTATGACCATTAGTGTTTAAAACACTCAGCTGTAACAGCTTTGCAGCTCACACCTGGACTCACAGGTGCCAGTCTATTTTTTTTATTATTTACCTTTGTTTTTGTGAGAAGGCATTTTGTAAGATTACTATGATCATGAGCAAGGCAATAGCCTGGAAGCCTACACAAGAAACTATTCAAACACCGTCACTTCACGTGAGGCTCAACATACGCTTTTCATTCTGATTTTAATCCTCACAGTTTCTCTTCCTGAATTACGTAAGACACACTGACACTATATCCAGTGAACAGGTCGTTTTGACCCAGCAGTGCTAGAAAAAGCATGACTAATAGCAAATGAATACGTTTTTGGATACAGGTCAGGGGGACATTTTGATTTTGTTATGAGTTGGTACAAATATTTACAGACTTTGTAACATGACAAATAGCAAAAAGTGTACAAGGACTGGTCAATTCAAGCAAAAAAACTTCTGCCATTTCAGGGGAAGATTTACCTTCACCATAAAGATGATTTAAAAATTCTACTTAAAGAAAGATATAGGAAGAACTCTATAATTTTTGAAAATGGTTATTTGACAACACTGAAAGCAGTGGTTCTCATCCATGAAACCCAATCAAATGTGTGTAGCTGCCATTTAAATTACCTTGCTTAGCACTGCCAGCCATGTCCACGTTTCAGGGTTAGCCTCAGGCCTTGGAATAGTCACAAGGATTGAAATGGAAGGAATTTTCCTGTATTCTTTCAGTCCTTAATTTATCAGCCTAGTTTAGTAGAGAATACGACTGCATTAAATTACTTCTATAGTATCTATAGTATCCAAAATGCATTACAGCATTAAAAGACACCTGAATTAGAATGTGAGAAAAATTTGAAGCTTGTGTCTAAAAAAAACCTTTTACTGATTCAACAGGTTAATTTGCTACACCTAACAACCGAGCTTTGAGTTTGATTCAGCTCGAGGGAACAATTCACCAATAAAATGTTACAGCATTAGTTCAGACATACCCAAACTTACAGAATTTATAAGTTACTGGTAAATAATAGAAGGTTCACTCTTCAGTATGAATCACAATGCTGAATCCCAGGACCAGGGAAACTTTTGGCAAAAATGCAGTTTGGACACAAGGCATATTTACTTATGGTCCAGAATTCTTGAATCTGGAATGAATAAGCTCTGAAGTCATACAAGCCCACGATGACCTGCTGGAGAAGGCTCATATCTGTCCTCAAATCACCAGCCTTGTTTCAAAATTTTCTGGGGAGAAAGAATGCCATTCTCCAGTGCATCAAAACTAGTATAGTCCAAGCATCAAGTTTGGTTACCAATTCCTTTTCCTATATAGAAAACAAATTGCTACAGCAAAAAAAGGTTTAAAAAGAGCCCTTTTTTTCAATGGTAATCTTTTGTCTTGACAGACATCTTTTTTAATTATAAAAATAGTTTTCTGGGCAGCAACAGGACATTCTTCTTCCACACTCTAACAGGGCAGAGAGCCCTCCCCCACAGATTAGACATTTGATCCAAACTGACTCCATATGGGAATAGCTCAGCTCAGCTGTCTGTGCTCCAGGCTCCAGGAATTACAAACACATCTGGAAATGCACAAAAGGCCACCTGAGATGACTTGACATACAATGGCAACAGCTGAACTTACTAAGCTGTGGACATGGTGTTGCAAGCTCCAGAGGGAGAATTCCTACTCTACCTTCTTCCCCAACAAACTTAGCTTACCGGGCTTATGGCAGTTTGTGCAGTGCATGAACACAGCTTGCCTTGAGGACTGTGCTTGATGTGCTCTGCCTTCCACAAGCAGGCTGAACCCTAAATAGCGCTGCAATACCTCAGCTGAAACCAGAAACAACAGAAATGCAGCAGGAACCAAGTAAGGACACCCTCCCACCCCAACTCAAACACGGATGAGTCCATGATTCTCCCCCAACTCTCCTGTTCTTCCATTTGGTTCTGAGCTTGCCCAGCTTCCTGAAGGAAGGGCAGTTGAAAAGGCATCACCTCAGAGATCTGTATGCCAGACACCACATATATGTAAAGGGTCCCACAGAAACTACTGAGTTTGAAAGGCTCATGACTAAATCTAATCCAGTTGTGTCAGAAGCAGCTTCTTGCAGAGACACTGTCCTCATCACCTATTAGTCAGTGATTACCTGTGTTCTAGGCTTGGTTCTGTAACACCTCAAACAGTGGAAAGCCGACAGGGATCCAAGGTAAACAGACACATACAATCACTCTGCACTTAAAAAGATTAAAGACACAAAATAGATTATTTCTTAAACTCGAATTTTTCAAGAGTCCATCTTGAAAATAGGCATTGTTTTTCCACAAAAGGCTACATTACAATCAAAATCTTAATTGAAATCAGGACATTTGAATGTATTAGATTATAAATACTACAGAATAGAACTCCTAAGTCTTGCATTCAACCTAATTTCTTTATGAACAAACTTATTCATTATGCTACTAAATTATCAATTTAAAAACAGTTCCATGGTTATAACATAAAATGCATAATTAGGAAAAATATAGATGTACTGTCTTACTTCCTTAGGACAATTTTATTCCAGTACTTTTTTCCTCTGGACAGAGGAAGCTATTGTAACTGAGCACACAACAGCTCTTTCATAATAGAAAAAGTTACCAGCATGCACAGAAGTTGCACCAAGAACAGGGGCTCTATACAATGTCCAGAGCCTGTTGAGGAACACACAGCTTTTATATGCTGGGGATTACAGAGCACAACCATCTGGTCAGCTTTCAGGCTAAATGAGCCCACACTATCCTGCAGGCCAATTTGCACGACTGATAAAAAAAAAAGGCCTATTATACATCTGTCTCAGTCATGCCTGATGATACGGTGTTAGCAACACTCGCCTGTTCCAGGATTATTTCGAGTTTTATACTTTAACAATACACATTCCTATGGGTACAACCGGCATCACTAAGGACTGTATAAATGGTGCTCTCACTTCATTGTGTAAAAGTAAGATTTAAAGGATAATGGCACTAAACTGACACTTTTTACATTGTTTTTAATTCCTTCTTCCAACTTTTTACAAGATTCACTATCGCAGAAGCCAAAAGGTAAAGGATTAAAAGAAGTCTTCACATAAAAGCTCTAAGGATTGATATTTAATGAACTGTGAGATGTAAATCACTGCATAACAGCACATCTTAAGCTTAAAATACTAGGATAACATTTATATTAAAAATAATTCACCTACGGATAATACAGTCTAGTGTTTATTGTATGTTATGGAAGGTACACTTGAATTTCAAAAATTTAAAACATATAAAAAGTGGTTAAGGACTAACATGTTATCAACATGTGATAAATGTGTAAGAATGTTTATTATACAGCAGGGTACAATGGTAGTGTTAATGCCAACAGGGCACCACAGAAGTTAGTTTAAAAAAAATTTCCACTATGCTTTATACAAACACCACCACTTGCTGTTGTTTAAGAGTATCGGGAGAGGATCTCTGTCTGTAGGATAAGCAGTCCTAAAACATTTTTAATGTTAGATAGTGTCATAGTACGTAGATCGGTGAAGGTTTCAAAATAAAACTAGAAATGCTGTAATTACTTCACAGAAATGCACATCCAATATTTGTTTTCAATAAGAACAATAGGTACAAGATTATAACTCTCCCTATATGAAATAATTTACACACAGATGAAAGCTACACTATCTAAAATAATCACTAAATACATTTTTCTTCTGGGAAATAAACAAGCAATTTTTGTTTTGCATGATCAATATCAAAAAACATATAGCAGAAGTAGTATTTTTAAAACATAACTGATGCTCTGAAGTTAAAAAAAAAAAAAAGGAAGAAATGAGAAAAAAGATTTTCCATGAATGTGCAACCTAAAATCAACCAAGCTTATATCGTAGTACAACCATATTAAGAAACCACTGATCAGGAATACAACTTTATGGAAAAAGTTTATAATTCACAAAAACTGTTCATCAGGCCATAAAGTAAAATAGCTCCACAGTTTACAGATCAAACTGAGGCCACATAGATGCGCGCGTGCTATGTCCTATCTCCAGTGAGTAGATACTTAGGCAGAGGATGTGACACTTTGTTTGTAGACAGCATGGTATGCATTTCTCAGCAAGACGTAAGGGAAACAAGACTCCAAGAGATCCATTGTCAGGAATGGAGACTCCTGCACAATCTGAAAAATACCAGAAACACAAGGTTTTGCAGAACACCTTTTACTGCCTGCTGCTGATAATCTATTCTGAAGTAGATACTTCTGGCCTGCAGTAACCACCTACATGTTTCAAGGCAGAAATAAATAGCACAAAGTTTAAAATGTAGGGGAGAAACACTGCTATAAATTCACCACTTCTAAAAGCTTTCCTATATATGCAGTCATCTTCCAAAAGATACAGAATACTGAAAGGAAACCTCTGAACGCTGGTTCTTTAATGTGAAATTTCATTTTAGTGTTGTATGTACTAAGTGAACAGTGACAGTGATCTGAACAACACAATACAATGTTTTAGGCAACAAAGGACAACGGCAAAAATGTGTATATGTGTTTGGAGGAACGAAAAAAAATCCTGAACCTTGAAATGCCAGGAAGAAGGACACTAAAAATGATTTCCACTGGTCTGGGAGCTGCAATGCCCAAGGTGACACCCAAAAACCCCTGGCTGAATGATGCAACATGAAGCCTATTCCTTCAGTTAGTAGCACAAACAGAACACACAAATGCTCACCATGTCTAGTAGTAGGTAAACAGATTCTCTGTTTCTTGTAGTAGTTTTGTCCGTCTCCTGACCAATCTTCAGCAGACTGGATGATGCAAGCTACGTAAAACGAGTATTTCAAAGCAATAAATAAAACAATACATTGATGGGCTTCTGCTATTTTGTTACACACAGACAAGGGACTCTAAGCTGTACTAATAATGACCAAGGAGAGTAATCCTGAGCACAGGAACCACTGGGCTTTAGCCTCAGTGAGCCATATTTGTCTATTCCTAGTAGTGATATGTGCTATTTCAACACAAAAGGCAAATTAATTTATTGCAGAGAATTTTTAATTGTAATCATTGGTTAACAATTATAAAGTCTACTGAAATTAATGACAGAACTTCCACGGGATCGAGGTCTGACTCCTCTGTCCTTTCCAATATATGTATTTCCAATTGCATATTTCCAATATACATATTGACTCACTGCATTTTTGTAAGATAAAAAGTGATTGAAGTTTTAACTGCTTGAAATTGTACCCATTTTGATACAGAAGGAAAAGCTAAATTTTACTGCCTAAGCATTAAAGAAATGTCATCCTAACTGTAAATTAATAATATTTCATCAAACCACGAGCAACCTATTTTCCTAGTTTTAGAAGACATCCCAGAAACTTCTAACATGCACTTAGGTATTTACAACCTCAGGATCACAGAAACCAGTAAAATACTTGATTTACAGATGCCTTGATACTTCATGTTTTCATGCCTTACAGAAATTTGAAAAAAAAAACAAACCCTTCCCACTTTCAGATGTACAATCATCATTTATGCCCTCACACCACGAACTGGCAATGTGCCTAAACCACATGTTTACCAGAAATGGATTTAAATTAGAGCACTAAGTTTAAAAATCTAAATCAATATTCCTCTTGAACAAATTCTGTCATGAATCAATTTGTAATGTGAAGGCAGTATACACACTTCAAAAGATACTTGGTACGTACTCATCAGCATCAAACAGCCTCCTAAGTTCCTTCCATATTTAATTAACTTGGATAGGAAAGCAGATCATCTCCAGCACTACATTTTTAACTCGAGAGAAATGTGAATTTCTTTCAGACTAACAGTAAGTGATACATAAAAGGTGCTAGAAAAGAAAGATTAACAAAATATCTAACTATCAAGTCATGGTCTGTGCAGTAAAAGCAGCGGTCTGAAAGCAGTCCACGAACAGTAAAAAAATGCAAACCTCATACCAAAAGTGTTTTTATCTCACGAAACTATACTGGTTTCCTTCACTTGTCAAATGTATGCAACTTGATACAACCATTTCTCTTTAATCTTTCATAGTCAGTAGTTGCATTAGACAAGGTCAATGGCCATAAGGTTTCTTCCTGTTTTACAAAATGCAGTGAATTTCCAGAAGTGAAAAATTCTTTTAATTAAAAAAAAAAAAAAAGAAAAAAAGAAAAATTGTTTCTGTGAACTTCTGGTTACAGAAAGTTACCTAAAATAAGGAGGGAAGGGTTATTGTTTCCCCATTTCAGCGCCAAACAAACAAACAAAAAAAAATCAAGAACCATTCAAAATCAGTCGCAATTTTTAAAAATTTAAGTGAAGCTGCTGGTTTAGCCTCTAGTTTCCTTCAAGTATTGGCTAATTAAGAGCCACTTTAAAAATTCAATGTCTGCTCAAGCAGCACACCAAAATGTATTTAAAACACATCGCCATCACCTGAGGGCTTTTGATTTTTTTCTAAGTATCACTAAGGATTTCAGCAGCTTTCATCTTCAACCTACACTGAAGCATAAAAAAATTGTTCTTCCCAACTAGCTCTGTTACGTGCTGCTACCTGGCAGTTCATGTTTAAGAAGGGCAGGCACATCAAAAGGGACAGCACAAGAGCCATTCTGGAGTTTATTTTGCTTTTTCAAAGAAGGTAACTGAAGTGCCTAACTTCATGGGAAAAGTCTGCTAGACAGAATCTTGATTTCATATGCACTGCACATTTCTTTTTCCAGTCATGGGCCATGCAATGTGAGAGATGGTATGTGCTAAAATACTAAAGACTATACTGAAAAAAAAATTATGACACCTGTACTGATTTGCTCCTGTTGCTTTCCAACATCACACATAGCTGACTATAAAGAATTACTGCTCAATTTAATCTGTGTATAGACCTGTATTAACATGCTTCTCTCTTGTGCAACAAAAGCAGATTTCTATGAAATCAGCTGCATTGCATCCCAAATCAACAGCACATTTTAACAATTAGAAATAAAGTTATACATACAGCCAAAAATTCTTTAAGACGGTCTTCAATGCTTCCCTTGTGGATGGTAAATAAAGCTGCAGCAATCTGGTTGATAGCTTTTGCCAAGCAGTGAATGTTGTTGCAATGCCCTGAACAAAAACATAGGCAAAGTACCTTAGCAGCCTGTTTGAAAATGACAGTATTCCTTGGAAAACATCACCAAAGAGACTTGTCACAACGGAAGAAGAACACTTTGCATCTTACGCAGAGGGAGCAAAGCACTCTTGCACACTGAACTTGCCACCAGAAGCACTGATCTCCCTTCCAAATGGTCACAACAACCTGACAAAGATCCTCCTGGCTTTCAGAAAAAAGGGAAAGGAATATATTGGAAGTTTATCTGGTTTCCTACAAAAGAGTATTAACACTTGACTGGGCTAAAAGACAGATGCAAGCAGGACTTTTTCAAGCTGATTGACCATTTCTTTCCCTCCTCTGCGTAAATGAAGTCCTCATGCCCAGACAGTATTCTCCCAAGAGGTCTAAAGGTACTCAAGAGCAAAACTGTTGAATTACTAATTGCCATACATAACATCTTGCCTAAAATTCACCCAGGCTTCAGAGCCCTGGAAGGTGATTACATGACACCAGTTTTCAAAGAGAGCAGATGAACTGCTCCTCAGTAAGCCTGGAGTCTCTTCTAGAGGCAAATTAAGTCAAATCTACAACAAAATTAACAGACATTTGGGCAAGTATCTTGGGGAAATGCTAGCATATGAGAAGGAGTGGTCTTTGAAGGGGTTAACAAGTACTCAAGCATGCAAACACTGCTGACTCTTACCAATTCTTTTTGACCATTGTTGAGCACTGAGCTAATTTTTTCATTCAGTCATTTATCATAACTCCAATTTTCATGCTTGAATAGCGAGGTCAGCTGGACCCCATCACTCCACATGAGAAAAATCCATTTTTCCCCATGCATATCACTATGAAATTACTTCAAATTAATTGTATCTGTCATTTCATTACCCAATTTACTCAGTATTGTAATAACTCTCTGCAGCTTTTCACTCCTCTAATACCCTCAATAACTTTACATGATACAAAAATTTTCTCATCCCACTCTTCAGCCCCCCATTCAGGTTGGTATATGGATATGCTGACTGGTAGGTCCCGGTGAAGATCCCTGTGGATCTCCGCCAGCAGGCCCCAAAAATTGATACTCTTACTCTTATTTTTATGTGAACATTAGTCAAGAACATCTGTTCTGCTTAATTCTGATTTAAATTCGTATTTGTTTTTGAAGAGACTAGTTTGGTTTCTTTTTTTTAAGTGACTTCATGTCTCTGGCTGTAGAAAAAGCATCAGCCAGGGAATTCAGAAGAGGAACTGTTGTCTTCCAACCTGCAACAGGTTTCAAGTATTTAGAAAAGGCTATGGCTCTTGCAGACTAGTGTTCTACACCAGCCTCTAGTTGCCAAATTAGCCCTCTAGCCTGGTATTTGATTAGCAGTTCAGATTCCTTACTGGGAACAAAAGTAAAAGTCTGTTAGTGTTTGAGCCTTTATCTGGAACTAGTGGAAGAAACAGACTTGATCTTGAAGAAGGCTGAGGGAATGCAGACAATGCTACAGCTGTCCAAGCACTGTCTGTATTTGGGAGATATCTCTTGCCAGATTAGAAACCTGAAACTCCTTCAAATCTGTGACTTGTTGATGGATAAATTCAGGATTTGTCCCAGGAATTTGCTTCATAAAAAGCAGCATTTATTAAGTTCACATTCTGGAAATAGCATTTATATTGTTTCAAGCCAGATGTTTTACAATAAGAGTAGAACACAAGAAAAAAAGTAGTATTATGCAAGGAAGGCAGGAATGACAAGGTCTATTCTGTTTGTTCAGTTATTTTTGTAGAGTGAACATTTTTTATATGTATTCCTTTTGCCAGACTCTTTTCCTCTCAATAAAAGAACCCACTCAGTAAAGAATTATGCAACACAGATGCCACGTCTCACAAAATCAGTACCAACTCCTAATACAGGCTTATTTGAGTTCTAGATAGAACTTCTCCCCAGTCAACACTTTCTTTCATGCCATCTTATTAACTAGACTTACTTTAAGAACTCACAAGGCTTCTCCTGACTTCACGTTAAGAGTTATTTAATGTAAATGAGACCATGTAAACTAGAATATTTAAGCTACATGGTACAAAACAAGCAGAATATAAGAATGATCTGTTGTTTCAGCCTGCTAAGAACCTGAAGAAAAAGAATGCAAAGATCAGTAGAAATACTATGGGAGTGCAGATAACATGAAACAACTCTGCAGGTTACAGATTGTTCTTCCCACTCATAGGGAAAAGCTGTTAACTTGAAAACTTGTAACTTTTCAAATCAGTGTTCAAGTTCTGCTCATTTCACCAGATTTATCCAATTTTTTCACAACTGGAAAAGGCTACACTGTCTTTTTAAAATGAAACTAGAGTTAACAGATCCCTAATCTCTCAAAACTGAACAGAAGGCTGATTAACCCCATTTAAAACAACAATCTTGGGTCTCTCAAAAAATGTGATTTGCATACCACACTAGGTGATACAGAAAACTTTCAGAATTTTTGGTATTTTCCTGCTACTTTAAACTTTCAGAAGTCAGTTTACACTTTGTGAGTTACAATTTTGAGCAGATTAAAAATAATGCAACTTGAAAAAAATAATTGGAGAAAACATGTTGTACCCAGTAAATGGATGCAGAATAAACATGGTCTTTTGTGTGAGTCAGGCTACACATCACAAAGGAAATAGCTTGGACATCTGAAAGGTGATTTTTATATGTGTTGGAACAGTTTGTCAGTGTTTTTTAAACTTAATTTTGTCAGCGTGAGAACTTTTTTTGTGGATTGTATGCAAAGAATTTCCTTGAGGCAAAGATTATTTTTTTAAATAAGAAAGTTGAACTACTGTGTAGGAAATTTGTTCACAGTTTACACCTTCCAGATTCTGTTTCCAAAACCTTATGCTTGGTCATACGAACAGCATATTAAATATAGAAAAGACACCTTTTAAGACTGGCCCAAAGCCAATGTAAACATTATAGTCTAAGTGTGATGTTTCAATAGAGACTATATTATTACATAATAAGTCTCACACTAATTAATGCGGAATCTGTGCTCCAGCAATTCCACATGTTAGGACAACATTGCCCCCTACAGTATCTAAACTGTTCTGAAAATTTCAAGCACAAAACTGCTTTTTTATAGAAAGTTATGTCAAACAAGAGTTTAAGTAAACGCTATTTAAACTACTTTCAGAAGAACTTGCCTAGATTAGGGCTAACTGATCTTTAAATTTTGGTTACTATAAAATGTAATTAAATATTCAAAGCAAATGTATTCAAGATACTACCAGGACTATCGTGAAGAGAGCATTCACAGCAAATATTGAGATGACTCTCAATACAGACTCCACATTACCTTCGATGGCAGGGCTGTACTGAGACATCACATTACTCGCCAAAGTCGGCAAGGAGACAGCCACGAAGACCATGAGAAGGCAAGCAATTTTATATTCTTCTTCTGGACTTATGTTTTCTAAAACCAAAAATAACGAAGTTCTTTCATTAAAAGAAGTAATCTTGAAATATTTCCTTTTGACTGCAGGTAGATTAGAATGCAAAATGTTCAACCAAACCGAAATTTGTACCCAAAACCAAAAAAATGTTTGTACTGCGAGAGGATGAATATGATGTCAGTCTTGCCAAAAGACACAGGGTGGAGCTGCAAAATGTCCAGTCTGATATCTATGAGAACAAAGGGAAGCCAGTGCCACCCCCTCACTTTTAACTATTTAGTTACTAAGACTTTATCATGCTGAGCAGAATAGTCATCTTTTCATGCTGATGTAAACCCAGTTATTGCTCAGAGGTGAGGAGGGCTTTTCTTGCACTCTCCCTTTGGTAAATGAACAGAGAGTGACAGTGAACTCACCTCAAATCCCACAAAACCTTGTGCTTTCAAAAATAGCAGCATCGTCACACATTAGTGTAAGATTAATTTAAATAAAGTCAACCATTGGTGACACAAGAACTTGTCTCTATGCAAGCTGAATTACTAAAAGCAAAATATTTCAAACTGCAAAGTTAAGCATCAAAATACAAGATCATAAACAGTCATGAAGAACATACAGACATTCCCTCTCTTGTTCACCCAGCTTAAACATTTCACCGCAATAAAAATAAACCATTTAAAATGCCCTTTTTGATACCAGGTATCTTACAAAGATATACTTCTGTATATACATTATATACTTTCTGCATACATATAACAACACCTTGGGTTGTGGGTTTTTTGAGGTGCACAAAGAAATTGTGCTTGACACTGAAGTTCAAATACTGAAATGCCCCTCAGAATTATCTGTATTTTCCTCCTAAAATAACTACTATTAAAGCAAGAAAAAACAACTTAGCATGTAAAATAGTCATGATCTGATTATAACAGTAAATATCCATAACACACAGAGGAAAAAAAGCAATTAAATGCTCAGTAAGGAAGATACGGAAAAAAGCTGAAGACTGTCAAAAAGCATTTAGGAGTCTTAATTCATGTCTTTGAACATGCCAGAATAAACAAAACTGAAAAGTTTGGACAGCAGTGCCTTAAAGTAAATAAGAGGAAGCACTATACATGTTAGAGCGTTAACATGTTTATTTTCCCATGTTTTTCCCTTGCAAGCTCCATGTTAACACTTGTATAACACACTGGTAACAGTGTTGTGAGATTCACGCAGCACATTCAGCTGACATTTCAACTCCTAACACTTCCTTAGGTGACAGGTTTGTTACAGATCTGTGTCACAGAACTGATCTGTAGCTGTTCACAAGACAGTCCTATTGTCATTGTATGACAGGAGTTTTCACCATTAAACTCCTTCAGCATCTGTCCCTTATCCTTTTCTAGGCCAACAAGTCAATTCATGTGTCTTTGAAAAGCTTCTCAAGCTAACGATCAGCAGGCAGCAGGCACAAATAATTCATGCTCTTATGCCATTTATGAAGTTCATTGAAGGAACACAAAGGCCTCAAGATACACAAGTTTCCTCCTAGCACTGTAAACACTTCTATGCCTGGGTACATTTACTTTTTCTGCTCCATCACTTTTTTTTTTAACATTTGTCCTTTTTTAATTGGAACTTCTTACCTGATTTTTGGGAAGACAGTGCTACAACCAAGGCAGGATCAATCTCACAGGGCAATCCAGCAGCTGATGACAGTTCATATACATTCATTGCCACCTGAGGCAAGAACAAAGACAACACTGAATGCTTTTGTGTAAAGATGATGAAGCACAGTTTTGCTGTCATGTTTAAAATGTTCATATTAAAGTTTAGGGCACTAAGGAATTTCAGAGATTTGGCAAAAATAAGATAGAGACTCTAGATTTTGTTTGTTTCTAACCTACACTGAGCAGCTGGGTCAGTACTTTGTGCACCAGATTGTAATTTCTGTGTGTCAAGACAAACAAAGCCTGTATACTTTCCTACATTACCTCCAAAGAAAACACCCTGACTTCCAATTAGCTCTTTCTACATCTTTCTTTAATGTTCAAAAGAAACTAACATATTTTCTCTACCAGATCTAAAGCATCAGCTCACATCTGCAAATAAAGCATTTTTAAACAAAAGCGAAAAGTCACAACTTGGTGAAACAGAGAGAGGCAGAAATCTCACAACATTCAAATTTCAGACAGATTCAGTGTTCAGAGATTTCAAGCACCAAGAATGAGACTCCACGTGCCCCTAACATTGGGAGGAACCAAGAACATCTTGAAACGTATTCCATTTTCCAGCCTATCCCGGGATGTATCTTTTATTACCACTGACGAGCATTCAACACAGTTGTTTTCTTCTCTTTCCATTTACTATTTTGACAAAGTTTCTGAAACCATAGTTCAGATGAACCTCTGCAAAAACAGGTCTACACCACATAAACAGGACTACAGGAAGCACTAGCAATGTGTCATACTGCCATTAATATCTGAGAATTTTACACTTTGCCCATAAATTGTCATGTATAGTTGAGCAGCTCCTCGTAACAAACATTGTGCAGACTTATCCTTATTTGTGTGCTCCAGGCTGGCATCTGGACAAGGTTCACAGCCAACAGGTTAAAAAGAATCACAGAATCATAAAATAGTTGGAAGAGACCTTAAAGATCATCTTGTTCCAACCCCCTGCCGTGGGCAGGGACACCTTCAACTAGACCAGGTTGCTCCAAGCCCCATCCAATCTGGCCTTGAACACTGCCAGGGGTGGGGATCCACAGCTTCTCTGGGCAACCTGTGCCAGGGCCTTACCACCCTCCTAGTAAAGAATTTTTTCTTAAAATCCAATCTAAATCTACTCTCAGTCTGAAGCCATTCTGCCTTGTCCTGTCACTACATGCACTGTGGAACAAATAACAGCCTGTTTCTAAAAGCCTGTACAGACAGCCCAACAATTTAATATTAAAAATATTCAAGAAAAAGGAGAAGAAATCCTTATTTTGACAGTCATCCCAAATAATAAGTTTCAGGGATAGAAAAATAAAAATAACATTTCATAACAAGTATTCATTTCATGAACAGCTTTAAAGCTATTTATGTTTTGCTTGGTAAATTCAGTACATAGGAAATTACTGTTATTATGTCCTAAAATATGCCCAATAGGGAAATTCTCCCAATCCACTGTACAGTGCCTTGTAAAGATCTGTCTGTTGACATGCCTTCATTTAAGGAAAAAAGAAAAGTTTGCCTTATTGTCCCAAAAGAAGGCTTTGTTGCCTATATTTGCACTGCTGTATGTGACAGGGCCAGGAGAAAGCTCAGAGCTGCTGATTGTCCACAGGGCTTAATTGTTAGCAGTTAATTGTTAGCAGGCTCTCAGCACAGGCCTGGCCCTTCCAACAGAGCCGCTTGGAAGACAAAGCTCTGCCAGAGTTCTGGGGGAGTACATGTGAGAGTTCCCAGTATTCCAAACAAGCACTGTGGACAAGATCACACTGGTTTGGCTTCTTCCCCAGGCAGAGTCCTCCAGCATTATCCAGGCAAGCTGTGCACTCTCCAACAAGCCCACACGCGCCATCGCACCGCACCACCACATGCGACATCTGCGGTTGGCACTGTGCGAACACCCAGCGTGGCAGTGTTCCACAGCACTCAGAATTTATTTCAGAGACTTCTAACTAGAAAAAATGCACACCAACACAAAAAAATAGATGTACTTAGGAATCACAGCAGAGCTACAGCAGGCAGAGAAAACCAACAGCCAAATATTACATGAAGCAGAGGCAACCAGGTAGTGCTCCATGGCAAGAGCCAGGCTGCAGTGCCCAGCAGGGCTTTATTTAGCAGTACATAGCTTTCTTTTTTGCCATCCAGTGATGGATTTTTTTCCCCCATCCAATCATTCCAGTGACTGTAAATTACTCCACTGACTTCCAGAAAATCAGCAGCCAGCACTATGCTCTCTTGTATCTGCTGATGCAAATGAGTTCAGCAACATCTCTGGAGATCCACTGGAATGTTTACAATGATGATCAGCTTAAAAATATCAGTGGTAAAATACTGTCTTCGATAATTACTGTTGCAGCCTTTTTCCCACCCTGTTTTTCACCACTCTTTTGATACCAAGAGGGTGTAAGATGCTTTCTGAGAAGATGAAGCAAAGTAAGGAGTGAACTTCCCTTCTCATCTCCTCTGGATGCTGATTCCTCAAGTCCAATAATGGAACATGATGCTTTGGTGATCAATAACTTTTTCTTTAAGAAGGCTTTTATTAAGAAGTGCAAAGGCAACTTGCATCATGTTAATTCTCCATAGCATTTCCACAGAATTCCTCTACTGTGGTATGAATTGCAATGTTTTCTGTGACATCGAACATTCATGGCTGATTTATTAGCATGTGATTATATTGTGCAACGAAATAGCACATGAAATTTCAGTTACTTGGTCTGAAAATAAGTCAGAATTTAACTGCTAAACAGTGTCTTTTGAATCATGAAGCCCGTGATAACAGACTCTGAACCTTTAAAAGGAGAAGGATGTTTCTTTTTTAGTGAATCTTCATTCACAAAGAACTTGGTTTCTTTCCTCGAGGTTAACAGAAAAATATAAACTTCAAGTTGAGGAATAACAACATCTTCTGGCCATTAAAAACAATACTTTGCTCAAGAGCAGATTTCTAAAAGCTGTTTCTATAAAAGTTAGAGAGTTGTGCAATGTATATCCCACTACACATTTTCTGCAAATCAAACTGCTGCAATACCATTAAGAAGCAGGAATCCTTCACAGACTCCAACCTGCAATAAGAGATTAAAAACCAGCTAGGCTGCAGCTACTGTGCATACATGTCCAGAAGCCATGTGATGTGCCAACAAGGGGGTTTGGATGGGACCATACTATCATTCAGAAGCAAAGTACCTTATTTAAGCTGCCTTTTTTTTTCTTTTTCAGATTGTGGTTTCACAAGAATTTTCAATTTAAGGTCAAAATCAGACTTGCAGCTTTTTCATGCACAGAGCTCCAACCACATAGAAGTTCAGTTTTACCAGTTACACTGCTCACATTATGAAGCAGCTCTGCATTCTTCCCTTTATTGTTTAGTCATGTTTTAACACTTGATAAATTTTGCTCTTAATTCTTTCTATGAGAGTTCTCATATGTGATCACCGGCAGAAAGAGACTCGTGCCTATCCTTTCAGTTGGTTGCAATTTTTTCCCCAGAACATTATGAGGCTGCAGATCCACAACTACTAAGCTCTTGGACAAAAAAAGGGCATTTTTTGTGCCTGGATTTTTGACACTAAGCATGAAAGTCTTGCCCCTTGCATATTTTCAGTAAGCTCCAAAATGACTCCATCACCCTTTCAGCCAAACATTACCTTCATATCAGTTTCTCTTGGAATGTGATCTTTGAAGTCCTCAATAGAACTTACAAGGAAAGGAATGTGGTAGGATAAGACCTAAGAGACACAAACACACACAAAATGAGAAAGATGACTTTCCAATGTTAATGATAAGTTAGACACTACCATTATTTTACTGGACTTATTTCCTTTTTAATCAATTTTTTTTAATGCATTTGAATTTGTTTGTGGATTTAAGACATTAAAGCTTAACAAATGCAAAAATCAAGCTGTTTCAGACAAAATGAAATAAAAGCTTTTAAAATGTACTAAACACAGAGAACATTGAGAGGCAATGTTCTAAGCTAAACCCTGTATGTTTTAATGTAACATTTCTCTGAACAGTACTCAAAAAGTAGATTCCCCCACCCCAACTTGCAGTTCAAAGTTATGGCTGAGTATTGCCAATTTACCCACATTTTTAAGAGGTAGCATCCCTAAACAGTGAAGCTTCAAACCTCCTGTCATTCCATTAAATTAAATACAATGAAAACAATTAAGAACATATTTTGTTCTTCCTTACATCTCTAAGTGCTTCCTGTGCCAATGATCGGAAAGACAAGATAACACCAATAATTGTCATTCTCTTCAAAACACTGTCAACAGCTGAAAGGAGAACAGTTAACAAAGTGCTGATTAGAAACTCAATTCTTCAAATAAGAGAAAGAAAATATTTAACAAAGTACAGAAAACAACAAGGTACTGAAATAATGGCATTCCTTAAAAGAGCCAAAATAAACAGTGCTAAAGCAGGCTTTTATAGCTGAATCCACAGTGGGATTTTCAGTAGAAGACTATCACGTTAACCACGTCAGGAATGAAACCTGGTACACACAGGTGTCAGTGCTGGATGCCAACACTGGTTCAGTGCTTTCTTGAGGCCAAAAATGTCTCTTTATAATAATTTATATTTTTTTTGCTATAGCTATGAGATGCTCAAAGCTCATCACTGCTATAATGCCCATGCACTAATTAACACTGAAATCTCACTTTATCTGTATGTGAGAAGACTAGAAAAGTTTGAAAAGATCCACCAGTTTACACGATCTCACGTACATTTTGCTGCTTCTGTATGCTTAACACAGAGAAATTAATTTTTCTCATTTTCTTTACAAAGACAACTATAAAAAGCAACTCAGTGTGTTTAGAAGGACCCACAGGATAATCTTTTAAAGAGCGCTGCCATCTGGTCTGGCTTGTCGAAGCTGGTCCTCATCTGTGTTAGAACTTCAACATTCTCCACCACGAGTTTCTATAAAGAAGCAAGGATTCAAGTCAGCTACAGATTTCAACATGTTAACTGGGTAAATGCCTGATTCAGGATATTTTGGCCCAGTAGAAAGGCAACTAACCCCATGGGGTACAGATATCCCCCCTGTGTTCACAATGGGATAAAATATCAATATTATCTTCAGGCAATACTCTACACAAAAGCAAGCTCTGAATCAAACCCCAGAGCATTAGATATCCCTTGGAACGTGATTTTTTATACTGAGCAATGTGTACTACTTCTTAAAGCAAAGGAATGAAACTCAGTAAAACCAGACAATAGCTCCTAGTGGCATTCAGCTTTTCATAAGAAAAGTATACAGGTATCAATAAAAATGCAAATTCACAAACTAATCCATTCTTTTGGGGTGCTCCTTGTAACAGACAGATAACATACAAATGCCAAAAATTATGTTTTGCCATTGTTTCTGCCTGTCAAAAACTTCCTACCAAAACTTCTGTGTCAGTTTTCCACCAGAAGTTCTCACCAAGATTTTCCCACTGGAGTTTTCCTGCCAAAAGATCCTAGTATTGTTCATAGTTATCATATCTCTGCGAACATCTGAATAGGGCTATGTGCCAAGAAACCACACACAACACTATAAAAGATGAGGAAAAGTTTGGGAAGAGCAGGGAAAGAGGAATAGAAGAGAGAGTTGGCTATAACCGCTAACTCGCCCTCGCCCTCTGCCTTGCCCTCACCTTTCCTTCTGCCGCCTGGAAGCTGCCTGTCCGAGACTGGACCTCTGCCGCCTCGGAGTGGACCGAGACCCACCGTGCTACCCGTGTGAGTTTTTCCACTCTGACCATATTTCTGAGGGCTGAGAAGTGCATAACGAGACCTCTGGGCGGCCCCACGCCCAGTGTGAGCAGCATAAGCTGCAGAGAGGCCCACATCCTGGCTACATTCCAGAGAACTAAGACCCCCCTGCAGCTAAAGAGATAACATCACATCGAAAGCAGCAGAGACCAGAGGAAAAAAAAAAAGGCAAAAATTGCTTCTCTCTCTTCCCCACTTCACAGATCAGCTCAGACGAAAAGGTAGTTTTTTGGTGGTAATCTTTTTCTCTGTTTCTAAAAGTAATCTTAGCATTTTCTAATCTTTTCTTATTTTTTCCTCTTTCTCTTTGCATCTCTTAGCAATTAATAAAACAGTTTTGGTATCAACAGATAACTTGTATGAGTTTTAATGTTGCTCAAGGGAATATTCGAAAACAAAAATTCTTTCTGCAATATTTTAGCAGATTGTAACACTCCTTTCACTAGTTATGCTGAAATTTAATGTTGGTAAAATTGAAAAATAGAATCAAGAATGTAAGAGTTAGACTGTTCAATCTTGATGCAGTTTACTTGAAATTTTTTTCCATTATAATATAAAATAAAAACAAAGATATTCATTCAAGTTCCAACACCTTAGCCTGAAACAGTTAAATGCAGTAGTTTTCATGTCAGTTTGACCAAATGAAAAGAAAATATGTCCCTATTTCTGATTTTTAACAGCTCTCATACATGCAACCTGTAGCATTAGGGTAAATGTAATAACTTTCCTGAAATCATTCTCTAAACACGTATCAGATTTAGTTTTACATTATAGAGATTGCATAATCACACCTATAAAATGTCACATCCAAAAAGGATTCTTGTTAATAGAGGAACTTATGTTGTGCCAAGCAGTATTTTTAAACTCTCTTCAAGCAAGAATAGGGTAGTTTATTCTTACCAAAAATATTTTTGCAATCTGAATGCATAGTACCTTATTTCAGAAATGGAAAATACGATTATCTCTCTTTAGACAGAGGGCAACCAATGGCTAAGGAAATTTAGATCTTTTGTGTTCTTCTTAAAATTGAAGAAAGCTTTTCCTTTTGTTTGAAGATTTCCATTAGTTCTTTGAATACTAAGCAATATCAAGGTAAAAAAGATGGAAGGAGAAACCAAGATATGCTGGGTTGGGGGTGGTATTCCAAAGTGATTATCAGTAGTTTTCTTTTTCAAGTGGATGCATTCCAATCCGTCTTAATTATCAGAGGAGGCAGCAGGAAAAATTAACATTCATTAAATATGTAGACCTATAAGCTATTCCCATAAGCTCAAGTCCACCCATAATCCACCCAGTGGATCTAATTTTTTTCTTGTCACCTTCACTCAGAAGCAAGGAAAGAAGGAAGCTACCCAAAATGCAGCAAACTAACCAACTAGAAGAATTTTCAAGGTCCCTTCCAACCCAAACCATTTGATGATGATCAATGTGTGCACATGTGCACACACACAAGACATACAGGGTGTACTTCTGTGCTGAAAGCCAAAGCAAAACTGGTTTGCACTGACATCAAGATAGGCAATTTTAAACCAAGAGATGCATCAGAACTTGGTAGATCTGTGGCATTTTAATTTAAATCCCTCAAAACTCACCAGAAGGCAATATTGAGGGCAATAGCCCATGCACATTATTATTGAGTCAAGCTTTCAGCTTCACAAAGAATAACCAGTATATTAGTTAAGATTTAAAAGGAACAGGCTGGCATGTAGTTCAGTCACTTCAATGAGGCAATTTTCCCCTTCCTTGCCCCAGTCTTAAACTTCAGATATAAAACCAACGCCTGGTCCCACTGTGGGAAGCAAAGCAAGAATGTTGAACCCTACTCTTAATGAAGTCCCCATCCTATTCTCTTCTTGCTTTCTTCCCCCAAACACAGATGCTTCTCAGTACTCTCTTGCTAAGCCAACTGCATCTCAGCCAAAGAGATGAGCATTTTATTACTTCATTTTTTCCCTCCAAACACATGGATCTACATTATGCTATGGTTACCCTCAGCAGCATCAGAAAACAAGAGATTTCAGACAGAATTTCAAGTTCCTTTTAAAAAAATACAGAGCTCCAGTGTAAATTGTGTTGATTTTGAGGAAGTATGACGACTCCTCAGTAAATGCACAATTAGAGCAGCAACAAACATCTGCCCTGTGCTTTACTTGAAACGTGGCACCTTGGAAAGCATGAGCAGCCCCTCTCCTTAAGCTTAAGTGAATAAAAGGCTTCAAACCTTTTGGGGTATCACACATCCCAGCCACTCAGCAGCACTGCAATTCAGGTGTTTACAGAGGGAACAAGACCTCTGAAACTGTAACATGGGATGTATCAAAAACACAGACTTTTAAAAGGCCTGGTCTGTTAATAATAATAAGTTATTGAAGGAAAAAAAAATGAAAGTTCCTTAGATCTCTGAAGTATTCATACACATTTTTAAAAACACAGCATGCAGGAATAGTTACAAAAAACTCCTTACTGTAATTAGTGGTTAGATATACTGAAAATTAAGAGATGTAATAACAACGTGGAATTAAATTTGGAAACGACACTAAAAGAAAAAGTCATATGAAAAGCCAATCTATGCCAATTAGTGACATTTTAATAGTATGACTATCCTGGAAAAGTAGTACATATTATTAAATTCATTAAAACCTCTTTCCAGGAAGAGTTAATTACATAGGCAGCAAGTAGGTCCCCTGTCATTGTCTGCTGTTTTGAATATACGTTAATTAACTTCCTTGATATGCCAGTACGTCCAATTTTTTTTCATGGCACCAACTTTATTATTTGCCTGTGTTGCTGTAGATATGAGGTTTATTTATCAGAACACAGACATTTATAATAAATGGTTACTGCTGAGGCAGAGGGAAAAATACATCTAAAACTGAGGAAAGCTAACAAAGAAAAAATGACCTCAAGTCTCCCATCCACGTAGACTAAACAATAGAGGCTAACACACATGGTAAAGAAAGTAAGTCCTTAGAGATAAGCAAGATAAATTTGAGATTTTCATCCTAAGTTTGAAGAGTCTTGGGCAAGGCTTCACAAGCACCTGGAGATCTTAAAAATCATTGTTCTTTTCGCTGATGATACAAAGAGACTTGACTCCTAACTTAGGGTATCCAACACAGAAATCTAATGTAGTCTGCACTGTGGGATACACAGGTACTACATGTGCAAACAAACTACCAAAAAAAAAAAAGGAGTAAAATTCACAGCTTTATCAGTTTGATGCAGTCATTTCAAACAAATGGCATGCAGAAGCATAGCTAAGAAAACCACCTGCCCTTCCACCCAGCAGTTTCCCCAAGGTTACCTTAAGCTCAGCAACCTGTGACGAGATGTGCCACATCAGGCTTTCACTGAGGAACTTCATGCCATACGGTCCCAGAAGTTCAGACAGGGCTCTCATTTCTGAGAAATAAAAGAAAATGTTCTACTTCAAACATTCCTCCTTCACTTCATTTGCAGCCCATGGTGTATCTAGCGATGGTGTTTGAAGTGCAAAAATGCTTTCCCCTGAAGCAGAGTTTTAGATACAAGAACTTGTATGGTAATGGAACTGAAGCTGTAGTCACCCATACGTCAAATACTCACCTGTGTAGCTTACATGCAACAACTCCAATATGACCAAAAATTGGAAAAGCAAAACAAGAGGCAGCATGAATAAAAAGTACTTAAAATACTACTGAAAGCTAACAAATGTTAACTTTAAGACTTAACTGTTATTCCAATAACAGTTGCTCTAAGAGCTGCTGTTATTCCAATTACTGAAGCAATACAGTAGCTATCCCTCACAAACATTCAGGAGAAATATCAAAGTTTACCTGATATGTCAGAATATTCCTCAGCATTGAATGTCAACTCATTTTCTGTAGGCAAATTCACAAATGCCTTCATGGCTGGGAAATACGCTATGTGACCATTGCTGACTTGCCGCAGCAAAGTTTCCAAATACCTTATCAAAAAGGGAAAAAGTTTTAGATGAAAAGACACATATTCATGGATACCTTATACAGATAAAGCATAGCTGTGTGACAAGGGACAGCAAAGCCCACAAACCAAAGTTTTATTTTTATAGTTCAACTGATGCCTGTATCTTACTCTACATCTTGTCCCTATAAAAAGTGAATTTCACAACAGGCAAACCTTAAACTGCTTTTAACAGGTATTGAGAGAAATAAACTTGTGATGTTGGAAACTTAAGAAAATGTAAATAACTCCACTTCTCCAATTCCAGATTTTTCATTAACAAAAAAAACCCCCACAAAAACCTCTAAAAAATTTGTAACGAGCACTCATGTAATGACTTACCAATTTGTGTACAGACTGGTAATGGTTGGCTCACCATGACTGTCTAAATGCTGGGTTTGCTGAAGCAGGACGTTGTTAAACACTCGGGTAATGTCGATCTGTACATAATTTTCTATTGACTGCAGGACTGTCATATAGGCTCTCACACTGGTCAACAGCTCTGAAGGTTTTGCAATCTCTTGTGTTGCTTGGTTATACATAGTCATTCCAACAATTGACCTTTCAGAAGCAAAAGAATTTGAAACAAATGAATTCATTTATTAGTAAAATTCAACAAAGATGCAGCTTTCAATAGAATACACTGAATGGTTTGGGTTTGAAGGGATCTTAAAGACCATCAAGTTCCAACTGCCCTGCCACGGGCAGGGACACCTTTCACTAGACCAGGTCACTCAGAGTTCCATCCAGCCCTGCCTGGAACACATCCGAGGATGGAAAATTTTCATTTTACTTGAATACTTCTCCAATCTGCAAGTATAAAACTCCAATCAACGCAAATACTACACTAGCACTTTTAAAAACAGTTCTGGATGCCAAAGACAACTGTTTCTGTGGTTCCAGCAAAAATTTCGTGACACTAAGAATACTCACCGAGCCTTTTTTCAGTAAAGCTTTTTTCCCCCCTTGAATATATACATATGAGCAATCCCCACTGCACAAGACTTAGACAACAACTATTTTGGTAAACAGATTACTGTTAAAAGTCTCTTAAAATGTAAAACTTCTGGGAAATGCAATCATGTATTGAAGTGTTCAAAGCATATTAACTAAGGCAAAAATTATTTGACCAAAGCTGCTGTCACAGTTTTAGTTTGAAATATCTGTAGAAAACCCACATACCTATAGTAAGGTATGAATTAAAAATATATCTGTTAAGTAAATAAATAGGAATCCTATTAATGAAAAACAAATCTCCCTTTAGCTAACACAGTGATTTTTATCTTTAACCAAAAAGTCCAGACATACTTTAATTGGTTCAAATTCGCACTATAAATAAAACTAGGCTTCTAGTAATAGATGTTCTATACATTAGGAAAGCTTTCAAGCTAGAGCAGAACTGCATGAAGGACTGTGTATTGCTTTTTACAGGGGGCATGGGCTTGAGTCAGTATGTCCCTGAAACCAGGCCCTCAAGCAAACAGTATCATGGGGTCATTAAAAGCAAAGTCTTCTTAGTAAACAGATACTTGTTGTAGTGTTCACTTTAAGCTTATAATGGTCTCAGACTTTCAGAGCTAAGCTTTTAAGTGGTATGTGCTTTTCAAAGGCAAGAACAGCAAGAACGACAACAAAATCGGTAGATTCCTTCCTTCATCAGAGGTGAACAGGAGTTATTCTGGAGGAGAACATCAGATTATTTAAAGTAATGCTTTTGCTGCTATTTCGATATATGTAAATAAGTACTTCCAACAGTTTGCTTCTGAGGCAGTCTCTTATTTCAAAATCAATTCAAAATTGGTATAATAACAAGATCAAGTGGCATCGCTCTAGTCCAATCACACATGAGCAGGTTAAAAGAGTAAACAAATCCAAACAGTAAAACACTATGTTAAAAGGGAAACTGTAAGCCTTTGAAAGAAATGCCACTTAAAGATCTGACAAATAATTATAAATGGAACATTTAATTTGTTTGGCTGACAAGTCTTATTTCTTTCATGAGGCAACTAAAAGGAAAGCAGCCTCTGACAGTCATCTGCCTGTCACTTCAGCCCCAGTTCACAAGCAAAAAATTAAAATAAGCACAAGTGATCAACACTGGTTTAAGTTCACAAACCTGAAGATAAGAGCTGACTTTCATGAAGTTATCTTCACTTTTATGCTACCTGGTCTTACTTGAAAGACTGGAATGCTCCAGTGCCCTAATACTATGTACTATGTCTTGACTGCTTGAAATATATAACTAGTAATTTTTGGCATAAAATACATCTAGGATAGCTGGGTGGTTTAAAATGAAGTCCTCTCCAGCAGCTGCCATTTGCCTATTTCTGTAAAAAATGATGTTAAGATCAAAGTAAGAACAGGCAGGAATACTAACTGGCAACATTTTTTTGTTAAAAAAAGTAACCAAAACATCTTTTCAGTTGGCTTTGTCAGGTCTTGAGTTCTGATTTTTAGGTTTCCTTTCAGCAAGGCAGTGGAAGTGAACTCAAACACTCGAAACAATCCAGCACTGTGCAAAAGAATGGTGGGAAGATAAGTCTTTATAAATGCCTATAGACAGATGTCACCAACTCCCACAAAATACATAGGACTAGGAATGCAGGATCTGGCTCTTAAACAGATGATTTGCATTTTAACACATTTTAAGACAGGAAATGACAATTGTCTATGTCTGTACATGTAACTTAATAATCATTTAGTTGGAATTTTACTCATCATTTTCTTAAGCCACTTTTAAACTCTTGTTTAATGTAGTAAGTATACAGTATTTCCAACATAAATCAGCAAGGGATTATCTTGTGCATCAATGCTTGTAACTCTACAATATTTCTTACTTGGTAAAGCGGATTTCCAGGTGAGACGTTAAATATTCCCTCGGGGTAAATGTGTGTTCCCAAACCACCATGTTCGGTACATAATTGATTGAGAAGCAGAGCTCAGAAAGTGCAGTGTGCAGTTTGTCCAGGCTTTAAGAACAGACAACAGGAAATTAAGGAAAACATTTAATGTAACATAAGCACACGTTATCATGGAAAGCACACGCTGAACGGACAAGGTCTCAAAAGCAGGTACAGGTCTAACTCTTCATTATTGTCTTCTGCTTTGAGGCACTTGTCTAGCATATTTAAAACCAGTATTTTGGCTAAGAACACATCCTGCATATTGATCTGCATCACGTAGAGCGATATGAGATTTTTTTAATATATATACACGTCTTTTTTTTTCCCCCCCTCAAAAGAACAGATTGGTGTTTATTCCCTAACTGAGCTTAGCAATACAAGTAATATTTGCCATGAGCCAGTACTAAAAACAAAAAAAACATTGGGGGAGGGAATCTTAAGCTACAAGTAAGCTCTTTTCTCTCAACTTCTCTAATCTTTACAGTGATGTCTTTGAATTTTTAGGATTTTTAGCTTTTTGTAGATTTTAAAGTAGCTGTGTAGCAAATGTAGATTTTTAGCATAATTATATAGTCTGTCACACTTTAGGGTTGGGTAAGTGTAAACTACAACTCTATTACCCTATTTCATATCACATTTTCTAAATTCTTTGAGTTTGTTTAGACTCCTTCCAAGGTAGGCCTTCATTCTAAGAACATTTGCACCCCAGGCCCGAACAACAAGATGCCATCACAGACAAAGAAACCTTCGAGCTCAGAACCTTGGAGAAGCTCCAAAGGACGGTAATGTGTTGGGAAGAAGAGGAAGAGGAGGTCAAAAGGGGTCTTAGGACCCCCAAATCAAATTCTGAAGAGGCGTGGCAGGGGGAGGATCTGGGGAGCAGACAGTTCTGGGATTGGATGGATAACACCATAAACTGTGGAACCCCTGGACACAGTATCTCCTTGCATGGTGTACTCCTTGCACCATGAAGGCCTTCATTAAAGGACTGCTCTCTGTCTTATCTCTACTAAGTTAAATTTGCCTGGAGATTTTTTTTGGCTCCCAGTCTTAAGGCAACAACAGTTCTCTGATGTTTGGTTGTTGCAACTGTAGCAAAACTACTTCCCCTTCATCAGTGTGTGTGTGTGTGTGTTTAGGCACTCCCAGCCGCAACACTAAACATTTCTTGTTTCCTTCTTTTAGTTTCCTTCCTCTTCACACTCTATCACACTACCATCCTGTCCCCTGAGCTCTCCTAACACCTACCTTATACCCATTCCTACCCTCTCATCTCTTACACTCCAAACTGTATTTATTAACCTTTCCTCTTCTTTCAGGTGTTTGGTTTTTTTTTTTTTTTGCTTTTGCTATTGATTTATTGCTATTCTCAATTTTTCTGCAGTCACTAGAGCCACAACTCCAACTCAGGAGACAAAGGTAGCCAACAGAGGAGCCAAAGGAGCCAAAGAGTAGCAACAACTGTCTGCCCAGCCTACACTTAACAGTGCTAAGCAGGGCAGAATCAAAGATGCCATCCACTCCTTGTACTCACATTCCCACAGCAATTAATATGACTATTGAGGAAGCCTAGCTACAACAGCAAAGGGATCCTTTCTGTTCAGGAAAGAAAACAGCCAAGGGGATAAATTCAAGAGACACACATTCCTATTGCTCTGTGTAACAGAACTCAGCCACTATACAAGGTACAGAAGCATCATATGCTCACAAACTACTAAGCTGCCATATTTACAGTCAATTAAACTTGAAAAAATAAAGCAAAAAGCATTCAGTATGTAAAACACATATGTTTTGACTTGGGATTCAAGGTGCAAGGAAGAGAAGAGGTGGCTTACTTTGTCACAACCAATCTGTTTTTCCTCATGCTTTCTACTCCTGGTTTCTCCCTTTCAGGTTCTCCTTTCTTGCCAGTCTGTTTTTTTGACTTCTTGTTCACTGCTTGACTGATAGTTTTGGCACAATGCTTTGGCAGCAACTAATAAACAAAAAGAAATAGGTCCTCCAAATTAAAATCCCATTTTTTAGCAGACTTCATAACAGAAGTTACACATGCTTCCTTTGACTAAGAACTACACAATTCTAGTATTAAAAATTCTTTTTCAAACTACCTTGAATTTCATAAAAGAAAACTGCCCCAAAACACAGAGAAAAAAAGTGAACAGGAAGCAGAACCCTAAAAATTCAGAAAGTTGAACTGAGAAAAATCTCAAAGGAGAATTAAAATAGACACAACCACACTCACCTGGTCACTCAATGTACATTGTTCTGTGCAAATGTCTGTGATAAGATTTCGAGCTTGCTTAGCCATTTCATCCAAGAACATGTTACACAAGGAAAGGCTACGATCACCAATATGATGTCTCTGTTAAAAGGGATAAATGGAAGCAGGATTTTCAGTTTCCCATCAGTCCCACGACTAACACACAAACCACACTGTACGCAAGAGAACAGTTCACTGAGTCATATAACCAGGGTATGAGGAATAATAAATTAATTAGCCCTCAATAATATTGACACTGGGATATTATTTCTCTTTGGAAGCAATTTGAACCATGACATTGTCAAAGTCACCGACATGACATACTATCATTAAAAATATTTTCTGTAAAAGGAGGTAAAAAAAGATTTTTAACAAGTAGGTTTTCATGCTTAATTTTGGAGCAAACCTACTTTAACGTGTCCAATTACCAAGGTCTCTCTGAATGTCCTCTTCATTAATTTGTGCCAGCACTAAATCTATGGGCAAAAGAGCATGCAGCTCAAGCTATAAGAGAAAGCAGTGTCTTTCAGACCACTGAAAAAGTCAATAATGAAGCCCTGCTGCATTAATTTCTGGATTCAGTTCCTTTGTCACTGGATCTGCACAAGCACAGCCTCTGTCTCGCTGAAATCTTCCTTTCACCACTGATGTTTCCTTTACAGCTACGCTAGCACACACTGTACACAGCCCAGCCAAGGTTATTTTTCCAAAATGATAATAGTTGCTAAGTCATACAATTCAGACATTGAATTCTGAGTTCTGCTGGCTGTGACAAAATGTGCTTGTTGCAGCTGAATGAACAGTAACTGGTGTCCAGTGGACTTTGGCTACTGATGCTTTACTGTTACTATAATTGTTCTCAAAGACATCTCTTGTCCTGAAGGGAAGCTTTCCTGGAAACCTTTTACTGGCTGTCTACTATAAATAGCATTTGCAGCTGTTTAAAGCAAAGCATACAAGGGAAATGACGATACAGACATACTACTGCAATGAAGTTTAGCAGAAAAGAATTTAATGTTTAAATAAGAAAAATCCATATTGTGCGTATTACAATAAATCATATTAATCTCATTGTTTCAGATGAGCACTGTTAAGAATGAAAACACACTTTCATGAGCACTACATATAAACGGCCAAGTTAATCCCAGAGTAATTCCAAAGTCAACGCACATACAGGAAATGTACAAAAGGATCTACTTGGTTACAGCAGAAATAGAAAGAATTTCCTCAGACTCAAACAAAGGATCAAGCAACACTGTATTTTTTTATTTTTAACTCTAACCAACAAGGGCTTGCATCGCCCAGCTCTTACCAAAGCAAATGCTTGCATTATATTGTGTATCATTTAGGATTATTTTTTTTTCTTACTGAAGAAACACTATTTATAATAAGCCATACAGAGCCCCCCTCCACCTCCTATTTCCTTTTCCTAACTATGAAATTATAAACCATTTGACAGGAAAAACTGTTGCTTCTAAGTTTTAACAGGCATATGGAATTTATTAGCATCTAAACCTGAATGACACCAGCAAAGTCATCTAACATTTGTACCTTAGCTAATCTCTCTTCAAAGCAAAGATGATAATACCTTCTAACTTCACAAAAGGATTTTGAGATCTGTAGGTGAAGAATCACGTAACAAGGTATCTATTTGTTTTACTTCCATTTTTACCACTCTCCTCCCTCAAATTTTATTTTGCCATAACAAACACCTTCTTGCAGTGGTCAGCTCTAGTTCACTCTACTTTGAATGACAGGTGAAAATAACAAGGAAATGTATTTAAAAATTACCTCTTCAGGGCACAGTTCATGGGTACAGCTCATAAAGTGAGTACAAAGCAGTGGGAATGCAATTGAGTATCTTGATTGAGAGGGAAGCTCCAAACACTGCTGAAACATCTTCTCAAAAGCACGACTATAAAAACTGGTCAGAAAAAGTCAGTTATTAATCAGACATTTAAATGCAATACATACATAATTTTGCTGCAAATTAAGTTTACTTCACAGAAATCAAATATGCTACTAGCGCCAATTTGTAGTTATACCAAGAACTGCCCCGTGCTTTAATAATTTTTTTCAACATTTGTTTTCTGCATTCACTTCTTATGCATTTTATTTGCACATCCCTATTATTATTATCATCATTATCATATTTTTATTCTGACGTTTGCCACACAGGGACTGCAAAAACTTGCACGTTTTGCAAAATGTATTAATGAAGAATCTGCAAATGAGCCTAGATGACTTATGCTACTGCTTGAAGACTCTCTCTAATAGATGTTCAGAAATACCTTTTTCAAACTACTTTTGCTGGAAACCAGAAATCCCAGTTTATTCTCCCACTGGCCTATCTTCCTATGAATTTTGCCATTTAAAAGTTACACTTGCAAGGACAAATCAATCAAGAAATAATAAAAAACTTGTAGGGTCAGTTTAGTAGCATACCAAAATATAGAAAGATCTGAGGTTTCCACCAACATCTCCACCAAAGAATCTACCATTTTCGTGTGGAAAATGATTGTGTTCATCATTTTTCCTAGTTCTCTGTGGTCCGCAAGACCAAGCGAAGCTTTAGAAACACTGGTGTAGGCCTGGAAAGACACACAAAAAAAATCTGCTGTTACATGTGCAGCTGCTTTTTTTCAAATTCCATTGCTATTGCCCATTTCTGTTTGTGCTATGCACAAGACACCTGTGTACTGGAAGACTGTGCACAGACTTAAAACTTTTATGTTTCCACTAGAGATTGAAAAAAACCAGCAAACTGACTTTCAGTGAAGTCTCCAAATATCATTTGACTGTGACAGCAATTCACAGATAAACTGTAAACCAAATCTATTGACAAAACACAAATGTGCACTTGTAAGCCCTCCCTTAACAACGTGGGCAGACTGAATCACACCCCACACAGCCACCAAACTGCTTAGCCTCAACACCTTCTATTTCTGAACTGCTATAAACACCCCAAAGGATGATTTGCAAAAATTATGCAAAGCAAAGTTATATCAAAATGTAGCAAATTATCTATTTCAATATTTGTTTGATTTTTAAGAGTAGGTTATTTTTAGACAGCCTGTCACTTGCAGTCTGAGAGCAATCCAGAAGAGCAGTAATTTTTTTACATTTAGGCTTTAAGTTAGTGACGTGGTATGTATATTTACCAAGTCTTACCTGCAATCTAAACCAATCTAATCTCATTCCTCTGAAGTCAAATACCTCTCCATCTTCAACTGCATCAGGGAAAAATACAGAACAGAAAACCTTTAGGAAAACAACTACAAATTCAGATATACTATATCAGATCTTCTAAAAAACCCCAAAGGACTAAAGAATTATTTGGGTAATAAACCTCATGCTTTTACTCAAAAGTTTTCATCCAGACAATCATGCTAATAGAAATTAAAATATTTATGTGGAAATATGTGTAATAACTTTTCTATTATTAAATATAAAAAATATATTAGAATACATGAATTTTTAAAATATATTACTACCTATCTGAAGGGAACTGCCCTGGAAAAGGGATACACTACAAGAAGCAGATAGAGTAACAAAAGAGAAACAAGGGAACACAAGCAGTTCATACAAGTTATCTGCTTCTACTGATTGCATGAACCAAAATTGATGGAATCTGCCAGTCTGTTATCATTTTTCCAAGTTCAGTTTAAACTTACCTTGTTTCACACTTAGTGAGGTCATTGTGTTTACAAAAGAGGACATGATGATTGATTCATCCTCTGGGCACACTGAAAGATTCTAAAATAAATGTTGTTGCTATTATTATTATATGGTTTATGAAACAATGTCAGCACCTATGCCCCATTTATCAGCTATACTGTGACAAAAACTTTAACTTAATCGATGGAATTGATAGAATATTTCAAATAGTGCCATTTAAAGCTTCTAAATTAAAAGCTTTCACTTTTTAATTCATTGGTTGGTGACAAATACCTAGGAAAGTTTGCTTTCAAACCAACAGCTGCTCAAAATAGGAAAATCTGTCAGTAAATGCAGCTATGTATTTTCTGTCCTGTAGGCAAAGAAAACCTGGCCATGCCAGGATACAATGGAGCCCATTTCAGCATCACTTTGCTTCCAAGAAACCCTCTCAAAACTTTTTTCCACTAACACTGACTTCACCTGAAAAATGGCCTATCAGGCTGTCAAATTTTACAAAATACAACATAAATCTTTTCAGCAACTAATAGGATCATATTTCTATCAAATAATACAATATAGAAGTTTCTCTTAATTCCAGCAATGACTGACATTTTAACCTAAAGGTTGAAAAAACCCCAAATTACCACTCAATCACTTGTCTAGTCTCATGCTTGATACCTGTTACGAATTAATGACAACTAAAATTCAAGCCCATTTTTTATTCTTGTTTCAGTTTGGGCTCCATCTAGTGGGGTCACTAGGGAATGAAACCAAAGCAGTTCAGAAAGTTTATAATTTCTTGGTTGAGCTAAATGTGAAAAAGTTTCTACAACTCCCTTCAGTGACAGTACCTGTTGCACTGTTTCTAAACATAACAGTGCTTGATAATAACAAAGTATTCTTATATGAATACCTATACATATGAATTCACACCATTCATAAGAGTTATGAAGCTGGGTCAGGGGACATTTAGATTGTGCATTAGGAAAAGGTTTTTCACCCAGAGGGTGGTTGGGCACTGGAACAGGCTCCCCAGGGAAGAGGTCTCAGCCCCAAGCCTGGCTGAGTTCAAGAAGCATTTGGATGATGCTCTCAGGCACATGGTGTTACCCTTGGGGATGGTCCTGTGCAGGACCAGGACTTGGACTTGGATGATCTTTGTGGGTCCCTTCCAACTCAGGATATTCTATGATTCTATACAGAAACTAAAAGCACAACTCCATATCCTAGAATTAAACAGTAACTTGCTTTATTCTGTAATGTTCATCAAAACCCACAAACCAAGAGGCATTTCATGAAGTCACTTTGGACAAAGAGCCCTTTTTAAAATTTGCATTTGAGAACCCAGAACCCCAGTGCTGCTATACCTGCACAAGCTCATTTAAGACCACAGCATCAAAGCCAGAGAGATACTGCACGTAGTATCTCTGCATCACTGGGCCGTATTTCCGCACGTGTGCTCGGAGCTCCTCCATGTAGAATATTAGCTCGGCTATGTGCCTAGTCAAGAAGGCAAAAAAACCCAATTTCTATCAGTGTAATGCTTCTCAAGGGTATTTCCTCCTATACCTTGCTTTTAAAACAATTATCAATAGGTAATTTCTGTATGCAAATATTTGTTCACATCGTAAAAGGAGCTTACAAGGGTCATTTTCTCTGCAAGGTCAAATCCACCCAACAGGGGGTAAGTTTGCAGGATACCACCACAGTAACCCTTAAAGGTTTGTATAACTATTCATCACTCTTTTTTGATTAAGAAGCCCTTTTGTAATGCTCAATTTGAAAAAATGTTTTTCTCAAAAAGTGGTTACACCTGAAAAATACAACTGTAATAACTGCTTTTCTGTATTTTTTTTTTTTTTCAAGAAATGAGGTTGGTCAATAGTTGCACAGGTTGTTTCAGAGAGGCTCTGGAATCTTCATCATTCCTTAGGATCTAAATCCAGTGAAGCTAGAAATGGCCTTGTGATTGTCACATGTTTAAAGTCCTGCAGTCCTTCAGTTCAACCTTGTGTTCAATAATCTTGAGAACAAATCAAAGTTTCCTGCCTGTCCACATTTGTAAGATCATGTAATCACCTTTGTCATTTTTATCATCTGTTTATGGTGACATTCATGCAGTCATAAATTACATAAAGAAAGCTTAGTTGTATTTCAAAAACTGTTTGAAAGACAGTTTTACTACAAGAGACCTTCTACAAATCCACAAATTAAGCTTTTCGACAGTTTTCTTACCTCCTCCACTGATTTATCAACGCAAAATCAGTAACACCAAAGACACATGATAAAACTTTGTTTTTGCTTATTCAAAATAAAAAGGTACAAGACTTACATAAAATACTTTTATTTTATAAGTTAATTTTTACTGATGTGCTCCAGTTTCTAAGGCAGTACTTTTAGTTTTCTATTCTGATGGGAAGCTTAATATTCCCAGGTAAAAGTTTTCTGCACAGTCTCAACTCTTCTATATAGCCATCCTTTTCTGAGGTTCCTTTGCCTTGAAATGTATTTTGCCTGTGAAATTCTAATATTTAGGGTATAACACTGAAAATGCACATACTTATCTATGAAGTCATCTGCGCTCTTCTTTGGCATATTATCTGCGTGACGTAGGAGCCAAATAATTTCATCACGAGCAAAGGATAATGCCATAAATACAAAAAGTGCCTGAAAAAGAAAAATTGTTGACAAGCTCATAGATACACACAATAGTTGGGACAGCTTGTGCAACCAGTCTCTAAAACCAAAGTATTTAGAAAACTAAGTAGGTTTTCTTAGAGTGAAGTGTGGGATTTTTCCCCCCCCCCAAACAAACTCAATGTGGTACTACCACTGAGAAATACACTGTGAGACTGTACCAATGCAAAGCATAAGAGGCATCATTACCTTGGGGCCCAGCAGGCCTGGCTGATCAGACAAGACAGTGGCCAGCTCTTTGAGTGCAGAACGTAAAAACTTGCGTCTCTCTCTGTGCATTGAACCGCTGCATCAAGAGAACAATCCCAGACATCATCCACTGTGCTAGCCACAGAACATCTGATTTTCTACAACATTTAAGCCCAAGCATAGGCAGATTACATTATATCAACTTTACAAGTTCAGAATTTTGAAGAATGTGGTTCAACTTAAATTGGCATCCCCATCACCAACACTGTATATTCCCAAAGTATCAATAAATTTGACCCCCAAGTTCTCTGCCCCTCCTCTGTGATGTGCATTTGACACCATTACAACATTTCTATTTAATTTGCATTCTCATTAAGTAGTCAGACAAAAAGAAACTAAAGAATAAACTAAATGCTGCCATCCAGATAATTTGAAAACTAATCTAAAACTTGGGAAGTTAACTTGGTAATGGTATTAAGCAAATCCAGATTTAAAAGAGGATCTCATTAGAAAATGAACAAGTAATTCAGCATTCAACGAATCCCTTTTATATATTCTTTATAACTTTGTTTTAAGAAAACCAACACTGAAGTCAGTCAGGAAAACTCTGTAAGACACTTACGCATGTGAAACAGCGGCTTCTTTGCACTCTCTGATGTCATTAATTCGCTTGTTGTAGCTGCAAGAGAAAACCAACCCAACAGGGCAATAAGAATCAGCAGCACAGTTCAGCGAGACCTGAGTGCAACTCGAGGAGTTGCAATGTTGTAGCAAGCAGGACACAGCAAAAAGCTCATGAGACTTATTTCCCTAATCAGAGCTAAATGCCGAAACTGGTCACTCAAACAAAAAAAAAACTCTTCTGAAGTGCTCCTAATGCTGCTGGTAGAACTCACAACTTTGTTTCTGAGTTTTTACATCATATACTGCAGAAAGTGGTAGCCAGATGCAATTTTTCAAGCAAGCTCTACATTTGTAACATCATTTCCCTTCACAAGGTCAAGATTATAGAATTTCAGAATCATAGAATGGTTTGGGTTGGAAGAGACCTTAAAGACCATCTAGTTCCAACCTCTCTGCTGTGGGCAGAGACACCTTTTTTTTTTTTTTTTTACACAAGATCATTACTTTTAACTGTTGTCATTTCAGAGACTGATTCACGAGACTTTTTCAGAACTGAGACAAAGAAAAGGTGTGGTGGTTATGGAATCAGGTCCTTAAAAGTTATGCATTTAAAGAAATAGTCAAGATATCAAGCAAAAATGTTTGCATAATAAGCAGAACTTTAGTGAAGCAGAATATTTTTAAAACAGTTCTTCAAGAAATATGGTATTTTTAACAGAGGTTCTGAAAGAATAAAAGTTGAATTAAAACTTACCCTCTTATGTTTACAAACAAGTCTTCTGCAGCTTTGTGAATATGGAATACTTCATCTCGAAACAGAGCCAAGCAAGAGCTGCTTTGAAGTGCAAGTTTCCAAAGGTTCAAAGCTGTAGCATCACTATTTAGGATTCCATGGCACAAAATAAATCCAACTTCAGAAGTTCACATTGATGTATGTCACAAACCAGATGCACAAAGACAGTAAGAGAACAATGAGATGATTATGCATTTTCTCTTAAATAGTTCACACAGATCATTAATAAACTCTTTAATGGATCACATAAAAAAATACCCCTCATGCTTCTAGGAGGTATTTTCGTAATATTTTTGCAACATTTTTGTAACATGAACTACTTCATGTTGACAGTACTTGGCTATTTTCATCACAAATACTAAAGCCCTCACTTTCAGTCAAAGTGTGGAATAAACTAATGACAGACTCCATTCCAGCAGCACATGTTCAATTCTCACTTCACTGCAATGTAAAAGTGATACATACAAATCAGATTTAATCAAGTTCTCCAGAATCTCATTTGAATACAACAGATTTTGCACAGTATACAAAAGTAAGTAGTCTTTTAAATGTTATTTTTTTAACACAACCACGAGTTGTTTCAGAATATTTTACTCACAAATGATCCATTTCTCCATTGCATCCAGAGAGAGGTACTCGCATGGCATCTGTTAAAAAACCCATAATTTGTAGCACACCAATTATATAAAAGACAATACATTTAATGAGAAGTAGTTTTTAGCAAAAAGGGACATACAAAGCCTTAAATGCTGATGACCAGACTGCTGCTGATCACTAACAGGGCACTGTTTCAATGCTTTAGAAACAGGGTTTGAACATTAAATGAACTTCCATACCCTCCAACACCCCGAACAAATTTTGTCAAATGTCTGATTTCAACAAACACTATATTTAAAAAGGCATTTGATGTATACTAATCAGTACTTGACAGCTGCTCATGCTTTGGTTTTTTTCAGAACAATAACCATTCACATCACAACTGAGGTGGCAAGTGTAAACACAAATTTCAAAGGAAGTACCAGTTGTGATTTCCAGCCTCTTGGCTCACAAACACCTGAGACAGTACACCGGATTCCCTCCCTCTACACTGCAGAAGTTAGCATTGCTTCCCTTCATTTTCTGATTTTTAAATACCGGAAATGAAGGCACGAGCTAATGTAAGAGAAGCTTTACTTAATGCAAGGAAACTTTTCCCTAGTACTGAATTATTCAGTTCTCCCAGTGAGCCTATTTACTTCTCTGATCAACAGTCACATAAGAGATAATCCAGCAGAAAACTATTTTACAGAAAACATTGCTTAACTGTATCATATAATGCAAATTAAAAGGTCATACTGTGTCAGACTGTGCAGGATTAAGCATTGTACTGGGGGCACTGATGAGGCTCAGTAGTTGTGCATTTCTCCACTGGTCAGCTGAGAGATTTCGTCGAGGATAGACCATCTGGAGTGAAATCAGAGCATCTGAAAGGGACTAAAAAAGGAGGGTAATGATTAGTTTGAATGGTTAGTACTATTTTATCAGTACGGGTGTTTTCTCAGCATTATAACTCACAATTATCAAAACATTCCACTGAGCTAGTTCTGAAACTAAACTTGAGGTTAAAACCCATTGTATGTAGTTTAACATATAAAAGACTATTCCAGGCTAAAGGAAGGATGCAGAGCTCAGAATTACAGGACATGGGGGAAAAAAACCAAATCAATAGGGGACAACAACCCTGTCACTTACAACTGGAATTATTCATTATTTCTTCAAGCATCCCAATTATTGTGTTATTCCCTTCTCTGCCACATTATTTTCTATGTCCTTCCCCCTTTGGTAGCAAATTATAATTATTTGAGCAGATACTGTCTACAGGAGCATCTTCATAACAAATTAAGCTTATCCAGGTAAGTGTATCCTACGTCTTTTCCATTACTTTTGTAACAATAGTGGTGCTTGCATGAATCCTCAAGAGAGCCAGGGCTGAGCAGAGACTGTTGTGACAGCAGAGAAGGTCACTCAAGCAAAAAAACCAAAGTCATGTGAGGAAGCTAAAGCAAAGGACTAAACAACTGTCAGGTTTGCTGCGAAGCAGTGAGATGATAGAGGGACAACCTAAGTGTGCAATTCCACAAGTGCTACCCAAGAATGTGTTTCTATAGCACAGTGCCTGGAGGGATCCCTGACCTCAATTTATACCTCTAGCACAAGAGCAAAAAATCAGAGCAAAAGGCAGCTTTTACAAAACATTTCAAGGGAAAGGATTGGTTTGCTATTAAATACAAGAGATAATACCGAAAAGTGAAGCATCTTTGCTAAAATGTGCACCAGAAAAGATTATTTTCCAATGAGATCCTTAGCTAAATAAGACTTCTTAACAAGACAAGAATCACTTGAAGGGAAGCGTAACAAAAATAACATCGCAGATTATTTAGACAAATTAGAAGTATTCAAAACTATTTCACTCCAGAACACTTAGGGACATAGAATCACAGAATCAATTAGGTTGGAAAATACCTCTGAGATCATCAAGTTCAACCTTCCACCCAACACCACCTTGTCAACTAGACCATGGGACTGAGTGCCACATCCAGTGGCACTTCTTAAATACCTCCAGGGATGGTACCTCCACCACCTCCCTGGGCAGCCCATTGTAAGGCCCAAGCACTCCCTCTGTAAAGAACTTCTTCCTAATGTCTAACCTAAACCTCCTCCAGTGCAGCTTAAGACTGTGCCCTCTTGTCCTACTGCTGGTTGCCTGGGAGAAGCAGCCAACCCCCAGCTGGCTACAGCCTCCTTTCAGGGAGCTGTAGACAGTGATGAGATCTCCCCTGAGCCTCCTCTTCTCCAGGCTGAACAACCCCAGCTCCCTCAGCCTCTCCTCATAGGACTTGTGCTCCAGTCCCTTCACCAGCCTTGTTGCCCTTCTCTGGACCTGCTCCAGCACCTCAATATCCTTCCTGAACTGAGGGGCCCAAAACTGGACACAGCACTCAAGGTGTGGCCTCACCAGTGCTGAGTACAGGGGAAGAATCACTTCCCTGGTCCTGCTGGCCACACTGTTCCTGATCCAGGCCAGGATGCCATTGGCCTTCTTGGCCACCTGGACACACTCTGGCTTATGTTCAGCACCCACTGGTCCCCTTCTGTCTGGTCACTCTCCAGCCACTCTGTCCCCAGTCTGTACTGCTACAGGGGGTTGTTGTGGCCAAAGTGCAGGATCTGGCATGTGGCCTTGTTACACATCATATCACTGGATTCAGCCCATCTATTCATCCTGTCCAGGTCCCTCTGCAGAGCCCTCCTAGACTCCAGCAGACTGACACTCCCCTCAACTTGGTGTCATCTGCAAATGTGCTGATGGTACACTCCATCCCCTCATCCAGATCATCAACAGAGGTGTTAAAACAGGACTGGGCCCAACACCGATCCCTGGGGACACCACTGGTGATCAGACACCAACTGGATGCAGCACCATTCATCACCACCCTCTGGGCCCAGCCCTCCAGCCAGTTCCTAAGCCAGCACAGAGTGCCCCTGTGCAAGCCATGGGTTGCCAGCTTTTCCAGGAGTTTGCTGTGGGAGACGGTGTCAAAGGCTTTGCTGAAGTGCTGAAGTCCAGACAGACCACACCCACAGCCTGCCCCTCATCCACCAGGTGGGTCACCTGATCATAAAAGGAGATCAGGTTGGTAAGGCAGGACCTGCCCCTCCTAAACCCGTGTTCTCTGGGTCTGATCCCTTGTCCACCTTGTAGGTGCTGCATGATTGCACTCAGGATGATCTGCTCCATAACCTTGCCAGGCACTGAGGTCAGGCTGACTGGCCTGTAGTTTCCTGGGTCCTCCTTCCAGCCCTTCTTATGGATGGGTGTCACACTGGCCAACTTCTGATTGGAAGTGGATCTGGGACCTCCCCAGTGATCCAGGACTGTTGGTAGATGATGGAGAGCGGTTTGGTGAGCTCTTCCACCATCTCCCTCATCACCCTTGGGTGGATCCCATCTGGTCCCATAGACTTGTGAGGATCCAAGTGGCTCAGCAGGTCACTAACTGTTCCCTCCTGGATTACAGGGGGCTATTCAGCTCCCTGTCTCTGTCTACCAGCTCCAGAGGCCACTTGTCCTGAGGACAACCTGTCGTCTTGTTGAAAACTGAGGCAAAGAAGGTGTTAAGTACCTCAGCCTTTACCTCATCTTCGGTGACTATATTCCCCCTTGTGTCCAATAAAGAATGGAGGCTTTCCTTGCCTTTCCTTTTGCTATTGATGTATTTATAAAAACACTTTTTATTATCCTTTACTGAAGTGGCCAGATTAAGTTCAAATTGTGCTTTCACCTCTCTAATTTTCTTTCTGCATGCCCTAACAACATCCTTAAACACTTACTGAGTTGCCTGCCCTTACTTCTAAAGGTGATAAACCCTCCTTTTTTCCCTAAAACTCTGTGAACTTCTAGTGACAATCCTAAAATGTTTAAGGAAATCAAGAAAAGTCTCAAGAGGGTCAGAGGAAGAAAACACAAACAGTACCTGGACACCAAAACAGAGGAAAAAAAAAAAACCCCAAACCTTGAAAAGTTCAGGTAGTAACTTAGTATTTAACTTCAGCTCCTGTCAAAGATTCAAAAATAAATTGCTATGCAATCAATTTGGAAGCACATAGTAAATAACACCTGTATAAATAACAATTGGTCAGTCATGTTCACACAGAACTAGCTTCCTCTGACAGAATAGCAAGTCCAGTGGACAAATGGGAAGTGATAAACAGGATATACATTGACATTGGCAGAGCTTTTGTCACTTTTCCAAGGTATCCTTACATGAAAATGCAGCCTAGATGAAACATCACACAACTGCAACACAACCAGCAGTTGTGTAAGAATGCCAGCTTAAAAACATTTGTAAAGAAAAGAGTAAAGGAATTGGGTTCCTTTAACTCAGCGAAGGCAACTGAGCAGGGTAAGCAGTGTCAGCTTTTGAGTACAGGAGCTATTGTTAAAGAGGCTGTGGTGATCTCCAGGATTCCCACTTTAAGGACAGTCCAAAGCAAAAACCCTTCTGATACAAAATAGAAAATCGCATTCATCTCAAATGGCAAAACAGCAAAACAACCAACTTCACAGAAACATGGGGATCTCCTGAATTTCAAGCTACAAACCTACACAAAACACAGGTGTAGCTGTTCTCAGATGATCTGCAACTGATTTTTAATTAATTTCTACTCCTTAGTAAATAAAATGGCACCTTACTAGTGGGTCTCACCATTACTGTACTTCTATAGGTTCTGCTTTTTAATATGTTATCGATCCCCAGCTCCCGACATTCATTATAACTAACATCTCATGTAAAATTAATACCCAACAGCCTTTGACAAAACAAACCCTTGCATATTGACTTTTCAATCTCTGTTTCTCCCAATTAATGGGGTGTGTGCCTGTAAAATGTAGTTACATACTTTACTGTGAGGTACAAATTCCTCCATCATTTTCTTTAAAGGATTTTCATAATCCACAATCATCTGGCCAAGGCGTGGATATTCTCTGTCACTAAAAGCAACAACAAACAATTCACTTAGGTGCAGCTGTTACTGTTATCATTACACAAATTTCTTACACAACAGATTTTTTTACCTTGCTCCATGTGTCATTTCATGGGCATAGTTATACAATCCAATGATAGCCTTCCTTTCCTCAATTCGGGACAGCAGGATCATTAGAGTCGTGTAGGTTATAATCAAATCTAGGTAGTTCTTTGTTAAATCAAAGTTTACAGTCTAGAATAGAAAAACCCTGTAAATTATCATTCTACAAATTTTTACAAAACAAGCATAAAACATTTTCCTTGCCTTTCCGCCGATTTCCAGAATTTTTTAAATACAATGGACTCTCTCTTTTTGAACAAATTTCTTGTCCTGGTTGCATATGACTTTTATGATCTTGGTTTATTCACTCAAATTCCCAGAACTGTTTGCACTCATGAAAGTAAGCAAGCAAATAAATCTTTCCAGGCTTAAAAGTCACAGGTTACCTGACAGACAGGAAAATTTTTCTTGGATGTTACTAAGCAGTTTGCAGTGCCTTGCTTATGAAATCTATTTTAATAAGACTCTGTAATGTGAAAAGGTAACATCATTCCATAGGATATATACTTGTTCCTTTTTTATATTATGAAACTAAGCCAAATTTAGAATAATGACTAAAACTAGCAAGGTGACATTATGAACATTAAGAAGGTTGAAACAAAGAGGAAAAGGTATTTGAGGTTTTCTTTTGGGGTTCCACAGTGTTGGGCTGTGGAGTTTTGAGGTTAAGGGGATTTTTTTTTGGTTTTGGTTTTTTTTGTTTTGTTTTTTTTGCATATTGGGTTGTGGTTTTTTTTTTTTAAATATAACTCTTTTAGGTGCTTTTGTACTTGCTTTAGTCAACCCCAGAAGTGACCTCCTCACATAGCTTATGTGGACACCAGTAATATTCCTGTCCTGTGAGTCTCATAAGGCTTAAGCATACAAGTAACAGTAGAACCTAAGAATTAATCTGTAGATGCAATAAAGCAAAAATTACAGGAAGATTTGTATGTCTAATAGATAACGTTGTTACTACTGTTCATAAGAAGCCTATTGAAAACAGTCTGTCTCTGATTCCAAGCTATTATAAAAATTAGAAATCCTGAAGATAAGCGTTTTTATTTCTCTTGCATTTATAACCAGATATGTCATGTTTCTTGGGCTAACATAAGCAAATCCTTCTCCCCACAGGACTCTGATTAGAAACATTTTTGAAAGCATAAACCCAGAAACTTACAATATCAAAGAAGACTTGGCAAACATCAATTGTGTTCAGCAGCTCACAGACATGGTCCTTGAAAAACAAAGGAGTAACTTTAGTCTAAAAAGAGCTAATTAAATCATTTTACAACGACTAATGATGGATTTCGATTCTTCCTTTATTTGAAGAACAGAGCTACAAGTCCAGCTATTTCACTACATAGTTTTATTTCATAAATGGAGTGACAAAACCCTGATGTGACGGGACAGCTGACACATTTGTAATACCTTACCTTAAATTCCATTACATCAACAAAGGTGAAGTAGTACAATGCCAGGTTCTTCAGAATCTCTGACTTTTCTTTCTGGAGCTGAGCAAGCTGTTGCTACAAGAGAAACAAACAGGCACACTGTTCTTAGAAGACCTTGAGAAAACTGCTGCAAAGTAATCCCTGTGAAGCGCAGAGTAACCACCGGGCTATGCAAAGAAGCTGCAACATTGTTTTCTAAGACTGAGGTTCTGTGTGTCTCAGCACAGATCATTTTAACAGCTGCCAACTATACTTTGAAGATATAAGTCACATTAGTACACATTAGTACCAGAGTCATATTGTTTAGCTCAGCTAGAGATGAAAATGGGTAGTTAGGGAAACAGTGTTATCATATGTGTAATTAGCCAAAGCAGAACAGTACATGAGCACAAATCAGTATGCCAAAAAAAAAAAAAAAAAAAAAAAAAAGACGTTACTTGAGGTAGGAGAAAAGAAGGCGGCAGGTTACAAACTTTACTACAGAAAAACATTGTGCTTTTAAATTCTGAACTTACCAAAAAGAATATCCAGGCAAAGCCACGTTAAGCATGCAAAATAAAATGTAGATACAAACATAAAATACAGTAACGGTTCTTGGACCAGTTCCATATAAACACAATAATACATTCAAACAAAAGCAACGAAAAGAAACAAACAAAAAAAAGAAGCAAAACACTAGCACTAGAAACTGGTGGATAAGATGGAAAAGGTAAATGTGAATACAAAGGCATAAAATAGTTCACATGGATTTTTTTTATTATTATTTTAAACAGACAACAAAATATCATTTATTTTTCAAAATTTTCGGGGGGAACCAGACACTTGGACAATTAAGAACACAAAAAACTCTAGCTGCTACTGAACAGCTATTCTGTTTATCTATGTATTACAGTCTCACAGCACTGAAGAATCCAGTTATTTAACTTGCAATATCCAGCTATGAATTAAGTCTCCTTCCCGATACATGAATTGAGTTAAAGCAGTTGTAACACTGAACAGGAAAAAGTGCCCTCCAAAAAGCTCCAAGATTTTAAATTAATGACTGATCAAGTTAAATAGGATTTTCTTCTCCAAAAGAGCAATCAATTATATGAAAGAGCTAATAAATTGTTAGTTTATTTTCATTTGAGAGATTAGAACTGAGTATGCTACTTCAGCTCCCTCTCTTTATAAAGCTGTGCCTTGTGTTCTCAGTTTTATGTAAAGCATTAAAATTCCTCTAAATGCATAGAGCAGACTGGCTGGACCACTACTGTGATAAAATCATCATTGCTTCTCTCCTCCGAATTTTTAGAGGTGGTGATGATTTCTAGAAGCCTTGATCCATGAGGCTTCCACTACAGCCAAGAAAGACAGGAATATAGAGAGTAAATTGGAATGGCTCCATTATAAAATACTCCTGCCTACTTTTACACCACTGCGAAGGATCGGACTTTGAATGCCTCTCCTATATATTATTTAAGTCTCTCTCATGTAGCCATCAGCTGGGACTTAAACAAAAGAGTTGCAAGTACACATGTTCATTTTCTAACTTGTCCTGATAAATCTCATGCACTAGGAAATATGTTATTTCCACTTAATTGATTTTTGGTATAACAAATAGCAACTGAGTGTCCACTCTTGCAGGACACCACAATTTCAGAGGTACAACACATGAAGTGGGGAGACAGAGCAAAAAGAGAGATGGTTCCGGGAACTACAACTGCAAAAAACCCCAATAAATTTTCATAAATTCTGTGGAGCTGTATGGAGTATAGGGAATTATACACTCCACTAAGAATTATGGAACCACTGCTGTGCATTCTTAACTAGTTACCTGTATTCCCAGAAACATTTACACTTCAACGATGCTACTACTTTCCTACAGAGTTAAGATGACCATTCTTGCAATTCTGAGTGTTCAAAGGGTCAAAAAGATTTTATTCAAAATAGTAGCATCGAAGTAAAACAATACCTCAGCTGTGACCACTGTCAGATCAGTATGGGGCAAAGAGTCCCATTCATAGAGCACAGCCTGATGAGTGATGTTTAGAACAGCTGACAGCACGTAGTGTCATTTGCATTTTTATCACTCAGGAATGTGGGTGTAGCTCTTTCCACACCCACTGCATCAAAACTTTCCATTACTAATTTCCTAAACAGCTGTTGAGAAATTGCTGGTGCTGTATCATTTTGTATTAGGTTTCAGGCTTTTTAACTTTGCCTGCAATTTATTATCAAACAGTTTTCAGTATCCAACAAAAGTTTTAAAATAGGATAAACTGAAGAAATAACTCTTAAAAACATTACTAGCATTAAAAGATTATTTTCACTATAGCTAGCCATGCCTTGCTGACTGGTTACATGTAAGTGGTTTACTTATTCTCTATGAATTTAAAGTACAAACAGTATTTTTGTTTAATGAGGTAAATTAGATTTAAGACCTATGAAAAGCTGCAGGAATTTCAGCATAATATAGCAAGATTAAAAAAACCCTGAAATAATTAATCTGAAATTATTTCTTTTGTCTATTAATAACATATCACATGCCCAATCGTATTAGAATATTATTTACAAATCAGGATTTTAAATACCAGAGAGTGAAGTTAACACTTTGTGAAGTATATTACCCAAAGATATTCATATTAAATCCCCAAAATCTTTGCACAGTTGATTATGTACACAGAGAAAGCACATTAAAAGAAGCAAAAAACAAATGAGAAAGTGTAAGACAGCCTCACTCAGAGCCTACAGGAATGATGGCTCAGAGACAAGAGAGTAATGATGCAGCCACTGGGATATTAACCATGTGAATAAATACCAGTTTAATATCAAGGCTCAGGAGAAACACAAGACAGCTAGAAAAGGTTGTTCAGAAAGTATTAAGTGTGAAAAACCAGAGGATAACTGTACTCCTGCCATTTTTTATCATGTTTGACTGGTAGCAGTAGCATGTGAATAAATGACTTATTTCATGCTCCGGGAACAGACACTAGGGGAATTTTCTGCTTCTTGCATCAGTGTGATGGAATATAAGCCCCAAATACTACTTGGAATATAAGCCCCAAAAAGCAGTATTATAAATTCTGACTTAAAATTCTGAGGATAGGGGTAAATTACCACTGTCAGCATTCTTGCTGTCATTTGTTGCAGTCACTACACTTGCCACCTGTAGAGTGATTAGACAAAGATTTGAAAAACTCAATTCATTTGAACAAAGTTCCATGTCTACAAAATCCACAGCAGAACAGCAGGGAAAGATAGAAGGATCTAATCAAATGAAGAAAATTAGTTTTAAATTCTGTAAACTAACTGCAGATTGACAAATGTGTCCTTGGTTTTCTTATTTCCAGTTAAAAGCAGTCTCTGAAGTGCTGTGCTGCATATAAAAAGATGCAACAGAATATTTATCATGTTTACTAACTTATGTTTGTCTGCTGCAAAATCTATTTTTGGTCTGTTTTTATGTTCTTAGCATTAAGTTAACTGTTTTAAAAATAAAATAGCCACCCATGACCCTCTACAAATGTTATGGCCTGTGGGGTTGACCATATTATTAGTAATGATGGCTAACTGGAGCAGGGAGGCTCCTCTTTATAAACTGATCTACCTGTCAGCCACAAAGAATAGTTTCCCCACTCTCTCATCTTCATTTACAATTTTAGCAAGCTTTTTACAATTTATTTACAAACCATACAATTTTTAGAATGCCATCTCACTAACACTGCTTAGCTGAAATACTGTCTAGGTATTAATAAGGGGGGGTTTTGTTGTTTCTTTGTTTTTTAATGGCCAAGTTGTTCAGTTGTCAATCATGAAATCAAAAGAGAGTTTTAATGGATGAGGATCTTAAGTACTACACACATTTACTCCTCTGCAGGTATTGCAGACACTATGAAACAACAAGAGCAAGCACATGAGTAGTTTGATTTGCCTTGGCAAGCGATTCATATGGACACTTACAGCAGTGTGCTACAGTGACTTATTACAAATAATGATAAAAAATTAAACTGTATGTGGATGCTACTCCGTCTCAAATTCATGCCATGAACATAAACATGATGTAAACACTGCTAACAGTGCTCACAATTTCAAAAAAATCTAAGTTACATCATGAGAATTCTGTTCAGTGAAACATTTTAAAGGGATTTCAGGATTTTATGTTACTTTTTGAAACTACTAAGAAAAAATGCCATTTGCAAACGACTGTTCGGCTGAAAGGCTTTATATGCTATACTCCTGATTACATTATGGGATGAGTCATTTTAAGTCAGTCTTATGTAGGTAACAGCTGAAGACTTCAGACACATGAAATCAGAACAGCAGGTGTGGTTGTGTCAGAGCAAGCCACTAGAGGAGCAATTTCAATTCTGAATGATTTTTTAGGAAAAACGTAGATAAAGCTTTATTTGTTGCACATAGCTTATTTCAGAAGAAACTGCAAGATATCATTAATTTATCCTTTTCTCAAGGATAAGAAATCTTCACTGTTTGTACAAAGCTGAAGAGAGAATGGTTACTCATCATCTGACTTGACTCATGCAAGGGGTACTCCCATAAAATAAACTGCTGCCTCAGCAGGTTGTGGAAAATTCATCTCATTTGTGGTCCCTTCAGCACTAGAAACTCCCTGAGCAGGAGCAGAGCTGAACAGGCAGCTGTGCAGAGTACCCCCTTACCTGAAAAGGGTTTTGGTTTTTCATGGTCAGGAGGCCAGTTACTTTTATGGTGGAGTACAGGGAGCTGGAGTTTTGTTGCTTAAGCAAACTGGAAGTTATTTGAAAAATCAAGTCTCTCCTAGAAGAGATCTATCATCTCAGAAAGCTGGAGAAAAATATTAAAATTTACTGAATCTGAGGATAATTTAAGGAAACAGCTGCCACATCTGTAATGACCATATAATTTCCTCAAAAATAAATGACTGTTTCCTAGTGAAAAAGGATTACCAATACATAAGGCAGTACAGCTGAGATCCTAAAGTTATGTTTCCACAGAAGACAGTTTCTAAATTATCTTCATTAGTGCTGTGCAAATTATGATATTAAGAGCTTCAGTAGAAACAAGCAAATAAATGAGATTTTCCTTGAGGCACTGTACCCCTTGCAGGGGCTGAAAGACAGACTTGGAAAAAACAAATGATTATTTGTATTAAGTGTTTTGAAAAAGACTAATTACTGGAAGCACCTATCACAAATTAAAAATCAAGACTGGTTATAAAGTCTGTATTTCAATTTCTTGTTATAGAAGAAAGCATTTAATAAAAGCATGCATAAATGATTTCTAATAAGCTTTAGCCAAGGAGGTCCAGCCACTCTGTGCCACAACACTTCTCCCACATTCAGGTAATTTGCTATGCAAACAGCTCACAATTAAGTGAAACTGTGAGACACAGCAGACCAAGCATATACACTGGGATCTAAAAGGCAAAAAGGCAACACAGTTGTGAAGAAAAATTAAATAATCGAGTGAAATAATTCCAAACTAAAGATCCTAACTGAGGCAGGCTGGAAATGCTCACACAGCATGTGCTCTGCTCCCATGGGATCTTATTTCCAGTCCCCACTGACACAATACAGCAGAAAATTAGCGCAGTTAAACCAGGTAAATAAACCCTCAGAACACTATTTCCTAAGAAATTCAATGTGTAGTCAATGCTAAACACGAATGGAATTGATATGAATAATACTGAGAACAGAGCTACTAGATGATGATGATCAGCAGTATCTGGAAAACAGACATTTCTCCCACTAACCATCCCCTTAGAAACTTCCAAGAGATGCTTCACTGGTCTGCTGACTGCTAAGCAATGACGGAGCCTCAACTTTTCCAACAGACATTTAAAAACTTAAGAAGTTTTTCTACAAGAAAATTGCTGCAGAGCAATCTGAGTAAAAGAAAAACATATGCACAAGAAAGAAGGCAGATACTCTCACTACTTGCCATATGTGGTGTTTGGGAAAGCAAAAAGGAGACTACAGCTTCATCACACAAAGGCACAGAGCTTTACCTGAGCAGGCAGCAGATTTAACAGACTCTACCCACAATCTATAAAAAATGTATGTCCTTTCTTCCTGCATCTCCAGCTCCCCATTGTGAAATATTTTATTCTGGTTTTAAAAGGCATTAAGTATTTTATTCTGGTTTTAAAAGGCATTAAGTATTTTATTCTGGTTTTAAAAGGCATTAAGTATTAGCACTGACTGAGAATAGAGTAACTTTCAGGTCCTAAGACATTTTTTTTTTTTGAGTCAAGTAGGTTCTCTTTCAATTTATCTGTGGCAAGAGCCTTGCCTGTACATATTATAAGAGGGTGAGACCTAAAAAGTCTTCAGAAAAATCAGGCTGCTTCTGCATCCCTTACTTTGGAACTTTTCTTCTGATGCTAGTTCAGGAAATTCAATAAAAATAAATGCTAGTCTGGGTCAATATTAGCACAATCAGATCAGCAACCTGACCAAGAATGATGGTGTTAAAAAGCTTTTTGGAAGGCTTATGTAGCTTGGAAGGCTTATTCAAAACAAAGCTTAAGTCAATTTAAAATAAACAGTACTGTTTCCCCAAAATTAGAAGATACTTTTGTTTTCCAAGAGGACTCCAAAAGGTTTGTTTCTTACTTTCTCAATCCTTCAAGTTTTTACTTACATACATCCTTCCTTTGCAGATATTCCATATACTATGCAGCAACAGTGAGTGAGTTATAAACCGATGAGGTGCAGAGTTATCTATAATTGACCCTCTGGAAGATGAGCTACTCCATTTCCCAGCCTGGTCAGCAAGGATTCATCAGGCACTTCACTGTTTGAACAGTCCACAAACTTTCATTCTTGGAACAATACTGAAAATCAGTGACTGTCAGACATTGCTCTAGTCTGACTCAGTGTCAAAATGGAGAAGGAACAAAACCAGGAGCTGTGTTTTTCATGGATAAAGAAGTAAAAGCTATCAATAGCAGATATAACAGAATCTCTTGTTTCAACAGAATGAAAATTTAGGCTTCTCAAGCTCATCTGATTACAGCAGACAGTGCTCATATTCTTCAGTGTGTTGCTCATTTCTGAGACACAGAACACTGCAGAAGATGGTACCTGACAGAAAACAAACCAACAGCTACAAATAGGGTGGAAAAAAAAAAGCTGGCACTACCTATTCTCCAACTGAATGCAAACCTATTTGGCAACATGACCTACTGACATATCAAAAGGTACTACTAACAGCATAGGTGCACAGTGCTAAGCAGTGTTTGTTGAACATACAAAATCCAAAACCCCTTCCTCAAAGGCTGCCCCGGAATTTTCATGGCAAGGAGGAAACACAGCTTATGATTTCTCAGCTATTTCCACTGCAGGAATCCTTTGTGATATTTCTTTAATTGATGTGTTCCTGTTCCAATAAGTTTCTTGCCCTTTTAAACCTCTGATGACCCATTTCCCTACTGAAGGAACTCCCTGGTGTGCCCTCCTGATACATGGTGAGGTACTTGTTGGCCAGTGGCAGGAGGGAAACAAAGGCAGAAAGGAGAGGAACATCTTCCTGACCAGGAACCTGATGCTTACACCTTTTCAAAGCTAAGGTTTATAAACAAAAATTGATTTTACCTCAAACTAGAACTTTCTCTGCACATGACATCGCTTTTGTTTCATGAGGTATCTGTAATGGGTAAAGGTTTCTTTTTTGGGAGATACAACACTCTACAGGAAACATCTGTAAATAACTAAGACGAGCAAACTGCCATCAGCTCTGACCACAGGAAGGAAACCCCAGCTGCCTATTGCTAGAGCGCAAAATCCTACTTTAAACTGTGCTCGTACATAAGGAGGGTAGGCTTTCGTCAACTGGCTGGCTCATGGTAAATAAACACAAGGCAATGACAAAACATTATGAGCATGTCCTATTTTAGAAACTATGACTGTCAAAATACAGCCAGTTAGCTTTGATCTCTTTCCACAAACTATACAGGACCAAATCCTTAAATATCTATCATTAGTTAAGCTCCAAATTCACAGTCAACAACTGCAAGACATTTAGAGCACACATGCAACTGCATTAAACAAATTCTATATATATCACTTTCACTTTTAATAGTAGATCTGCCACTCAAATTTAGAGAATACAGAAGCATTTACCAAACATGGTTAAAAGGGTTTTTTATTTTTACATAAACTTGATAAAGAATTTCAATATTTGTTACTCACACAATCAAATTCAACACAAAAATGAGCAATATTAAGGTGTACAAAGCATGTACAAGTTTTAAAGTGAGAAAGCACATGGTTACTGAAATTGTTTCCTCCATAAGGGAAAGTTTTTCTCTGTTGGTTTTTTTTTTCCCCATTGGTATTACTGGAGAGATTACATAAAATTTTGAGATGGCAATGTAAAAGAAACTAATTATTCCCATTGTTCTTACCACTACCATTCTGCAGAAACCTGAATGCTTAAAGCAAGCCTAAACCTCCCAAGCACACATGCACGTAGTTGCATGCAGGGAACATGCAAACCCAACACCTACCTCCACTTTTCACCTTTAGAAAGAAATATAAGCAAGTAAAAAAACAAAAAAAAAACCAAAAAAACCTTTTCCTTGTCTTTCAAACTGAAACAGGTAAACAAGTGCACATCACCTGCCAAAATGTCTGCCTGTAATCCAATAACGCTAATTACCTCCAAAAGGCTAAAAAGTCTAATTCAGCAACACTGGCTTGCTCAGAAAGGTGAAATATAATTTACTACTGGAACTGAACTCACTATCTCAAGAGGAAATAATTTTATTTCCCTGGCTTTGTACTTCATGAGGTTTCTCCTTATTCATTAAGGCATTCTTTTTTCCCCACAGGGACTCACCCCATAGGCAAGAGCACCTGTAAAATACAAATATTTTTTTCCCACTTTGCAACCAGGTGTCTTTTGCTGATCTGCTGGTCAGGACACATCATAAATAAAGTTATGCAACTTCTATCTTCTGCAATCAGTCCGGTCACCAGGATTTTCTCCTATTAAAGTAAGGCATGATGTTTTTTCAGGGATTTCTTCTCATTGATGGTTCTTTGAAATGAAACAGAAGAGAGCAGGCAAAAAGAAAACTAGAAAGTGTCCTACTCTGACAAAACCCACCCAGAGTTACAGTGTAATGTTCTCTCCTTAGAGGCAGTTCCTTCTCAAGTTTTCTCTCAGGCATTTGAATCAACAACTACTTTCCAACTGCAACTGTCAGCCTCAGGTGCTTCGTAAGAACACATAAAACCTCTCAGATTTGAGCAATGAGTGGTGAAAGGGTATTGAGAAAAATACTTATACAGCCATTGGTTACTTACATTGTTGTTGCGTGTTTCTACTGCTGGAAACTTCCTGACTATGAATTTGACAGCAGATTCCAGGTTTTTGTCAATAAGATAGGATGGTTTGGCTTTGGGGTCACCACATGCCTATAAAAAAAATACAATAAAAAGTTTAGTAGAAACACAATCATTCACTTAAAGCTAAGTGATAGTTGCAAATCTGAAGACAAACTAGAAAGATTCTTTTTCTGTTTGATTTTTTTTTTTTTTTTAGTGAGCAGGTGATAAAATGAAAGGTAAAGTGCAGGGACTGTCACAGCTGAAATATGCAATGGGAAACAGTACAGAGATGCTCTTCTACTGAAAAAGATGCATGGAAGTATCAAAGCAGTTAGTGCAGAACAGCAGTGAGGGAAAAAACTCAATCCTAAAAAAAGGAGAAAAAAATGGTTTCCTTTTAATCCTATTCCTGGTTTGAGGTAGTGTTGTATTCATCTGGAGTTAACAAACTGTTAGAAAATTCAGTCATGTCATCATCTGTGGAGGACAGTGCTTGGCACATTAAATGATTCAACTATCCTTTGTGCAACAGAACTTAACATCCCCCCACCAATCTGCATTGAATTTTTCTTCCAACTGTTAAGTGCAAGACAATTTTCCACCCCACAGTCAAACCACCAGTACTTGCCTAAAGCAGCCTATTTCCTTAGGTTAAGAACTGAAGTTTTGCTCGTGTTCTTTACTCCTAGAGCAGCATAGGCTGTGCTTTAAAAGCAGGAATCGAGAAGTCTCATTAAATTTTGCTGTGAAGTCGCAGCTAAGTGTTAGGTCTCTCAAATAACTTACGTAGGCAGATCAGAGCAGCTTCTGTGGACAAAGGACTGAGGAAGCACCGACTGTTGCCGGTTCCAGTGCATGCTGTCAGACACACTACTACTTCTCTGCTACTCTGAGTAGCCAGCCATGCCACACCGCTTCGTTTGGAGGAACAGATTAAAAGCAGCATTACTTACATGACAAAATTTGCGCTCAAACCGCATTTGTCTCAAATATTGCCTCAGTTTTGTTTTCCTCACGGGGATTTGCAAAGGAGTTTCGTGTCTCATGCAAAACTAAATTACATGCTAGGCGTTCCTATGCAACAGAGTGAACTCGAATGGCAGCTCGCTTAAAAAAAACTCTCCCCAATTGATTTCTATGACCAAGTTGTGGACTGTAGAGACAGAAGTCATGGAGTATGAGACCGATTCTGAAAGCGGGCAAGCGGGCAAAGGGAAGGTGAAAAGCTTTGCAAACCTTCCAAACTTGTCCTTGCTGGGAAAGCAGTGTAATAAAAAGAGAGAAAAATTACATATAAACAAATTACTCTTAAATTCTAAAGTATTACATTTAAGTGATCTAATACATTATTACCTACATCCAAGAGAACATTATGACCATCTGTTACTCTAGGCAGCACACTTTCTATTGGATGGTGGTTATTCTAACACTCACAAACAACTTTACATGTACTTATCAGAATGCTACTATTGCGCAAATCACTGCAAATATACCGAGACATGTAACTACTAATAGTATTTCCAAACTAAGTTCAGGTAGGGAGAGAAAACAGGAGTTAACAGACATCACATGCAACTACAGGGGAAAAAAGGAGAGAAACTCAGTGAAGTTTTACATACCTGAAAAAGAAACGGTAGCCAAGAAAAAAAAATAAAAGAGTCATTATTTTACGTTTCTAAAATGTCTACCAGCAGTACATGACCATCATGAGGTTTACTAACGTACTACTCTAAAATCAAAACTCTCATATTTGCTAATAATCCCAAAGATACTATATTTTAATAAAATTTAGCATCTATAATACAAGAAGAATTTATAAGGAAAATAAATTCAGCAACATTTACAGCATCAGTTAGATATTAAACAGTTGCTTTGATATCCTTAGAGCAGCAAACAACACGTGCCACAAGAGATCTATTCTGTGCACACTTTAAAGTCTTTACACAATTTCAAAAGTAAAAACTATACTGTAAATAGGCATTAAAAAAATTAGACACTGCACTTCAAATTTATGAAGTTCTAATTAACTCCATGTCATGGATCTGTCAGAACCTTTGTCAGATTATTTCAAATTGTTGTTCTTGCCACACATCCTGTAAGTTTCTCTAGTAAAAGAGGGATTACTGAAACAACTTAACAGACATGTATTTGTGCCCTGTTAAATTCCAGTATGGTTGCTGTTACACAGAAGACAACAAATCTGCCACTGTTGACTTCAAAAATTTTTCAGTCTGAATTAAAACTCCTTCCACATACATTCCTTATTTTTCCTAGCAACAGGTGTTTTTCTTCCTATAAATCAGTTCTCTGAAATGTTTACTAAAACTTATGTTCTACCCAGGCCCTTACACACAGATCATTCACATATAACAGACCTCTGAAAACACTAACACGCACATCCTCCTGTGGCTTCAGGAATTCAGCTGTTACCCTCACTTTAACTGGCATTCTTCTCAACATATATAACATGTTCCTTCTTTACTCCTTCCCACTGTTTGTTAGCTGACATCACACTTGAAGCAACTGTAATTCTTCCTACTAATAAATGACCCTAGATTGATTCATAGATAAGAAAATTCCTGCAAGATGTTAAAATGTATCCTTCACACACATCAAAATTCCAGCTTCTGGAGAGCTGTACAAGCTCTACGAGGACTGAACGGAAAGAGAATAGGAGATATCACTAAATGAGGAGGTCAATGCCTTTTTCTTCGCTCTTCCATGTTCCACAGCAGCTCAGCTCCTCTCTAAGAACTGGTATTAACTGGTTACTAGCTGTTGTTGCATCAGTGACATTTTTGTCCATACTGTTGCCTGCGTTCAGCATCACACATAAACCAGTCCGTGCTAAATCTCTCCTAAAATGGTGAACAGATCTATGAAGCTCCAACTCACTATCGTTTACTCTAGAAAGTAGAACAGAATGAAAGTACAAACCCCAATCCTAGCACTTTTGCACAAGTGTCAAAGTGTGGTAAGGCACATAACCACAGTCCTGCACTGCAGAGAGAACCAAGTCACTGGGGGCAGCAGTCTCAGAATGCAGTTTTTGCTTTCAGCAGTTGTATTAGTCAATACAAAATCCCTTGTCAGTAGTGTAATGGGCAGGAACATTGTGGTAGAACATACAAAGATCACTTGGCCATATACAGCTCTCTGGCATTCACACAGAATTCTGAGCATTAGCCAAAAGCAGCAGCCTTTTCTCCATCAACCTCAGATATCGCTTTTTCCCCTAAGTAGGATACAATAACCTTCCTTCATTTCTTATTAAAAAAAAAAACTCAACAAAACAAAATACAAAAAAAAACCCCCAAAGCTCCCACCAAACCAACCCAGAATGGCTGCATTTTTCTGAGAACAGCCACATTTTTTGAGCATCAAAAAGAAACTCACAAATTAAAAATGTTCTTACTAATGCAGCATTCCTGGAATATAGCTCTGAAGCTATGTGATTCCAGCTGCTTCAGCCCCGAAATATTATACTGAAAGAACCTCCCAGCAGTCAACTCTGACTTCTTTTGTATATTACTAAACAGCTGTCAAGCAGTTATGCTGAAAAGGATGATGCCAAGTTACGGTTAAAGACTAATCTAAGTAATTAAAAAAAATTTTTCAATGGACTCAAGCACTACAGCATTTCTTTCCACAGCACTTAAGAATGGTACCCTGCTATAAGCTCCCAACTTAGTGAACAGTGATTCTGTGCATCCAACCCCTAACAAGAATAATATGATTTTTATAGATAATAGCTTCGTTAAGAATACTCACTTGCTATCATCATTGGCACATTCATCGAGCTTCCGAGAGATCGCACTACATCCCACTTTAGAGATGCTTCATTATGCCCTATGTTTTGAATTAAAACAGCATTTTCCTACCTGTCCTAACGAGGTACATATTACTAATATTACTATTAAAAAAATTCAGGCTCTCTTCCTCGTTATTAGGTTCTTCTACACTAATTTCACTTTGAAAATTAAGAATACTACATATATTTACTTTCAGAAGCAGCCATAAAGAACACATTCAGCAACAAAAACCTTCTTGAGGCCTACATTTAAGTAGCCTTTAAAGAGGAAAACAGAATCCAATTCAAGTGCCTTTGGCCTAGAATACACTGACTTTATGATGCAGCAAAGAGATCTTTTGCCCAAATACCGTTAACAGCTATCACTGCAAAATCTAAGTTTAACATTTTACCTCCTAGTTGAGGGCAGCAGATATATGGATACTACTGATGCCTTAAGCCTCTAATGGTTTTTTATTTTTCTAATATTGGTAAGCCTTATAAGTTTTATAAGTAGATTCTAAAAGCAGCAACCCTCCCTCCCTTGTCCCTTATCCCTCTCCCTCTAGCACCCTTGTTTACACATTCCTTAACCCTCTTACCCCATTCTATGTTCCCTATATCAGTCCTACCCCTGAATCTAGCAGAAATGTTTAGTCTTTTGTCAAGGCAAGGCCTAGATTGTTGGCAGAACAGCATATCAGGGCCTGAACAACAAAATGAAGTCAAAAATTAGGTAACTATGTACCCTTTGTGCTCTGATGATGGTGAAGGTGATGAAGTAGGTGGTCCCGAAATGCACCCCAGACCCATTTCTCAGGGGGTGGACCCGGGGCAGTCCAGAGTAAAGGCCACAGGGTGGACACATCTGGGATTGGATGGATGGTATTATAAAATGTAACCTCTCAGGCACAGGGGCGTGCGTCTTGTAACATCTGCCTTGGCAAAATAAACCCTTTCTTATCTCACCCCTAATTAACTGCTCCGGAGATTTTTTCAGCACCATAAATCCCACGGCAACACTACATATATCCAGCTGAAGTGATATGAATAAAGGGAAGTTTATGCTGAGGTACAATCCAGGTTAGTAGTCAGTGCCCCAAACTTGCCTTTAGAACCCTTAAACTTCACTTGAGCCTCAACATAAACCTCTCACTTGCCCTTGGATAAGAACATTGGGAATCGTGACCTGAGTTATATGGTGTAGGACGATAAAAAAGCCTAAATATTTTACTGTATTATTAGCAGGTCTATCTCCCAACAGAAGAGAAACAGGGCCATTTGAATCAATAATTTTCTATTTTCGTCCCCGAAACCTCCCACATCAGCAGATTATCATAAATCATACTTTGCAGCAATTTAACATGGGTTTCTTACTTCAAGAGATCTTGATTTACTGTCACTGCATATTTGAGATAAAACACTACTGAGCACAGTTTCACTGGACTGTGACAACATTTACGGAAATAATCATAATCAACAAATCACCTCACCTTCAGATTTCATTTACAAACGATTCTGCACTAAAAAACTATGTGAATTTAACCAGGAATTGGAATTTCAATGATAGTAAAAACTATGCCATCCCCTGAGTTAGTAACTGCATTAATAAATGGAAATACTCTTAAGATTTCCTGTATTGGAAACGGGAAAATCTCCTGTACATCCCATTTACAGTTTACTGTAGCACATTCTTCTGACACACCTGAAAGGCAGGCACATTAAAACTGTTCTTCCCTTGGAAGAGCTGCTGGCATTAAAGACTTCACCCTATATTGTATCTAAGTTTGCATGCCTGGTTTGCAGCTACACATCCTCTAAATTACACTAAATAATAAAAGGCAAAGGATCGTTCAAAGAGACATTTTCACCATTAACTCCATACTACCTATCATACTTTCTTTGTTTTTGCCATGCATTTAAAGCTGAGATTATCAACTGACAACGTCTAGTTTGGAAAAAGCAAAACTACTGAGAAGGAGAGAGAGATGAATAATCAATAGAGCTGTTTTGAATAGTGGTTCACAATACATTTGCTTTAATACCTCTGATCAAGCCTACCACAACTGCTTGGCTGTATTTTAGGTTTTGTGGAAGCCTAAATTCACTATTAAACAGGCTGATCCCAGATAAGGTTTGTGAATGATATTTGTACAAAAGATAAACCTGGACCTTGATACAAAGTATGCTCATAGTTTCAACCACAATCTGGAAGCAGAGAAATAATATCATTTTTGGACAGTCTCTAAAGGCCTTGGACATACCCAAAATATGGCTCAAAATTATTGAAAATTTAACAGCTATTGCACTTCTCATTCATCAAGGTTCAAAAGTTTGAAAGATAACGTACTTTCGTATTAATTTAAAATTACAATTAAAGGTGTTAAAAGTCAGTCCAGTGTTTCCTAGAGCTAAGCAAGACATCTTCCCTGCTATTACTCATTATTTGGTGTGTGTTCAACCCCAAAGTATATACTTTAAGTCCTTGTATATCTCTACTCAGAGATTCAAACCATTAAAATGCAAACTCATGTGAAATCAGAAGGAAAGGCTAGAAAGGACCTTGATAAATTGCCTACTTTCTCTCCTATTCCAAAGCAGGATCAACTGTATCTGTGTTGCTCCCGGGAGATGTCTGCCAAATATTTACTTGCAGATCTCTAACAGGCTAAATTCAAAAATATTCTCAGTCTTTCCCAATATTTAATTTCATTTTCCCAATATTTAATTTCATTTTCCCAATATTTAATTTCATTTTCCCAATATTTAATTTCATTTTCCCAATATTTAATTTCATTTTCCCAATATTTAATTTCATTTTCCCAATATTTAATTTCATTTTCCCAATATTTAATTTCATTTTCCCAATATTTAATTTCATTTAATCCATCATTTCTTGATCTCTGGTCATACTGAATTGCACAAACTATTCCCCTTCTCTCTAAAGCAGTCCTAAATACTTAAAGAATTGTATCACTTATTAATTTACTTAAAAAAAAATAAATCCCATTTTCTGAATGGGTGAAATTTTCTGCACCATCCCTCCCTTTCATTATTCTCCTCTGGACTTTCTCCATTTTGTCTACACCTGTCTTGAAAAGTGTGTTTAATCAGGTATGTTTTGGATGAATCTCAATGTATGCCATGTAGAAAAAAAAGATTGCTAATTTTTTTTCATAATTATCTTGCTCACATGTTTATAAAACCTCATGTCATCCCTGAATTTTTTCAGCAAAACTTAGTTGGCTCAAATTTGCCCTGGCACGTCCCTAACCTTTCCCAGCTATTTTCTGCAGGCTTGCTATCTCATTACTTTTCATTTTAAATTTTGCTAAGCACGTAATAGCTTACAATCATACTTGCTCAACCACCTCCAAATTTATTGGACCATACCTACAATTTGTTAAGCTCAAACTGAACTTCAGTTCAGGTTCTGTAACTTCTCCCAGTTTCCTACCCATAAATTTATTAAGTACACTGTAGCCATCTAGGTTGTTAATGCCAGAGTGACTGGAACCAGAGGCAAGACGCCTCAGTGAGACCCTGCTGATGCACAGTCTGACAATGAAATCTTCACAACTGTTCCCTAACATGGTTATCCAGCTGTTTGCATCATTAGGACTTCACCCAGATTTGTACTTCCTTAGATTGTTGGTGAGAACAATCAAATGAGGTCATATCAGCAGCCTTGCTAAGGTCAACGTGTAAAGGATCTCCTAAGCTGCCCATCCTAGAGTGACCTGTGCCTCACTGATGAAAGAAATTTGTGGGTTTGACACTGTTTGTACAGTGATTAACTCACACTGTCCTCTGTTTAAGTACTTGGTTCCATTAATCAAAGAGGGGGCAGGTAAAATGCAAAGGATAAAAAATTAAGAGAAGTTTCACTACCCCAAAACTTTTCCTGAATGTAATTTATAAAATAAAGTCTTAATAAAAGAAAGCAAGGCAATGGGAGTGTCTTGTCTATTCTGAATCTAAAATGAGAACTGTTACAACTTTTCAGGTCTATCTCCTCTGCACATAACCTTAAAAATCTCCTGCAACTAAAACGGGATTTGTTTTTGTGTCAGCACATGACGAGACAAATGAACAGTGATGGAGGCAGATAATTTGTACTGGTAAGCCAAAAAACAAGGCAAGATAATTATGGGCATCTACTGTTGATGTGAAAAAAATATAATGTGATATGGTATCCCCAGACTGCGTTTGCTTCCTGAGTAAAGGAATTTTTTTTTTTTCAATTGCCAGCACTGTGAGTTTGTTTTGGGCTTCCTCCTATGCTTACCAGTGGGACAGTATTCCGAGCCATCCCTCCAAGATCACAGACACAAACATCTTAACCTTTGGAGAACTGCTGATAGCTGTGAACGCAACACTGCTCCACCCCAAGACACTTCCCAGTGACCTGAAGACATCACCTCTCCATTCCAACCAACCTTACTATTCAAATCTAGATTACTGGTAAGCTTTTCCTCTCAGCTCAAAGCTCTGTACTCCAGCACAGAGCTCAGCATGAAAACAGTAATCTAATCCTACACTCTTCCAAACTTCAGAGCTCTGCAGATTGGAAACTTCTCCCTGCTCTTCCAGTCACCTAAAATCTCTCCTATTTTTTTCCTGAAGAACCACTCTAGTGCCTCAGCAAAACAGTACATTTTATTGATTGGTTCTATTAATCAAACAATCAGTTGGCTGTTATAACTTCTAAGTTTAAGTAGTAATATCCTCAATATGGGTAAAACCCCAATATTCCCACTATTACATCTTTAAAGAACTAACTGGCAATCACCTGTTAAATTATTTTAAATCTGGCTTCACACCAAGCTATGTGTTGCTCACATAAGAGGACTGGGACCACATTTTTAGTCTGGAATGGTAAATATGAAGTCAGCTAAAACCTCTGCAAATATTTATTAAGTTCCTTATCTATGATTTCAGTTCGGTTATGCAGTTCACATCTAAGAAATCATTTCAGATTCTCATTTTTGGGTTACTATGTAATCATCAGAGTTGTGAAAGTCAATTTACTTTCTTAATGACATTTTCAGAAAAAAATCTTGCAAACAAATATAAAGCCTATACTACGAAAAACAACAGAACACTGGTAGTGAAGCAATTCATGCTAAATAACAGACTCATCAAGTTTGATTAACATATACTCTAAATAATTCAAAACTTTAACTTTCATCCCTAGCAGGTCTCTTGATAGTAGCACCGCTGAGACATTCTTCAAAATCACACTCCTTAGGTTTCCTCTGGCTAAATCTGTACTTCAGGTATTTCAAGATGAAATCTTTCATTGTAAATACATCCCAGTATCCAAGAGCTTCATAAACAAACAAAAGACAGAAAAAATAAGATTACTTCTCCACCACCACCACTCTCCAGCAATGCTCTGAGCTGACAGTACTGGCAGCACTACAGAGAGCTCACCAACACAAGCCACGGTCTGCTCTGAAAGGTAACCATGAAATCCAAGCTTCACCTGAGACACAGTGATATGAAAAACCCCTGCTGTCTTTGATTTATAGAGATGCAGCTGTAGTGAAGTACTGACAAAAGAATTACAGGGTAAACAATAATACAACTGCTAGCCTAGCTGACTGAGGAGAAATTCTTAAAAAGCAGAAGGAACAAACCAGGAGAGAAACCACAACAGTAAGAATTCCAAGTTCAGGATTAATATTGGTCACAGTGCCAAAGGGACAGCTGAAAGCAGCAAGCAAAGGGTCATCCTTCAAAACAACAACAAACTACAAAAAGTCCACCTTGGTACAGATCTAACATGAGTTTTGTCTCATCATCTGCTATTACTTTACTAACTCCACTTTTCATATTTTCCATATCACTCCCAGAGGTAAAAAAAACACATACACTCAGATACTCTGTCTTAAAAGCAACAGACTTTTAACTGTTCAAAAGACAGCAGCACAGAAGGTCAGTAAACAGGAAACTATGGACAATTAACAAGTATAAGCACAATGAGATCAAAACTGGATTTTGAATAGGAAGATGAAGTATAAAGTATGTAAGTTTCTAACTGCTTCTAGCAACTGCTGTGATTCCCTGGGAAGTAAAATTTTCCTGCTTTGTTTCTAAGAGTCAACAAAATTCTTAATCCTTGAAAATCCCTCTTCTCTAGACAGCATCTACAGCAATCTGTAAGGCAGCTACAAATACTTCAACCTCTCACTTCAACCTCTCACTTCCTTTTATTAAAAATAAGTCTTAACCATTTCCTTTAACCGCAAAACCACATATTGTGTGGTTATCTCTAGTAACTTGAGTTTCAATATCATACTCAATGGAGGAATCTATGAGAGAATCTCAGATAGCAGTTTTGGAATTGACTGCTTTCAGAAAGGAAAAAAAAAAAAAGAAATAAAGAAAAATAAAGTGCTCCAAGCATCCAGCTATGCTCCAGCTGGGCTGAAGAGAGACCCACAACAAAATACAGTAGTCAGTCTGGAAACTTCTGGGCTCATCAGAGCTAACCAGTTCCCCCTGTCAAGCAGTACTGACTGAAGCTGAAGAAAACAACTATTTAAATCATAAATCACTATATGAATACACAGTGTTCTGCCTGGGACACCTCTAGATTTGCAAAAATACGTGTCACACAATAGTCAAGACACTTGGTCACACCTCCTCTCTCCCTGTATGCAAGACCTACGCAATTTTGGACTCAGTTCTTGGAACTTGCAGGAAAAAATGGTGTCACCTCCAGCACTGCTGCTCCCCTGTGGAGAGCCTGTCCACCTGCATCACTTCACTGACATGAGTAACAGCAGAAGCTACCACCATATGGGCCAACATGCTCAGGACTGTGCCATCCTAACATGCCAAGCAGAAATGTGTCTGTAGGCACTGGACCACTTAATAGGAGTAAGTGTCCCTGGGAATGAAAACAGAGCCTGGACTCACAATGGCTTAGGCACTGTAAGCTGTATATGCTGATATAATAGCTGTATATGAAGATGAGTATTCATTTTTCCTGTCCTGTTTCCTGCCCCCCAAAGCAGGGCTGTGCTCAGGCAAAATTCCCCTTGCCTGGTTTTCACCTGGTATATTCCTCGCAAAGTTTAACAAGCGCACACACAAACGGCTTCCCATTTTGATGGTTTTCCCCACAAATAGGGAATTTCCATTGTTAAAAGTGTAACTATATTGTTACTATTACTAAGCTGAAAATGATTTTCCAACATACAAAACTGCAAACTAAAAGGAACCTTTTGGAGAGTCAGGAACTTGCAATAATTTAGTCAGAATGCTTTATTTATGTCAGTGAAGATTTGCAGAAAACATTCAAGCACACATCAAACACTGACATGGCTTTGGATGACTTCTGAATACTTCAATCACTTGGGTTGGGTTTTTTTGCTGGAAAAATACCTTACTTAAAATCAACAATGCACGTGGTAGCCCTTACTAATTCTGGAGTACAGGTCTCCCACATCAACAAAACTCTTGGACAAAACACATCCTTGAGCTCAGATCACTCAGGCAGGGTCACTCCTGACAGAAACCTGGGTCCATAAGTCAGAGCAATCAAATAAGCACCTAAAACACTCAAACTCCCTCTGCCATTGCAGTTGAACCCATCATGGAAACAGGGCTGAGATTTTAATCGGGAAAGATGTATGTGCTCGCTGCTTTAAGGTAATAGCTAACATTTTCTTTGAAACACAAAAAACCTCCCAGAAAGATCTGTACAAAAGGTAAAGCAACAAAATCTAACCAGCATTCATTACTGGAAAGGGATTAAGCGGCCGTACACTTTCAGATAATGTATCACACGTTAGGAAAATGAAGCTGGGAAGGATACATGAAGCACCTGGCACAGGGGGTGGCCCTACAGGAAAGCACAACGATTACTTCCAGAGGAGAAATTAACCGAGCGCCGAAGCGTGACCAACCCATCCTTGTCTCAGCACCGAGACCTGCAGCTTCCTGCACGGCCGAGCCACCTCACCGAGGCCAACATCGATCCACTCCCTCCGGGAGCAGCTCCAGCACCCACGGCCGCTCCAAACACCCGCTCCATCTCACGCCGGGAGCTGCTAAGCAACCACGCGCCTCGAACTTATCGAAATTAAACTTACTAATTTTACCCCAACCCCCTTTTTTTTTCCCTTCGGTAGCGACAGGTTTCGGCGTGGGAAAAGCCCGGGCGGCGCTGCCCACTCGCGGCTCCCGTGAGTCATGCACGGCAGCGGGGCGGGAGAGCCTCCGGGGCCTCGCCGGGAACAGGCCCCGCTCCCGCGGCCACCGCGAGCACCGGCCCGGCCTCCTCCATCCCCCGCTCCATCCCTCCTTCCACCCCTCCCGGGAGCGATGCGGCGGCCGCACGGCAGCCCCGGCCCCCCTCCCCGGCCGGGCGGCGGCTCCCGCCCAGCCTCCCGGGCCCCGCCGCTAGGCCGCGGCGCGGCCGAGCCCTGCGCAGCGCCGGCCCGAGCGGCGGCGGGCATCGCGCCGGGGCGGCTCCCCGTCTCCCCCGCTCCCCGCACCTTCTTGATGTTGTAGAGCCGGGTGAGCATGCCGACGCCGCGGTCGTTCAGGATGGTGAGCTTCTCCGCCAGCTTCTGCTGGCTCGGCTGCAGCACGGCCCGCGACATCGTGGCGCTCCGCGGCCGCCCCCCGGCGCTCGCAGCCCCGCGGCCGCCGGCCTGGGCCCGGCGCTGCCTCCCGTCCCCTCCCGCCCTTCCTTCCCCTTCCCTTCCCCTCCCGCCCGGCCGGCCGGCGCTGGAGCCTCCGTGGGGCGTGGGCACGGTCACGTGGGGCGGCCTCGCGCGCCCCCTGCGGGCGGGCGGTGGCGGCGGTGTCGCTGGGCCCCTGCTGTGCGGAGGCTTTGAGGGGGCCGCGGGTCCGGCCCCGGGGGTGCTACACAATTGCGGAGAACGCGCGTTCTTCTTCAAGGTTTATAGCGAATAAAGCTGAGGGGGTCCCATCCCAGGAGGCCACTGAATCACAGGATCATAGTATCATAGCATGGTTTGTGTTGGAAGGGACCTTAAAGATCATGTACTTCCACACCCCTGCCATGAGGAGGGACACCTTTCACTATCCCAGGTTACTCCGAGCCCCGTCCAGCCTGGCCTTGAACACTTCCAGGGATGGGGCAGCCACAGCTTCTCTGGGCAACCTGTGCCAGGGCCTCACCACCCTCGCAGGAAAGAATTTTTTTCTAGTATCTAGTCTAAACCTAAATTCTTTCAATTTGAACCCATTCCCCCTTGTCCTGTCACAACATGCTCTTGTAAATAGTCTTGCCCCACCTTTTCTGTAAGTTCCCTTCAGGTGCTGGAAGAGTGTTCAAGGCCAGGTTGGATGGAGCTCTGAGCAACTTGGTCTAGTGGAAGTTGTCCCTGCCCATGGCAGGGGGTTGGAATAAGTTGATCTTTAAGTTTGCTTCCAACCCAAACCTTACTGTGATTCTACAAAAGCCCCATTTTTTACTTAATGAACTCCATTTTTTTACTTAATGAACTCCATTTTTTACTTAGTGAACTCCACTTTTTCACTTAATCAACGCCATTTTTTTACTTCAACAGTGTGTAAGTCCTACGCTTTGGCCTCAATAACCCCCTGCAGTGCTACAGGTCTTGGGCAGAGCAGCTGAAAAGCTGCCCAGCGGAAGAAGATCTGGGAGCGCTGGTCACAGCGATGGAACATGAGCCGGAGTGTGCCCAGGCAGCCAAGAAGGCCACTGTCATCCTGGCCTGGATCAGGAACAGTGTGGCCAGCAGGGCCAGGGAAGTGATTCTGACCCTGTACTTGGCACTGGTGAGGCCGCACCTTGAGTGCTTTGTTCTGTTTAGGGTGTCTCACTTTAAAAAGGACACTGAGGTGCTGGAGTGTGTCCAGAGAAGGGCAATGGAGCTGGAGAAGTGTCTGGAGCCCATGTCCTATAAGGGGCAGCTGAGAGAGCTGGGTTTATGAAGTCTCAAGAAGAAGAAGGTTGGGGGGACCTCATCACTCTCTACAGCTCCCTGAAAGGAGGTTGTGGTGAGGTGGGGGCTGGTCTCTTCTGCTGTGCCTACAGCGAGAAGACCAGAGGAAATGGCCTAAAGCTGAGACAGGGGAGATTCAGATTAGATATTAGAAAAAATTTCTCACTGTTAGGGAGGTCAGGCACTGGAATAAGTTGCCCAGGCAGGTGGTGGAGTCATCATTCCTGGAAGTGTTTAAGGAACGTCTGGATCTGGCACTGGGTGATATGGTTAGTGGTTTAAGGGTTACAGTGGTGGTGCTGGGTTAACAGTTGGACTGAATCATTTTAAAGTTGTCTTCTAATCTTGATAATTCTATGACGTTCAGCAACTGCCTGCCACTCATGAGACTCTCGCCATTCCCCTGGGCTGTCGCTCTAGAGCAATGTATGGCAAATTCAGAGAAATACCATTTTGCCAATTAGATGAGTCACATTGCTGCTATTTTTTCCTCTGGAAACCACAGGAATTAAAATTCAAAACATATTTTGAAGAAATGGTGAGCTCTCCATGACGTGAATGTCAATAAGAGGCTGCCAGGAGAGCCATCCCTTGCTGCAACCTGTTAGTGAGGCGGTTGCAGCACTGAGCAGCAAGCACAACCAGCTGGGATGCAGGGCTCCCCAGTCCAGGGAATGAGAGACAGGCTTAAGAATTAACCTTCTAATCTCATTTTTTTTATAATAGAACCACCATCTGTGCCTTTTTTTTGCATATTAATACTTCTATTTAATTTTCGGTTTGCATGTCTGCATTAGAAATCAGAATCAGACTGTTTCAAGCTTTCAGATATTTTTAATTAATAGATTTTAGAAAGCAGAAAAAATGAATGTGAGAAGCCTAAATGAAATTAAATTGTTACTGACCTCCCTCTTCGCTTTAGCACTTACAAGTTAATTTATGATTCAGAATGAAACCAGGAAGCAAGAACTTAGAGTTCTAATCTCAAGTCTGCTATTGACTCATTCTTTGGCCTTTATCAGATGATTTTCTGCCTCAGCTTTGTGCCCAAGAGTCAGGAATACCTAGCAACAACACTGTAATGATTAATTAGGTTAGACCTGACCTTTCACTACTGGAGTCTGTGGAAAACATCAGAAACATTCAAATTGGCGTTTACATTTATAAAGCATAAAATGCTACGTGATTTCAAATTATTTAATAAGTAATATCTACAATAGTATTTTATACAAAACATCTTCTTCCTATTATAAATTATCTTTAAAATGTAAACTATAATATTTCTGATTGAAATAAAGATGTTTCTCGTGTACTTGTACTGCAAAATAGAATAATGGAATGGTTTGGGTTGGAAAGGGACCTTAAAGATCATCTTGTTCCAACCCCCTGCTGTGGGCAATGACACTCTCCAGTAGACCAGGCTGCTCAGAGCCCCATCCAATCTGGCCTTGGACACTGCCAGGGATGGGGTACCCGCAGCTTCTCTGGGCAACCTGTTCCAGTGCCTCATTACCCTCACAGTAAATAATTTCTTCCTAATATCTAATCTAAATTTACCCTCCTTCAGCTTAAAGCCATTTAAGGACAAATACTATTGCTGAAAGCAATTATTTTGTTCCTCACCTACAGCTAACAAAACAGCAGCTGATTTTTAATTCCATATTGAATTATTTTCCAGTCCTATTGAATGTTCTGGACGTTTCAAACACTAACAGTGAAAGAATACGTAATATAGCCAAGCAAGTGGAATGATTTAACATTGTGGCAATTTGTTGGAAGTTTTTGTGCATCATGATGAAACATCTATGATCTAACGTCCTAATCTTTCTTTCTCTGAAGGTAGTAGAAAAACTACAGATTGCACTGAGTCAAAGCTGATTGGTTTGGTAAGGCTTGTGCTTATGGAGTTCACCAGAGAACTCTCAAGCTCTCTGTAACTACTGATGTAGATTTCACCATAAAAGCTCTCTAACACTGCACAGAAAACAGGCTGAGTGAGGCACAGAAGGGAAAAATGACTGACTCTCCCCTTTGTAGTAGCATCCTGTTTTTAAACTCCCACACTATCCATCAACCTGTTCACAAGATCCTATTATAAGGAGCACCTCTGGTTGCTATAATTTTTTTTAATGCTAATAGTACCAGGTTTGCTGCATTTCTTGAAAACATACTGAATATTGGAATAGGAGAAGGATCAATATCAGTAAATAAGAATTTCTGACACAAGGAATTTTTACTGCCACACAGCAATACAAACCCAATACTAAACAGATTATCTGAATTATCACTGCAGTGTGGCTACACACAGATTTCTAACAATATTCTTGGTCAAGGTGAATGTGTGTACTTAAGCACTCAGTGGTTTTGTCATCACTTTTAATAGCAGCAAGGTAAAACCCATGCTGTCATACTACTTTTGCTGCAACTTTATGTAGAAACTTCAGGAACACATGTAGATTTTCCAGCAGGAAGATTTATTGCATATTAGATTATAGACATTTCTGCACTGTACCATCTGCGTTCTCCAGTCTGGCACCAAGCATAACAATAAAGTGGAAATACAAGCTTTGTCAGTAACAGCATAGCTCTTACAGGTGTGGCAAAATTAAAAGAAGGGCAGAGTAAGGCTAACTGTTCTTTTTAAAACACACAACTAGTATTTGATTGAAGATTTATTAATTTTTAACATTTAAACAGCTTTCTATATTTATTCCAAAAGTATGAGTTTAGGGCAAGTTTCAAATAGCACTTCAGATTTAGCTCGAACTCAGCTCTGCTCCTTTTAAAGTCAATTTTCTGTTTAGTTCAAGGTTTAATTGTGCTATTCACTATGTGGCTTTCAGAAAGTAATAAAAATCACAGTATCATAGAATGACCTGGGTTGGGAGGGATCTTAAAGATCATCTCAATCCAGCCCTCTTGCCATGCAGGGGAACACCTTCCACTAGACCAGGTTGCTCAGGGCTCCATGCAGCTGGGCCTTGAACACTTCCAGGGATGGGGCATCCACAACTTTTCTGGACAACCTGTTACTTGTTCCAGTGTCTCACCACCCTCAAAGAATTTTTTCCATATATTTAACCTAAATTTCCCCTCTTTCAGTTTGAATCCATAACCTCTTGTCCTATCACTACAGTTCCTGATGAAAAGTCCCTCTCTGGCTTCCTTCAGAAACTGGAAGGCTGCTATGAGGTCTCCATGCAACCTTCTCTTCTGCAGGCTGAACAGTAAACAGGGATGTAGACTTTTCTAGCACTGCAATTTTAAAACCTGTAATGGGCAATTTACTACTGCAGAATAGGCTGTGTTGCCACATAAGTCAGCTACACTTATACTTTACATCTCTGTAGAAGTGTTTACAAATATATATATTTTTTTCCTTTCCTGTCAGTTCTTCCTTGGTTTAACTTCTGGCTTGGGAGCTATTCAAGACTCCATGGCCAGGATTTTCAGTGCAATGACAGACATCAGCTGCACTCTCTGTGAGCCATCTAATACAGCGCACTGCACGACCTCTGCCCCTTTGTCCTATGCAAGTAAAGAAGCAATTTGTATAGACTCATTTTGTTCAATATTTACTTTTCAGGTAGAAATAGTTCAAACCAGGAAGACAAACTGCTATTTGAACAGATCAGAATTTTTAAATGGTTCTCATAATCCCAATTATTTGGTCATGGCACAGTATTTATTTGTTAATAATGCATAAGTATTTATTACATTGTTGAACTTGTATGGAAAGACATACAAGCTGAAAAATTTACTACATAAAGGCTATAATGCTGTTGAGAGACCCTAAAAACATAATAAATAGCATTGAACAAACACAGTTACCTTTGTCAGACAGACTTTTAATCTTAACTTATGCTTAGAGGAGCAACGGGTTCAAAAGACCTATCATTCTCACTAAACCAAGCTGACAGATTCATTACATTTCAATCTATTATTTTCTTCAAAAATTCAAACCCTTTTCATTATTCAATCCATCATAAAGCCAACATGTGTACAAGTTCCCATGTTCTCCTTTTACCTCTCATTGAAGGTATCTGGGCATTATCTTAATCAGTTTTCCCACTAACATGCAAGCTCATATGTGTGTCAATTCTCTGTTGAATTTTGTGCATGTCTAGCTGAGGTTGTTTATGACATACAGCACCTCCTCAGAGATACCAAGCCTTTGAACATAAAAGAACATGAACGTAGGAGAGGGAGGACATGAAAGAGGTATGCAAAGCCGGTTTGAGACAGATGATGAATCCCATGGTAGCCATTGTCTCATGAAGTGCAGACACTTGCCAGTTTGAGAAAACATGAGCACTCCTGCTCATACTGGAGGGACAAGTATGACAAGCCTGCTCCAGGACTCCCAGCCTGACATTATGGGAATGAGGTTTAATCACATGAGAAGCTGGTTCTTATCAGCTTTTGAGAGCAGCTTTCTTGATGTGTCCCAGATCCATGACTAACCAGTGATGTTTAACTGGCAAATCAAACACCAGCCTGCTGGCTATGGAAGTCTGGAAGCAAGAAGGAATTTGTTTCCATGTGAGTTATCCGCATGGCTAAAGAGAATGAGCTTAGAGAGCACTGTTGGGCTAAGATTTGGCTTGTTCCAGCCTGAGGCAATGCTTATTTTTAGAGGAAGAATCAAGAGGGTAAGTTAGATCCAATTGCTTAGTTTCAGGGTTAGGATTACAGTTAACTCCTGAAGAAACCATTGAACAAATGGATTAGAGTTTTCTCACTGGCTACAAAACAAAGTTTAGGAGGGTTGTCAGAATGGGTCACCCAGCTAAATCAAGTTCTCAAACTAATACAAGTATAGACCTTAAGTTAGGTTTCTAGGCAGGGGTTAAAATACCAGCTTTAAAAAACCTGGTAAACACTGAAATCAGAAAGGGCACTGGACTAGGAGTCCACCTAGATTAGAAAGGGCATTTTATTTGCAGTTTCCTTACAGGCTGAAGAGTCAAAAAGAAGCAGCAGTGATCTCCAAGATGTCTGTGAGGCCAGTAAGTAGAGATAGAATGCTTAATCACCTTCAAATCTATCACAGGATGAGTTAGCCTATGCTAACTGCCCACTGTCCAGAATAAACCACGAGTAATCCGTTTGCAAAGAACAACCTCTGGTCTTTTTGAAATTGGGGTGTGGTCAGATGGCTGTGCATTGGTGCTGGCATAAAGATGCCAGCTAGGCAAATGAGCCCCATCCCAGTGGTCCTGCACACAATAAAACTGAGGGGCTTCTGTTGGGCCCACATTTTTCAATATCTTCATCTACCTACAGAGCCTTTTTTGGCAGGCACATACAAGCTCATATGCTCTGACCTACTTTCTTTAGCCTCTGTTACACTTTTGTCCTAGATAAATGGGGTAGCACCAGTGGCTACAGTTATAAATGTGCAAAAATAACCTATTAGAAGTTGCTTTGTCTCCTCCTTTTTCTTCTCCCTTTCTTTCATGAGAACCCAGTGAAAGAGCATGTACCCCTTTAAATACAACAGCTTTTACCATCCAGCCACCAAAGGCTAGGAAAGAAAACCTCTGCCTTAAACTTACACTACACCTAAGGGAGGAAAATTTCACTCAAGGCACACTCAAAGAATGAAAAATTTCCCCCTACTCTTTCTAGGACTCACATTTACCAGTCAGTCGGGTTCTTGAACAATGATCATAGTAAAAATCCAGATAAAATGTTCCCTTTCAAAGTTAGGGGTTTACATACGACAGAACAGTGCAATGGTCGATTTTTGTGGATGAAATGTGTGTCGAAAAGAGAGCTAGTGGAGAAGGGTGATGTGAGCACTATGCAAATTGTCACAGCTATGATCAAACTAAGGAAAAAAGTCGAAAAAAATGCTACAGTTATCTTCTACGTTTCCATACGAAATGTACAGATGTTCCATTTACAAAGAAATCTGAATTCTTTGAGGTTATAAAAACCCCCAGCTGTTTCACACAGCCCAGAAATATACAGCTTAAACCAGAAATGGAATGTGATACAACAAAAGTCTCTCCCAATGTGCAGTGTGAAACCTGTGTGCGGAGAAGGGTGGAGGGACAGGATAAGACAGTGAACACTGAGAAGCGCTCACACTTCGAATTGCTGTAGGTAAGAACTAAAGTTCAGTGGTTGGTAAGATTGCTACAATAAAAATTATGTGCCGTCTTCACTTCAAACTTTCATCACTCTATAAAAATTGATGGGCTGACTCTGCATCTTAACTTTAGCTGTTGAAATACGATGCAGAAAAATTTGCTTATGGGAAAACCAGCTCCAGTAATTTTAATATGGAGACCATGAGTACCTCTGAAGTACTAATTTTCTAGTGATCTGCTCTCTAGGAAAACATTCCCTGACTTCCTTCGCTGAAGTAGAGGACTAGATATCAAAGAATTTGCTTGTATAGATAAGTTGAACAACTAATTTTTTGTGTATTTTAAATTTTTTTTTTAAATTTAAGGAATACTTTTAATAGTTATAAAGTAGAACGTGAAATAACACAAACACAATTTGAAGGATGTTTAAAAGGTGGTACGATCACTAGTTAGAAGACTCTGTACTAATTATCACTTGTGGATCTCCTGATAGATTAGTTCTACTGCATCTAGAGCTTTTCACATGCATTTCTTTGGTGATAAAATTTTCAGGCTTTTTGTTGCTGTAGTGCTTCTAGGTTTTTGATTTTTATTTTTTTTAAAGGTTATTAATATCCTAAATACCTTTTAACATGATTGAAAAAAGTTTGGCTTCTAGACATAACTCTATAAATATATTTTTCAAGGTTGTGCTTTGGTTTTGTTTACCCTGCAATATTTTTTGATGTTGATAATGAAACTGTTAATGATCTAGCATGTGTTACTGACAAAAAATAAACACATCCAGAAAAATCTTTTCCCTTCATAGTGTTCATGTCAAAAATAGTCTCTTGTTCATCTTGCTGAATTATGTTCCAGTAACAAGGAATGCCATTAGCAAAGAAGCATCAGAGATTTCATCTGCTTCAATTAAAGAAGCTCATTGTTTAGAGTTGGACAGAAAACAGCTATTCCATCTTATGAAAAATTGTGAAGTTTTAAAATTAAGGTGAAGCCAAGAACACTCAGTGCTGCTCACAAAGAGTCATTGACTGGTATTCCAAATACTAAAAAGCCCTTTTGGTAGGATGTTTGTCCTGTCAATCAAACCTGAATGGAAATCTTTCACATTCAAGGACTGTTACTCAGTCAGCTTTTGGTGATTTTGAAAGTGTGGTTAAAAAATATGAAGGGAAAAGGAAGAAAAGGAAACAATGGTCATGACTTGTTTTCATAAGATAGTCCCAAAGAAATCTTCCTAATTAAGATGTTATCAAAATAGTAAATTAATTACAAAATCTTAAATGATTTACCTCAAATGCATTCATATTGATATGCAAATCTAGTTTTCTACCATTAGTTTGAGTCTAAATGATTTACATGTTTTTCTAAAGCAAATCAGAAAAGATGGCTTCATCATCTTGAACTTCGTTTACCGTCTACAAGTAAGAATGAAATCTGTATAAAAACAAGCAAATAATAAATCAATTATTTTACTAAGCTACCAGAATGGAAGCTTTTGGCTACTTTAAAAGTAATTAAGTAAGGTACAGTAAGGAGCAACTATTGAGTTGAAGCAAAATGATTCTGTACTTTCTTTACTCAAAGAGAAGACATAGTTAAAAAGACCCTGACCTTTCAGTCTTCTGGTTATTGAAGGCAAAAAGAAAAGTATTAAACACTAAGAGAGAGTTTAGGTCAACCTGGGTCATTCTTTGATTCTACAGTATATCAAAAAATTATTAGTTTTTTTCCGAGTGTGCCTTTATGTGTACATTCCAGGATGTCACCTCTTGTTCCAGAAGTGTCTTTCCCTTAAGTTAACAGCTTTCTTCTTGTTTTTAAGCCCTGGTTTTCAGATACCATCACCTATCCCCCAAATATTGATAGATGCATCTATCTCAGTCCTTGAAGCAAGAATAAATCCCCCCATTGCTGACATTACAACATTACAAATTGGTTACTATGGTGGCTTTTACCCCATCAACAGTGTTGACTAGTAAGGTGTAGCCTCTGGAGTCATGGATTTATGGAAATGGAATACGAGGTGATTTTATGGAATTTTTAAAGTTTATAATGGTAGGCTTATTAATTTTTATTTTTTGTTTCCAGAAGGAAAATAAAAACATAAGATCTTGGGCAGAACAAAAGCCCACCCAGTTCAGTGCCCTGTCTCTATCCCATGACCAAAGAACAGGGCACTAAGGAAGAGCATGAGCACAAACACATACCACTGCTCCTGAAGAGTGTACTTGCAAACTCCAGCAGGTTGTGGCTCAGGGACTTTGTGAGCTGGAGAACCTGGCTTGCATTTTATACCTGTTGATCTCTTTTATGAATGCGACCATCACCTTCTGAACCCACACAAACTTCTTGGATACTGCAAGCAAAGGCTCACTTATAACTGTGCCTTGGATATAGGAATTGGAAGAAATAACAGCTCCTGTCTGAATATATTGAAAGGAAAAGGAAAAATTAGATCTCTTCTTGTTAATGGGACTGAAGTTATTAGGAAGCTCTGGGCTGGCTGGATCAAACCATAGACATAGAATAAAATAGGGCTCAGATAGCTTAATTTTCCTTCTCTGCCTACAGGGAACTGCTTCCCACACACAAGCATCAAGCCCAGTGCAATATTATCTATATGCCAGGCAAGAGAACAGCATGCAGAGGAACAGTATTCTCCTGTGGTTTGTCTTTTTCAGAGTGTGAGATGCTGTGTTTTGCATGTTCCACTTCACCTTAACCCAGCTTATAGAAGGCATCTCCTCATGGTAAACAGTAAGAATGGGTACTACTTACGTGTCTGACTACACTAATCTACAGAATAATTCTCCTACTGCATTCGTTTTATGATCCTGACTAGAAGCTATTATGGTCTCCTTCTTGAACCCTGTGAAACTAGAAAAACTTACTATGCTTCCTGGTACAAATTGTAACATTAATATTTTATTATGCCTGGGAAAGCTACACATTAGCAGAAGCTACACATAAGATGATGCTACAAGAACTCTGAAATAAACTTTGATTTTCACTTTCTTCATTTTTAATTTTCCAGGCTGTAGTCTTGGCCTTTACAGCAAGCGAAACTTTTGTGGACTTTTGTTCTGAAGTAGCTCTTCTATCTTCGAACAACCACTAAAACAAACCTTTAGAGAAACAGGAAGGTTGGGAGACAGATTAATTGTATTTTTGCAGAATTAGGCTGCTAGAAGCTGAGGTACAGAATGGAAGTATTCTCACAAAAAACAAGTCATGATTAGTCCTAACAGTCAGCCACTGAAAAATTGTGATTTTACCTTTTACTTTACCTCTGCCCCCTAAAATGGCGAAAGAAAACCATGTTTCAGGTTTCAAAGGACTTGAAAATGTTACAGAAACTCACTTACGTTAACATAATTTCTCTTTAAGAGCTCACATTTTCTCACTTCTTTTTGAAGGTCCTGACCCTTACATGTTCTTTTCAGGCTTAACTGCAAGGTTAACTTCTCTTAGGTTGTTTTTTCTGAAGTGAAGTTGTTCTTAAAATTAAATAACACACTAATGGTTGAGAACAATTGCCTCGGTGACTGATGCTCTGTGCTAAGGGCATGGTTAGCCATCACTCCTCTGCAGAGCAGCTAACCTGCATGGAAGGTACTTCATACATGTGCATTTTGTTGAAATGGGTCAGTTCTTGTGGTCTCTTGATATTGTTCCTTTCCCTGATTAACTTTGCCTGTGTTGCTACTACTGAGCTGACATACCTGGTTTTCCATCAAGCTTCATGAACATATGAACAATTTATATATGTTTGTGTGCATATATATCTATATCTATCTTCACTCATACATGAATGCACTGAAGCAAGTTTAGTCCTCCCAGAGAAGAGAAACCTGAGCACAAATGGGAGTGGAATTCAGATCTTCCTTATGTAAAGCAGGCACGAATATTGCCAGATCTTCTTCACACCAACAGGTCTCCAGGAACACTCTCTTTGGCTATTAAACAATTCAGCTTTGCATTGGACCCTATTCCTCAGTGCCCATAATTCAGCATAATCCCTGACACACTATAAAAATATACGCCTTTAGATCAGCCTGTTCATTTGCACGGATTGCTCACAAAGTGTGATGAGAGCAGAGACTAATGCCCTGATAAGTGTTTGTAAGGTCATGCCTTTTGGTTATGGGCAAGGCTTTGCTTCTGGGGAAATTTCCCTGCAGCAGTATGAGGAGATATGCCAGTGGAAACACCACTGGCTCAGGATAGCTTTATAGAAACCAACCAACCCGCTTGAAATAAACCAAAGAGAAGGAGCCTACCGTTCAGGCCAGGGATGAAAGGTAGCATTTGCAGGTTCACAGACTTATTAATATTATTAGGTGCAGCCACTGGGCCTCTGTTCACATTCTTTTGCAGTATGGATTGGGCTTTTCATCAGGGCAGTCTCCCAGGTTGCAGACTCAAAGACTTGAAGAACTGGCTCTGTTTCTGGGCTTGACCAAGATGTATCCCCTGCTTTCACCTGAAAACACTACACCAAGTATCTTCCTTGATGTGTTTTCAGGTAAAACCGGTCAAGAACGAGGCAGCATAGCTTTCATGGATGCTTTCATTTGTATGTTAAAGGAGTATAGGAAGAGAGTATATGTAGGTGTGTGCTTAGGATATATCCTACCCTTGGAATCAGAAACTCTTTGCAGCAACAAATGAGCACCACAATCATGTAGAAACAAAGCACAGAACAATATAAAGACGACTCTCACCACCACTGCCCTACACAAGTAACTGCACTTTGTTTAGTCAGTAGGATCTAGTGCTTACAATGTGTTACAAACTGGCAAAGCCAGCAATGCAGAACAAACTAACACCTGGCAGCAAAGCTTGTCTCACTAACAACCAGGTCACAGGACGTGTAACGGCAGCACTATGTGCAGGGATGCCCTATGAACTTTCTATTATGATAACTTTCTTCACACAGCCTTCAGCAGGGTCCTACTTCTCATAATATTCCAGTTTGGACCAACTACAACAACACATTTAGAATGCCATATACTTAATTTGCTCCTGCCTTCACCCCTTCTTCCTACCATCTTAGGAAAAAAACCCAAAACCTAAAATAATTGGAAAACTTACAGTTAGGCCTTTACAGCTCACCGCAGCAGTGTAGTGATTTCAGTACAGAAAACTGAGAATCACTGTGGACATTTCACTATATTTAGTTCCAGAAAAGGCTTTGCTACAAATTCTTTCTTCCTCATAAAACGGCATTTCAAGATTTTGTCTACACTTCCTTAGCTTTTTAAGGTCATATATTTCACTTCACAGTCAGGATTCCACTTAAGATAGATTTTCCAGGTATGTTACTGAATACCAGGACAAAGGAGTTAATATCTGTATCCTCATTCAGGATATGGGACAAAAGCACACAACTGGGCTGGAAAGGAGGACAAGTCAAGTTTCTGAGGCTCTAGTTTTCTCCCAGAATATTCTTTCCATGCCTACCAGATACAGGCAATAGATGAGAACAAATGAGTGGTTATCCCTGACGGAAACATGGCATGGAGCACAGATATGTGCCACATGTCATCCCATGTACCATCTTGCCCCTTTGCTCAGGGTCTGAATGATCCTGAGGTCGTGCCTCCAAACTGCTTCAGAAACAGAAAAAACGGCAGGAGTAATCATCATGTCTTGACAACTTTGCAAAGCTGAAACTGAGACTCTCCACCAGGTAAGGACCTCCAGACTGCGTGGGACACACCATCCTGGAATGTGTGAGGCAGGTAAGTCATTGCTACAAGTGCTTATATGTGTGCTGGCACAAATGGTGGTGAAATAGTTGCTGTGCCAGGGGCTACTCCCTCCCAAGCCAGCATGGACAGGAGCTACCTGTCCCAAGAGCTCCAAGTACCACGGAGTGCTTTGATGAGAATCTAACATGTGCAGTGCAATTTAAGCTTTAAGTTATTCCTTGCACTTATTTCAAGTATGAGATCATCTTTCCTGAATATAGTCATCCCCAAATAGCACAACGCACTTCCGGAAAGCCTTATCAGAACTTTATACAATAGCATTATTATTATTATTATTTCCCTTTCTCTGTTTTAAATACCTCCTCATGCATTCCACAGTCATGCTTGCCTTTCTCATCACCACACTACATTCATGATTTACAGTCATCCTGTGACCAACCGGTGCACGCAGTTATTTTCAACTTCCCCATTATTTTCAACTAAGGAATGTGCTGTCTGCAGCAGAGGCTTGTATTAGAGCTGGATAATAGCTGACAATATTTTGATTTTCTCCCTCATTTCTCTTACTCCTCAAAGTCATCTGGTTATTGCAGTTTGAAATGTGATGTAATGAGGGTACTAATTAAGGTTTGATTCTCCACTTTTCCACTTACCAGTGGAAGAATCAACTGTCAATTTTCAGGGCATTTTGAAGTTCAACCCTTTAATGTGCATTTTTCAGAATGCAAGGCTGGTTTTTCAAAGTCAGCTCTCTGGAGTGTCTGGTTACCATTGCTCTGATAGAAGGCAGCTCTTTTGCATTGATAAGTACAGGTAGTGTATGGCCATGTTTCGTGAACGAAGATTTCGGAAAGGTGTTTACCTTTGAGCCTGCGCAGTGGATATTTTACGTGAGACAGTGTGTACACTGAGCTGAACCCACCCTTTAATCCTAAGGTTCATCTACCGGGGCCGAGTGAGCTTGGACAGTGGCAGTGAGGATGTAGGTTTGTTTAGAGTGACCTTCTCTTAGATGGATGGCCTTACAGGGCTGACAAACTCCATCTGCCCAGGGGAGTTTCTCTGACCGGGAATCGAACCCAGGCTGCAGCAGTGAGAGTGCTGCATCCTAACCACTAGACCACCAGGGGTCCCCAAGTACAGGTAGTACCTAGACCAAAATGAATAGATACAACAGAGAGATGATGTTCTGTCATATGAGTCTTCTGAATATGTACAAGCTGCTTTTTGTAATAGCGACTACAACGCACATTTCTGAGTTTATACCTACTAGATCAGGTTCTGCTGAATTTCCGGACAGACAAAACAAAAGAACCATGTACTTAAAAATTACTTAAAACTACTACATTTGCATAGATGGGTATCTTATTCAAAACCTGAAGATCCAGCAATACCATAAATACATTCAGCCAAGGAAGTAGAGAAAGTATCCAGCTCCTGCCACATCTTTAGAGAATTCTCATGCTCTCAGCAAAGCATGCGAGAGAAAGTGTTCATACATGAACTGAGATCCCAGTTTTACACGATTATCTTCTATCCTGCAATAAAGACTACTAACAACTTAACAGCAGCATGGAAGTGCCTGCATCACAAGCAATAGTGTCTATATATTCAGGCTAGATCTAATGCTTATGATATGGACACATGAATTTAATAATAAGACACTAATTCTGTGTATAAGTATGTACAGAGTGTTTGGATTTCAGAGAGACAAGAATAGTACCGATTTTATGTTCAGTAAGGACCCCTGGTGTTTAAGGTAGTCATAACAAGGAGCAACATTCCCAGCAGAGAATGAACCCTTTACTTGAGAATCAGATGCCTTTTTGTGTTCACACTTACTGAAGATTCCTCCTCAGCAGTTAAGGAACAACGTGCAGTTGTAGTATTAAGTTCAATTATAACTGTCTTATGGGTGTGCCTTAGTCTTTTAAATGTTTACACAGCAAGCCCCATACTTTTGCAGGGCTGAAGTTGGTTACAAAGCACATTTCACAGCCTAGGCAGGCTGCTGGGGCTCGACTGCAAGGAAATTTTGCTCAGGCCTTGCCAATCTCTTGGCACATAAGGCTCTCTGCATTCTTGCAGGATAACCTAATGCTCTTGTCTTCCACGGGGGAAGCTGTTGCAAGCCAGTACAGCTTGAAATCCAGCCATGAAATACTATGTAACTGCTGGTTTAACCCACAGACCTAAAGCTCTCCATTGCTTCTTTCTAATCAATTTCATCAAAATTATTGATAAGGCTTTAACAAAAGATGAATTAATTAACTTCTACATCAAATTGTTTTAAATTAACTGCTGTGAACCACAGTCCACTTCCAGAGAGGCTGGAATGCTACAAACTGCTGAATGTTACAAAACCTTCCCCGTGTACTTAAAATATAATTTTTGTTGCAGAAAGTGATTAGGAATCATGTTTTGTCCTGGAGTCTTCTGTTTGGCACCTTTTTCACCCCGACCTGGAAAGGTGCACAATGTTCTAAAGATTTTCTAAAACATATAACCTTGTCATCAAAAAACCTCTCAATTTTTCAGAGATAGAACAAGGCTCTTAAGGTTCTGCAAGCTTGATCACTTCAAGGGACCTCAGTTCAGGAAACCATCTGATGACAACCAAGTATAAAGTACATTAACTGTGAAAACCAGACACAAAAATTGAATGTATATATATGTGTATATATATAATTCAAGTGCCTTAATTTCACTTTAAAAGTCAAAACCACTTTTAAAGAAACTTAATTTAATAAACTACATTTAGAAAAGAACTACTGGACAATACTCCTTCCCTCCCTTAAATATCATTCTTTGACCCTTGGAGAAAGGCTTTAAAGCAGCAAAGAGCTTGTTAAGCAGCAACTTAATCAAGAGTTCAAATCAATAGCACAGGCAGAGACTGATTTCAAAAACTATTTTAAAACTAAATTGAAAAGCAGTTGCTTTGCCAATTGACAAGTTTAGAAAGGTTTCCTTAGCAATTGTTGAGATTACAAAGTAATGAACTGTGGAGAGAGTAGACAGAGCACAGGGTTCAGGGGAGGAAACCTGTGTGAATTTGCCCTTGAAATTTGTTGGGTTTTAACAAATAGGGTCACATCTCAAGGACTGCAGAAACCATTCTAGCCTTAGAAAAGGAAAAGCTTCCTGGATATTTTTCATTACAGCAAGTGCCTAAGAAGCCCTCAGCAGTGCCAAAGTCCAAAACAACAGCAGCAGAGGGAGATTAAAAGAACTGCAGGGATGGTTTCTTGAGCACAGGATGGGCTCCCCAAAGCCAGACCTTCCTCCACAGCACTCAGAAGGTAGAAAAACAAGGATATGACAAAGCCTTAACTGGGGAACTGGTTACCAAGGGTTTATAGGGAAAGAACAGGGTCTGGAAAACAGGACCTGGAAGGTGAGAGAAGGAAATAGAGTGGCAGTGGAGGCGTCTTGAAATTCCTCTCATGAAGAAACAGCTTTCCATGTCAGTTGGGGGGAGATTTAGAAGTAATGGAGGGAAATTGCAGCAAAAGGAGACTTCTTTACAGCACTAAAATGCTGGGACAAATTCACTACAGAAACTGAGAAATCTCTACCAACAACTCCTTGCAAAGAGGTCAGGCATCCACCCATCACAGCAAAACCAGCCCCAGGGAACTGGGCCAGGCAACTTCTCCAAGTTGATCCCAGCCATATTTTCCAACACTTGCCCAAAATGTCATTGTGCTTTAACACAGCAAAGGCTTTCCCTCAGTCTATCAGGCCTTGGGACACCTCAGATTGAGATGTAAACCCAGCTTGTAGCACTTTGCTGTGCTCAGACTCTCCCCCCAACCATCGACCCCCCCCGAGATGTAGCTATGCTGAGCAACCAACAACTTGTCCAAGCCATGGGGTTATTTCACAGCCTGTTTCAAGTAGCAGGAAGGAGAAAAAAAAAAGGAAGACAAAAAGGAGGCTGGCTTTGCTGCTCTCCTGGAAAATGCAGCCTGGCAACCTCCACACAAAAAAACATAAAGAGCACAGACAGCATCTTGCAGATGGGGGGCTCATGAGCCTCTCCAAAGGGCTGGTGGGGAGTAGCTCTTTTTACATATCTCATCCCTGCTGTGCACTGTTTTCCTCCACACAGATAGCACAATCTCTGTGTTTTCAAATTCCTAAGAAGTTGCCTAAAAGGCTGGGAAGAAAGCATTTCTGGCTGCCAAACCCAGCTTAGGTGAGCTATCTTTAAAAGGGCTGGTCCAAGACCAGACCTGTGTATAAAAAAATAAGACCTACAAATATAATAGCTCCAAACCTTTCAAAGGCCAATAGTCACTGAATATGTTCAGTCTTTTTCCAAATATTTTTTTTTTTTTAAACAGGTAACAGCAGCACCATATACTTCCCTGGTGATAGGCTGCTTTGCAGGAATATGTGTCATCTCCTAAGCTGTTTGCTTTACAGAAAAAAAAAGAATATTTGCACAGTATTATACCTGTTATCTCATGACATTTGTATGATGAGCTCTAGGGGCAAAGTCAAAGCTCAGGTGCTCAAGATACCTCTCCAAAAAAACTATTGCACAGCAAATTATCACAGAATACATCCTACCTACCTCATAGACACGTGCCAGTGTGGGGGAAGCAGGGGGAAGAGGCAGATGTTTTGGGAATGATAAGAGCTCCTTGGATGATCCATGATCCCACACAGTGCAGGGGGACAAGTCAGGGTGAGCCAGTACAGGCAGTGCCCTCACCACCACGGTCTCTCCAGAAGCATTTGAGGCTTCCCCACTTCATACTGTTCCTACCCATCTGACAGAGACTGGAGGGAAGGTTCCCTCTGCACAAAAGCATGGATTTTAGCAGGAAGAGAGTCTGCACACATTTGAAAGCACACAAATTAGAATAGCACTGAGGAAGGACCCATCAGACACACCTGAACAAAGAAAAAAACTCTTTCATGGTTGTATTCACCTGTAATTTCTCTAATAAAGCTTGAAATAAAATTTGGAGGACAACAAAGGCAGAAGGTTAAAAAACAAGGGGGAATTTCTCCATTTAGGGATTTTGGAGACTTTTAAGTGCCACCAGTACAATTTTGTGGGAACTGCTCACGTCCCTTCAGTTTTTCTCTTGGAAGGAAAGATTGATGCAGCTTGTTGGCAGAGTCAATTCTTTCCCTACCACTGCAATGGCAAAAAGGGAGGTGGCAAAGATGCTGGCGGGGGGCATGATAGGCAGGCTTTGCAGCTGAAGGTCACTTAGAGGGGAAGAAAGTAATGGAGGAGAAAAAACCTTCATTAAATTCAGTCAGATGATGCATCCCTTTATCATGTACAGACTCGTACACTCCGGAGCCCGTAAACCCCTTCTCTGTGGCCCTGGAAACCTTCCTTCACCACTCAAAGCCAAGCCCTCCAGCAAAAACCAAGGGGCTTGGGGCCAAACCAAGAACTTGTTTGATGCAGCTGTTTTCCCCTTCTTGGATCACAAGCCCAGTCCTGCCTCAGTACACAGCTGAGCTGACATGGTCCTGACTCCGACACCCTGGAGACTGGACCAGGATCCATCAGTGGTTGCAGATGAAAGGAAAAGAAGACTATGGGAGAAAAACACAGAGGATCACAAGGCACGGGAAAGCTGATCTGGGGCAGGAATTAAGAGACTTGAGTAGAAGCTGGAAGGAGAGATGTCTGAAAATGAGGAGCAAAGCATGGTACAACACTCAGCAGAGAACAAGCCATCCTCCCCTTCCAGCACCAAGAGCTCATGGTGAGGAAAAGAAATTGGAATGAGTGGAAAAGAGCTGGAGCTGAGGTCGTTGTGACAGATAGACAGGCAGACCTGCTTTCACAAGCTTCTGGTTCACAGTAGAAAAGACGAGTGGCACTGAACAGAATGTAAAGTCACTATAGGTTATTATAACATATCATCTCCTGTGTTTAGCAGAACTGAAGAATTTCAACTGCTTTTTTGTGTTGTTGAATGTCTTCCAGCAAAGCCATCCTCCTGGCTTTGAGGGAAGCGAGGGATGGAGTATCCCCTGATTCCCTTGACAGTTTGCTCTATGGTGAATCATCCTCACTGCTAAGAGGACCTGCTGCCAATTGTCCTGTTAGGAGTGTCCTTTGGAAAAATGACTGTTTCCCTTCTTTTCCTTTACTGCTTTGCCATTGCCTTTTTTAACTAAGTTGTCCCATAAAGGCACCATAGTGGGACCTGCTATGTACTCAGTTATCTCCGGCTTCCCCCACTGGCTGCATATTTAAATAGTAAGGGGGTTTTTCTGTTTACTTAAAGGTCTTTCCTAAAAACTCCTGAATAATAAAAGGCTGAAGTGGGTGTCTAACTAATCACTATTGTGCTGGTTTAAAAGTTAACCAACAGGGGAAACCAACCCAACTCAAAAGAGAGATTACAAGTCAGAATAAAAATTTAATAAAAAAATACAATAAGTACAACCACACAGACAAGCAACCGGCCCTAACCCACAAAGCCCAAATGTACAACCCAGCACCCTGGGGCACAAAAAAAGTGGACCCCACTGGAAATCATTTTTCTTCCATGTCACAAGGTAGAGAGTGTCGTGACGAGGAAAGTGAGGGACCCTCAATGTGAGAATCAGCAAACTTCGTTTATTGACAAGTGTTAGCAACTTAATATAGGCCTCGCAATTAGCTCATGCATATTGCAAGAGCCGAGCTCACCATTGGTTCTGGCTCAGATGTTGATTCTACCCCTTACTCCCCTCTCATGTTTACACAGGTGGCTCTTAGTTGTTGTTGCTCCGTTCCTGTTTACCATCCAACTAGCAGGTACAAAACCACCATGGCCTTGGCATGGCCTTGCTGTCTCAGATCTTCCCACGGGCCTAGACAGGCTGTGTTCTATACTCTGACAGCTCGTCCATAGCCTTAGCCATATCCATATGCCCTTGTCCTGCTAGCCAATCCTCTACAATACCCCCATTTTTATTTGAGACCAACAATACTTTCTCTGTCATAGCACACGTTTAACAATACAAGAAAAGCAACACGAACTCTTACTAAAATTACAACAATTGTCAATAACCATCGTAGGCCTTCTTTAACAAAACTTAAAACCCATTCAGACATAGAACCAAAAATAGATTGAAACCACGAGTCTATAGGACTAGGTGCTACTGTGTCACCACAATAAGAATCACACCTGGTGGAAAAGCGCGTGCAGTGTTGTTAACCCAAATGCCCGGAAAGGAAGCCCTTACTTCAGCCCCATATGCCCCAAGGCCTTGGTTGTCACTATTATTAGTACCACAATAGTCTCCTGTATTCTTGTAATTAAATCCTGGGGTATGTGAAGTGACATTAGTCCAGCTGGACAAGTCGTGGCTTTGATAAACACTTAACCCAGACTGAAATAATCCCAACATAAAACAGGTTTGAGTCCCATTATCACTTGTGTTACGTACAGACAGTGATCCCATTAAATCTAACTCTTGGGGATCCCAGGGCAAAGAGGTGTTGAGAGCCTTTAAAAGGCAGGCTGATGCATTAGAGATAACTGTTTCACTCTCACACGACGATGAAACCCAACCAGTAAACACTAAGTTTAACCTATACACTGAACTAAAAGGCATAACAAATAAATAAGTGCAAAAAGGATCTGAGGCAGATGCTAAAGACAAACAAAAGGACGATTGACCTGTTATAGTTATTGGAGGGGATCTTCTTGCCAGAGTAAGACCACCCACTCCTGCAACTCTTGCTCCTGAAAATTGTCAGAATGTTTGAGCAGGTCAAATAGAGGTGCCAGCTGGGTGTTTGGCAATTGCAAGTACGATGAAATCCAATTCAAAGACTTTAATAGCTACTGTATGTCAGTAAGAGTTTTAACATTAATACCAAATTGAACTGGTTGAGGAATGACTGCTTTCTGTGCATGTGAACCCTAAATATTTCCAGGGTATTTTTCACTGCACCGTGTCAGGAGCAACTACTAGGCCAAAGAATTGTAGACTCTTTTTGGTTTCAGCGTCCAACACACCCAGCTGATCCTCAGTGGCTACAGCCAGCAGAAATATCATCTATATAATGACAACAAAGGACAGTCAGAAAATTGCATTAGTACAGGGAATAATGTTGGAAACATAAACCACTGACAAATTATAGAAAAGCCTTTCATTCTATGGGAGAGGGTTTTCTATGGATAACACTCATAAGGTTCTGCACGAATAATAGATGGAACTGAAAATGCAATTTTTTTTTCTTTATCACAAAGACAGGGGTAATCAAAGGATTCTGAGATGGTTCAATGTAATCAGCATCAAGCTGCTTTTTGACAAGCTGTTGCAGGGCCAACAGCTGCTCTGTAAGTAGGAGCCATTGCTTAAGTCACACAGGATCTGTATGTTCTAAAAGAAAACTCCGAGCAGTACCTCCTAGTATTACAACTCTAACCCTTGGAATGACTACAGAAGTTTGTTTGTTTGCTTGGACAATTAACAGCAAGCTTTGAGCATCACAAAGAGTACAGGTTGCCTTCTACAACCCTAAACATTCACTAGTCAAATTATGCAAGCAATACATCTGGTATGAAACAAGTAGTAGTCAAAAGTAGTGAGGCTATCTTGCTGAGAACACAGCTATAACGGGTAGGGCATGTTTTAAGGAGGAGAGACTAGCCGTTTTACAATGAATATTGCTACCAGCTGTTGCATGGGAGGGGTTTTGAAGACAATATATAAGGACTCTTTAAAACAACACTTCAGCTCTGGTCACACTGATCAAGGTAACTGGTCTGCTCTGGCCTCCAACCAGGAGGCCTGAAGACACACTATCCACAACACTGCAGATGTTTTTGAGAAGGCACGCAGGATGGCCTTGACAGCCCGCAAGGGCCCCTCTGCAACGAGCTGAACAAGCAAGGCAGCAACATCGACAGCACCTGATTTAAATCCTGGAAAACACAGAAAAGCTCAAAACGACCCTCACTACTGCCATAGGAGATGCAAATACAATTATTTGATGGTCTAAGGACCCCACCCTGGCACAAGTCTGCATTATCTCTAGCTAGTTATGTAACTAGCAGCTTCTATAACTGCCACAAAACCTATTTCTCTACAGCGACTTGCAGCTTCTGCACGAATTGTAAGAATGGTTCCCGGGCACCTGGATGCATAGTGGTGCACCTTACTCCGGGCTCTGCTAACCTTGCAGTCTGCACTAATGTTTGCTGGTTTATGGTTTTTACTCGCTCTAAGACTAGTGGTCTCCTGCGCAGCTCGCACAGCTAAAGAACAACAGCAGTGGAAAAACTCCACCTGAGACTTAACTTGCATAAATTTCATACAAGGCTATAATAGAATACCAAATTCTTGTAAGAATCTCTTATTTAACTTCAGTCTTAACACCTTGTTAAAATCTCGACACCGACGGAAAGTATTTTTAAGTTTATACAGTTACACATTCATGTAGCTTTTCTCTTTCACATAATCATTGTCCATACACTCTTAGGTGGCCACCTCAGTCATCCGTCATTCACACACACATTTTCAAGTAGTCATTGGCTTCTTATCAGTTTCATAATTCAAAGGAAATTCATGGCATAGTCACCAGACAGCATTCTGCAAATCCTGCATAACTCTCCATGTAAAAGACAAATGCAGCAAGGAAGAACAGGATATTATCTTGGAAATCTTTAACCCTTCTTATAGAGCAATGATATTCTATCATAAAGGCAATAAAACTACTTCCGCAGGGGGCAGAACTCTATCTCTTTTGTCTCATCGTTCCGTCTGTAAACCGTCTACCTGCACCCTGCTCCCGGAGGAAACAGCCAAATTTCATGTAAGAGAAGCAAAATGGCAAACTATAGGAAATTCCTAACAGCCTTTTACAATATATAAAAAGCTAAGCACGGATGTTGCGTTATTTCTAATCTTAATTCAAGGGACTATTCGTCAGTCTCCCTTTCTGTTTTTGGAGAAAACGTTTGAGAATGCTATGAACATGCTGCATGCGTAACACCTATTGCTGTAAAAACAGTGCAATTTATTTGATTTATAAGTTGGGGTATTGTTAATTTTAAGTTGTTTTTTTTCCTTTTCCCTTTTTTCCGTGTTTTACCGCCTTTGCCCCCCCACGCCCCTCATTGCCGAAGGACGAAGGAGGAGGAGGAGGGGCCGGGCTCACTCAGAGAAAATCAGCAGAAGGAACTTAACTTAATCACAGGGTCTGCTTAAGAAAAGACAAAAACATAGGAGAGGGAGAAAACAGCTGCAAACAGGCACGTTTCAGAGAGGGGGTGATTGGTGTAACGAGGAAAAAAGAGAAACAGTTTCCCCCTCCCCCCCACTGCACCTCCGAAGCTTGCTACAGTTATCAACTCGCCGCTCTAGGAAGAGGAGCGGCACCAGGGAAAAAACATTCGTTGCAAAGAAGGGGAGGGGAACCTACACCTCTTGGGACCACGGCTGTCAGCAGTGCCGGGGAAACAGAGCCCCCCCGCCCCCCGCCGTGCCCGGGGCCGCCGGCTTGCACGCGCGCGGGCGCACCGCTCCAAATCGGGGCCGTGCACGGCGCCGCGACCACCACCACTGCCGGGCCGCCCGGTACCGCCCCGTAGGCACTCAGCAAGGCGGCGCAAGCACCCAGCGCCGTGAACACAACCACAAATGCGCGGCGCAGTCCCGTAGCACAGTTCAGATGAAAAGCTGGAAATGTCTTAAGGTGGAACTCAGTCATAGTGTTCGTAAAGTTCATCCCCGGTCCATCAGCAGTACTTTCACGCCGCAGCCGTCGTCTCCGATCCTCCTGGATATGCACTGCCGAGACACTAGCACCGCGTTCATTTTGCCGGGGCCGTTCAGCTGTCCCCGGCTCCGCTCCGTGATCTCTGGTCCCGCTCCGGTTCCCTTCAACTCCACTCGACTCCCTTTTTGTACGATTTCTCCTTATGATGGTATCTAGTAGCATTCTAATGTCCTCAAACTGTTCTTTAATGTCTTTTACTGTTCCAGATAACAATCGCCAAGTTGTAAGGAGGGATGCAGCAACTTTTTCTCCCTTAGAGGCAGCTTATCACTAAGTTCTTTCCAGGTAGAGATAGTAAAGTCAGTTACAGCGTTTGCTTCAAATCCCTGGCCCTTACACGAAAGCAGCATCTGTCGCAAAGCCAGTTCGTCTAATTTTTCTCTTTTTTAAGCATCAAAAAACTATATGAGGGTCCACAAAACAACCTTTAGCAACCCCCGCCGTAAGCAATCTTGGTAATTCTTTTTTCAAATCTATACCCTTTTCTAAAAAGCACTGAAGTAATAAAAGCAACGCTTGCCTTTCATTCCTATTCAACATGCTGTTGCAGCCCTTTGAAGACGTCGGCGGCGTTGTCGGTCAGGACTCTCCTGTGAGGTCGCCTGGGACACGGAGTCCAGGCCTCTTTTGCCTCTTGTGCTGCTGCAAGACCAACCGGGTACTGGGTCGGACCGTGGCTTCGGGGAGTGCAGATTTAACTTAGGCTCTGTTCAGGTTTCAGAGACCGCAGATTCAACTTAATCCCTGGGACCGCAGATATAATTTAGCCCCCATGCAAGCTTCGGGGACCGCGGGAACAGTGCAAAACTCAGCAGGATCCTTGTCTGACGTCCCTGTTCGGGCGCCATTTGTCGCGACGAGGAAAGTGAGGGACCCTCAATGTGAGAATCAGCAAACTTCGTTTATTGACAAGTGTTAGCAACTTAATATAGGCCTCACAATTAGCTCATGCGTATTGCAAGAGCCGAGCTCACCATTGGTTCTGGCTCAGATGTTGATTCTACCCCTTACTCCCCTCTCATGTTTACACAGGTGGCTCTTAGTTGCTGTTGCTCCGTTCCTGTTTACCATCCAACTAGCAGGCACAAAACCACCATGGTCTTGGCATGGTCTTGCTGTCTCAGATCTTCCCACGGGCCTAGACAGGCCGTGTTCTATACTCTGACAGCTCGTCCACAGCCTTAGCCATATCCATATGCCCTTGTCCTGCTAGCCAATCCTATACAAGAGAGGGCTTACAATCTGACTATACTCAGGGATATGCGTCCTCCAAAAGCCCACAGCGCCTAGGAAAACCTGTGTTTCCTTCTTGCTGGTTGGTGGGGACATGGTTGCTATTTTGTTAATCACTCCATTGGAATTAGGTGACGTCCATCTTGCCACTTCACTCCTAGGAACTGAATTTCCTGAGCAGGTCCCTTGACTTTACTCCCTTTAATGGCAAAATCAGCTCTTAGGAGAATCTGGATTATCTTGTCTCCTTTCTCGAAGACTTCCCCCGCTGTCTTCCCCTATACAATGATGTCGTCAATGTACTGTAGATGTTCTGGAGCCTCGCCCTTTTCCAGTGCAGTCTGGATCACTCCATGACAAATGCTGGGACTACGTTTTCACCCCTGAGGCAGTCAATACCAGGTGTACTGCACACCTCTCCAAGTGAAAGCAAATTGTGGCCTGCACTCCGCTGCCAAAGGAATGGAGAAAAAGGCATTGGCAATGTCAATGGTGGCATACCACTTGGCTGCCTTGGACTCCAGCTCATACTGGAGCTCCAGCATGTCCGGCACAGCAGCACTCGGGGGTGGTGTGACTTCACTGAGTCCACGGTAATCCACTGTCAGCCTCCACTCTCCGCTGGACTTACGTACTGGCCATATAGGGCTATTAAAGGGTGAGCGAGTCTTGCTGACCACCCCCTGGGTCTCCAGGTCACGGATCATCTTATGTATAGGGGTCACAGAGTCTCGGTCGGTGCGGTATTGCTGACGGTGCACTGTTGCTGTGGCTATCGGTACCAATTGTTCTTCAACCTTCAGCAGTCCCACAGCAGAGGGGTCCTCTGAGAGACCAGGCAAGGTGTTCAACTGTCTAATTTCCTCTGTCTCCACAGTAGCTATGCCAAAAGCCCAACAAAGTCCTTTTGGGTCTTTGAAATACCCAAATGGGTATTGATTACTCAGGTAATCTATGCCAAGGATGCACGGGGCCTCTGGGCCAGTCACAATGGGGTGTCTGTGCCATTCCTTCCCAGTCAGGCTCACTTCAACTTCCAGTACAGTCAGCTGTTGGGATCCCACTGTTACCCCAGAAGTGGAGATGGATTCTACCCCTACGTATCTTAATGGCATTAAAGTACATTGCGCACTGGTGTCCACTAAGACCTTATATCTTTGTGGCTCTGATGTGCCAGGCCACCGAATCCACACTGTCCAATAGACTCGATTGTCCCTCTCCTCTAGGTGGCTTGAGGCAGGGCACCCCTAGTCCTGGTCATGGTACTCATTGTGCTCTTCTTGTGAATATGACCTGGAGGTCCCTTCAAGAGGATCAGACGTATCATCATTCCTGTACCGTCTGGAGTCTTGCCCACAAGAGATTGCAGCAGCATTTACCCTTGAAGAGTTCCTTGTGGTACTTCTCCCTCTTTTCATTTCACTTACCCGGGCTGCTAAGGAAGAGGTGGGTTTCCCATCCCACTTCTTCATATCTTCTCTGTGCTCATGGAGGTAAAACCATAGATTGCCACGCGGAGTGTACCTTCTCTCCTTAGCTGGGGGACGCTGGCTCCTAATAGCAGAGACTCGCTTGTCCTGGCGCGATATGGAAGATCCCTTTCTTAATTTTTTCTCTTAGCTTCTGGTGTCCCTCTTCAATCTTCTCTTCCAGGCTTCGGACATGTTCGGCCAGTTTGGTTTCCACAGATGAGACGTGGGCTCGTAGTGGGGTGGTGACAGTGTCTTCATAAATCCTGAGTTTACTGACCAACGCACCCACCTTGTCCTCTCCCTCCCTCCATTGCAGCGTTGCTAAGTAGCGGGAATACATTTCTGGCCCGAGTCGTGCAAACTTTAACCACATCTGGGATGTGCACTGTACACCATCTGGACTTTTAGGGAATCTTTCATCCTCTGAAAAGATTATCTCCAGTACAGCTAATTCTCTTAAGCACCGGATACCTTGTTCCATCGTGTTCCACTGTCCTTGCTGTACGTCGAGGTCCTCCTTACAAAGGTATCTCTCCCTCACACTGGAAAACAGTCGGCGCCAGAGGCTGAGAGTTTCCTGCCTCCTTCCAATCCCCTGATCAATGACTACATCTCGAGACAGGGATCCCAGCTGTCTGGCTTCACTCCCATCTAGGATTGTATCGTTAGCTCCACCAATGGAAAGACGCTGTGTGAGGTCAGGGCTGCTCCCAGATCCAGATCACACCAGCACATTTCAGAGAGTACTGTAAAATGGGAAGGACAAAGTACAATTATTAGAAAGGAAAGGAGCTTTTCTGAGTCAGTATTTTAAGTTTCCTACTTCTGAGCAATCTGGGGGTTGAGAAATGGAAAAGGAGCTCTCATGTTGGACAAATCACTGAGACCCCTGAGCCGTAACTTGGAATGCACAGCGCTTCTGCGAGCAACTTCCTGAAGTGCTTTCAACCTCTGCTGTGCCATTGACAGAAGCAGAATCACTTCTGCTGGACCCATCTGTTTTTCCTTTATCTGCCTTTTTCCATCCGCAAAAAGTTGGTTTCCCAAGTCTCAATGTCAGGGTAAGACACTAGTTTATGAAGTTGCCTGACCAAACCAGGAGCCTGGTTTTTTAGCAACAGTTTTCTCTCTGCACTCTGGTGCAGCAAGACTTCGAAGGTGGTCAACCTCAGTTTGAAGCAGCTCATTTTTAGCAACAAGTTGATCCGATTTTTCTCCTGTTTCCCTCTCAAAGGCTAACGATGACTTCAACACCACATTTTCTGATTTCAAAACAGTAGACTCAACATCAGAAATCCATTCAAAGCAGGTGAATTTTTAGCTTCTTCTTGTGCACAAGACAAACAGGCTTATAACACTACACGAATTGTACCTTTACCATTTCCCTCCTTACACTTCTGCTTAGCCTGACATTGTTCCATGCATAGCACAATTTTCTCCTTAACTTTCTGAAACCTTAGAACCAAGTCTTTTCCAGCCTGGGAAGGTAGAGGTTTGCATTTTTGCAGCAGATTATGCTTGACAACCCTGCTTCGTTGCAGCAATTTAATGCCATCCGAAAGGAGGGAGTTTAGATTTTTGCCTGTCAGTGCCCCCCGGAAAGTCGAGACCCTTGTGTCCAACGAGTCCGTGGCATCTTGTAATGAGATCCTTCATGTAAAGATTCACAGGATCAGAGGATGATTTGAGTGCCCTCGTTGGGGGGATCTCAACCAACAACATGAAGACCCCTCAGCAGACCCTGCTGAAGTGTTTCCCACTGCTGGCAACTGAAAGAACTCACTCCAACATTTCAGGAAATAACACTATTAATACAAATTGTGACAGGTTAATAAGGTTTGTCATCGTTGGTGATAAGGTCTGGCTGCAAAAATATGTTTTAAAGCAATCTTCTGACATATATGAAGCAAGCACAAGCTCTGGTCCTAAAAGCAATAGTTAGCATGCCTTGCCAGTGCCCTTGACCATCTCCAGCACAAATTGTCCTGTGTTGTCCCACAGTTGCTTCTGTTTCCCTGCAGGCTGCAGACACTCATCCGGCTTCCCTCCCGGCTCTCACCCCTGCCGTTTGCAACCCTTCCCTGATCGCTGCCCACCCTCACACTCTGTTTCTTCAAATACACACATGGAGTGATCTCATCCTTCTTCTGGATGCTTCTCCTCCCACAGTAATGCCCTTGCAGGGACATTTCTTTCTCCTCGTCCCCTCTCTCTACCTTTCAAACTGCAGTGTGGGGCAGTGTCTCTGTCTCGCGTAGTTTCCTTCCTCCTAGGAAAGCTCCAGCAGGTGGGATACAACCTTTCCAGCAGCATGCCAAGCCCTCAGCCTTCCTGGGGCCTTTCCCCTGCCCTGACAGCAGCAGTTTCCGTGTGCTGTCCCCAGGCTGCTCCTTTCAGCTGCTGGCACAGACAGGGCCCAGCTGTGCCAGCTGCTGTCCCATCCTGCACTCAGCACAAGGGACAGGGTAGCCCAAAGAGAAGCCCCGTTGCTGGAGTGAGCCCAGGCCCTCAGGCAGAGGGGATCTCCCAGTCCCTGTGACAGTCTGTTGGTCACAGCCTTGTGCTGGGCTGTCAGAGACCCTGCTCTGCCCCTCTCTGAGATGCCCCACAACCTGAAGGACAGACACAGGGAGCTCTGTTCACAGAAGCACATCCCAGGGCTGCATTCAGGTGGTTTCCCAGGGGATGTGACTCTCAAAATGAAGTGACCTCAAGACACTGTCCTTCCTGACTTCTCTAGAAGTTGCTGATGGCATATATGCTCACTCGGATTCCTCTCTCCATACTTCCCCACACACACACACAGTGTGAATGCTTAACTCTCTTCTTTACAGTGCAAATATGTTCATTTGATGTTCCTCCGTGGGGGACAAACAATCCTTATGAGGTGGAGAAATAGACCAGTGCTGGGAACAGTGATGCAAGGGACTGGTCTGTGATGAGTGCACTGGGGCCCCTTGAGCAGGGGGTCCAGAAAATCGGGTCACAGGCCAGAAGATTTTGGTCACTGTTGGTCCTTCAAGAGTATTCATGGAGGTCTGGCTGTGGAAGGGACAGGGTTGTGTGCCCCCATCCTGTACAGTCACCAACTTCAGCTCTTCAGTGGTGCTTTATGCAACAGGAAACTTCCTGGAGGTTGTTCTTGGCAGCAACTTTGAAAGAACACTTGAGCCTTCAGGCACTGCCCTGAGGAGATCCCCTTTCCTTTCGGAGTTCAGTTTTGTCCTAGCAGTTCCCACGGCCCGTCTCTGCCTGCATTGCAGGAGTGACACACAGCAGAACTGTGACCAAGCTGGCAGAGCACTAAGGTTTTAAACCAGAAATCAGGGGTGGATCAGATCAGAGAGTGGACGTTAAAGAGAACATCTCTGGAAGACTAAGTAATGGCGCTTCCTGGAAGATCTATCATGCCAGGAGTCTTTTCCGATCTGTCCCTGCACACAGAACTGTCCCTGAAATTCAAAGAAAGGTCTTGGGTAAATGATATCAGGAAAAAAAAAAAGACCAAAGGGCCCTTTGCATTTTTAAACACAGAAATTGATTCAAAGAAATCCTTAAACAATATGTAAAGCGGACTTTTATTACGGCTGGGGGATACAGGGGGTTTCGCCCGCCCGAGCATTCCGCTGAGAAAAGAAACACAACAGATTTTTATACATCTGGAAGAAGTGAACTTCTGCCGGATTCTGTCCCTGGGATGGGGCAACCCTGGATGTAAGGACGGACTGGGAATGCTGCATAACAGTGCTGGAAAATGGTCAGTTGGCCAAGAATCAGTGGTGCCCTGGCAGGGGCTCACTGCTCGGTCACACAAGGGTTTTCAGACACACGATTCCTTCCCTTGCACCCACACACAGAGTTCACGGCATCAGGGGTAGTATCTCCTGGGGTTCCTGCTCCCACGCCCAGAGCCTGGATGCACTTCAACCCTCGTGGGGTGTCACCTGCTCTGCCACTATCTGAGATGCCCCACGGCCTGAGGAATGGACGTGGGGAGCTCTGTCCACAGAAGCACATCCCAGAGCTGCATCCAGGGGCTTTGCCAGGGTTTAGTACCGTAAATGCCAAGTGACACCGCGACACTCTTTGTCCCACATAACTTCAAGGCTTCCCCAGGAGGCTGATGGCAATTGTACTTGCTCAGGGTCGTCTCCCCACAGCAACAGCAGGTGTGTGCTCAAGACTTGTCTGTGCAATGCTAAGAGAGACACCCTGTCTAGTCCTTCCATGTCTCTCCGAGGAAGGCTACAGAACCTCTGTGGGTTGGGTGAGAAGCCAGTGCTGGAAGTAGTGGTTCTATTGTGAGTGCCAACCAAGAGTAGGTGGCAGGTCTCTGATGAATGCCCTCGGGAGTAGATCTGGGGTTTCCAGTGCGCGTGGCAATAGATCACACCCTGCCCTGGTGGTCCTTCATGTCATGTGCCTTGAAGTGCACAGACGCTGCTGAGTTCTTTCCCCTAACTCAGTGCCACTCTTGAGAGGTTCACTGGTGGTTTTTCTCCTCAATATATTCTTGAGAGAGGACTTACAAGAAGACCTAAACCTTCAGGCACTACCCCGAGGAGATCCCTTGGTAGGATGGAAATACTGTTGTAGAGGGCAGCTGTGCCAAAGAAGTTCTAAATTGCCTGTCCCTGCCTGCAGGCCAGAGGGATGACACACTACAGCCCTTAGACTTAAACTTACAGAGCGCTCGAATCTTACACTGACAGCTCTGGAAAAACGAAAGGCTGGTGCTCCCTGGCAGGGTTGCTGTGAGCAGCATGACAGAAGTGATCCAAAATACAGGCAGAGAACTGCAAGGGTAAGTTGACCAATTGTGAGAAAGAGGGAATATAGTCCCAGACACTGGTGGGGAATCCCTTTGGCCAAAAAGCCCCTTGATAAGGGGTAGGCTTTTGAGACATGGAAGGGAAGGTTAGAAAAAGGGGTGTCTGGAACGCTCAGTGTGTTAAACGTAGGAAGAAGACCTCAGATAAGACAAAAATATCCGGATGCTTGATCTGGTGCTTTTCTGAAGACTTACCTATCAATGTGAGTCCCCCACAATTTGGGACTCCCAAATCTCCCAATACTCTCTTAATGCTCTTCCAAGAACCCAGTAGTCCTCTATTTCCCTCCTTCTCTCTCAAAATAAAATTCCACCTCTTTTATGGCACCATGACTCTGTCTCGACCGGTGTCCCCAGTGATGTCAGCAATGTCCCTGTGATGTCACTGATGTCCCCAGGGGTGGCACCCGTGTTCTCAAAGATATCACCAATATCTTTTTGATTGCACTTTTGTCCCCGGGGTGGTACCCTTGTCCTCAATGATGTCACCATTGTCCCTGTGTCTTTGCTGGCATCTTTGATCTAAGAGGAATCTTCATCCGTATGGAATTTTGGGACTCAGGTAGGTAGAAAAAGTGAAGGGTTGAAAAAAACAAACAACAGCCCTTCTCCCCAAGAAAGGAAGACTTGACTTCGTGGTGCAGCCTGGGCACTCCATGAGCAGCAAGATCTTTCCATGCTGGCAACTTTAAACTGACGGGTATCTTTGTTTTTATGCAATTTTGGGAGTGCGGCTGGCAGTTAGGAGGCATGTTTCAGAACTGGAAACAACAGCCCTTATCCCCAGGAAAGAAAGCCTGCAAGCTGGCACCTTTGGTTTGGGAGGAATCTTTGTATGCAATTTGGGGAGTCGATCTGGCAATTGAAGGCAGGTATGAAAACAGGAAACAACAGCCCATATCCACAGGATAGAAAGCCTGAAAACCTTGGCTTTGTGGTGCAGTTGGTGTGTTAACCTGGGCAGCACATGAGTAGTAAGAGCTTTTTGCACTGGTACCTTTGGTGTGGGAGAAATATTCGTCCGTATGCAATTTTGGGAGTCAAGATGTCAGTTGGGAGGCAGGTGTGAAAACAGGAAACAAGAGTCCTTATCCCCAGGAAAGAAAGCATTGAAGCTTTGTCTTTGTGGTGCAGTAGGTGTGTGGGCCTGGGGAGTCCATGAGAAGCAGCATCTTTTTGTGCTGGCCCCTTTGGTGTGGGAGGAATATTCTTCCGTATGCAATTTTGGGAGTCGGATTGGCACTTTAGAGAGAGATCTGAAAACAGGAATCAACAACCCTTATCCCTATGAAAGAAAGCCTGCAAGGTTTTGTTTTGTGGTGCATGTGGTGTGTCATTTTGGGCCCTCTGGGCAGCAAGAGCTTTCTGTGCTGGCACCTTTGGTGTGGGAGGAACCTTTGTTTATATGAAATTTTGTGAGTCAGATAGGCAGTTGGGAGGCAAGACTGAAAAGAGGAAACAACCTGGAAGCTTTAACTTTGTGGTGCAGTTTGTGTGTCATCATGGGTACTCCATGGGCAGCAAAAGCTTTTTCTCCACGTACCTTTGTGTGGGAGAAATCTTTGTCCGTATGTAATTTTGGGAGTAGGGCTGGCATTTGGGAGGCAGGGCAGGAAACAGGAAACAAGGGCCCTAATCCCCAGGAAAGAAAGTCTGGAAGCTTTGACTTTGTGCTGTACTTGGTGGGCCAGGTTGGGCACTCCATTAGCAGCAAGAGCTTTCTCTGCTGGCACTTTTTGTGTGGGAGGAATCTTCATCCGTATGCAAATTTGGGAGTCAGGCTGACAGTTGGGAGGCAGATCTGAAAACAGGAAGCAAGAGCGCTTATCCCCAGGAAAGAAAGCCTGGAAGCTTTTGGCTTTCTGGCATACCTGGTGGGTCAGCCTGGGCACTCAATGAGCAACATGAGCGTTCTCTCCATGTACATTTGGTGTGGGAGGAATCTTCGCCCGTATGCAATTTGGGATGTCTCGATGGCAGTTGGGAGACAGATCTGAAAACAGGAAACAACATCCATTACCCCAGTCTTATAGGTTAGAAATTCAGGAGAATTTGTCTTTCCCCTGCCCCCCGCACTGTAGGACAGAGTTTAAGTGGAAAAGGGAGAAGGGAACCTATTAGCGTTACAAAAGATCTAGCCAAATTCCTGGCTAATGGGGCATCAGAGAGGCTGGGGGGAGCTGATGGCCCTGACTGAGAACTGAGCAGACTGCGGAGTTGGCTCTCAGACGCAGACAGGGGGTCTGCTTGCAGGCATTTGGAGACAAGACCTGGAAGCCTGCTTATCTGGCTTCCCGTCCTGTTCAGCCTACTTACCGCTGGCTTCAACTTGCCTGCGAGAAGCTTTTTGTCTCCAGCCCGGACCTGCTATGCTTTCATCGGAGAGTCTCTGTGCTCACTGGGAGTACCTTCTCGGCTTCTCCTGTGGTCTGGGACCGCCCCCCCGGACCCCTCTCCCTGTGTGGTGACTGTCGGAGCCCAATAGCGCCCCCTGCCGACTACGACAGAGAACTGCAAGCGCAGAGAACAGCGCAGAGAACAGCGCCCCCTGCTAGCAATGACAGAGAACTGCAGGTCCTACACCTTCAGCAATCCAACAGTGCCCCCTGCAGGCCACGATTAGGACTGCACTAAAGGACAGAGAAGTATTCATTCAGACTTTTCCTTCTAGGACTGCTGTCTAGTTTCTTTTGTGTTCTGTTACTGTTTTTGCTAACATACACCGACGAATGCCGTACCTGCACTCAGATTCAACCTTGTACTCCTAACAACTCAAGGCTGTGTCCATGGGAACTATCCAATTAGCTCCACAGGTCCAAGGAAAACAGCCCAAAACTCCTTAACACTCCAAACCCCCCAAGCTTCAGTTGTGGGGCTGTGACTTCACACCACAATTCCCCCCTAGTCTGTAGTTGTGCAATAAAGACTGCTCGTATCATATCCTGCAGGGCCCTTTGCAGGAACGACACTAGACAAGGCAGCATCAGCAACACAACTACAACCACCAACTTTTTAGATGTACAAGGCCCCACTATTGGCTGTGCAGGGATTCCTGGCCAGATTGTATCTCTACACAGAAGAAACACTCCGGTAGGGAGTCGACAAGGTGCACTCACTGCTGGAGTACTCCAAGTCGGATTCTCACTGACACCAGAAGGAACTATTTTTATAGAAAGATGATTCAGGGAACAACACATCCCGTACCATAGACTCACCACACGCTCGTTCTATGTCATAACCTACACGATGATTAAAATACACAGTCTTTTACAAACAGTGACTCTAAAATACCTAACTTTTGAAGTGCAGTGTTAACAGACAACACATCATCCCAGCTATCAACACGATCACGACACCTGCGCACAGTATGACAGTCCCGTTTCAATAAGTCATGCCGTCGGATGACATCCTGCACCAGGAGAGATGCTTCTGTGTCACCCAGAGGAACACTAACAAGACAGGTGTGACATGGCTGCTCTGGATATGCCAGTGATGCACAAAAGGTTGTGTGATTCAGTTTCTTCATTAGAGTCACCCAGACGTTTTGACTATGCCATGGAGTGAACTTTGACAGGTCAGGAACTGCACTGACGACTTCCAGGACCAACAGCAGGACATACATACCGTGCAGGTATTCCGCGAGGACTATTATCTGTAGAGACAAACATATCCCTTTCCCCAAGTTATCAAGTCATGTGGATCAGACCATTGACCAGAGAAGTTCTGCACCTGCATGCTGTGCTCTGTCCTCAGTTCTCACAAGGATCACAAGATTATCAGTTTGGAGGATGTTTTTTGCCAAGCACAGCATATTTTTCCTGAAACTCTAAAAGAAGGTAAATAAAGCCAATCGCCAGAGAAGATCAAAAGGTTTGAGACATGCAGAGCTTTGTCCAGCCTAAAGACTGCGGGTTATCCCCTCATTCCCCTTTCTGTTCTTGAAGCAATTGCTTCAGGGCACCATACACTCTCTCCACAATAACGTGTGCTGTAGAAGAATGTGAAATAACCGTAACATGAGTGATCCTCTAAAAAGCAAAGAAAACTACCCTCTGTGAAGAAACCTGGCAAAGAAGTATGACTACAAACATGTAGCACAAAATAAGGAACAGGCCTCTGCAAAAAAGTTCTCCAGAGCTCAAACAAACTTGAAAAATAAGACATGGAGATGGACAATAAAACATTGCCTGATAGAGTTGCTGTAATAAATTAACAACATATGCAGAATCAGTAATAACATTTAAAGACCGATTAGGAAACAACTGAAAAGCAAGAGTTACAGCTCGACGTTCCACAATTTGAACAGAACCCTCTTGATGAACAATTTGATGTTGACATCCACATTCTGCTTTCCATGCTATCGCAACTTCACTTGTCTTCCTCGAGTTGTCCGCAAAGATAGTAAGGTCATCAAGGGGCTTTGCGCTGCGTAGTGTTTCTGTCCAATTGGAATTTCCCGAAAAAAAAACTTAAGAAGGGAATATGAAGGTAAATGATAAGAACTTGGGCCGTGGAACCCAGTTAAAGCAGCCTGCAACTCACATTTGTTTCCAAGGCGCCATTCAAAGTAACGAGATTGTACAGGTAAACAATGCGCGCTGGATTTCTACCAGAACACTTTACACACCTTTTTCTAGCCTCAATGATGATTTGAGCTCCAACAATCAAGGAACAGTTTTTTGAGCCCGATAAGGCAAAAAAATAGCCATTCTATCATGTACATTAGACGAGACCAATGGTCAAACCACTCTACCAATGCTCCAAAAGGAACACTGTGATCAGCAAAATTAGACAATTTAACAATGTTCAATTCATGAAACAAATTTAGAGTATAAACCCTACTCTACTTGCTGGATGGTTTGAACTGCTCTTTTAGTCAGTTCCCTTGGTTCCTGAGGATTATCAGAATGTTTGAGTAGGTCAAATAGAGGTGCCAGCTGGGTGTTTACCAATTCCAGATAGGGCCTAATCCAATTCAAAGACCCTAATAGCTTTTGTATGTCAGTAAGAGTCTTGATATTAATATCCAATTGAACTGGCTGAGGAATAACTGCTTTCCGTGTGATTTTAAACCCTAAATACTTCCAGGGTTCCTCTCACTGCACCTTCCCAGGAGCAACTACTAGGCCAAAGGATTGTAGACTCTTTCTGGTTTCAGCTTCCAACACACCCAACTGATCCTCAGTGGTAGCAGTCAGTGGAAATATTACCTATATAATGACAACAAAAGACAGTCAGAAAATTACTAGAGAAAATGTTGGAATCATAAACCACTGACAAATTATAGGAATATTTTAATTCCCTGGGAGAGGGTTTTCTATGTATAACACTCGTAAGGTTCTGCACGATTAATAGATGGAACTGAAAATGCGGGGTTTTTTTCTACAACTGGGGTCTAACTGGATTGTGAAAATACAACCTGTCAAATTAATAATAACAGTGGGTTATTCAGTAGGAAGCATAGAAGGGGTCAATAAACCAATGCTGACATGGTAACCATGACCGCACCACCCGCCTGAGATAATGCAACAGTCTTCATTTCACAGATTTTTTTCTTTTTCACAAAGACAGGGATGATTAAAGGGTTCTGAGATGGTACAGTGTGATCAGCATCAAACTACTCTTTAACAAGCTGCTGCAGAAACAACAGCTGCTCTGTAGGTATGAGCCACTGCTGAAGACACACAGGATCTGTACGCTATAAAAGAAAATTCTGAGCTGTACCTCCTAGTCTCACAACCCAAACCCATGGTCTGACCAGAGGCCAGGAGGCCGACCAGGATGTCTCTCCATGTATCTTTGCTGTGGGAGGAATCTTTGTTAATATGCAATTTTGGAAGTCGGGCTAGCAGTTGAGAGGTAAGGCTAAAAACAGGAAACAACAGCCCTTATCGCCAGGAAAGAAAGCCTGGAAGCTATGGCTTTGTGGTGCAGTCTGGAGACTGCATTGGCAGCAAGAGGTTTCTGTGCTGGCACATCTGGTGTGCGAGGAATGTTCGTCTGTATGCAATTTTGGGAGTAGGGCTGGCAGTTGGGAGGCAGGGTTGGAAACAGGAAACAACAGCCCTTATCGCCAGGAAAGAAATCTTTGGCTTTGTGGTGTAGCTGGTTTGTGAGCCCGGAGACTCCATTGGCAACAAGAGCTTTCTGTGCTGACCCCTTTGGTGTGGGAGGAATCTTCATCCCTATGCAATTTTTGAAGTAGGGCTGCAAGTTGGAGGCAGGTCTGAAAACAGAAAAAAAAAGGCCCTTTCCCCATTAAAAGAAAACCTGGAATCCTTTGCTTTGTGGTGCAGCAGCTTTCTCATTCTGGTTACTCAAGGGGTAGCAAGAGTTTTCTCTGCTGGCAACTTTGGTGTGGGAGAAATGTTTGTTTGTGTGCAATTTTGGGAGTCGGTCTGGCAGCTGGGAGGCAGGGTTGAAAACAGGAAACAACAGCTCCTATCACCAGCAAAGAAAGCCTGGAAGCTTTGGTTTTGTGGTGAAATTGGTGGGCCAGGCTGGGCACTCCATGGCCAGTGAGAACTTTTTTTGCTGGCATGTTTGGTCTGGGAGGAATCTTTCTCCATATGCAATTTTGAGTGTTGGATTGGCAGTTGGGAGGTAGGGCTGAAAACAGGATACAACAGGCCTTTTCGCCAGGGAAGAAAACCTAGAGGCTTTGGCTTTTTGATGCAGCTGGTTTGTCAACCTGGAGACTCCATTGGCAGGAAGAGTTTTCTGTGCTGGCATCGTTGTTCACGGAGGAATCGTAATCTGTATGCAATTTTGGGATTTGGGCTCGCAGTTGGGAGGGATTCCTGAAAAATAAAACAGCCCTTATCCCCAGCTATAAAAACCTGAAGTTTTGACTTTGTGATGCCGTTGGTGGGCCAGGCTGGACAATCCTTGGTCAGTGAGAACTTTTTGGTCTGGCAGCTTTGGTTTGGGAGCAATCTTTGTTTGTATGCAATTTTGGGACTCGAGCTGGAAGTTGGGAGGTTGATCTGTAAAAAGCATACAACAGCAAAATTCCCAGGAAAGAAAGCCTGGAAGCTTTGGGTTTGTGGTGCAGTTGTTGATGTTGTTTCCTGTTTTGAACCGTACCTCCCAACTACCAACCCGACTCCCAAAATTGCATAAAAAAAAGATTCCTCCCAGGTTAAAATTACCAGTACAGAAAGGTCTTGCTACCAAAAAAGTCTCCAGGTTGGTACACTAATTCCACTGCAAAGCCAAAGCTTCCAGGCATCTTTCTTGGAGATTAGGGCTGTTGTTTCCAGTTTGGAACCGTGCCTCCCAACTGCCAACCAGACTCCCAAAATTGCATACAGACAAAGATTCCTCCCACAGCAAAGGTGCCCGCACAGAAAGCTCTTGCTGCCAATGCACTCTCCAGACTGACAAACCACCTGCACCACAAAGCAAAAGCTTCCAAACTTTCTTTCCTGCAGATAGGGGCTGTTGTTTCCTCTTTTCAGCCCTGCCTCCCAAATGTCAACACGACTCCCAAAATTGCATATAGACAAAAATTCCTCCCAGACTTAAGTTACCAGCACAAAAAACTCTTGCTACCAATGGATTCTCCAGGCTGACAAAATATTTGCACCACAAAGCCAAAGCTTCTAGGCTTTCTTTCATGGGGATTAGGACTGTTCTTCCCTGGTTTGAACTGTGCCTCCCAACTGTCAACACAACTCCAAAAATTGCATACAGACAAAGATTCGTCCCAGGCTAAAGTTACCATCACAAAAAGCTCTCCCTGCCCATGGAATCTGCAGGGTGACATACTTATTCCACCACAAAACCAAAGCTTCCAGGCTTTCTTTTCTGCCGATAAGTGGTCTTCTTTGCTGTTTTCAGCCCTTCCTCTCAACTGATAACACGACTCCCAAAATTTCATACAGACAAAGATTCCTCCCAGTCTGAAGTTACCAGTAGAGAAAGCTCTTGCTGCCGATGGAGTTTCCAGGCTGACACACAAAATCCACCCCAAAACCATAGCTTCCAGGTTTTCTTTCCCGCGCATAAGCAGTCTTCATTGCTATTTTCAGTCTTTCCTCCAAACTACCAACCCGACTCCCAAAATTGCATACAGAAAAAGATTCCTCCCAGGCTAAAGTTACCAGCACAGAAAGTTCTCGCTGCCCATGGAGTCTCCAGGCTGACACACTTATTCCACCACAAAGCCATAGTTTCAAGGCTTTCTTTCCTGGGGAAAAGAGCTGTTGATTTCTTTTTTCAGATATCCCTCCCAAATACCAACATGGCTCCCAAAATTGCATACAAACAAAGATTCCTCCCAGGCTAAAGATACCACTAAAAAGCTCTTCCTGCCAATTGAGAATTCAGGCTGACAAACCAACTGCACCACAGAGCCATAGTTTCCAGTCTTTCCTTCCTGAGGATAAGGGTTGTTGTTTCCTGTTTTCAAACCTGACTCCCAAATGCCAACACTACTCCCAAAATTGCATACAAAGATTCCTCCCAGTCTGAAGTTAATATCACAAAAACCTCTTCCTGCCAATGGAGTCTCCAGGAGCCAATAGAGCCAACGGAGCCTGACATCCCTGAACAGGATGTACTGGAACCGGTAGATCTGCAGTAGGTTGAAGGGCACTCAGAGGCGGGACTTCATGCAATCAAAGAAACCCTGGGATATCTTTGGAACTTCACGGAATCAAAGGGGTAAAAGAAAAGAATTAAACCCCAGGACCAGAAACCATTGGATCGCACATTTCTTTAATATGTCAGCTGGGCATTCATATCATGTCACTGTGCCATGCATAAATCAAAGAATAAGTAGAAATTTCGGAATATAAATACAGTGATACTTGAAAGCCCCCTCCCCCCAAGCAGTCCATAAGTATGTTACGATTTGGGGGTCAAATAGCATCTTGGATTTTGTTCGTGGAGCAAGACTGCCGTCTAGGGTCCGTTTCTTCTGGGAGGGGCAGTCATGTTCGCAGAATGGTCATCTCGCTTAGCAGGCCTGGTAGCATCTCTGATTGATCTCTCCGACCTCTAACCCCTAAATTAAATGTTCTAGGACCAACCAAGTCATATGTCCTGGAACTTCCCACTTGTTTAAACAATAATTGATTGACTGCCTTCTTAACAGAACAGTCTCTTATTAAACAAGTTTTCTGAGGCGCGTAAGCTAATTTCTTGAAGATGGGCATACGATACACTCTCTTCTACTAGTTTCCATGTATCATCCACATTCTCTCTCCTAAAACTAACTGTATTCTTAAAAGAATTAGGACATCATTGTGATTTAAGATAAAACTTCTGATTTACTAAGTCGTTTAGAAAGGAGATCCTCGCTCGTTGAAACGAGTGTGACAATATGGGGAATCATGTAACAATCGTGTAAATTGAATAATGCAGATTCCCATGGAATCAAGGTGCCATTGTGACACTCTAGGGCCTCATGGAAGAGGGAGGCCCTGCAGAGAGACCTCAAATCAGAGGTTTGGGCAATCATCAACCAGAGGAAGTTCAACAAAGGGACGTGCCAGATTCTGTCCCTGGGATGGGGTAACCCCGGATGTACGGACAGACTGCGAATGACGTGCTGCGTAACAGTGCTGGAAAATGACCTCTGGGGGCCTGGTGGATGCCCAGTAGGCGAAGAGTCAGTGGTACCCTGGCGGAGGCTCACTGCTCGGTCACACAAGGGTTTTCAGACACACGAGTTCTTCCCTTGCACACACACACAGACAGTTCATGGCAGCAGGGGCAGTATCTCCTGGGCTCCTGCTGCAACGCCCGGAACCTGGATGCACCTCAACCCTTGTGGAGTGCCACCTGCTCTGCCACTATCTGAGATGCAACACGGCCTGAGGAATGGACGTGGGGAGCTCTGTCCGCAGAAGCACATCCCAGAGCTGCATCCAGGGGCTTTGCCAGGGCTTAGTACCGTAAACGCAAAGTGACACCGCGACACTCTTTGTCCCACATAACTTCAAGGGTCCCCCAGGAGACTGATAGCAATTGTACTTTCTCAGGGTCATCTCCCCACAGCAACACCAGGTGTGTGCTCAAGACTCGTCTGTGCCATGCAAAGAGAGACACCCTGTCTAGTCCTTCCGTGTCTCTCCTGGAAGGCTAAAGAACCTCTGTGGGCTGGGTGAGAAGCCAGTGCACATGGGAATAGATCGCACTCTTCCCTGGTGGTCCTGCATGTGCTCCTACTGAGGTGACAGCCATGGGAAGAGCATGAACATTTTGACTGTGCCTCTGAGTGCCCTTCAACCGCCTGCAGATGTACTGGTTCCAGCACATCCAGTTCAGGGGTGACAGGCTGTTCCCTGATCCTCTGAGCAAGAGGAACAGGAGGAGGGACACAACAGAGCTCTCCTCAAGGAGACGGCATCTCCATGAAGGCCAAAGCAGGTGGGAGATGCCGTGCCACGTCCGAGCTTTCTCTGGGGAAGGCGTTTCTCCCATGCACTGCCTCACCGTAGCACTGGTGCCACAGCCCCTGACAAAATCCCCGGTTGTCTTGGTCGCCAGCAGAAGTGCTCCGGCTGCCAGCGAAGATGCTCCCCGGGACGGGCGAGGAGAGCCTGAGCCTGGGGTGGTGAGCCCGGAGGGATATTCTGCCTCTCGTGCCCCTCGACCATTCCCAAAAGCGCGTGCCCTGGAGGACAAGTCAGGAGTCTCCCCGTGCCAACAAAGGAGAGATGTGGGGGAAGAGATGTTGGCGGTGAAAGAGCTCGTGGTCTGTCAATCTTGATCTCCCCGATACTCACCCGCTCCCCTGCCACCGAGCCCGGCCCCGCCGCCTCCGCGGTGCAGATCCCCGACAGCCGCCCCGCTGCCGCCACTCTCGACTGGTCTCCGCATCCGACCTGCACCCAGTGAAATCACCCAGTGCTCACACCCCAACCAACGAATCCGCGATTTTATCCATTTCTACAGGCAGTTCCCGCTGCTACAGTGTCCAGAGAGCTGCGAGCACTAGCGGGGTGGCTGTCGTTTTCGGGAGATGGTGGTTGGACCTTCCTCTTGGCTCTCCGGGCCCCGTGTTGGGGAAGCTGCGCTGTATTCCTGCGCCCTGGCGGACACGGATTCATTGAAACCGTCGTCTTTGGAGCTTTCAGGGGATTTTCTTAGAAATACTCAACTCGGTTAACTGTTTCTACAGGGGAACAAGGCAGCGCCCCTATGAAAAAAGGGCCTTTCACTATTCTACAGAGCACGTCCTACACAGAGACTGCATGAGTTCTGTGAAGGACAGAGAGTAAAGCAAGGGAACAAGAACGGCTCGGTAAAAAAAAAAGAACCGCGAGTGTTCCGAGGGAACAATGGGTCCTGCTGCACCTTGGCTCTGCCTGTAGGCACTGGTGTGGAGATTAAGAAGAAAACCGCCAGAATTGCTTTTTGCACGGGATGTTGTTTCCCAGAACAGAGGGAACAGAAACAGTCAGGACCATACGGAGAAGAAATTGAAGAGAATGTCAAGGTGAGCAGTAGTGGACGTCTCCGTTAGAATTTACTGGAGAGATGAGTGCGGGAAAGAGAGGTGGATTGTTGGAGTCACTGAAGAATGGAAAGCTGCGGGACTAAGCAAAGCAAGAGAGAAAGAAAAGTAGGAAAGGGAAAGGACGGACAGCATGAGTTCTCTGAAGGACAGAGAGTAAAGCAATGAAACAGGAAAGACTCGACAAAGAAAAGAGCCGTGAGTGTTCCGAGGGAATGCTTTATGGAGCCGAGGGACGGGAGGATAGTTCGGAGGCAGTGCTCTGTGAAGAACGTGCCAGGCAGGACGGCAGCCTCGAGGGACTTGCACGGCCACCCCAGCCGTGGCTCCCACGGTCCCCGACCACCAACCCTGCGCCCCGAGCAGAACCGCGGCAGTGCCGCCAACCCCACTCCCCCCTGCGCCGCATCCGCCGATCTTCCGCCCGACCTCTCGCTGCCCCCTACAGCCCCTTATCTACATCAACTCCAGAGAGATCCCAGGCACCCATCACACCACAGGAAACATATCGTTCAATTTGGTCACGTCTAAAATGGCGTTTCCTCTACAAAACATTTACGATGAGGTGAAAAGTGATACAATGATGATAATGGTAAGAGTAAGAGCATTCCAGTGGAAGTGCTGCACCTCCTCCAGGTTTAAAAGAGACTTCTAAGGACGGGGAGGGTTCTGAGGCTTTCACAGTCTTCCCAGGGGGAAGAGCAGCATCAAACTTACCCTCCCTATCCCTGTGGGCTCCTGACATTTTTCTGCCCTCTTAGGTATCAGAGCAGCGATAACGCATTTTCAGGAAGGTGAGGAATCTACATTTCTGCTGAGAGGGTATTGAAGGATGGTCCTGTAACCATCCTTCCTGAGCCCAGGACCACATGGCTTGCAAGTCTCTCCTTTCTTACTGCTTTCGTCTCCTCTCTCACCACGTCTAACACTTGGTCTAGCTTGGTTGCACCTCGCTCCGTCGCACTGTCTGCCTTCACAGCTTCTTCAGCACACCTTCGAGCTCTAGTGTTCAGATCCTTGAGGAGTGAAACTCCAAATCTTTCGGACCACTACTGTGTCTTTTCCACACTCAAGGTAAGGGCAGAACCCTCCTCCTATCCAAAGAGAAAGATCTTCACCAACCAGAGAATCGCAGTGCCTGCCTGGAGAGGATCAGTGTATCCAGGAGATAATGGCTCAGGAGAAATTAAGGACATATACTGCAGGTGAATGCAGTATGCCCAGACTTGCGCTGCGCTGTGCTGTGTATGTCACTTGGTAGCCAGATATTCTGTCACACGCCTGTGCTCTGTGTAGGATTGAAACGCCCTTTTTCCTTGTGGGCGCTACTTTGCTCCACTCTTGAAAAAATCAACCGAGTTGTGCATTTCAAAGAAAATCCCCGACAGCCCTGACTCTCTTCTCCGGCCGGGCCGCCTCCTCTCAGCCTCCTTTCCCTCCTCTGCCGTCCTTTCCCTCCACTGCCCTCCTCCGCCAACTCCGCCCCGGCACTGAGCAAGGCGCCATCGCCTCTCGCCTCTCCTTTGTTGGCACGGGGAGACTCCTGACTTGTCCTCCAGGGCACGCGCTTTTGAGAATGGTCGAGGGGCACGAGAGGCAGAATATCCCTCCGGGCTCACCACCCCAGGCTCAGGCTCTCCTCGCCCGTCCCGGGGAGCATCTCCGCTGGCAGCCGGAGCACTTCTGCTGGCGACCAAGACAACCGGGGATTTTGTCAGGGGCTGTGGCACCAGTGCTACGGTGAGGCAGTGCATGGGAGAAGCGCCTTCCCCAGAGAAAGCTCGGACGTGGCACGGCATCTCCCACCTGCTCTGGACTTCATGGAGATGCAGTCTCCTTGAGGAGAGCTCTGTTGTGTCCCTCCTCCTGTTCCTCTTGCTCAGAGGATCAGGGAACAGCCTGTCACCCCTGAACAGGATGTGCTGGAACCGGTAGATCTGCAGTAGGTTGAAGGGCACTCAGAGGCGGGACTTCATGCAATTAAAGAAGCCCTGGGATATCTTTGGAACTTCACGGAATCAAAGGGGTAAAAGAAAAGAATTAAACCCCAGGACCAGAAACCATTGGATCGCACATTTCTTTAATATGTCAGCTGGGCATTCATATCATGTCACTGTGCCATGCATAAATCAAAGAATAAGTAGAAATTTCGGAATATAAATACAGTGATACTTGAAAGCCCCCTCCCCCCAAGCAGTCCATAAGTATGTTATGATTTGGGGGTCAAATAGCATCTTGGATTTTGTTCGTGGAGCAAGACTGCCGTCTAGGGTCCGTTTCTTCTGGGAGGGGCAGTCATGTTCGCAGAATGGTCATCTCGCTTAGCAGGCCTGGTAGCATCTCTGATTGATCTCTCCGACCTCTAACCCCTAAATTAAATGTTCTAGGACCAACCAAGTCATATGTCCTGGAACTTCCCACTTGTTTAAACAATAATTGATTGACTGCCTTCTTAACAGAACAGTCTCTTATTAAACAAGTTTTCTGAGGCGCGTAAGCTAATTTCTTGAAGATGGGCATACGATACACTCTCTTCTACTAGTTTCCATGTATCATCCACATTCTCTCTCCTAAAACTAATTGTATTCTTAAAAGAATTAGGACATCATTGTGATTTAAGATAAAACTTCTGATTTACTAAGTCGTTTAGAAAGGAGATCCTCGCTCGTTGAAACGAGTGTGACAATATGGGGAATCATGTAACAATCGTGTAAATTGAATAATGCAGATTCCCATGGAATCAAGGTGCCGTTGTGACACTCTAGGGCCTCATGGAAGAGGGAGGCCCTGCAGAGAGACCTCAAATCAGAGGTTTGGGCAATCATCAACCAGAGGAAGTTCAACAAAGGGACGTGCCAGATTCTGTCCCTGGGATGGGGTAACCCCGGATGTACGGACAGACTGCGAATGACGTGCTGCGTAACAGTGCTGGAAAATGGCCTCTGGGGGCCTGGTGAGGGAGTACATGGGAGAAGCACCTCCCAAGAGAAGACTCGGATGTGGCACGGCATCTCCCACCTGCTTTGGGCTTCATGGAGATGCAGTCTCCCTGAGGAGAGCTCTGTTGTTTCTCTCCTCCTGCTCCTCTTGCTCAGAGGCCCAGGGTACAGCCTGTCACCCCTGAACAGGCTGTACTGGGACCAGTACATCTGCAGGCGGTTGAAGGGCACTCAGAGGCACAGTCAAAATGTTCATGCTCTTCCCATGGCTGTCACCTCAGTAGGAGCACATGCAGGACCACCAGGGAAGAGTGTGATCTATTCCCATGTGCACTGGCTTCTCACCCAGCCCACAGAGGTTCTTTAGCCTTCCCTGGAGAGACGCGGAAGGACTAGACAGGGTGTCTCTCTTTGCATGGCACAGACAAGTCTTGAGCACACACCTGGTGTTGCTGTGGGGAGATGACCCTGAGCAAGTACAATTGCTATCAGTCTCCTGGGGGACCCTTGAAGTTATGTGGGAAAAAGAGTGTCGCGGTGTCACTTTGCGTTTACGGTACTAAACCCTGGCAAAGCCCCTGGATGCAGCTCTGGGATGTGCTTCTGTGGACAGAGCTCAGATAGTGGCAGAGCAGGTGGCACTCCACAAGGGCTGAGGTGCATCCAGGCTCTGGGCGTTGCAGCACTAGCCCCAGGAGATTCTGCCCCTGCTGCCATGAACTGTCTGTGTGTGTGTGCAAGGGAAGAACTCGTGTGTCTGAAAACCCTTGTGTGACCAAACAGTAAGCCCCCACCAGGGCACCACTGACTCTTCGCCTACTGGGCATCCACCAGGCCCCCAGAGGTCATTTTCCAGCACTGTTACCCAGCACGTCATTCGCAGTCTGTCCGTACATCCGGGGTTACCCCATCCCAGGGACAGAATCTGGCACGTCCCTTTGTTGAACTTCCTCTGGTTGATGATTGCCCAAACCTCTGATTTGAGGTCTCTCTGCAGGGCCTCCCTCTTCCATGAGGCCCTAGAGTGTCACAATGGCACCTTGATTCCATGGGAATCTGCATTATTTAATTTACATGATTGTTACATGATTCCCCATATTGTCACAGTGGCACTGAAATGAGAGTGGATCTCCTTTCTAAACGACTTAGTAAATCTGTAGTTTTAGCTAAGATAAAATGATATTCTAATCAACAAATGGATTTGCTTTCTTGGCATGGTAGTTGTCTTTTCTTTTAAGGTTACAATTAGTTTTAGGAGAGAGAATGTTGATGACACATGGAAACTAATAGAGAGTGTATCGTATGCCCATCTTCCAGAAATTAACTTAAATGCCTCAGAAAACTTGTTTAATAAGAGATTGTTCTGTTAAAAAGGATGTCAATTAAATATTTTTTAAGCAAATGGGACGTTCTAAGACACTTAACTGGTCCTGTAATATTTAATTTCGGTGTTAGAGGTCGGAGAGATCAATCAGAGATGCTACCAGGCCTGCTAAGCGAGAAGACCATTCTGCGAACATGACTGCCCCTCCCAGAAGAAACGGACCCTAGACGGCAGTCTTGCTCCACAAATAAAGTCCAAGATGCTATTTGACCCCCAAATCATAACATAATTATGTACTGCTTGTGGGGAGGGGGTCTTTCAAGTATCACTGTATTTATATTCCGAAATTTATACTGATTCTTTTATTCATTCATGGCAGAGTACTCCCATGAATCCCCAGTTGGCATATTAAAGTATGTTCGATCCAATGGTTTCTGGTCATCGGGTTTAATTCTTTTCTTTTACCCCTTTGATTCCATGAAGTTCCAAAGTTATTCCAGGGTTTGTTTAATTCCATGAGGTCCTGCACGTCCTAGTGATGTCTCTTAATTCCCCGATTTTCTGTAGTTTCCCAAGGAACTTTTGCTTCCATGATGCAGGGCAGTGTCACGGCGGCCACTTGATTCCGTGAGTTTCCCTTGTGTCCCTGCAGTCCTTTGGTTCCATGAGACCCTGTAATGTTGCAGTAGGTTGACCTTGTCTGGATGCCAGCTGTCCACCAAGCTGCTCTGTTGCTACCTTTCCCAGGCAGACAGGAGAGACAGAATAAATGGAAAATGACTTCTACCTTGAGATCAGGCACTCTACTAAAGCAAAAGCCCGAGTTTGTGCATGCGTAAGTGAAGAGGAAAATAAAAATATTTATTCTCTACATCCCGAAAGCAGCGATGCCTGGCCACTTCACGGGAAGCAGGGCTTCACCACACAGAGAGGCCGCTCAGAAGACAAGTATTGTAAAAAAATGGATTTCCCCTTTCCTGTTCCTTTCCTGAGCTTTCATAGCTGAGCTGACGCCATATGTTCTGGAATATCCCTTTGGTCAATTTGGCTCAACTGGCCTGTCTGTATCCCCTCCCATGATCTTGCCCCCAATTCAGGGGAGGAAGCTGACAATGTGGATGCTGTGCCAGACCTGCTCAGCAGTTGCCAAAGCACTGGTGTGGTTAACCCCTTTGTAGCTCCCAATGCAAAGCACAGCACTGTGATGGCTGCAGTGAGAAAATGAACTCCAGCTCAGACAGCCCCAACACACGTGGGATTCTGAAATGTCTCAGGGTTCCTTTGGTTCCGTGATGCCCCCCGTTTCACCGTGACACAGTTGTCAGACCTGGTAGTAGAAAAATAAATCAGAAAATTCAGAAGAAATCATCTTAAAGTCATGCTAAGCCTGTCTTCTATAGTCTAGAATCTACATATGTGTGACTGCAAATACTTGGGATGAGGGCAGATGCTCAGAGGAATTCATGGACTTTGATCTAGGAAATCTGTCCCAAAGTTTTCACTGCCTTTTCCTCCTTGGACACTGATCCCCGGAGGAAACTCATGTCCATCAGCAGCTCCATCCCCCAGTTCCTCCTCCTGGCATGCAACGGCTGCAGCTCTTGCACTTCTGCTTCTTGGGCATCTCCCTGGCTGCCCTCCTGGGCAATGGACTCATCCTCAGCACCGTAGCCTCTCACACCTGGGCTACATCTGCACCACTGTCCCCACATCCATGGCCAATTCCCTCTGGAACACCAGGGGCATCTCCTACTCAGGATGAGCTGCACAGGTGTTTTCTGCTTTTCTTCTTGATCACAGTGGAGGTTCCTCTTCTCACCATCATGTCCTACGACTGCTACATGGCCATCTGCAAAGCCCTGCTCTACAGGACCCTCCTGGGCAGCAGAGCTTGTGCCCACATGGCAGCAGCTGCCTGGGCCACTGGGAAGCAGGTCTGGCCCTGGAGCTGCAGGAGCTGCCACCTGAGCTGATGAGCTCCTGAGCAGTCCAGACACCCAGTCACTGTCCCTGTCTTCTATTTCCTCCCTTTCTTGCTGCAGGACCTATGTGTGTGCGAGGGAAGGACTCGTGTCTCTGAACACCCCAGTGGGTGTGAGTCAGTCCAGCTCAGGTGTGCACACCTCTCAGAGCCCTGACACATTTCCGTGTGTGACTCCAGGAAAACCCCCACTGCACCAGGGAGTTATTAGATCCTTTGCTGTCATCCTCCTGGTGTCCTGTGTAATGATGAAACTAGAAAAGGTGATCATCATACCCTGTTAATTTTCTAAGAGGAGAAATGTCGCTGCTGGAAAGAAGTGTCACTGAAGAGGTGAGAAGAGGGAACATCATTGTTTCCTTCAGCCCATTCCACAGCAGGTTCCCCTGGAGCCCCAGGGACACCTGCAGGGAACCCAGAGGGGCAGAGAAAGGGCTGCCTTTGGCTTTTGCTCTGCTGCTCAGCTGGGCCGGGTTCCTGGCACACATGGAGCTCCTGGCAAGCGGGCAGCACTGCAGAGCGATAGCTCTGCCCAGGAGCAGCTCGTCTGCACAGCCCAGCAGGGCTGACGGCACTGCCTGTAGCCACGAGAGAAGAGAAGCAAGGCAGAGGGAGGTTAAAGGCTGCGGAAAGATGGGAGGTGTTCAGCTGAGACTTCCCTTGAGGACACAACTTCACACTCCTCTGCAGAGTGAGTCTACAGGTGCAGGGCAATGTTGCTTGTGTTCCTGGAGGAATCTCCTAAAGCTACCACATCCCACAGCCTTGTGCATCTGTCAGGACTCTCCCAGTTTCTCTGTTGCACAGGAGGAGGATGTTCTCCAGGGCAGGCCTTCCCTGCAGCACCGTCAGAGGGACAGCGCAGGTGGGCTCCTTCTCCCAGGGATGGCTGCAGGGTGGGAAGGTGGGAGTGCAACCAGGGGTGCCTGGGGCTGTCCTGCAAAGCAGGGTCCCTGTGCTCCGGGGTTCTTCATGCCGGGGTAGGGACTTAGCTGCCTGCTGGGGTCAGGTCTCATCCTGCCCACACCTCTGCAGGGAGAAGCTGTCGGTGGGTGGAGAGAACCCCAGCAGGAGCCAGGCAGGGTCTTCCTGCCACTGGATGAGTGCTGTGTGAGGTCAGGGCTGCTCCCAGATCCAGATCACACCAGTACATTTCCAAGAGCACTTGTCGCAGTCACGGTGAGACTGGACTGTTTGCTAAAGAGGATGAGCTATGAGGTAGACCAAAACTCCTCTCTCTCTGCAATTGTAATGTCAAATTAAGGGGCTTTACTCGAGGAAAATGTGGAAAAACAGAAGAAATAACCACCCTTTATTAAAAGATATATGTATGTTAGCAAAAACAGTAACAAGAAACAACAATAACAACAACAAGTCTAAATGGATACTCCTCTGTCCGTTAGCACAGTCCTAATTGTGGCCCGCCGGGGATGTTGTTGGATCGCTGGGAGGTGCAGGACCTGCAGTACCTGGTCGTGGTCGGCAGGGGGCGCTGTGGGATCGCTGGGAGGTGCAGGACCTGCAGTACCTGGTCGTGGTCGGCAGGGGGCGCTGTGGGATCGCTGGGAGGTGCAGGACCTGCAGTACCTGGTTGTGGTCGACAGGGGGCGCTGTGGGCTCCGGCAGCCACCACGTGGGCAGAGGGGTCTGGAGGGAGCAGCCCTGGCCCGCAGGAGAAACCGAGAGGGAAACGGGGGGGGACCCCTTCTCCTCAATGGAGGGAAGGGACGAGAGGAGAAAAAAAGTTCACCCCCTCAAGAGGACCCACTGTTCCCAGATGACAGTGCTTCCAAGGTTCTCCGCCCTTCTCCAGCAAGCACAGACCTCTCCGATGAAAAGAAGCAACAAAGACACGTCGGCCCCGGCGGGAATCACACGACACTGGCAGCGCAGGATCGGCAGGCAGGTCCCACCAGGACGGAAAAACCAGGGAAGAGAGCTGGCTCCCAGACCCTCCTCCGGAGATGCCCGAAAAACAGTCCCCGTCCCTGTCCTTGTCCGAACACACCGCGGTCTCTCGTGTCCTCCTCGTCTCTGTCTCAAACATTCCCCCACCCCCCAGCAGTTCAAGGCCCATTAACTGATCGGCCAGTTCCCTTGTAAGGCTAATCGACTCCCTTCCCCCCTTCGAACTCTGTTTCTCTTACAGGGAAAGCAGGGGAAGGGAAAATTCCTCTCTCAGATTTATAACCCATAACAGCACTGTAAAATGGGAAGGACAAAGCACAATTATTAGGAAGGAAAGGAGCTTTTCTGAGTCAGTATTTTCAGTTTCCTACTTCTGAGGAATCTGGGGGTTGAGAAATGGAAAAGGAGCTCCCATGTTGGACAAATCACTGAGACTCCTGAGCCGTAACTTGGAATGCACAGCGCTTCTGCTAGCAACTTCCTAAAGTGCTTTCGGCCTCTGCTCTGCCTTTGACAGAAGCAGAATCACTTCTGCTGGACCCATCTGTTTTTTCTTTATCTGCCCTTTTCCACCTGCAGAAAGAAAAGTTGCCCAGTCAGTGCCCTGCAAACAGGTAGGTTTCTCTCAGGCCAAAGTGAGCACACAGACATTCGGATGGAGTGCTGACAGGGAAAAGTCATGGCACAGGGAAACACCTCCAGGAGGAAAATCTCCCAGAAGAAGACATAAGATTAGGGCCTGAGACAAAACAAAAACCATGTGTCATCGAATGTTTAGAGATCTCCATATGACCCCCTCCAGTGCATACCCGTCCCTCTGAACAAGCCCCCTCCCCTCCTCTCCCACCCAGCCAAGCCTCCACCCTCAGGGAACAGGTGAAGCCCCTCCTGTGCAATCAGAACTGCAACAGAGCCATGGGGCAGCTCTGCAGCCACGGGCCCAGCTCCCTGAGCAGAGCACAGGCCTGGGAGCAGCTGCCCGGCCCTATTCCTCTCTGGGAGGTGGCACAGCTGGCTCAGGGTGACAGTGTCCTGAGTGCTTGGCAGGTTCTACCCTGGCCTCTTCCAGCCGCACCCTCCCTGTGCTGGGCCTTGCTTGGTCACAGTTCTGCTGTGTGTCACTCCTGCAATGCAGGCAGAGACAGGCCATGGGAACTGCTGGGACAGAACTGAGCTCCAAAAGGAAAAGGGATCTCCTCAGGGCAGTGCCTGAAGGCTCAAGTGTTCTTTCAAAGTTGCTGCCAAGAACAACCTCCAGGAAGTTTCCTGCTGCATAAAGCACCACTGAAGAGCTGAAGTTGGTGACTGTACAGGATGGGGGCACACAGCCCTGTCCCTTCCACAGCCAGGCCTCCATGAATACTCTTGAAGGACCAACAGTGACCAAAATCTTCTGGCCTGTGACCCGATTTTCTGGACCCCCTGCTCAAGGGGCCCCAGTGCACTCATCACAGACCAGTCCCTTGCATCACTGTTCCCAGCACTGGTCTATTTCTCCACCTCATAAGGATTGTTTGTCCCCCACGGAGGAACATCAAATGAACATATTTGCACTGTAAAGAAGAGAGTTAAGCATCCACACTGTGTGCGTGTGTGTGTGTGTGTGTGTGTGTGTGTGTGTGGAGAAAGGAATCCGAGTGAGCACAAACACCATCAGCGACTTCTAGAGAGGTTAGGAAGGACAGTGTCTTGAGGTCACTTCATTTTGAGAGTCACATCCCCTGGGAAACCACCTGAATGCAGCCCTGGGATGTGCTTCTGTGAACAGAGCTCCCTGTGTCTGTCCTTCAGGTTGTGGGGCATCTCAGAGAGGGGCAGAGCAGGGTCTCTGACAGCCCAGCACAAGGCTGTGACCAACAGGCTGTCACAGGGACTGGGAGATCCCCTCTGCCTGAGGGCCTGGGCTCACTCCAGCAACGGGGCTTCTCTTTGGGCTACCCTGTCCCTTGTGCTGAGTGCAGGATGGGACAGCAGCTGGCACAGCTGGGCCCTGTCTGTGCCAGCAGCTGAAAGGAGCAGCCTGGGGACAACACACGGAAACTGCTGCTGTCAGGGCAGGGGAAAGGCCCCAGGAAGGCTGAGGGCTTGGCATGCTGCTGGAAAGGTTGTATCCCACCTGCTGGAGCTTTCCTAGGAGGAAGGAAACTGCCCGAGACAGAGACACTGCCCCACACTGCAGTTTGAAAGGTAGAGAGAGGGAACGAGGAGAAAGAAATGTCCCTGCAAGGGCATTACTGTGGGAGGAGAAGCATCCAGAAGAAGGATGAGATCACTCCATGTGTGTATTTGAAGAAACAGAGTGTGAGGGTGGGCAGCGATCAGGGAAGGGTTGCAAACGGCAGGGGTGAGAGCCGGGGGGGGAAGCCGGATGAGTGTCTGCAGCCTGCAGGGAAACAGAAGCAACTGTGGGACAGCACAGGACAAGTTGTGCTGGAGATGGCCAAGGGCACTGGCAAGGCATGCTAACTATTGCTTTTAGGACCAGAGCTTGTGCTTGCTTCATATATGTCAGAAGATTGCTTTAAAACATATTTTTGCAGCCAGACCTTATCACCAACGATGACAAACCTTATTAACCTGTCACAATTTGTATTAATAGTGTTATTTCCTGAAATGTTGGAGTGAGTTCTTTCAGTTGCCAGCAGTGGGAAACACTTCAGCAGGGTCTGCTGAGGGGTCTTCATGTTGTTGGCTGAGATCCCCCCAACGAGGGCACTCAAATCACCCTCTGATCCTGTGAATCTTTACATGAAGGATCTCATTACAAGATGCCACGGACTCGTTGGACACAAGGGTCTCGACTTTCCGGGGGGCACTGACAGGCAAAAATCTAAACTCCCTCCTTTCGGATGGCATTAAATTGCTGCAATGAAGCAGGGTTGTCAAGCATAATCTGCTGCAAAAATGCAAATCTCTGCCTTCCCAGGCTGGAAAAGACTTGGTTCTAAGGTTTCAGAAAGTTAAGGAGAAAATTGTGCTATGCATGGAACAATGTCAGGCTAAGCAGAAGTGTAAGGAGGGAAATGGTAAAGGTACAATTCGTGTAGTGTTATAAGCCTGTTTGTCTTGTGCACAAGAAGCTAAAAATTCACCTGCTTTGAATGGATTTCTGATGTTGAGTCTACTGTTTTGAAATCAGAAAATGTGGTGTTGAAGTCATCGTTAGCCTTTGAGAGGGAAACAGGAGAAAAATCGGATCAACTTGTTGCTAAAAATGAGCTGCTTCAAACTGAGGTTGACCACCTTCGAAGTCTTGCTGCACCAGAGTGCAGAGAGAAAACTGTTGCTAAAAAACCAGGCTCCTGGTTTGGTCAGGCAACTTCATAAACTAGTGTCTTACCCTGGCATTGAGACATGGGAAACCACAGAGAACCCTGATTCTAACTCTGAGGAGAGAAAGAAACCAGGAGACTCTGAAGTTCAACTGATGTTTCTACAGTCTCCTCTTCCTCACATTAATGAAAATAGAGTGAGTGATCCCTGTGATGATGAACAAAGGGAAGATTATTCTTTACCTCCCTCAAAGTCCTTTGTGCCTGAAACTGAATCCACTAAAAAACCTTGGTGTCAACAAGAGAACCCAACCTGAAAACAACTCAATTCAATCTGATTCAAGTGGCTAATTAGCAGAAGCATTATGGCGATAAGCCAGGACAAATTAAAAGCCAGTTAGTGAAATCCTGTCAATATAGGGATACCTTGGGATTCCAGTTGGTTCTCATAATATAATTTATAATTTATATAATTTATATAATATAATTTCCAATAGATATGGGGACACAACGTTTACAGCAAAATGCCAAAGCTGGGATTAAAACCCAGACGAAAAAGAGTTAACTACTGGAGTAAAAGAAGCAACCAGAGTCTTCAACCAAGAGTTTCACCCTGTTACTGTTTTGTTGATATTACCCTTTTGCTTTTTATTCTAATAATCCTATTGTATGTTAAAATTTGGATGACTATGAAACAGTCAGCTCACTGATTACCCCCAGCAATACCAGACAATGCTCACAATATAAAGGCATAAACCCCTCCAAGCCCCTCCAGGAGCCCTCAAATCCCATCCCAGTCCCACAGGACACTCCCAACTTCCCCGCAAACCCTCCGAGGCCCCCAGACTGCCTCCCAGACCCACAAAAGCCCACAAGATACCCTCAAACCCCTCCCAGTTACCTCCAGCCCTCCCAGAACCCCTCAAACCCTCTCCTAGTTGCCCCCTTCCTCTCGAGGACGCCCCCAAACTCTCTCACAGTCCCTTCCCAGACCCCTGACAATTTCCCAAAACCCCTCACTGTCGCCCCAATCTCCCCAACCTCCCTCTCAACCCCCCAAACTCCCCCAAATCCCTTCCCAGTTACCTCCACGACCCCCAACCCCTTCTCGGCCTCCCCATTCCTTCCCAAATCTTCTCCCAGTTGCTGGCCCGTCCCCCAGGCTCGGGTGAGGAGGTGCCCCAGGCTGACATGCCCACCCTGGCAGGCGGAGGTGTCCCTGCCCAGGGCGGTTCCAGCAGCACGTCGGGGGCCACCCCGTGCCCCGAAAGCTCCTGCCCGCCCTGGAGCCACCTCAGCTGCACCTACAGGGGAGAAATCCAGCCCAGAGCAGAGCAGAGGGCAGGGCCAGGCTGGGAGCTTGATGGACGATCGATCCCGGCCCCAGGGTCTTCCCCCGCTGTGATGTTTTTCACGTGCAGCCCCAACGAGGCCATGGTGGTGTCAGGTGAGTTCGGGGAGTCTGGGGTTCACAGGCCAGACTATTTTGGTCACTGTTGGTCCTTCAAGAGTATTCATGGAGGCCTGGCTGTGGAAGGGACAGGGCTGTGTGCCCCCATCCTGTACAGTCACCAACTTCAGCTCTTCAGTGGTGCTTTATGCAGCAGGAAACTTCCTGGAGGTTGTTCTTGGCAGCAACTTTGAAAGAACACTTGAGCCTTCAGGCACTGCCCTGAGGAGATCCCTTTTCCTTTTGGAGCTCAGTTCTGTCCCAGCAGTTCCCATGGCCTGTCCCTGCCTCCATTGCAGGAGTGACACACAGCAGAACTGTGACCAAGCTGGCAGAGCACTCAGGCTTTACACTAGAAATCAGAGGTGGATCAGATCAGAGGGTGGAAGTTAAAGAGATCTTCCTGGAAGATCTACCATGCCAGGAGTCTTTTCCTATCCATCCCTGCACACAGAACTGTCCCTGAAATTCAAAGAAAGGTCTTGGGTAAATGATATCAGGAAAAAAAAAAAGACCAAAGGGCCCTTTGCATTTTTAAACACAGAAATTGATTCAAAAAAATCCTTAAACAATATGTAAAGCAGACTTTTATTATGGCCAGGGGATACTGGGGGTTTCGCCCACCCGTGCATTCCGCTGAGAAAAGAAACACAGCAGATTTTTATACATTTGGAAGAAGTGAACTTCTGCCGGATTCTGTCCCTGGGATGGGGCAACCCCGGATGTACGGACAGACTGGGAATGACGTGCTGGGTAACAGTGCTGGAAAATGGCCTCTGGGGGCCTGGTGGATGGCCAGTTGGCCAAGAGTCAGTGGTGCCCTGGTGGGGGCTTACTGTTTGGTCACACAAGGGTTTTCAGACACACGAGTTCTTCCCTTGCACACACACACAGAGAGTTCATGGCAGCAGGGGCAGTATCTCCTGGGGCTCCTGCTGCAACGCCCGGAACCTGGATGCACCTCAGCCCTGTGGAGTGCCACCTGCTCTGCCACTATCTGAGATGCCCCACGGCCTGAGGAATGGACGTGGGGAGCTCTGTCCACAGAAGCACATCCCAGAGCTGCATCCAGGGGCTTTGCCAGGGTTTAGTACCGTAAATGCCAAGTGACACCGCGACACTCTTTGTCCCACATAACTTCAAGGCTTCCCCAGGAGGCTGATGGCAATTGTACTTGCTCAGGGTCGTCTCCCCACAGCAACACCAGGTGTGTGCTCAAGACTTGTCTGTGCAATGCAAAGAGAGACACCCTGTCTAGTCCTTCCATGTCTCTCCAGGGAAGGCTAAAGAACCTCTGTGGACTGGGTGAGAAGCCAGTGCTAGAAGTACTGGTTCTATTGTGAGTGTCAACCAAGAGTGGTTGACAGGTCTGTGATGAATGCCATGGGGAGTTGACCTGGAGTTTCCAGTGCACATGGCAATAGATCACACCCTGCCCTGGTGGTCCTTCATGTCTCTCCCAGGAACCTGGAAGTGCACAGATGCTGCTGAGTTCTTTCACCTAACACGGTGCCACTCTTGAGAGGTTCACTGGTGTTTTTTCTCCTCAATATGTTCTTGAGAGAGGACTTACAAGAAGACCTAAACCTTCAGGCACTACCCCGAGGAGATCCCTTGGTAGGATGGAAATACTGTTGCAGAGGGCAGCTGTGCCACAGAAGTGCTAATTGCCTGTCCCTGCCTGCGGGCCAGAGGGATGACACACTACAGCCCTTAAACTTCCAGAGTGCTTGGATCTTACACTGACAGCTCTGGAAAAACCAAAGGCTGATGCTCCCTGGCAGGGCTGCTGTGAGCAGCATGACAGAAGTGATCCAAAATACAGGCAGAGAACTGCAAGGGTAAGTTGACCAATTGTGAGAAAGAGGGAACATAGTCCCAGACACTGGTGGGGAATCCCTTTGGCCAAAAAGCCCCTTGATAAGGGGCAGGCTTTTGAGACATGGAAGGGAAGGTTAGAAAAAGGGGTGTCTGGAGCGCTCAGTGTGTTAAACGTAGGAAGAAGACCTCAGATAAGACAAAAATATCCGGATGCTTGATCTGGTGCTTTTCTGAAGACTTACCTATCAATGTGAGTCCCCCACAATTTGGGACTCCCAAATCTCCCAATACTCTCCTAATGCTCTTCCAGCACCCAACAGTCCTCTATTTCCCTCCTTCTCTCTCAAAATAAAGTTCCATCTCTTTTACTGCAGCATGACTCTGTCTTGACCGGTGTCCCCAGTGATGTCAGCAATGTCCCTGTGATGTCACTGATGCCCCCAGCGGTGGCACCCGTGTTCTCATAGTTATCACCAATGTCTTTGTGATGGCACTTTTGTCCCCAGGGGTGGCACCCTTGTCCTCAATGATGTCACCAATGTCCCTGTGTCTTTGCTGGCATCTTTGATCTGAGAGGAATCTTCATTCGTATGGAATTTTGGGACTCAGGCAGGCAGAAAAAGTGAAGGGTTGAAAAAAGCAAACAACAGCCCTTGTCCCCAGGAAAGAAAGCCTGGAAGCTTTTGCTTTGAGGTGCAGTTGGTGGGCCAGCCTGGGTGCTCCATGGGTAACAAAAGCTTTCTGTGCTGGCATCTTTGTTCTGGGAGGAATCTTCCTCCATATGCAATTTTTGGAGTCGGGCTGACAGTTGCAGCACAGGGTTGAAAAAACAAACAACAGCCCTTCTCCCCAAGAAAGAAAGACTAGAAGCTTTGGCTTTGTGGTGCATTTGGTGGGCCAGGCTAGGCACTCCATGGGCAGCAAGAGCTTTCTGTGCTGGCAACTTTGTTGCAGGACGAATCTTCATTCGTATGCAATTTTGAGTGTTGGGCTAGCAGGTGTCAGACACAGCTGAAAACAGAAAACAACAGCCCTTATCACCAGGAAAGAAAACGTGGAAGCTTTGGCTTTGTGGTTCAGTTGTGGGGCCAGGATGGGCACTCCGTGAGCAGCAAGAGCTTTTTGTGCTGGCACCCTTGGTGTGGGAGGAATCTTTGTTTGTATGCAAGTTTGGGAGTCATGTTGGTAGTTGGGAGGCAGGGCTGAAAACAGGAAACAACAGCCCTTATCACCAGGAAAGAAAACCTGGAAACTTTTCTTTGTGATTTAGTTTTTGGGTCAGCCTGGGTACTTCGTGGGCAGCAAGAGCTTTCTCTCCATGTACCTTTGTTCTGGGAGGAATCTTTGTTCGTATGCAATTTTGGGAGTAGGGTTGGCAGTTGGGAGGTAGGTCTGAAAAAAGCAAACAACAGCCATTATCCCCAGGAAAGAAAGGTTGGAAACTTTGGCTTCATGGTGCACTCCGTGGGTCAGCCTGGGCACTCTATGGGCAGCAAGAGCTTTCTGTGCTGGCACCTTTATTCTGGGAGGAATCTTTGTATGCAATTTTGGGAGTCGGTCTGGCAGTTGAGAGACTGGTCTGAAAACAGGAAACAACAGCCCATATCCCCAGGAAAGAAAGACTGGAAGCTTTTGCTTTTTGGTGCTTTTGGTGGACCAGTCTGGGCACTCCATGAGCAGCAAGAGCTTTCTGTCCTGGCACCTTTGGTCTGGAAGAAATCTTTGTCCGTATGCAATTTTGGGAGTCAGGCTGGCAGTTGGGAGGATGGGCTGAAAACAGGAAACAATAGCCATTACCCCAGGAAAGAAAGCCTGGAAGCTTTGGCTTTGTGGTGCAGTTGGTGGGCCAGGCTGGGCACTCCATGCGCAGCAAGAGCTTTCTGTCCTGGCACCTTTGGTCTGGAAGAAATCTTCGCCTGTATGCAATTTTGGGAGTCAGGCTGGCAGTTGGGAGTCAGAGCTGAAAACAGGAATGAAGAGACCTTAATCCCAAGAAAGAAATCCTGGCTTTGCGGTGCAGTTGGTGTGTTGGTCTGGAGAATCCATGGGCAGGAAGAGCTTTCTATGCTGGCACCTTTGCTGTGGGAGAATCTTCGTCTGTATGCAGTTTTGAGAGTCGTGCTGGCAGTTGTCAGACACAGCAGAGACACAGCTCTTGCTGCTAATGGAGTCTCCAGGCTGACAAACCAACTGCACCACAAAGCCAAAGCTTCCAGGCTTTCTTTCCTGGGGAAAAGGGCTGTTATTTCCTGTTTTCAGACCTGCCTCCCAACTGCCAGACTTACTCCCAAAATTGCATACAAACAAAGATTCCTCCCAGACTAAAGGTGCCAGCAGAGAAAGCTCTTGCTGCCAATGGACTCTCCAGGTTGACAAACAAACTGCACCACAAAGCCAAAGCTTCCAGGCTTTCTTTCCTGGAGATAAGGGCTGTTGCTTCCTGTTTTCAGACCTACCTCCCAACTACCAGACCGTCTCCCAAAATTGCATACAAACAAAGATTCCTCCCACACCAAAGCTGCCACAACAGAAAGCTCTTGCTGCCCATGGAGTCCCCAGGTTGGTCCACCAACTGCACCACAGAGCCAAATCTTGCAAGCTTTTTTTCCAGGGGATTAGGGCTGTTCTTTCCTGTTTTGAACCATGCCTCCCAACTGCCAACCCAATTCCCAAAATTGCATACAAACAAAGATTCTTACCAGTCTAAAGTTGCCAGCACAGAAAGCTCTTGCTGCCCATGGAGTCCTCATGCTGACAAACCAACTGCACCACAAAGCCAAAGCTTCCAGGCTTTCTTTCCTGGAAATAAGGGCTGTTGTTTCCTGTTTCCAGCCCTGCCTCCAAACCGCCTACCCAATTCCCAAAATTGTATACAAACAAAGATTCCTCCCAGAGCAAAGAGGCCATCACAGAAAGCTCTTGCTGCCCATGGAGTCCGCAGGCTTACACAAAAACTAGACCACAAAGCCAAAGTTTCCAGTCTTTCTTTTCTGGGGATACAGGCTGTTGTTTCCTGTTTTCAACTCTGCCTCCAAACTGCCAGCCAAACTCCCAAAATTGCATACGGACAAAGATTCCTCCCAGAACAAAGGTACATGGAGAGAAAGCTCTTGCTACCCATGGAGTCTCCAGGCTGGCTCAACAACTGCATCACAAAACCAAAGCTTCCAGGCTTTCTTTCCTGGGGATAATGGTTGTTGTTTCCTGTTTTCAGCCCTGCCTCTCAACTGCCAGCCCGACTCCCAAAATTGCACAGAAACAAAGATTCTTCCCTCAGCAAAGATGCCAGCACAGAAAGCTCTTGCTACCCATGGAGTCTTCAGGCTGACAAAGCAACTGCACCACAAAGCCAAAGTTTCCAGGCTTTCTTTCCTGGAGATAAGGGGTGTTGTTTCCTGTTTACAGACCTTGTCGTAGGGTACCTGTCGGAGGCCTTGGTCTGTGGGGGAAGAAAGACACACGACACACACACTAGGATGACAAGACAGAAAGATGACTGCCTGTTCAGTGTAGAAGGCAGCTTTATTGAGTTCTCTAACTTCTATTTTCCCACACGTGTAACGTAAACATATTCTTACAAAAACACCCAGGAATGCAGCGCCTGCACTCAGCCAAACACCTTTAACCTTATACTCTTAACTCAAGGCTGTGTCCAAGGGAACTATCTAATTAGTTCCACTGCTCTCATGGAGAATGGCCCAACACTTTGTAATATTCCAAATCCCTCAAACTTCAATTGTGGGGCTACGACTTCACCCCACAAGACCTGCCTCCCAACTGCCAGCCCGAGTCCCAAAATTGCAAATGGACGAAGATTCCTCCCAGAACAAAGGTACATGGAGAGAAAGCTCTTGCTGCCCATGGAGTCCCCAGACTGACTCAACAACTGCACCACAAAGCCACAGCTTCCAGGATTTCTTTCCTGCAGATGAACCCTCTTCTTTCCTGTTTTCACACCTGCCTCCCAACTGTCAGCCAGACTCCCAAAATTTCATACAAACAAAGATTTCTCTCACACCAAAGGTGCTAGCACAGAAAGTTCTTCCTGTCCATGGAGTGCCCAGATAGACACATCAACTGCACCACAAAGCCAAAGCTTCCAGGCTTTCTTTCCTGGTGATAAGGGCTGTTGTTTGTTTTTTCAGATCTGCCTCCAAACTGCCAGCCCGACTCCCAAAATTGCATACGGACGAAGATTCCTCCCAGAACACAGGTGCCAACACAGAAAACTCTTCCTGCCAATGGAGTCTCCAGGCTGATCCACCAACTGTACCGAAAAGCCAAAGCTTCCAGGCTTTCTTTCCTGGGGATAAGGGCTGTTGTTTCCTGTTTTCAACCCTGCCTCCCGACTGCCAGACCAAGTCCCATAATTGCATACGGACAAAGATTCCTCCCACACTAAAGGTGTCAGCACAGAAAGCTCTTGCTGTCCATGGAGTGCCCAGATAGACACACCAACCGCATCACAAAGCAAAAGCTTCCTGTCTTTTTTTCCTGGTGACAAAGGTTGTTGTTCCCTGTTTTCCGACCTGCCTTCCAATTGCCAGGAGGACTTCCAAAATTGCAAACGGACGAAGATTTCTCCCAGAAAAAATATACCAGAACAGAATGCTCTTGCTGCCCATGGAGTGCTCAACCTGACCCACCAACTGCACTACAAAGGCACAGCTTGCAGGCTTTCATTCCTGGGGATAAGGGCTGTTCTTTCCTGTTTTCTGTCCTGACACCCAACTGCCAACCTGACTCCCAAAATTGCATACAAACAACGATACCTATCACACCAAGGGTGCCAGTACAGTAAACTCTTGCTGCCCATGGAGTGCCCAGGCTGACCAACCAAGAACACCAGACAGCAAAAGCTTCCAGTCTTTCTTCACTGGGGAATTGGCTACTGTTTGCTTTTTTCAGATCTACCTCCCAGCTTATTCCCCGACACCCAAAATTGCATAAGGATGAAGACTCCTCCCAGAAAAAAGGTGTCAGGACAGAAAGTTCTTGCTGCCCGTGGAGTGCCCAGGCTGGCCCACAAACTGCACCAGAGAGACAATGGTTGCAGGCTTTCTTGGCTAAGGAGAACGGCTCTTGTTCGCTTTTTCAGTCTTGCGGTCCAAGTGCCAGTTTGCCTGCCAAACTGGCGGACAAACGAAGATTCCTCCCAGATCAAAGGTACCAGGACAGAAGCTCTTGCTACCCATGGAGTTCCCAGGCTGGCCCACCAAGGGCACCTCAAAGCCAAAGGTTGCAAGCATTCTTGGCTGGGGAGAAGGGCATTTGTTTGCTTTTTTCAACCCTGCGCTCCAATTGCCAGTTTACCTGCCAAACTGGCAGACGGACAAAGTTTCCTCCCCGACCAAAGGTGCCAGGAAAGAAAGGTCTTGCTGCCCATGGAGTGCCCAGGCTGGCACACCAACTGGACCAGAGAACCAAAGGTTGTAGGCTTTCTTGGCTGGGGAGAAGGGCTCTTGTTTGCTTTTTTCAGCCTTGCGCTCTAACTGGCCAGTTTGGCTGCCAAACTGGTGGATGGATGGAGATTCCTGCCAGACCAAAGGTGTAAGAACAGAAAGCTCTTACTGCTCATGGAGTGCCCAGGCTGACCCACCAACTGCACCTGAAAGCCAAAATTTCCATGCTTATTTTCCTGGGAATAAAGGCTCTTGTTGCTTTTTTAAGGCATGCGTGCCAACTGCCAGTTTGCCTTTGAAAATGTCGGACGGACAAAGATTCCTTCCAGACCAAAGATGCCAGACCAGTTTGCCTGACAAAATGGAAGATCGACGAAGATTCCTCCCAGACTGAAGGTGCCAGGATAGAAAGTTCTTGCTGCCCATGGAGTACCAAGGCTGGCACACCAAGTGCACCTCAGAGCCAAAGGTCGCAGGCTTTCTTGGCTGGGGAGAATGGCTCTTGCTTGCTTTTTTTGTGCCCTGCGCTCCAACTGCCAGTTTACCTGACAAAATGGTGGACGGACAAAGATTCCTCCCAGACCAAAGGTGTCAGGATCGAAAGCTCTTGCTGCCCATGGAGTGCTCAGGCTGGCCCACCAAGTGCACTGGAAAGCCAAAATTTCCATACTTTTTTTTCTGGGAATAAGAACTCTTGTTTGCTTTTTTCAGCGCTGCACTCCAACTGCCAGTTTGCCTGACAAAACGGCGGACGGGCAAAGATTCCTATCAGACTGAAGGTGCCAGGATAGAAAGCTCTTTCTGCCCATGGAGTGCCCAGGTTGGCCTACCAAGTGCACCAGAGAGCCAAAATTTCCATGTTTTTTTTTCCGGGAATAAGGGCTGTTTCTTTGCTTTGTTCAGCCCTGCGTTTCAAGCGCCAGTTTGCATGCCAAACTAGAAGACGGACAAAGATTCCACCCAGACCAAATGTCTCGGGACAGAAAGCTCTACCAGACCATGGAGTGCCCAGGCTGACCCACCAAGTGCACCAGAGAGTCAAAGGTTGCAGGCTTTGTTGACTGGGGACAACGGCTCTTGTTTGCTCTTTTCAGCCCTGCGCTCCAACTGCCATTTTACCTGGCAAACTGTTGGACAGATGAAGATTCCTCCCAGAGCAAAGGAGCCAGGATAGAAAGCTCTTGCTGCCCATGGAGCAGCCAAAGGTTGCAGGCTTTCATGGCTGGGGAGAACGGTTCTTGTTTGCTTTTTTCATTCCTGTGCATCAGCTGCCCGGTTTGCTGTCATACTGGCGGAGAGACGAAGAGTCCTCCGAGACCATAGTAGCAATTTCCATGCTTTTTTTTCTGGGAATAATGACTGTTCTTTGTTTTGTTCAGCCCTGCGCTCCAACTGTCAGTTTGCCTGACAAAATGGAGGATGGACGAAGATTCCTCCCAGACCAAAGGTTTCAGGACAGAAAGCTCTTGCTGTCCATGGATTGCCCAGGCTGGCCCACCAAGTGCACCAGAGAGCCAAAGGCTGCAGGCTTTGTTGGCTGGGGAAAAGGGTTCTTGTTTGTTCTTTTCATCCCTGTGCTCCAACTGCCAGTTTGCCTGCCAAACTGGAGGACGGACGAAAATTCCTCCCAGACTGAAGGCGCCCGGACAGAAAGCTCTTGCTGCCCTTGGAGTGCCCAGGCTGACCCACCAAGTGCACCTCAGAGCCAAAGGTTGCAGGCTTTCTTGGCTGGGGAGAATGGGTCCTGTTTTCATTTTTTGTGCCCTGCGCTCCAACTGCCATTTTGCCTGACAAAATGGCGGATGGACAAAGATTCCTCCCAGACCAAAGGTTTCAGGACAGAAAGCTCTTGCTGACCATGGAGTACCCAGGCTGGCCCACCAAGTGCACCAGAGAGCCAACGGTTGTAGGCTTTCTTGGCTGGGGAGAAGGGCTCTTGTTTGTATTTTTTGTACCCTGCGCTCCAGTTGCCAGTTTGCCTGACAAAACGGCGGACGGGCAAAGATTCCTATCAGACTGAAGGTGCCAGGATAGAAAGCTCTTGCTGCCCATGGAGTGCCCAGGCTGGCCTACCAAGTGTACCTGAAAGCCAAAATTTCCATGCTTTTTTTTCTGGGAATAAGGGCTTTTTCTTTGCTTTGTTCAGCCCTGCGCTCCAAGCGCCAGTTTGCATGCCAAACTGGAAGACGGACAAAGATTCCACCCAGACCGAAGGTCTCAGGACAGAAAGCTCCTGCTGTCCATGGATTGCCCAGGTTGGCCCACCAAGTGCACCAGAGAGTCAAAGGTTGCAGGCTTTGTTGGTTGGGGAGAAGGGTTCTTGTTTGCTCTTTTCATCCCTGCGCTCCAACTGCCAGTTTGCCTGCCAAACTGTTGGACGGATGGAGATTCCTCTCAGACCAAAGGTGCCAGGAAAGAAAGCTCTTGCTACCCATGGAGTTCCCAGGCTGGCCCACCAAGTGCACCTCAGAGCCAAAGGTTGCAGGCTTTCATGAATGTGGAGAACGGTTCTTGTTTGCTTTTTTTGTGCCCTGCGCTCCAACTGCCAGTTTACCTGACAAAATGGTGGACGGACAAAGATTCCTCCCAGACCAAAGGTGCCAGGACAGAAAGCTCTTGCTGACTATGGATTGCTCAGGCTGGCCCACCAAGTGCACCAGAGAACTAAAGGTTGCAGGCTTTGTTGGCTGGGGAAAAGGGCTCCTGTTTGCTTTTTTCATTCCTGTGCATCAGCTGCCCAGTTTGCTGTCATACTGGCGGAGAGGCGAAGAGTCCTCCGAGACCATAGTAGCAAGGACAAAAAGCTCTTGCTACTCATGGAGTGCCCAGGCTGACCCACCAACTGCACCTCAAAGGCAAAATTTCCATGCTTTTTTTTCTGGGAATAATGGCTGTTCTTTGCTTTGTTCAGCCTTGCGCTCCAATGGCCAGTTTACCTGACAACCTGTAGGCCAGACCAAGACTCCTCCCCGAGCAAAGGTGCCAGGACAGAAAGCTCTTTCTGCCCATGGAGTGCCCAGGCTGGCCTACCAAGTGCACCTGAAAGCCAAAATTTCCATGCTTTTTTTTCTGGGAATAAGGGCTGTTTCTTTGCTTTGTTCAGCCCTGCGCTCCAAGCGCCAGTTTGCATGCCAAACTGGAAGACGGACAAAGATTCCACCCAGACCGAAGGTCTCAGGACAGAAAGCTCTTGCTGTCCATGGATTGCCCAGGCTGACCCACCAAGTGCACTGGAAAGCCAAAGGTTGCAGGCTTTGTTGGTTGGGGAGAAGGGTTCTTGTTTGTTCTTTTCAGCCCTGTGCTCCAACTGCCAGTTTGCCTGCCAAACTGGAGGACGGATGAAGATTCCACCCAGACCAAAGGTGTCAGGACAGAAAGCTCTTTCTTGGCCATGGAGTGCCCAGGCTGACCCACCAAGTGCACCTCAAAGCCAAAGGTTGCAGGCTTTGTTGGCTGGGGAGAAGGGCTCTTGTTTGCTCTTTTCAGCCCTGCGCTCCAACTGCCTGTTTGCCTGACAAACTGAAGGATGGACGAAGATTCCTCCCAGACCAAAGGTTTCAGGACAGAAAGGGCTTGCTGCTCATGGAGCAGCCAGGCTGACCCACCAAGTGCACCAGAGAGCCAAAGGTTGTAGGCTTTCTTGTCTGGGAATAAGCGCTCTTTTTTGCTTTTTTCATTCCTGCGCTCCAACTGCCCGTTTGCCTGGCAAACATGTGGACAGATGAAGATTCCTCCCAGACTGAAGGTGCCCGGACAGAAAGCTCTTGCTGCCCATGGGGTGCCCAGGCTGCCCCACCAAGTGCACCAGATAGTCAAAGGTTGCAAACTTTCTTGGCTGGAGAGAAGGGTTCTTGTTTGCTCTTTTCAGGTATGCGACCAAGCACCAGTTTACCTTTTAAAATGGCGGACGGACGAAGATTCCTGCAGACCAAAGGTGTCAGGACAGAAAGCTCTTGCTGACCATGGAGTGCCCAGGTTGGCCCACCAAGTGCACCAGAAAGCCAAAATTTCCATGCTTTTTTTTCTGGGAATAAGTGCTCTTGTTTGCTTTTTTCAGCCCTGTGCTCCAACAGGCAGTTTGCATGCCAAACTTGCGGACAGATGAAGATTCCTCCCAGACCAAAGGTGCCCGGACAGAAAGCTCTTGTTGCCCATGGAGTGCCCAGGTTGCCCCACCAAGTGCACCAGAGAGCCAACGGTTGTAGGCTTTCTTGGCTTGGGAGAAGGGTTCTTGTTTGCTTTTTTAAGCCTTGTGCTCTAACTGGCCAGTTTGGCTGCCAAACTGGCAGACGAACAAATATTTCTCCAAGACTGAAGCAGTAAGGACAGAAACCTATTGCTCCTCATGAAGTGCCCAGTCTGGTCCACCACGTGCACCACAGAGCCAAAGATTGCAGGCTTTTTTGGCTGAGGAGAAGGGCTCTTGTTTGCTTTTTTTCCGTCTTGCGCTCCTACTGCCCGTTTGCCTGCGAAACTGCTGGACGGACGGAGATTCCTCCCAGACCAAAGGTGCCTAGACAGAAAGCTCCTGCTGGCCATGGAGTGCCCAGGCTGGCCCACCAACTGCACCAGAGAGCAAAAATTTCCATGCTTTTTTTTCTAGGAATCAGGGTTGTGCTTTGCTTTGTTCAGTCCAGCACTCCAAGTACCAGTTTGCATTCCGAACTGGAAGATGGACGAAGATTCCTCCCAGACCAAAGGTGCCAGGACAGAAAGCTCTTGCTGACCATGGAGTGCCTAGGCTGGCCCACCACGTGCACCAGAGAGCCAAAGGTTGCAGGCTTTCTTGACTGGGGAGAAGGGCTCTTGTTTGCTCTTTTCAGGCATGTGCTCCAACTGCCAGCTTGCCTTTTAACATTGCGGATTGACAAAGATTCCTCCCAGACCAAAAGTGCAAGGACAGAAAGCTCTTGCTGCCCATGGAGTGCCCAGGCTGCCCCACCAAGTGCACCAGAGAGTCAAAGGTTGCAGGGTTCGTTGGCTGGAAAGAAAGGCTTTTTTTTTGCTTTTTTCAACCCTGCGCTCTTACTGGCCAGTTTGGCTGCCAAACTGGCAGACGGACAAAGATTCCTCCAAGACTGAAGCAGCAAGGACAAAAAGGTCTTGCTCCTTATGAAGTACCCAGGCTGGCCCGCCAAGTGCACCAGAGAACTAAATGTTGCAGGATTTCGTGGCTGAGGAGAAGGGCTCTTGTTTGCTCTTTTCAGCCCTGCGCTCCAACTGCCAGTGTGCCTGCCAAACTGGCAGACAGATGAAGATTCCTCCCAGAGCAAAGATGCCAGGACAGAAAGCTCTTGCTGCCCATCGAGTGTCCAGGCTGGCCCACCAAGTGCACCTCAAAGCCAAAGGTTGCAGGCTTTGTTGGCTGGGGAGAAGGGCTCTTGTTTGCTTTTTTCAGCCTTGCGCTCTAACTGGCCAGTTTGGCTGCCAAACTGGTGGATGGATGGAGATTCCTTCCAGACCAAAGGTTCCAGGGCAGAAAGCTCTTGCTGCCCATGGATTGCCCAGGCTTGCCCAACAACTGCACATGAAATCCAAAATTTCCATGCTCTTTTTTCCGGGAATAAGGTCTGTTTCTTTGCTTAGTTCAGCCCTGGACTCTTACTGGCCAGTTTGTATGCCAAACTGGTGGGCGGACGAAGATTCCCCTCAGACCAAACGTGCCTGGACAGAAAGCTTGCTGCTCATGGAGTGCCTAGGCTGGCCCACCAAGTGCATCAGAGAGCCAAAGGTTGCAGGCTTTGTTGGCTGGGGGGAAGGGCTCTTGTTTGCTCTTTTCATTCCTGCTCTCGAAGTGGAAGTCCCACTGCCTAAGTTGCCTACGGATGAATATTCCTCCCAGACAAAATGTGCCAAGACAGAAAGCTCTTGCTGGGCATGTGTTGCCCAGGATGGCCTCTCAAGTGCACCTGAAAGCCAAAATTTCCATGCTTTTTTTTCTGGGAATAAGGGCTGTTGTTTTCTTTTTTCAGTCCTGCGCTCTAAGTGTCATTCCCACTCCTGAAATTGCATAAGGATGAAGATTTTTCTGGGAATAAGGGCTTGTTTTGTTTTTTTCTGCCCTACGCTCTATTTGCCAGTCCCACTGCCAAAATTGCATACTGGCAAATATTCCTCCCAGACCAAAGGTTCCAGGACAGAAAGTTGTTGCTGTCCACCTAATGCCAAGGGTGGCGCACCAACTGTGCATGAGAGATGGAGGGTCTTGGCTTTCTTTCCTGGTTGGAATGGCAGTCGCTTGGGTTAGGATGAGCATTATGGTCAGGGTTTTCAATTAGGGGTAAGTTTAGGGTGAGGTTTACCATTAGTTACGATTAGGGTCAGGGTTAGATTTAGGGATAGGGTTAGGTTTAGAGTTACAGTTTGTTTTAGGGTTAATGTTAGGGTTAGAGTTAGGGTTAAGGTTTAATGTTAGGGTTTGGCTTAGGGTTAGTTATGGTTAGGATTAGGATATAGGGTTTGAGTTATGGTTAGGTTTTGGGTTAGGGTTAGGGTTAGGAAAATTTTAGGGATTCAGTTAGGGTTAGGCTGTTGGATTGCCAGAATTCCATATGGACGAAGATTCCTCCCAGACTAAAGGTGCCAGGACAGAACGCTCTTGCTGCCCATGGAGTGCCCTGGCTGGTCCAGCAACTGCACCAGAGAGCCAAAGGTTGCATGCTTTGTTGGCTGGGGATAAGGGCTATTGTTTGCTTTTTTCAGTCCTACACTGCAACTGCCAGCCCGACTCCCAAAATTCCAGAATATGTGGGTGCTGCTGCTCCTGTGCACAGCCTGCTGCTGTTGTCTGTGGCTTGGGCAGCAGCGACTGTGCAGCCCTGCTCGAGGTGCCCCGCCCCCTCCCTGTGGTGGCAGCAGCTCTTTGGGCCCAGAGCTCTGGCTCAGTGGGCTCTGGGCCACAGCCCCATGGGCTGGGCAGCCGCAGGGGCCCAGGCTGGCCCCCAGCCCTGCCTGTGCCCCTGCCCCTGGCCAGAAGCACCCAGCGGATGTGTCCCGCCAGGGCCCCCTTGCCCTCCTTGTCCCCAGCTGTGGAAAGTATTACAGAAACGTGGTTGATAGAAAGAGGGCATGAGAGAGATGCTATAGCTCTGGTCCCACGGTAAGGGAAAACTATTCGAAGGTTACTGTATCTGTGAAACTGCATAAGTGACAAAAGAATAGAATAAAGTAGATGGGAAAGTGGAACCAGTAGCAACCAAGTAACTATAAGAATGAGAAAGAAACAGCATTTACACAAATATAACTTAGGTAATCAGGAGCCAATAATGAGCTAGCACTTGCAATATGTATGAGGCTAATTAACAACACAATAAAGCTGTGCTAACACCATAATAAAGTGGGATAAGTCACGATTCATTTTGGATTAGTGTGTTCTTCTTGTCCCGTCGTCCACAACAAATGGTGACCCCAACTCCCCACCTCCTCGACTTAAAGAAAACGGGGGAATCCACGGTTGGATGGCAAGGTGTCGGAGCCTTTAGCAGCGAGGCTGGTCGAAAAAAGTCAGCATAAGGAGCGATTTCGCACCTGGAGCGCTGTACAGACAAGCTCTACCGTACGTGCTGCCGGACCCTGAAAGGCTGCAACAGCGTGCTGATATAGGTATGGATAGGGAAGCAGCATATAGTTTGTTCTCTGAATTTTTACAGAAAAAGGGTGTTAAGGATATAGATCTTAAAAAGGAACTCAGAGAGTTGCTTACTTTTGGATATGCTAAGGATTGTTTTATTAATCCGCATACTGTACATTCCTTAGAGGAATGGCGTAAATTTGGTGATAAAATATGTGAGGCTGCTTTAGATGATGATAAATTTGCAAAAAAGCTAGGAAAGCTTTGGAGGGTGGTTTATAATACCTTGTTGCAACATGAGGCAGAACGCAGGGCAGCAGAACAAGCACACAGTGTGAGACATCAGAATACGGAGTATAAAACTACTGATTGGTTTTCGTACAAACCCTCACCCCCAGCTGTGCAAACAGTTTCAATCCCTGCTGCACCTTTTCCCTCTGCACCCATTACAGCACCCCCTGCAGAGGTATCTGCAGTGCCTGCCGTGTCACCCGATCAATCTGTAGTGCCAGCAGAGCAATGCGAGCCCTGGCCGGTACCCCCTTCTCCTGCTAAGCTGACCAAGGAGCCTGTCCCTGGGGCACATAGTGACCTGGCGGAGGCCATGGCGAAAGAGCGGAGAGAGACGTGGGCTGCGCTTGCTAGGCACTGTATGGAGCAGGGTGATTCTCATGGATTGTAGGCTGTAAACTCTCAGGCTTTTCCTGCTATATATAATCAAGATGCTAATGGGGCAGTGATAGCTACTGTTACTGCTTTAGATTGGAAAGTCCTGGCACAGCTACGAAGTACTGTTAGTGAATTTGGCTTGCATGGGGAGCCGACTAAACAAATGTTAGATTATTTTTGGAGCACACATCTTTTACTACCATCAGATCTTCGCTCTATAACACGCCTGATACTTACAGAACATCAACAATTACTGTTTAATGCACATTGGCAAGCACTTGTTAATGAGAGCGTAGCTGAACAGCGACCACAAGGAATCCCCCTACATGGTATTACAATAGATGAGTTACTGGGGACGGGACCATATACTCGGACTGAAGCACAAATACACATTGGGCCAGATAAGGTTAGAGAAGTGATGGAGCTTGTTAGAAGAGCTTTAGATAAGGTGAAAGAGCCAGGTGGAATGCCGATGTACATGAGCCTAAAGCAAGGGAGGAATGAATCGCTTGGTGAATTTGTTGACAGATTAACTGCAGCAATTACAAAAGCAGGAGTTCCAGATTATATGAAAGGGGCTTTGATGAAACAGTGTATATTACAGAATGCTTCCAGTACTGTTAAGCAGGTCATAACTAATGAAGGTCCTCACTGGATTATAGAGGCAGTGTTAGAGAAAATGTTAACTATTCCTACAGGAGAAAATGCATTTTTAGTTAATGCTATTCATGATCTAGCTAAGGGTATTAAGGAGCAAGCAGTAAGTTCTCAGGCTCAGGTTTTAGCTGCTCTTGCGCCCCTTCAGGCAACGGTGCAGAGTGCTTCAGGAGGAAAAAGTTGAATGAAATGTTATCGATGTGGAAACATTGGACACATTAGAAAAGACTGCCGAGCAACAGGAGTTTGGTGCCAGCAATGCCAGAGCTCCACCCACAATACTTCTGCCTGCCGAAATCGCTCGGGAAACTCACGACGGAGCGTGAGGAATTGCAGTGGCCACGCGCGGACACAAGTCGTCGCTGCAGCACAGACAACTCCGACCAACAGTTTTTCACCGAACAATCCTTTTCACAGACAAGAAAGCAGCTGCAACCCGCCGCAACCAACAACCCTGGATTACAATCTATCACAGCCAACAACTCTGAATTACAGCCTACCACAGCCGGTAGCCTCGGATTGGATTTGGCAACAGCAGTAGAGGTCACCTTGCTATCCACTCAACCTCAAAAGATTCCCACTGGAATTTTTGGGCCTTTGATAATAAATAAACAAGTGTTTGGTGCACTGCTGATAGGAAGATCATCAGCTAGTCTTGCTGGCTTATTTGTATTGCCTGGACTTATTGATGCTGATTATACTGGACAGATAATGGTCATGGCATACACTATTTTTCCACCTTTGAAAATTCCTAAAAGACAATGCATTGCTCAATTGATATCCTTACCTCAGTTAACAAAACCTTTGACCAATAACCGACAATTAATGCAACGTGGAGATCGTGGATTTGGTTCTACAAAAGGACTTACCTTATTGACACTAGATTTAAACGAACGACCAAAACATAAAATTACAATTATCTGGAAGGATCAAACAAAAATACTAAATGCTTTGCTGGATACAGGAGTGGATTCTAGCATAATAGCACCTCATTTTTGGCCGAAACATTGGCCTCTGCAACCTTCTACTACAACTGTGACTGGCATTGGAGGTGCCTCAATTGCTATGCGGACTCCTACTTTAAGTATAGAAGTGGAGGGTCGTGTAGCTAATGCTGTTTTGTCTGTCTTACAACTTCCATCAACAGTACAATGTTTAATAGGAAGAGATGTCCTAACACAAATCGGAATGAAACTCTCCAGTGATCACCCTTTGGGGAAATAGCCATTGCTTGGTCTTTCCCAATTCCTATTACTTGGGTTATTGATACTCCGGTATGGGTTAAGCAGTGGCCTCTAAAACGGGAAAGCCTGGAAGCTGCTCATAAATTAGTGCAAGAACAATTTAATCAAGGACATTTAAAACTTTCTACTAGTCCCTGGAATACACCTATATTTGTAATAAAGAAACAGTCTGGAAAATATCGATTATTGCATGATCTGCGAGCAGTCAATTCACAAATGGAGGCTATGGGAGCTTTACAACCTGGACTGCCAAATCCTGCAATGCTCCCTATGAACTGGTCTTTACTGATTATAGATTTAAAAGATTGTTTCTTTACAATTCAGTTACATCCTCGTGATACTAAACGTTTTGCTTTTACATTACCTGCCATCAATCGAGAAAAACCTGATCAAAGGTTTGAGTGGACAGTATTACCACAAGGGATGAAAAACAGTCCAACCCTATGCCAATTATATGTGGAAACTGCATTACAAGCCCTGAGGCGTAGATGACCTGATTGTATAATCTATCATTATATGGATGATATTTTATTCTGTCAGCCTGAAGATTTTGTACCCCAGCAAATACAAATAATTCACAAACATTTGGAACAATTTAAATTAATGATAGCAGATGAAAAAATTCAAACGACAGCACCATGGAGATATTTAGGATGGACTATCTCTCGACATGCTGTTATTCCACAGAAATTGATATTTCAATCAAAATTGAGGACTGTGAATGATGCACAAAAACTTCTTGGAGATTTACGGTGGCTACGTCCTGTAGTAGGAATCCCTGCTGACCTTTTGGCTGAATTGCGACCCCTATTAAAGGGAACAGACCCGGCAACAAGGATTACTGTAACAAAGCATCAACAACTTATACTCCAACAAATTTTAGACTGTGTCACTCAAGGCCGTGTCCGGAGATGACAGTGGGACCTACCTTTAGAACTTACTTTTTGGGCTGATAAACGATATGTCTTAGGAGCCATTACACAGTCACAAACAGAAGCGGGGGAGGATATAGGTGTCATAGAATGGCTATTGACTAGCATACAACAGTCTAAAACACTTTTACAAAAAATTGAAATGTTGGCAGCCCTAATAAAAAAGGGTAGAGAGCGTGTATTACAGATTGATGCTCAAGAACCTGTACGCATACGATTGCCAATGCACAAAAATGTTCTTAATTGGTATCTACGTACTAACGAGGATCTTCAAGAAGCATTATTGGGATTATCATGTCCTATAATTACCAGCAAATTGAATAATGTTCCTACAGCATGGATTGGTTCCTGGCAATGGATGCTGAAACCTAAAAAGCAGGACCAACCGATTCCACACGCACGAACAGTTTATACAGATGCTGGCAAAAAGTCCCACACAGCTGCTTTAACTTGGATGGAGAAAGGAGAATGGAAGCATGAAATCATAACAGGAAAACCTATGGATTCATTGCAAACTTTAGAATTGCTAGCAGTAGTTAGAGTATTAGCTAGCATGAATAGACCCCTTAATATTGTCACTGATTCATTCTATGTAGCCGGAGTAGTAAACCGAATAGAGGGGGCCTTAATTAAGGAAGTCCAGAATAAGAGGTTATTTCAATTATTTTGTCAATTGTGGTTAGCAGTGACCAACAGAGATCATGAATATGCCATCATACATATAAGGAGTCATAAATGGGACATTGGACTAGGTGAAGGAAATGCTAGGGCGGATAGGTTAGTTTCCATGGCTACAGAGGATGAAGAAGAGTTTATCAAAGCGCAGAAAAATCATGAACAATATCATCAAAATGCTAGGGGACTCAAGAAGATGTTTGATATCACTTTAAGTGATGCCAAAAACATTGTTAGATCCTGTGCAACATGTAGCAACCATAATAGTGGTGTGGGATTAGGTATGGGAGTAAATCCTAGAGGGTTAAAAAGTAATGAAATCTGGCAAATGGATGTCACACATTATGCTCCATATGGAAGGTTTAAGTACATACATGTATGCATTGACACATTCAGTCACTTCATATGGGCCACAGCTCAGACAGGGGAAAAAGCCCTACATGTTAAGAGACATCTATGTGAGTGTTTTGCAGTGATGGGGAAACCACAACAAATAAAAACAGATAATGGACCTGCTTATACAGGTACCAGAGTACATCAGTTTATGCAAAAATGGCAGATTACTCATCGTACGGGCATTGCTCATTCACCCACTGGGCAAGCCATTATAGAAAGAGCTCATCATACTTTAAAGACATACTTAGAAAAACACAGGCAAGTTGTAGATATTAAAGAGAGACTAAGCAAAGTGTTATTTGTACTAAATCATCTTTGCATTTTCGGGGATCAGAAGGTTCCCCCTGCAGTAACTCATTACACACCAGAACAGAAGGTAGATAGCTCACCAGAAGTATGGGTAAAATTTAAAGATCCACGTACAGGTATATGGCAAGAACCAGCCAAAGTGTTATATTGGGGTAGAGGTTATCTCTGTGTCTCCTCACCACAGGGACCTCTTTGGATACCTGCCAAGTGGACACGAGCCGTGGTGAATGTTCCGACCTCCGACGGTATCGGAAGCGGGAAGGAGACGAGTCGAAACGAAGATCAAACTTCTCCTATTACCACGTTTGCGTGAGATAAAAGGACTGCCCAGAGACTTACGATTGCAGATAGAGCAATGTGCTAGTTATGAAGCTTTTATTTGCTTACTGGATACATTATATTGCTTTACGCTGAAAGATTTTGGGATATGGCATTGCTTTGCTTGTAAAAAATCAGGATGCTTAGCTTGGGTTGCAATTGAGTGTCGAACCTGTGGAAATAAGTGGTGGCTTGAGCAATTCGAATTATCAGGTATTTGGTGTAGGCTCTGTGCATATACTATTCTACTAGAAACTTGGCAATACGATCTACAACAAAGCACTGGGTTACCACTTGCAACTGCATTACAGCTATTTGAAGCTGAGGAGCAAAAAGTTTTAGCATACTTACGTTGGGATACAAAGCATATTATAAAACGAATAAGTGTTATAAGGGGTATTAAAATAATAGCTTCCCGTTGCCAAAAAATTACACCCCTGACAATCATATTGCCAAATGAACCCTTTCGAGGCAATCCTGAGCGATATTTAGATTCCTGCGCTAAAAGATACAACCGCAGTATCAGGAGAAAATGATGATTTCTTTATGGTTTTGGATTTTGGGGACAATTCTAGTGGCACAAGGACATCCTAGTATCCATGTTGGGCCCAGAGAAAATATTTGGGTAACATTTGCCAACCAAACAGGCCAAATGGACTTCTGTCTAAGTTTGGCCTCAGCGTCAGATCCTTTTCAAACATGTCTGATTGGCATTCCTTACCTTGATACAAGTGATTTTGCAGGATGGGTTAGCTCTAATTATAACAAAACCAAGGTGGAATTGACTTGCAATGTAACAAAAGAATGCACAAATGGCACCAAAGGCATGACATCCCTTTTGCTAGTAGCTAATCTAAACAGAACCATGACAGACAGCCCTAGTGAGTTACAGCTATTTGGGGCTGTATATGGAAATGACTCTTGTTTTAAACTCAATATGAACAAGGAAAGGATTTTTCTACAATGGCAACAAACGATTGGGAATATATCCACCACAAACATAACAGTACAGAATCCCCCATACGATAATGTAACCTGGTGCCAAGGCTATGTCAAAAAAGTGTCAGTCAGTGTGACGAAGTCAAAATGTTTACCACCTGGTTATTTCTTGATTTGTGGGAATAGAGCGTGGTCTGGCATTCCTAGATACCCCATTGGTGGACCATGTTACTTGGGAAAATTGACAATGTTTACACCCACTATGAGACAAATAACACAATTGAAAAGGAAAAATGTTCGGAACAAACGAGGCACTCAATTTGATAGATACTGTAAATCAGTAGAAAACCAACCCATTGAATTTTGGTTGCCTATGGCAAACTTCTTTGCATCCATATTTGCCCCCATTGGAGCAAAAAAGAGCCTGGTTCTTGTCCAAAGAACAGCTTGTTGGGCAAGGAATCAAATGAATAGAACCTCGAGAATTCTAGGAGAATTGGTTCACGACTTTGATGAAATAAGACATGCTGTTTTACAGAACAGAGCAGCTATAGATTTTCTATTGCTGGCTCAAGGGCATGGGTGTGAAGAATTCGAAGGTATGTGCTGTATGAATCTTTCTGATCACTCTCAGTCCATTTACCAAAAACTAAAAGAAATGCAAGGCCATTTGAATGACTTCAAAATCCAAAAGGATCCTATTAGGGAATGGTTAGCAAAGTTAGGCTTGGGACCATGGCTTGCTGAGGTCGCTAAACAAGCTATTTCACTTTTACTGATACTATTGGCTGCTTTATGCGTCTTTCCTTGTGTTTTTAAATGCATACAGAACATACTAACGAAAGCAATGAATGATGTATTTTTAACACTGTCAAAAGAAAACGGGGGAAGTGTGGAAAGTATTACAGAAACGTGGTTGATAGAAAGAGGACATGAGAGAGATGCTATAGCTCTGGTCCCACGGTAAGGGAAAACTATTCGAAGGTTACTGTATCTGTGAAACTGCATAAGTGACAAAAGAATAGAATAAAGTAGATGGGAAAGTAGAACCAGTAGCAACCAAGTAACTATAAGAATGAGAAAGAAACAGCATTTACACAAATATAACTTAGGTAATCAGGAGCCAATAATGAGCTAGCACTTGCTATATGTATGAGGCTAATTAACAACACAATAAAGCTGTGCTAACACCATAATAAAGTGGGATAAGTCATGATTCATTTTGGATTAGTGTGTTCTTCTTGTCCCGTCGTCCGCAACACCCAGCCAGGCCAGCCTCAATCCCCAGTTGGGGATTGTCCCCACCCTCCTGCCCAGGCCTCCAGGCTTTCTGCCATAGGGATGGCAGATGCCCCGGGCAAGCGCCAGAGCAGCTGGCTGGCAGGGAACCGGGGGGCTGCCTAGGAGCTGCTTATGGCCTCTGCCCCCAGTTGCTCAGGGCTTCCCACACCCTGTCTAAAACGAGAAGATGCAAAAAGGAGCTCCGGAGTCAAAGACACATCCTCATGGAGGTACAGTCAATGCTCCACTTTATTGCAAAATTACAAAAATTATGTAGGGTCCTACAGGGTTCACACACTCTACTCTAACTCTTTATTGGTTATATCCATTTTCACACACTATAGCTATAACTTTATTGGCTCAACTCTGATATTTCCAGGCCCTCCCATCTTGTGGTTTCTCACACTCTGGATAACATCCTCTTTTCTTGTTTACCTCTATGCAGCTTTCTCATATCTGCTGCTCAAGGACACACATCCGCTGCTCAAGAATACAGGTCCCTGCCATCCGGCACGCAGGCTGGATTGTGCAAGCAGGCCTGAAGTAATATGTTATGTCCTGCATCATCTAAGATACTCTCAACACCTGTCCCCTCAGGGCCTCCTCTGCCCAGCCTATCCTCTATCAGCCTCCTGCCACCTACCCCCTCACACATTCCCCTCAGGGCGCCCCACTCCCTTGTCCTGGCAGGGCCTCCGCAGCACCTCAGTCCTTCATGGCCTCCCAGTGCCCCGTCCCCTCAGGCTCTCCCCCAGCCCCAACAACCTGCCCGGCAGTGGTGCAGCCCTGAAGGAGCTCCACAGGAGCTGGCTCAGGAGGCACCTCCCAGCCCTCAGCAATCCCAACAGCAACACACGGGCAGGACAGAGATGCTGCTTCCTGGCTGGCACAGGGCTTGTGGCCATCTCCGAGGACCTTCTCAGGGATCCCCACAGCTCCAGGCTCTTCCCATCTGCTCTGCTGGAAGTGTTGAGGCTCCAGCAGAAGCCCCCAAGGCTAAGGGCCTTTTGGGCACTTTCCCTTCTCCACTGCACATTTGGGCAAGTGTTGTGGAGCACAAGGGCCCTTTTTTCCCTCTTCCCAGATATCCTGTGGACACCAGGCATCTAAAAAACCTCCAGAACCTCTGTGTATGCTAAGAGGAATTTCATATTCTCAAGCTGGGGTAACAGGAACTTGTTGCAGACAGGTGTCTTTCCTGCGGGCTCAGGTGGTCCCATCAGACAGGGTTCCCAGGATCAGTTCTCTGCTGACCTCTGGCAGCTGCCTCACAGAGGAACCTTCCTATTTTGCACATTCTGGACCTGGTCTCCAAGTTGCTGGAACCTGGAGAAGACTGAGGTCTCTGAACAGCTCCTAGGATTTTCTGGGTTTGAATTGCCAGGCTTCTGATGGCAACGCTGTCATGAGTCATGCTTTCAATAACTGGAACAGAAAAGAATGGAGCCAAGGTCGGAGACTAAATCTCTGGTGACCCAATAAGCCAATCCTGCCAGGACCATCCCACCCAACTCTTGCCATGACCAGGAGGGAGCAGGGCCCAACAGGGTCAGTCGGGAGGTACTGGCCACTAATACCCCCCATGCCCTTGAAATCTCTCCCTGCTCTACCCAAGCCATTCCTTATCTGTGCAGGGAGCAGAGCCCTCCACAGCCAGGGCAGGATTACAGCTCTCTGCCCCGGGCTCTGTGCTCCCCTCACCAGCCCCACTGCCCTCACTCACCGTCAATGACGATCTGCAGCTCTACCCACTGTCCCTTCAGGTACCTCCCGGCCGTCCCTGGGAACACAGGTCCTGTCAGGGCCCCAGCGGCACAGCTGCCCCCCAGCGGCACTGCCAGCCCGGCCACACGCCCTCCTGCCCTGGCAGGGCTGAGCCCAGGGCCTTCCCACCTCAGGACACCCCAGGGCTGGGCTGGCACAGGGCGGCAGCCGCCAGGGCACTCGGGGCTCCCCAGCACATCCCTGGGCTGCATCCTGCTGCCACTGCAGCAGCCAGGGCTGGGGCTGAGCTGCAGTGGGGCAGGGAGCTTGTGGCTCACGAATGAACCTGAGGGCCACCTCGCGCACGGGTTCCTGTGGGCTCTCCAGGTATGGCAGGGCCTGGCACAGGTACTCGGTCACTCTTCTCTTGTCCTTTTCCAGCTGGAGAGAGCAGCAGGGCACAGAGGAGAGGGTTGACTGGGGCTCTGCGCCTTGGCCAGGCACTGCCTGTGCCCAGCACTGGCCTCCCCTGCCCACACAGCCCTGAGGCCCGGGCAGCAGCCGCTGGGGCTGGCTTTGGAGGGAGTAGAGGGCTGGCTGCTCCCCAGCAGCCACAGGGCCGCCCTGCCCCACAGCCCAGCTGGGCCAGGTCTCCAGCGACACCCTGGCTTGGGGGCAGAGGAGCCTGCAGAGGAGCCTGCGCACCTCAGCGAAGGCAGCAGCATGTGGGGCGCAGGCTGCTGCCCCACAGATGGCTGCAGTGGTGGGCAGGGGCACAGTGACAGCCCCACACTCTGGGCATCGGGGACTGGGGTTGTGAGGTTGTCCTTACCAGGCTCCAAAGTCTGATCCTCTAGCAGCAAAACCTGTGCTTGTGAACTGGGAACAAAGGAAAAAGCAGCGGAAGCTGAAGCAAAGCAGGGACTCATATGGCTCAAGTTCCAGGATGGAGGGATGTGAGTACTTGGTGTCTGCTGCAAAGATGGCCCAGTTCACAAGCTCAGGCTTTGCTGCTAGAGGATCCTACTTTGGGCTTGCTGGAGCCCATTCCCTACCAATGCATGGGAAAGACCAAATGGAATGGAACGGAATGGAAATGGAATGGAATGGAAAGACCAAATCCTGATCCTCTAGCAGCAAAACCTGAGTTTGTGAACTGGGAACAAAGGAAAAAGCAGCAGAAGCTGAAGCAAGGCCTCATATGGCTCAAGTTCCAGGATGGAGGGAAGTCAGCAATGTGGTGTCTGCTGCAAAAATGGCCCAGTTCACAAGCTCAGCTTTTCTGCTAGAGGATCAGGCTTTGGGCTTGCTGGAGCCCATTCCCTACCAGTACATGGCCCCCCATTGCTCTTGCATCAAGTGTTCTGGACCCATGGGAACACGTGTACCCTATGTCCATGCGAGAGCAGCAACTGGCAGAAGACGTCTGCTGCCAGCACTTGTCTTGGCTGCTCCTTCAGTGAGGTGGCACCTTAATCAGAGACACAGAACAGGTTTGGATCCCAGAGTTCTCCCTATCCCCTTCACTTCTCCCCAGTGCCCTGGATATCAGCTGGGAGTTGCAGCCGGACACACAACAACTGGAGCTTTGAACATCAGACTGGGCAGCTTTTATTTTGCAGAATGCAAGAAAAAAAGTCCAAATAACACAAGGAAACTTGACAGGGTCTCTGACCAATCTAATCTTCCTGTGAAACTCATCAACTGAGGGTGGTTTGGTGCTGCAGGTCATCACTTCCATGCAAAAGTCATTCCTACAGGAGAAACTGCTTCTGCCTTCTGACAACTGCTGAGCACGGCCACCAATTGCTCCAGCTGCCACTCCCAACAGCTCCCTGCAAGAGCACAGACATCAGTGCCCATTTGCTTTGGCTGCCCTCTGGCAGAGAAGTCCCCCAGGGACACAGCTCTGTGGGGCAGGAGATGGGCACCAGCCCTGCCAGGACTCGGGGCGGTGGTAGGTCTCCTTGGGCGAGGACTTGCCAGAGCTGCTGATTTTGGTGCAGTCCCGGGCAATGGGGTGGGAGCAGCAATGGTGTCCTTTCCCCCACTTTCCTTCTGTGTGTCACAGCCCTGTGTTTGGGAGGGCCACCAGCTGGCACTTCTCCCAAGGAGCCCACGCCAGTTTGTGCAGAGGCCCTGTGCCCTTCCCGCTGCATCTGCATTGGCAGCCAAGGGGGCTCCTTCTGCTGCCGTGGGCAAGCACAGCAGGGGAGGGTTTGCTTAGTTTTTGAGCTGTGCCTAAAGTTCATGTCCAGCTGTCTTAGATAGTTTGGAGAACGGACCCCTTCTGACCTTGGGGAGGCCCCATGGCAGGTGGCAGTGTGTCACAGGGCCCTTTGTGACACATGATGACATAGTACTGGTGGTAAGGTGGCCACGCCTCAGTGCTCCTTGGAGCGTGCGACGGGACAGACGGGACAGAGCGGTGCTGTGCGGAGCCCCCGTGCAGCCAACTCTTTCCCTGCTGATCTGCTGTGCTGCAAGCGTCCTTGAGGCCAGACCGTGGGGCTTGGTGACACGGAGCTTTTGCGAGGTGTCCCCAGTCCCTGCGGCAGGTGCCCTTGAGGCCGCACTGCAGGACTTGCTGACCCCTAGCGTTTGCTAGGCTTTTCTGTCTTTCAGATGTCTTCGAGGCCAGACTGCAGGACTTGATAACCCATAGCGTTTCTTAGGTTTTTCTCTCTTTCAGGTGCCCTCGAGGCCATACCGCAGGGATTGGTGACCTGGAAATTTTCTGGAGTCTCCAATCCCTGCGGTAGGTGGCCTCGAGGGCAGCCTGCTGGACTTGGTGACCCGGAGATCTTCCGAGGTTTCTCTCTCTTGCAGGTGCCCCCCAGGCCAGACTGCGGGATGGCAGGAAGACGTCTGAGCCTGCTCAGGCCCTTTCAGATGAAGAAGAAGAAGAAGAAGAAGGAAGGCCCTGAGACTTCCCCTGCACAGCAGCCTGAGGAGATGGAGCAGTTGCATCCCCTGCAGGAGGGTGAGTGGCAAAGCTGGGCCACAGGGCTGGTGGCTGCAGCCAGATGGGCCTCTTGCCATCCCCTGTGGACATGGTCAGGGAAAGGGAGGGGAGAAGAGGGCCCAAGGCTGATCTGCCAGTGGCCATGCTCCATGCTCTGGGCATCCCAGGGTTGGCCCTACCTGTGGAGCACAGGGCTGGCCTGTGTTCTTTGGCCTGTCCCGCAGCCCCTCAGTTCTGACTGTGCTCACTCTTTGCCAGATCCAGGTCAGGACCAGACACAGGAGCAGGACCGCGCCTGTGGTCACTTCCGCAGAGCTGATCAGGTACCTGCAGCCATCGCCACCTGGGCTGGGCTTGCTGTCACTGCTCAGCTTGGAACCGCTATCAGAGCTCTCTATGGTACGTCGTTTTCTTCCCTGCCATTCATTCTCCTGCAGGCCTTTCTGAAATTCATGGGCATTCAGCGTAGAAAGACCAGGACCTCACCAACTGAGGTCATGGCACAGCCTGATACAAGGCTGACCAAGCTGACGGCTAAGCCTTATGTTGGCACTGCACCAACTGATCGCACAACGAAGTCTGACCCCACGTTGAATGATCACACAAGAAACTCTGACACCACACCGATTGATCAAAGAATGAAGTCTGACACTTCTTTGACTGATGATACGACAGACACTTACAGCCCATCGATTGATCGCATGGCAGTCTCTGACATCACGTTGACCGATGATCCGACAAACTCTGAAACTGCATTGCCTGATCTCACTGCGGAGGCCGGCACTGCAACAACTGAAGGCATCACAGACACTGACCCCACGCCCAGTGACAGAATGATTGATTCTCCCAATTGGTATTTTTTTGAGGAGAATGGTGACTCCAGTTCAAAGCAAGTAAGCAGCCTGTGTCCAGGGCTCAAGCCACCTCCCCTGGGCCCTCTCAGCCTTTGAGGCCAGCATAGTGTGGTGGGAAGGGGAGCGTTTCTGGGGGAAGCCTGGCAGTTTGCTGCTTGCTCTGGCAGTTCTCCCACTCTCTCCCATTTTCCCTTCAGTCCAGACTATGGGACTTGGTGACCAGGAGCTTTTCAGGTGCCCATGTGGCCAGTCCACAGCACTTGGTGACCCACAGCTTTCCTGAGGTGTCTCTCTTGCAGGTGCCCTCAAGGACCGACTGTGGGATGGCAGAGAGAAGCCTAAGCCTGTGCAGGCTGTTCAGGAGGAAGAAGGAGGGCCCTGGGGCTGCTCTAGCACAGCAGCCTAAAGAGGTGGAGCAGTCCCAGCCCCTGCAGGAGGGTGAGTGGCAGAGCTGGGCCGCAGGGCTGGTAGCTGCAGCCAGATGGGCCTCTTCCCATCCCCTGTGGACATGGTCAGAGAAAGAGAGGGGGGAAGAGGGGCCAGGGCTGATCCACCAGTGGCCATGCTCCATGCACTGGGCATCCCGGGGTTGGCCCTGTCTGTGGAGCACAGGGTTGGCCTGTGTTCTTTGGCCTGTCCCACAGCCCCTCAGCTCTGACCATGCTCGTTCTTTGCCAGATCGAGGCCGAGATAGGACAGAAGAGCAGGACCCTACCCGTGGCTGCTGGCGCTTTATAGGCCAGGTACCATCAGCCATCCCCACCTGCTCAGCGGGCACCACCATTGGAGCACTCAATCGAACATCCCTCTCTTCCCTGCCTTGCTTTCTCCCGCAGATGTTTAGGGACTTCAGAGGCACGGCGAAGGCTGATGTCAGCATCAGGTCAAATGAGCTCATGGCAAACACTGACACCACACCCAATCAGAGCCTGGCTGATGCTCCTGGTCTGGACTCTTCTGGGGAGAGAGTTGTCTCTGCAAAAGTAAGCAGCCTGAGGCAAAGGATCATGTGGACACTAAAGCTGGGTCTGCTGGGCCCCCTCAGCCTTTGAGGCCAGCACAGTGTGGTGGGAAGGGAAGCACTTCTCGGGAGAAGTTGGGCAAGTTGCTCACTCTGGCAGCTCTCCAACTGTCCCCCCGTGCCACCTCCAGGTGCAGGCCTTCATGAAGAACATGCATCAGAGACTCACAGCCAACATGTTCCCAGAGAACAGACTGTTCATGGACATACTGAGGCTGACTGATACATACCCTGCTGATGTCGCATTGACCCTCCTGCGCTGTGCCCCATCGTGTGACAGGTATGGGGCCCATGTGCCTTCAGGGCTCAGGGCTCACCAGCCTTTAGACCTGTCCCACATGCTCTGCCAGACAGACAGAGAGTTCCAGGATGCTCTGGCCCTTGTGTTTCCCAGCCCTGGCACCTCAGCCCCCAGTCTTTCTGCCATGCTCCCTCCCTGCTCCTCAAGGCACTATGGCTCTGTCACCTGGGCTCCTGCAGCTGCCCAGGTCACAGCACAGTGGCTCAGACTCCCCTGACACAGAGATCTGGCCCCACAGAGCTGCTGCAATCATGTGGAGGACCATAGCCTTGTCTGAAACAACAGTGGTGAGGGTGCTGCCAACGCTGCTGTGTGTGATGGAGGACTGGCCACAGCACAGCGTGTCCACCTCCGATGACAACAAAAAGGACATCTTTGCCCTGGCTGTGAGTTTCTGCCTTTGCTCAACCCCAGGTTGCCTCTCTGATAGCCCTCTATCCTCCCCCACCACGGCATCTCCCTGCCTCATACACCAGGCTGGAAACCTAGACTAGGGGTAGGTTCAGGGGCACCAGGCCAGGGGCTCCCCCTGAGTCTCCCCTGGCCTCTGCCTCCCACGCTCAGGCCCTGCCACATGGATGTCTGGGCACTGAGCGCTGTGGCCGGATGGTTTGTCTTTTGTAGGCAACCAGAGTGGTTTGGGAAATTCTCCAGATGATCCAGTGCCCAGAGGCACTGATGGAATATTCCCCCCGTCTCCTTGTGGATCTGCTCTTCCAAGTCTTCATCAGCACAGAGCAGATGCCAGAAGAGGTTGACACCTTCTGGAGGAGATGCTGGGAGGAACACCGCCTTGCCAGGAACCCCAACAGGTGCTCCATCCCAGTCCTCCCCTCCCTCCCATGCCCTCAGGGCTGGGTCAGGGCTCCCAGCATGACCTGGGCTTTGCTCTGCACACAGGTTTGCAGTGCTGACTATGAAGACCCTGCTCTGCCGTCTGCAGTTTGAAAATATTGTGATGGCAATGGAACGGAAGCGTGGCTGGGACACGCTCCTCAACTCTGACACCCACCACTATGCAATGGGTTTGCTGGCCAGGTGAGAGACCCCCTTGTCCCCGCTACCCCTGTCATTTCTGCCCTCTGCACGGGGCATCCCACACAGTGCCTGTGGTTGAGGGTCAGAGGGCCTTGTCACTGAGGGATGGCCGAGCAGAGTGGCAAAGGCTGGGAGAGGCGGGTGCACAGGAGGAGCCATCTCCCAGAGTGCCCTTGTCCCCTGCCAGGGTGCTGGGAAAGACCAGGACTGGGTCAGTGAGTCCCAGGAGAGGTTTGCCCAGCCAGCTCATGGTTGATGTTGCCTATTTCCCCCTGCCAGGGAGATGCGCCGTGCCTCGAGCCCCTTGTGTTCCCCGGTTGCCCTCTGCCTGCTGGGGCTGCTCACCAGGGAGAAGCCATGCTGGGAGCTTCCTGCCATGGCATTCCTTGTGGAGGTGAGCCTGATGGCAAGCGCTGCCTTGCTGACCTGCCTCCATCTCTCTGCCCTCTCGCAGCCGCAGTTGCCCAGGACGGTGCTGCACCCTGTGCTGCTGCCTGGGCCCAGCCCTGTGCGGGTCTGAGCTCCTGCTGGCTGGGCACCTTGTCACTGCTCCATGTCTTTCAGGTCCTGGTCTACCTGGACGTGACTGAATATGGTGAAAGCATCCTGCAGCTCTTTTCAAGGCACCTACGGAGCGAATGCAAAGAGAGATGTCGCCTGGCACTCAGAGGCCTCGTGGTGCTGAGCAAGGATCCTGTGATGGTGAGGAGGGGGCAGTTGGCTGAAGCCGTGCTGGAATCCTGGGGCTGGGGAGTGCAGTCGCTTGGACTTGGCTGGGCTTCGAGAGCTGTGGCAGCTGCTCCCAGCTCTGCTGCCTCCCTGCTCAGCTGCCCGAGTCCCTTGGGACAGGCCTTTGGCCTCTGGGCCCCGCAGCAGCACGTGGGGCTGCCCCACCGGAGCGGGGTTGGTGGTGCAGCCCTTCATGGCTTCACAGCACAGCATTGTGTTCCACACAGGCTGACGCCATGCAGAGCCTGACACAAAGCCTCTTGGACGTACTGGGAGATGCAGATGGAGAGCTGGTCGGGATGGCCCTCTCTGTATTCATCAATGAAATCCAGGACAGAGACATCCGAATCTCCACCCCCACTGCCCTGCAACTGGCTGAGGTGCTCCAGCCACTCTTTGGCCACGTAAGGCTCTGTGCCCCCGAACACAGGTGCTGGGTGCTGCCAGGAAACTGTGGCCTGTGGACTTGCAGGCTTGTGCCCCAGCAGGCCTGGAGCTGAGGTCTTTTCCTCTTAATTTCCGTCAGGACAAAATCCACGTGCAGCTGCTCTCCATTCACCTCTTCCGAAAGGTGATGGAGTTGGGAGTGGATGAGGGAAAACAACCCCTGAAGACACATGTGATCCAGAGCCTGCTCCCACTCTTCTTCTACTGGCATGATGAGAACCAGCGTGTGGCAGAGGTGAGGACTTTCTAGGTTCTGATGTCCCAATGGGAGGGGGCTGGTCTGCCTCCTGCCCTGGCACCTTGAAGGCTCCAGTCTCCTCCTGGCCTTGGTCCAGGGACACGGGTCCTGTGCCCTGGGCTGCAGTGCCATGTCCTGCTCCCTGTTGCTCTGCAGGCCTCTGGGGAAGTGCTGATTCATGCACTCAGGTTCCTGAAGAGAAGGGATCTAGAGCAGCTGGTCAAGAAGAAGCGACCGTGGAGGTTCGGCGAGTGCCTGGTAAGGATGGCCTCAACATCCCTGCCCCAGGCTTGAGCAGCCCCCAGTCCCCAATGTCCAGAGTGTGGGGCTGGCACTGTGCTCCTGCCCACTGCTGCTGCCTTCGCTGAGGTGTGTGGGCTCCATCTGCAGGCTCCTCTGCCCCTGAGCCAGGCTACCATGGAGCCTCAGCCCAGCTGGGCTGTGGGGCAGGGTGGCCCCGCGGCTGCTGGGGAGCAGCCAGCCCTCTACTCCCTCCAAAGCCGGTCCCAGCGGCTGCTGCCCAGGCCTCAGGGCTGTGTGGTCAGGGAAGGCCAGTGCTGGGTGCAGGCAGCACCCGGCCAAGGGGTAGAGCCCCAGCCAACCCTTCCCACTGTGTCCTGCTGCTCTCTCCAGCTGGAAAAGGACAAGAGAAGAATGACCGAGTACCTGTGCCAGGCCCTGCCATACCTGGAGAGCCCACAGGAGCCCGTGCGAGAGGCAGCCATCAAGTTCATTGGTGAGCCACAAGGTCCCTCCCCACCCCGCTGCAGCTCGGCCCCAGCCCCGGCTGCTGCAGCAGCAGCAGGATGCGGCCCAGGGATGTGCTGGGGAGCCCCGAGTGCCCTGGTAGCTGCTACCCTGTGCCAGCACAGGCCTGGGGCGTCCTGAGGCAGGAAGGCCCTGGGCTTAGCCCTGCCAGGGCAGGAGGGCGTGTGGTCGGGCCAGCAGCGCCACTGGGGGGGAGCTGTGCCGTTGGGGTCCTGACAGTATCTGTGTTCCCAGGGATTGCCGGGGGGTACCTGAGGGGACAGAAGGAAGAGTTGCAGCTTGTCATGAACGGTGAGTGAGGGCAGTGCGGTGTCAGCAGAGGCTGGTGGAGGAGCTGCAATCCTGCCCTGGCTCTGGAGGGCTCTGCTCCCTGCATGGATGAGGAATGGCTTGGGCAGAACAGGGAGAGATTTCAGGGGCATGAGGTGTTTTGGTGGCCAGTGCCTTCCGGCTGATCCCGTTGCGCCCTGCTTCCTCCTGGCCATGGCAAGAGTTGGGTGGGATGGCCCTGGCAAGAGGGGCTCCTCGGGCCCCCACAGATGCTGGCTCTGACCTTGGCTCTGTTCTTTTCTGTTCCAGCCCTTCAGCGCATGACTCATGACAGTGCTGCTGTCAAAAGCTTGGCAATCAAAACCCTGAAAATGCTACGCACTGCAGAGAGACCTCCTTCTTCTCTACATTCCAGCAGCTTGAAAATCAGCTCCAGAATGTGCGGAATAGGAAGGCTCCTCTGTGGGGCAGCTGCCGGAGGTCAGCAGAGAACTGATCCTGGGAACCCTGTCTGATGGGACCACCTGAGCCCGCAGGAAAGACCCTTCTCATCCTGTTACCCCGGCTTGAGAATATGAAATTCCTCTTAGCATACACAGAGGCTCCAGAGGTTTTTTGGTGCCCAGTGTCCACAGGGCATCTGGGAAGAGGGAAAAAAGGGCCTTTGTGTTCAGCAATACTTGGCCAGGTGTGCAGAGAGGAAGGGAAAGTGCCCAAAAGGCCCTTAGCCTTGGGGGCTTCTGCTGGAGCCTCAACACTTCCAGCAGAGCAGATGGGAAGAGCCTGGAGCTGTGGGGATCCCTGAGAACCTGGTCCTCAGAGGTGGCCACAGGCCCTGTGCCAGCCAGGAAGCAGCATCTGTGGCCTGCCTGTGTGTTGCTGTTGGGATTGCTGAGGGCTGGGAGGTGCCTCCTGAGCCAGCTCCTGTGGAGCTCCTTCAGGGCTGCACCACTGCCGGGCAGGTTGTTGGGGCTGGGGGAGAGCCTGAGGGGACGGGGCACTGGGAGGCCATGAAGGGCTGAGGTGCTGCGGAGGCCCTGCCATGACAAGGGAGTGGGAAGCCCTGAGGGGAATGTGTGAGGGGGTGGGTGGCAGGAGGCTTCAGGAGGACAGGCTGGGCAGAGGATACCCTGAGGGGACGGGGTGTGGGAAGCCCTGAGCAACTGGGGTGCAGAGGCCATAAGCTGCCCCCTGTTTCCACGCCAGCCGGCTGCTCTGACGCTTGCCCAGGACATCTCCCATCCCTGCGGCAAAAGGTCTGGAGGCCTGGGCAGGAGGGTGGGGACACCCCCGAGGGGGCCAGGCTGGCCTGGCTGGGGACAAGGAGGGCAAGGGGGCCCTGGCAGGGCACATCCACTGGGTGCTGCCAGCCAGGGGCAGGGGCACAGGCAGGGCTGGGGGCCAGCCCGGGTCCCTGTGGCTGCCCAGCCCATGGGCTGTGGCCCAGAGCCCACTGAGCCAGAGCTCTGGGCCCACAGAGCTGCTGCCAGCATGGGGAGGGCGCGGGGCACCTTGGGCAAGGCCGCGCAGTCACTGCTGCCCAAGGCACAGACAACAGCCGCAGGCTGTGCACAGGAGGAGCAGCAGCCACAATGCCTGGGCCTCCTTAGCCAGGCTCCCACACCGGCCAGCATGCCAAAAGCGGGATACTGTGGGCACAACTTCACGTGGTTTGGAAAAGGCTTCAGGAAAAGTGGCCACAACAGCTTTCTATTGACTGCCCAGCCTCACAGCAACACTTGGCAACTTCAGGTGCAGCTTGTCTATAGAAATCAGCCAACTAAGGTGAGGAAACAATGAAGAAGGGAGCTGAAGGAGCTGAGCAGGCAATGCCCAGTTGATGTATAACCAGTAGTTATCATAAGGTGGTCACTCAGAACTTTGGGGCCTCCATACAGAGATGACCACCAGAGACCCTCGGTGAAGCCCCTCAGAGACCCTATAAGGATATGTTGTATACATGCTAGTAAGTGTTTGGAAATGTCAGGAATATGTAACAGGAATGCGGGGAACAAAAGTGAATAATCATGTAATGCAGACATACAAGCCAGAACTGAGATGTCGTGGAGTGTGCTGGGGCAGCCCCACTGCCTTCCTTCTTCATCATCCTAAACAGCCTGAGCAGGCTGAAGTATCTCCCCACCATTCTACATCTGTGTCTCGAGGGCACCTGCAAGAGACAGAAGCCTTGATAAAGCTCCAGGTCAGCAAGGAACTAGTTGGCTGTGGCCAGCAGCTTAAATCCAGTGTGCTGCAGAAGTGAAGAGGATAGAAAGAACTCTGGGATCCAAACATGTTCTATGTCTCCGATTAAGGTGCCACCCCCCGAAGGAGCAGCCAAGTGCTAGAAGCAGAGGTGTTCTGCCAGTTGCTGCTCTCAGATGGACACAGGGCACACATGTTCACAGGGCACACTCAGGAGTCCAGAACACTTGATCCAGGAATAATAGAGGGCCATGCATTGGTAAGGAATAGCCTCCAGCAAGACCAAAGCAGGATCCTTGTAGTGGGTTGACTTTGACTGGATGCCGGATGCCCATCAAGCCGCTCTATCCCTCTCTTTCCCAGCCAGACATGGGAGAGTAAAATGGAAAATGACTTGTAGAGACAAGACAGTTTCCTAAAGCAAAAACCAAAGTTTGTGTATGCACAAGCAAAGAGGAAAATAACAAGACTTTCTCTCTACTTCCCATTAGCGAGCAAAGTCCGGCCACTTCCTGGGAAGCAGGGCTTCAGTACATGCACTGGTTGTTCAGAAGGCAAACACTGTAAACAATAAATGCCCCTCTCTCCTCCACCTTTCCTTACCTTTTATATCTGAGCTGACATCATATGGTCTGGAATAGCCCTTTGGTTAGCTCGGGTCAGCTGGCCTGGTTGTGTCCCCTCCAAGGAACTTGCCCTCAATTGGAGAGGGGGGGAATGTTGAGAGACAGTGTTGATGCTGTGCCAGCACAGCTCAGCAGTAGCCAAACCACTTGGGTGTTCTCAACACCTTTCTAGCTATTAATGCAAAGCATAGCACTGTGATGGCTGCTATGGGGAAATGAAGCCAGACCTAACACATTCTAAGACAGACCCAATACAGATCCTCTGGCACCAAGGCATGAGCTTGTGACCCTGGCCATCTATTCAACAGATATCCTGGATTTAGAGTTTAGAAGGCCATGCACGTTTGTAAGGTGCCTGCATGGAGGAGATGGACAGCAGATGAACCACGAGGTTCATGCCCCGTCGGACTTCTGCCACAGGGATGGGAGACGCCCTGGGCAAGCGCCAGAGCAGCCAGCTGGCAGGGAACCAGGGGGCTGCCTGGGGGCTGCTTATGGCCTCTGCCCCCCAATTGCTCAGGGCCTCCCACACCTTGTCCCCTCAGGGCCTTCTCTGCCCAGCCTGTCCCCTTGCAGCCTCCTGCCACCCACCCCCTCACACATTCCCCTCAGGGCTTCCCACTCCCTTGTCATGGCAGGGCCTCCCAGTGCCCCGTCCCTTCAGGCTCTCCCCCAGCCCCGACAACCTGCCCGGCAGTGGTGCAGCTCAGGAGGCATCTCCTAGCCCTAAGCAATCCAGACAGCAACACACAGGCAGGCCACAGATGCTGCTTCCTGGCTGGCACAGGGCTTGTGGCCACCTCTGAACCAGGTGGAGGTTCTCAGGGATCCCCACAGCTCCAGGCTCTTCCCATCTGCTCTGCTGGAAGTGTTGAGGCTCCAGCAGAACCACCAAGGGCTCTGGGGTTCTGCCCACTTTCCCTTCCCCACTGCATATTTGGGCAAATGTTGCTGAGAACAAAAACTCTTTTTCCCCTCTTCCCCGGTGCCCTGTGGACAACTGGCAAAAAAAAGCCTCCTGGGTCTCTGTCTATAACACAGATTTCGTATTCTCATGCTGGTCTGAAAGGAAGTGTTTGCAGTGGAGAGGTCTTTCCCGCAGGCTCAGGTGGCCCTGTCAGACAGAGTTCCCAGGATCAGTTCTCCGCAGACTTCTGGCAGCTGCCCCACAGAGGTGGCATCCTACTCCCCACATTCTGGAGCTAGGCTTGGGCTTGCTGGAACATGCAGAAGACTGAGGTCTCTTTGCAGCTCTTAGGAATTTAACAGTTAGAACTGCTAGGCTTGAGATAGCAGCGCTGTCAGGAGTGGGAACAGAAGGGCTGGAACAGAAAGGAACCAAGGTCAGAGCCAGCGCCTGAGGGAACCCAAAGAGCCCCTCCTGTCAAGACCCTCCCACCCAGCTCTTGCCATGGCCAGCAGGGAGCAGGGCCCAATAGGATCAGCTGGAAGGGGCTCCTGTGGGCTCTCCAGGTATGGAAGGGCTTGGTGCACATACTTGGCCGCTCTTCTCTTGTCCTTTTCCAGCTGGAGAGAGCAGCAGGGCACAGAGGAGACGGTTGACTGGGGCTCTGCCCCTTGGCCAGGCACTGCCTGCGCCCAGCACTGGCCTCCCCTGCCCACACAGCCCTGAGGCCCAGGTAGCAGCCGCTGGGGCCAGCTTTGGAGGGAGCAGAGGGCTGGCTGCTCCCTGGCAGCTGTGGAGCCGCCCTGCCCCACAGCCCAGCTGGGCCGGGTCTCCAGCGGCACCCTGGCTTGGGGGCAGAGGAACCTGCAGAGGAGCCCACACAACCCAGGCAAGGCAGCAGCGGGTGGGGCGCAGGCTGCTGTCCCACAGGTGGCTGCAGCAGTGGGCAGGGGCACACTCTGGGCATCAGGGACTGGTCCAGCCTGAGGCTGGGGCTTCATGGCCATCTTTACCAAGCAGTTGCAGAACCACTACGGCTTGTCCGCCTCCAGCAGGTTCTTGAGATCCCTTCTCTTCAGGAACCTGAGTGCACGAATCAGCACTTCCCCAGAGGCCTGCAGAGCAACAGAGTCCAGGAGATGGCACCACAGCCCAGGGCACAGGACCCCTGTCCCTGGACCAAGGCCAGGAGGAGACTGGAGCCTTCAAGGTGCCAGGGCAGGAGGCAGCCCATCCCCCTCCCACGGGGACACCAGAGCCTAGAAAGTCCTCACCTCTTCCACATGCTGGTTCTCATTATGCCAGTGGATGAAGAGTGGGAGCAGGCTCTGGCTCACATATCTCTTCAGGTGCTTTTTTCCCCCTTCCACTCCAAATTCCATCACCTCTCAGAGATCTAAAGCTATTAGAGATTGCTCAGTAGAAGCTACTAAGACGGTGAAGTGTCTAGAGGGGAAGCCACAGGAGGAGTGGTTGAGGGCACTTGGCTTGTTCAACCTGGAGAAGACAAGACTGAGAACAGACTTCACCATGGTCTGCAGCTTCCTCATGAGGGGCAGTGGAGGGGCAGCATCGATCTCTGTTCTCTGTGATCAGTGACAGGCCCCGAGGGAATGGCTGGAGCTGAGTCAGGGGAGGTTTAGGTTTGATAATAGGAAAAGGTTCTCTCTCCAGGGGGATGCTGGACACTTGAACTGGTTCCACTGGGAAGTGGTCACAGCCCCAAGGCTGCCAGAGCTCAAGCAGCATTTGGACGACACTCTCAGAGACATGGTGGGATTGTTGGGGTGTCCTGTGCAGGCCTAGGAGTTGGACTTGATAATCAGTGGGTCTCTTCCATCTCAGGATATTCTATGATTTTATGAAGAAATGGGGCCTTGAGAAATGAACACACAGAGAATCTGGGTGAAGAGCTTGGTTGGGGCCATCCTCAAAACAGTGCATGCCCATATTTCAGATTCTTCTGGATGAACATTATCTCTCCATCAATAGACACATGTTCATGGCCATCATCTCTCCAGGAACAGACTCCAGCTTTTATGTCTTACTGAAGTTCACAGTAACCTTTGTTATGAATATTATTTTTTTCACTCCCTTTAAATTATGAATAGGCACTTCTCAATTTACCTCAGTGCTGGCCCCAGGTGAGCACCGACGACACTGCAGGTGCAGCCTGTTCTCAGTACATGGACAGCATGCTATTAATCTCACACTGTATTACACTGGGGAGAACACCTATTTTACAGCCTAGGTGTGCTTTCAAAGAAGCAGGCCATCCTCTATATCCAGTACTGGCTCCAGTTTGTGCAAATGTGGTTGCCTCTGTGAGGATCCCCGAGAAACTCCTCCTTGGAGATGGCCACAAACACTCTCCCAGCCATCTGTGTCCTGCTCATGCGTTGGAAGATCAGCAGAGGGCAGGGCAATCCCACCAAAGGATGACTGAGGGCAATTCCCAGGAGCTAGGTATCCCACCGCAGTGCCATAGATGGCAGATATTGATGAAGAGGAGGCCAGGGTGCCCAGCCAACCTCCTCCCAAGGGAGGGTGCAGCCAGCCAGGCAGGGTCTTTGCCAGAAATAGACAGGGTGCCAGTAGAATTGCTCTTGGAAATGCCAGAGTTTCTACTCTCAGCATCTGCTGGGAGACAGGGAGCAAGCTCTCTACCAGGTCAGTATGAGGTCCATATAGGAAGCAGCTCCTGAGATTATACAGGTGCAAGGTCCACCTGGAGACAGAGGCATCAATAAACACACCCTCTCAGAGCCCAGGCCAGGTGCTCAGGACTGAAGTGGAGGGAGCACAAGGCCCAGGACTGAAGGATGGGTGGGTGGAGGTGAAGCCAGTAGGGCCCCTGAGTGCCCTCAGGGCCCTGACACTTGGGGCAGCCTAAGGTTTGACACTTGGGACATCCCAAAGTTTGAGCATGAGTGGAGCAACCAGGGCCTCAAGGGTACAGCTCTTTTTGGGGCTGCTCCTCCAAATGGGGCTCAGAGAGCTGCCCATCCCCACGTGTAGTTGTGGCCAACTCCCTGTAACCTGTTTCTTCTGTGTAGAAAGGAGTTTGTGGGTGGTTTTGGGGGGTGATCTGCTGGTTCAGGGAAGGAGGAAGAGCCAAGTACCGTACTTTTGTAGAGAGGTTCCATCAGAGACCAGAGTAGCTCCAAAACTTGGTATCTTTGTGAAATCTAAGGGGCACCTGGGTCACTGAGCTTTGGAAAGGGTCACTGGGTGACCAAGGTTGACTGCTCATTTGCTCTCCTGGGTGCTTGGTTTTCAGGAGTCCTTGGCACTTGGAATGTGATTGCACAGACGGGTCTCATCCCCTGGAGATGCTCTTTCCCCTTCCCAGCAGATGGGCAGAACAAAACCCCAACTTTCCTACCACGAAATACAGAGAAATGCAGCAGATGAGTGTCCAGCTGTGCTGCCAAGGCGATGTGCCAAAAAGCCAATTTCAGGGGCTGGGGGCCAGGCAGGGGTGAGGGGTTGCACCTTCTCCAGGGGCCCTGGGGAGGCAGGGGAGTAGGGAAGGGGTAGAAGGCAGAGAAGTCGTGAGCCCACAGCACAATCCAGATCAGCAGCCTTCTTTCTGCAGCCAGTGGCCATGCTAGTAAATAGCAGGAAGTTTGGAGAAGCAATCTGAGATTAAAAAATAAATAAATCCTAGGAGGTAGTGATCTCAGCGAGTGCCCGGGGAGCCCCCAGCCCCGTGGAGCCTCTGCATGCTGGGAGCAGAGAGGAGCTCTCTCCCCACCAGGCACCACAAGGGGAGCACACAGAACTACAAACCCACACCTGTGTCTTCTACCTGCTGCATCTGGGGAGAACTGTGACACCTAAGGTTCTGTCTGGAACAGAACTGGCCCTTTCCCTGGGGCACAGTCAACCCAGGTGTGGGAGGGGAGCAGAGAGGGCCCCTTCGTCCCCACCTCCAGCAGACAGCAGGGTCAGAAGTGGAAGGGACAGAAAGCCTTCAGAGACCAAGTTCACACCTTGTTTCGCTGCTGGGGGCTGAGGGGGGAGTGGGAAGTTGGCAGCTCTCCCTCTTTGGAAAGGGTCCAACTGCCTCAGGAGAAATTCCTCGCATAGCTTTGCTGTGAAGAAAGTGCTGACCTGTTCCCCGTTCCGGGGTGTTCGCTGAGCAAGTGAAGACGAGCCAAAGGCAGCTTGTAAATGCTGGGAGAAAATGGCCGGTTCCCTCATCACCGGGGTTAGGTAGCAGGTCAGGCTCTTTGGAGGAAGCAGTGTCTGGTGACAGTGACTTTGTGTGCCATAAGCAAGTCCACGAGGATGTCCTGATGTTCACTGGCTCACACATCTCCAGAGAAATGATCCAGCTACAGCAGAGAAGCTGATGGTTCCACCCCATGTGGTAGGTGAGCATCAGAGGGTGACCTGCAAGCTGTGTCCAGACTGCTTGGACAGAAGCAGGCGGCAGGGGGAGCGAGCACCTGCTCTGGGACTGAGGTGGGAAACAGGTCATGTTCACTTCTGAAAATGCCAGCAGGAAAACAAACAGTGCAACTGCCATAAATATGGAAGGCAAATCCGACCTCCTGCAGTGCCAGGAGAGCAGCCAGTGCGTGACTAAAACAGTATTGATTCAGATTAGATGTAAGGAAGCATTTTTTCATGATGAGGTGATAGAATACTGCCATAAGTTACCCAGAGAGGTGATGGATGCTCCATCCCTGGAAACGCTCAAGGTTGGGATGGATGGGGCTGTGAGTAGCTAGGTCAGGTGGAAGGTGTCCCTCCCCGTGGCAGGGGGTTGGAACAAGATGGTGTTTAAAGGTCCCTTCCAACCCAAACCATTCTGGAATTCTATGATTCTCTGCCAGGGCAACAGAGTAAGGGCAAACCTACATGTGCTCCCACAGCAATGCCAGCTATTAGGAATATTAGGGGATGCTGTAATAAGGGGACATTTCAACTATCCACTTGCAGACTGAAGTGTCAAGGGATAAGATATATGAATGCAGTGCATGGTGCCATTCCCTCAGAAAGAGACTGAGAACCACCAGATGCTTTTTCTGAATCTGCTTTAAAAATGAGGAAGTGGTCAAAAAAAGAAAAAAACAGGCCCAATTCCAGAAAAAGAAAGAAAGAAAAAAAAAAGCTTTATTAAAAGTCTGGTAAAACATGGAGCAAAGAGCCAATAGGGCTTTCCCATAGCTGGTGGGAAAGAAGGGAGAGCACAGGGATAAGGTAGATGCTGAAGAGCAGAAGGTCTCCCAAACGAACAGGAAAGCTGAAAAAAACGCATCACGTTGGATATAAATAGGGAAGTGAGAGGACTAGGAGGAAGCTGGAGGCTTGTCCTGCCAAATGTGCTCAAACCAGTGGTGACCAGCTCAGCCAGTCTACTGCAGGGACTGGGAAGTGGGAAGGGTGCACAGGGATGGGATGGGCACAGTGACAGTTCTTTGCTCTGGGGGCATTCCTACCCCCACCCATCCCCACTCATTTTTTTTTCCCCAGAAAGGTGGGAAAAGCTCTTAAATTAGAATAGAAATCCTGGTGGGGTTATCCCGGAGAGACAAGCTAAATGCTTCGGACAGCTTGGAAGTGTCCAGCACTGAGATAGGGACACTGACTGTCAGCAGGTCCTTACCATAGGTGGGTACGAGAATCCTCAAGTGTGGGGATCGTCACGGAAGCAATCCTTCCTGATTACCATTCCTCTTCCCTGGAAGGGAGCCTGTACATCCTGCCACAGGGAACCGGGGCAGACCCTTGGGGTATCCAGCTGCTGAGCAGGCTGGAGCAGACCAGTGCTCAGTGGGGAGCTGGGAATTTCCTCTTCCCAGGGAGGAAACAGCTCTTTTTTTTTTGAGTTTTACTGGAGCAAAGGACATTGATTTCCTTTTTTGCTTTTCTTTTTTTCCAGATGAGTCAAAGTTAACCGTTCTTTTCCAGGGGAGATGTTGAGTTCAGCCCAGGAGAGAAGAGATGGCAACCTTAAGGCTGCTGGGACAATCTTCAAGGAAGCAGCAGGAACCTCCAGTTTTGAGGCTATTTTCTCTGTGTTAGCTCCACACAGGGAACACACAGGTATGCTCCACACCTGCCACAGCATTACCAGGGCACTGCTGGTCCCTCATCCAGACACCACTCTGCGCTGCAACCTGTGTCCTCTCACCCACATCCCATTCCTTGTGCCTGAGCCAGAGACAGCTATGACTTACAGCCCATCAAGGTGACAGAGATGCTGACAGGGTTGTCTCCCAGATGATAGCCTGGGCTCGGCCCCATTACTCCCTTCTGGAGCCCTTGTCTTGCCTGGCTGGATCTCAAGGCTCTCCCTTGAGCAAACACCTGTCTGTCGGTTCAGGAAGGAGGAGGAACGTGCTCTTTTTCTTTTGCTAAAAATGAACTGCTTTTCAAGTAGTCCTTCTGCAAGGGCTGGCAAAGAGAAGCAGGAATCTAGATGAGTTTCCTTGCTCTGTGGCTGCCGGCCCTGGGTCACACCCAGCAGGGCAGGCCATCAGTGATGATTGGAATTGAACTGAGCTGCACTTTTTGAGGAAAACAGGGAGGTGGCAGGGGCACAGTCCATGGAGGGGAGGGAGATTCTGGAAAACCCATCCCAGCCAGGACCTGGACGCTCTGGATAGCCCCCACTAGCCGTAGGAGGGATGAGGAGGGGCTGAAGCTGGAAGCCAGAGTGTTCTAGTGTGGGAGGAGGAGGACTCCTCCCTTGCATGAGCAACTCAGGCATCACAGAAGGTTTTGGGAGCTCTCCCAACCTTCCTGGGTTTGGCAGAGATGGGGACAGCTGATGTTCTCAGCAAGCCCCAGCCCTGCAGAGAGATGGGGGTTTTGGGTAGGGTGTGCAGTGGGATGAGGCAGAGGGGGATCTCTCCCCTCCCAGACGGTCTCTCCATCCTCTCCATTGCTGCAGATGTTCCCCACCCCAGCTCCAAGGGATAGCTATGAAGCTTTGGGGGACCTGACCTGCACCTCGCAGCTGGGATGTGGATGCACTGAGGTTTCAGGTGGCTGCAGAGCTCTGCCCTCCTTCTCTTCCACTCACGGTGCCGGAGCGTGACTCTGAAGCAGGGAAGGGAAACAAGTGCCATTTCCCACAGCCAGCCAAGAGGCAGAGACCCAAGGGTGAGCCGCGGGAATGAGGCATGCAAGAAGCATCCGCCGCGTCCTCTTTCCCATGGAATGCTTCTCTCGGTTCTTCCTCTGATGTGCGCTGAAGTATTGATTTTCCCCTGGAGTGGATGAGTCACCTAGAAAGCCGGGAGGGAGTGGGAACTGCTGGGATATCCCCAGTGCCCGGGTCTGATGGGAAGACTGTGTGGGAGAGAGCAGGCACTGCCCGGCTGTGCGGGCAGAGCTGGAGTTGGCTCTCTCCCTGTTGACTCTGCACGGAGCTCCTCAGCCCTGGGAAAGGAAGGGGGCTCTCTCCGTTGCTCCCCCTCATCCTTCCCCAGGGAGGAGGTTACGGTGCATAGGGGTGAGCTCCTGGCTCTGCCTTTGCTGAATTCATGGTTGTGTGTCTGCTGGCTCCACAGCCAAAGCTCCCTCTTGACCTTCTCTGTCAGCTGTTTTATTGCCAATGTCCACCTTGGGAACAGGCCAGGCCATCTCTGTCATGTCACAACTCCTCCACATGAGAGCTTGTGACCCAAGGAGAGGGGCAGCAACTCTGGGATGTGGCCAGAGCTGGGGTCCCCTGCCCACCCAGCTCTCTGTGCAGAGTTCTGGGCCATGGACTGTGCCACCGGCAGCCTGTCCTGCCCCTGCTGAGACAGGAGGTGGTGGTGTGGTGATGGTGTGGTGGTTCCCTGGCCCCAGCTCACTTCTCTGCTGAGCCTCAGTGCTGTCCCATCCTCCTCACATCCACAGGAGGGATGTAGGTAGGCTCCAGATCCCAGAGCATTTCTACTGCTGGCCAGGCCTCAGCTGCCCCCCTAACACCTCCTGCTCTCTGCAGCCCCTCACTAATGTGTCCACCAGATCTGGCTGCCGGGGCCAGGCACAGTGCTGTCCTGTTCCCAGCCTCCAACCCCCCAACCTGGCTTAGCTCATCCCCCGCCTACACAGGCAGGTAACATGCTCCTCACTCGGCCAAGCTCTTGTGCTTGCCAGCTTTCCTCACTAGGGAAATATCTGTAATTCCAATTATTCCCACTCCCTGCCTATGCTCCTTCGGTCCTTCCCAAACGCCCACCTTAGTGGCTGCGCATGCTTCACCTCTGGACAGGAGGGATGGTTTTCATGTCATCCCTTGCCAGATCCTTGCAGCTGAAGGAAGGGCACAATGCTGCCCTTTCCAGCAGACATCTCTCTGGGACCAGCTCCTTCACTGCAATACTGGGTCATCAGCAGACACAGACTTCTGAGCCAGAGCAACAGATGTGGCAGGGAGATGCAAAAGCAGCTGGTCCCAATGTTCCCGACTGCTCACACCCGGTGGCTGCAGCTGGGAATAAGTGGCTTTCACAGGGACAAATGGCACATCGAAGTGGCAGGACCAGCCACAGGCCTCCGCCTGGGGACTGGCACAGATGGGACAGCCCTGCCTGTCAGTGGTTTTCTGCTCTGTCTGCGTGCTTCAGCCTTTGTTGCTCTGTAGGGACACTTGCCAAATATTGTCCTCTGCCTTCTTGTCCTTCGTTGCCCCCCTGACCCAATTCCTACGTCTCCCACTGCTCCCCAGCCTCCTCACTCTGCACGCTGGCAGCGGGGCTGAGCAGGTCGCTGGAGCATCTCAAGGCAACCATGCATAAGCCATGTTTTTTGGCAATGGGGACAGCTCATGGTACTCGCTGGCACTCCCACAGCTCCCATGGCACACGGGTCACAGCTCCTTGGGCCACCCAGCAGCCTGGGGACACACTGCCCTTCCCAGTGTAGAGTCAGTCACTGTGCCAAAGCCATTTCAGGAGAGGGACATGGACACTGGCCATGAGTGCCAGCCCCAGAGCCACTGCCAGGGATGCACTTGGACCACAGCAGACAGTTTCCGAACCCTCCCCTCTTCCCAAAGGAGGGAAAAACAGGCCAGTGTCCCACAGGGTTGCCAGGGTGACATTTTTTGGTGGCCGTGCTGTCCCAGCCGCTGAACTGGCAGGGGCTGTGCTGGGAGCTGGGGCAGCCCCTCTGTCCCCACACCAGGGTGTCCCTGCCCAGGGCCACCCAGCAGCATTGGGACCACCGGCCACGGGATGCAGGTGGGAGCCAGGCACAGGGGTGGGGGGACAGCAGGACATTGGAGGAGCCCTGCAGAGATGAAAAATGCCAAAGGTTTACTGGAAGCCTGCGAGGTAGGAGGGCCTTTTTGGCTGGGGCTTGGGAATTCTGGGCTGTGAGCTGCTGAGCCACCATCAGAGCACTGCTGGTTTCCATTTGGTTGGCTTTCGAAAGAGCTGCCTCCCTGGCAGCATGTGTCCCCCCCTCACAGCGGGCAGTGTTTGTTTGCTTGGGAAAAGATGAGCCTCATTATCTGTCGTTCGTGGCTCTCGGACTTTAAAGCGCAGCAGGAGGAAATTTTATGATGGGAAACTGCCCTGGTGTCATCCAGGCTTTGCATGGAGGTCTGCTGGGGATTCCACAGCCCACAGCAGTGGGGACAGCACCGGGGCTGAGACCTGTGCACAGGCACAGGGCAGACAGGAAGGTGGCAAAAGGTGATATGCTTGAACCTGTCCCAGTGAACGAGCACACTAGGAGCCAGGAGAGCTCGGGCAGGCTGGGGAGAGTCCAGAGGTGCAGCAAGGAGGAAGTTTGGGATGTAATACAGCTCCACATTCACCTGCACCCAGCGATAACATCGCTGTACTCGGTGTGTGGGAAGGTCTGGGCAGGCGGTCAGTGTAGCCCTGAGCAGGTTGGCACCTCCTGGCCCTGGCAGTGCTGATAACTTTAGGAAGGACCAGAATCTCCCTGTTAAAGCAGGGAGTTAAAGCAATGCCTACAGCAGCCTTCCCAGAGCTGCCCACAGGCTCTCCCACCCCAGTGGAGCATTTATCCAGCCCATTAAAAGACAAGACCTCTGCTATCAGGCAGGATCATTTTCCATTTTCAAGGAGATTTTTTTTCCAAGTACCATCCTTGCACCAGGATCCTCCTCCCCCTTGCTCCATGCTCTCCAGGCCCTGCAGCACATTCACCCCTCCAAAAACCCTGCGCAGAACGGCTGCCACGTGTTGCCTTTTGTGCAGCTCAGGTACTCCAACATCTACCTGGAGGGAAGGAATCCAGCTGCGGGAGAAGAAAGGGGATGATAAATCACTCAGCGTCCAGCTGGGAAAGCATAAATTTAACAGTCTCAACCACGTGAAATCATTCTGCAGCCAAAGAGGCAGCTTCGGTGTCTATTCATTGTCCCCAGCCTGGGGTCGTGCCGAGAGGGCGCCTTTGGCGCTGTGGTGCAAAGCGCTGTTAAAAGATTTATAGCCAAAAGTCGGATAGCGTGCACCTCTCGTGAGCGCAGAGCTGAGCAGCTGGATGTCATGGTTTATCCTGCTAGATCCAAACCCTAGCTTAGACTAAACATGCCTCTACCATCATTAGTGAATCACTTCTAGATCCCCTGGAAGTTTCTAGGGCTTGGATTTCAGAAGGTTTTTGCTGCCGCGGGGCACTAAAATGCTGCGGAAGACAAAGGAAGGTGTGGCAACAGGTTTTGTGGGGATTATCCTGCTGGGATAATCCTGGGGCTGGGGCTGGAAGGAGATGAAAGCTGGGGTAAGGGGAGGAAATTAAAGTGGGCAGCAGCCCGAGCTTTAACTCCTTTCCCAGCACAAGAAAGGTAAGGTGAGGTGCATTGCCACCCTGGGTCTGGCATTGCAGCCCCCAGCAAGGGCTGACCCGGGAGAGTGCCCAGGGCTCCCTAGACTCCTCAACCTGCCAGGCTGGGCTTGGTTCACCGCATGATGAAGGATAGAGGATCGTGTAGCTCCCAAGCCCCTCATTCACAGTCGGGGGGGAGTGAAGAGCAGGGAAGGGAGGACACGGGATGCCATGCTGGGATCACCCAGCCCTGCTCTGTGCCCCAAGGGCTCGCATAGGTGCTTGGCGAGGGAGTGAGCTCAGCTCGCTGATTCACTCCCTCTTTCAAGACCAGACCTGGCCTGCGAGCCGAAACCCAGGGGCTTGCTGAAGCGGGAGGTGCCAGGGCAGGTCCTGCGGGCGGCTGGTGCCCTTTGGGGGTGAGGGTGCTCCCCGGCGCCCTGGGGAGGGGCGGGATGCTCCTCAGGGAGGGATGCTCCTGGGGAGGGATGCTCCTCGGGGAGCCGAGCTGTGCCCCTCCAGCACACCCATCCCCGGGGGGTGTCCCCGACCCCCTCCCTGCTGCAGGAGACCGGAGACCGTTCAAACTTCGCGATCGGGGGCTGGGGGCGGGCTGAGCCCCGGCCTCGGCTCACTCGCCCGGGGCGGGCCGCCCCTCCCGCCCCTCCCCTCCCTCCCCGCCCCCCAGGCCGTGCCGAGTCCCGGCGCGCCGAGAGGAGCAGAGCCGAGCCGCGCTGCCGGCACCGAGCGGGCACCATGCACCCAGGGTGAGCCGCGGGGCCAGGGACTGCGCGAGGGGCACCGGGACCCCGCAGCCGTCGGGGATAGGCAGGGGGGGCACCAGGACCCTGGAGGCACGGGGGCAGGGGGACACTGGGACCCTGGACGCGCCGGGTCTGGGAGACACTGGAATCCTGGAGCCGCGGGGCGAGGCGCAGGTAGTGCGGGAGCCCCGGAGGTGCCGTGGAGGGGGGGCACCAGGACCCTGGAGCCGCCGGGGCGGGGGGTCCTCGGTGTAACCGTGAGGAGACGCCAGAGGGGCCGGTACCGTCGGGACACCTGGGAAGGTGGGAACCAGGACCCTGGAGCCGCCGGGGTGGGGGGCGCCGGCAGCGCGGGAACCCCGGTGCCCCAGGAGAGGAGGGGGGCAGGACCCTGCAGCCTCCGGGCCTTGGGGTCCCCGGTGTAACCGTGGGGGGACCCCGGGGTGGTGCTGCGAGTCGGCGGGAGCGTGGATAACCTCTCTTTCCCCTTCCCTCCCCGCAGGTGCCCCCCGCCGCGGCTGCTGCTCGGGCTCTTTGTCCTGCTGGTCCCCGCCACTTCCCAGGAGCCGGGTAACGTGCGCGGGATGCTGCGGGATGCTGGGGAGGGGGGTCCCTGTCGCTATGCCCGGGGTCCCACGGCCCCTCGCTGTCCTGAAGCCCCCATCCCCTGGGATGCGCTCCTCAGCAGGAATGGGGAGTGGAGTCTCCCCTCGGGCCAAATGCTGCACTCAGTCCTGGTTCCCAACGCTGGGAATGATCCCGCACGCACCCCTTCAACGGCCTCGTGGTTGCTGAACGTGGGGATTCCGTGTGCCCCATCCCATCAGCGGCAAAGGATGCTGGGGGAAATCCCTGGCTGCAGTTCCCTGGAATGAGAGTGATTTATCTGGTCCATGCTGGCTGTGAGATAGAGGAGATGGCGTTGCCCCAAAGTGACCGTGCTCCATGTGTTAGCGGTTTCTCCACAAGTCCTCCTTGTGGCTGCCTGTCCTTGAAAGTGCTGTGAGTGGCCGGAAGCCGCGAGTGTGTGCCCTGGGGATGCAACACCTCTTATACCATTCCAGGCTCTCCCTCCCTTCGGGGCTCCCTGAAACCATGAAACATCCCACCTCGCAAGCTGCTGGTGCCCCGGGAGAGGGGAATTCAGTGCTGACTCAGCTTTCCAGCCCTTCTTTCCCCACAAAGCACACGAGCCGGTTGTCCCACTGCCTGTTTTTCTGGTGAACTTTACCTCCCTGCCAGGGAAGCTTCCTCCCGGCTGCCAGGCGGGATGAAAGCCCTCCTCCACTCGCAGCCGGTGTCTGGATGAGTGCCCAATGCCCGGAGACGGGAGCAACCATGGCTGAAACAGGGAACTGCCCCGCTTGTATCCCAGGAACCCCATTTGCCAAAGCAGCTGAGCTGCAAGCAATCCAAAAAGCAGGAGAGAGTGGGTTTTCTCCAGGGTAATGGTCTGGTTGTCTTTGGCTTGTGCCGTTGGTTTAAGAGGCATCACTTGTGTCCCTTTGTGTCACCACAGGCTGGCACAGTGTGTTGGTTAGTGGTGTCCCCAGGTGGAGGCAAGCTGGAAGTCGGCCATGAAGTCAGTGGATTATTTACTGGATCAAGGGTTTGTGTCTTCTAAGAACAGCTCTGGCACTGCTCCGTGGGCAGCTGGGTCATGTTGTGGAGGGAAAGAGGCCGTCTGGGGCAACGGGGATGCCCAGCACTGCCAGAGCATGTCCGGGAATACTGGGGGAAGCTCTCCAAGTGCCCCAGGCTAGATTTATGATGCTGCTTTTGGTGGCATGGATTGCCTCCCCGGGAACCACGGGAACAAAGCTTCCCTTGGAGATCTGCAGAGATGGGAACATTGTTCCCATGTGAAATTCTGAATTGGCTATTTTAGGTCCCTGGAGACTGTCCAGTGCGGCTGAGCTGAGCTGGAGGGCCGGGAGCTGGTTTTTAATAGTGGTTACCCAGAGTTATCCTTGCCCTTCCCACCCCTTCTCCATCAGCATCCTTGCTCCCTTGGACACTCAGGGCTGGTCAGGACCCTTTGCTGAGCTGAAGGTGCATCCCCCCACCTTTGAGCAGCCACGCTGGGGGACCTCAGGAGGTTTCACATGGCATTTGAGCACGGGGAGAGTGAGGGGGAGTGTGGCCGGCGCCAGTCACCGCTGGCAGAGAGGTGCCCGTTTCACCCAGCTGACTTGGCTGTCTTCCAAAGGCAGGCTGTGGATCGAGTTTTAGAGGAATTCAGTGGGTTGGTGTGGCTTTTTTCCTTTCTTTTCTTTTTTTTTTTTCCCCTTCCCTTGGTTCAATGTCCAAGGACTGCAGGGCCTGTTCTTCCAGCCTGCCTTTGTGATGGCTCCTGGGGAATGTTTGCCCCTAAGGCCTTCCTGGCGTGGAGATAAGCTTTCTGTTTATCTCCCTGCCTTTCAAATTTGGGGGCTTAGCTGCCCCAGGCTGGGCTTGCCTCTTATCAGTGGATCTCTGGGATTCCTCAGGAAGGGCATGTAACCATAAGGATGCTGCAGGGATGCTGCCATGGGTCCAGTCTGGAGAAGGTGGGAGAAATCACAGAGTCTGTCTGCTGTGGGTGTCCCTCGTGCATAGGCTGGGTCAGACACTGGGGGAAACCCCATTCCCAAGCGGGGCAATCCAATGCCAGGGCCCTGGAGATGGGGGATCCCCAACAGTGGGAGTTTACAAAACTGGCCAGGCCTCCCCCGTCTGGTGATGGAGGCAGCCAAGCATTGGAACAGGCTACCCAGGGAAGTGATGGAATAACAATTCCTGGAAGCGTTCAGAAAATGTGTAGATGTGGCTCTTGTTGATGTGGTTTAGTGGTGCAACTGGCTGTGCTGGGTTAATGGTTGGATTCAGTGATCTTGTGGGTCTTTTCCAAGAGTAATGATTCTATGATCTTCTCTTGCACCGGCTTTCTGTGCACCAGTTTGGGGCTGGAATGAGCGAGTACATCCAGCTCTGCTGCTGCTGCTGAAGGAGCAAGGCAGCACCTGGGAATTCAAAGTGCCTCCTCCCTCTGTTATAGACAGCAGGTGCCGAAGCCACTTGCTGTCAGTGGAGAGACTAATTTCTGATTTTATTTTCATCCCCAATGGGTCGTGGGTCCTGGGTCCTGATGGCTGGGATTCCTCACAAACATGTGCCTTCAGCGATTTACAACCTGGGACACAAGGGCTCTGCCATTGGTCCCTGGGGTGTTTTGACAGGTGGATCAGAGCTTTCTTAACTGGTTATTTTAGGAATCCCTTTGAAAGACTAGGGGAAGGGGTGTGGAAAATGGCTACAGGCAGCACCTGGCATCACAGGTTTGGTTTGGGAATGGTTGGCACCTCTCAGGTCTGACAGCATCGTTTGGTTGCCAAGGCTCCCGGAATGGGCTGGAGGAACTGGGGAGGGTGCCGTGCTCCAAGGAGGATGCTGTGCTCCAGAAGCTCTGCAGGCTCTTCATCTCCTTATCAGCTGGCAGGATTTATGTTTGCAAAACCTTATCTGTGCCAAAGCTCTGTGCTGTGGGAGCTGCTGGAGAGGGGGAGCTGGCCCAGGCTTCCAGCAGCTGGAAGGAGCCAAGGCTGTGGACATGGTCCTGCAGCTCCTCTGGGCTCCCAGTCCATCATTTTCTGGCAGGTGGCTCCCATCCCTCCTGCCTGTCCTGAGGAGGTGGCAACAGAAATGAAGTGGCCCTGCTTGGATGGCACTTTTGGGCTGGAAACTGGGTTTAAAAAGAGACTAAGTATTCCTGCAGAGTGGCTGCCTTCCCAGACAGGAGTTTGCTTGCCTTGGTGCATGCAACCTTTTTATGCCCTAATCCTAATTTTCCCAGTATTTTTCCAGCTCTGTACCTGGACTTGGTCCATCCACAACCTCCATTCTCCCAGAGCTCTGACTTGATTTTAGATTTCCATGTCGTGTCTTCTGGCCCTGTGTGCCTGTGAGTGCCTGGGACCTCCCTCCTCACAGGTGCATGTCCCTAAAGGGATGGAGAGCTGAGCTGCTTTTCCCTGTGGCCAGTGGAAAATCCTGCCCATACAATCCCAGATTCTGGAGAAGTGGGGTTTTTTGGCTCTGAATAGCAGACTCTTGATGACATTGCTCCCTATTTATTTTGGCCTGCAGCTGGACTAACCTCTTTTTCCAGTGTTTATGGCGACACAATTTGGGTGCTGTCAAATAGCAAATCCAAGCCCTTGGAGAAAACATTTTGCAATCCTTCTTTGGACGTCATCGCGTGGCTTAAAAAATCCCTGACCAGATAAATGTGCTGCTGGGAAACAGGCTCTGCTCTAGTGGGGGGATGTCACTGCTTCTTTTTAAGGAGGCAGGAGCATGTGGAGCGGGGGATGAGGACTGAGCCAAGGCTGCATCCTCTTATGAAAAGGAGGGAGAGGAACATTTTACATGGGCCTGGAGTGACAGGACAAGGGAGAATAGCTTCACACTGAAGGGAGGAGGGTTAGATGGGATATTAGGAAGGAATTCTTCCCTGTGAGTGTGGTGAGGCCCTGGCATAGGTTGCCCAGAGAAGCTGTGGCTGCCCCATCCCTAGAAGCGTGCAAGGCCAGGTTGGATGGGGTTTGGAGCAACCTGGGATAGTGGAAGGTGTCCCTGACCGTGGCAGGGGAGTGGAACACAATGAGGTTTAAGGTTCCTTCCAACTTGAACCATTCTGTGACAGAGACACCAGCTTCTCTCCTGCACTACTCTGGGCCATGGTGACTGTTAGAGATGATGCTCTAAGCCCTGGAATAACAATCCCAGCAAGTGCGCTGTGTCTCTTCCAAAGTGTGATAGTTTACCAGGAAAAGAATTCTGGCGTTTCAGTGGAGAGTTCAAAGCACTGAGGGAGACATCTGGGATTAAGTATCGATGTATATCAGCAGCCCAGAGGTATGGGATTAATATAACATTTTAATGATCTTCTGGTGTATCTGATGACACTCTTGGAAAGCATTGGAGAGGAATCCTTTCCAAGAGTGTCCTGCTCATTTCTCTGACTGCGTGTGCAGCCTGGAGGCAGCATATATGAGGAAGAAATTCTTCTCTGTGGGGGTGATGTGATGTGACACTGGCACAGGTTGCCCAGAGAAGCTGTGACTGCCTCATCCCTGGAAGTGTCCAAAGCCAGGTTGGATGGGACTCAGAGCAACCTGGGCTAGTGGAAGGTGTCCCTACCATGGCAGGGGGTGGAATGAAGGTGGGTTTTAAGGTCCCTTTTCAACCCAAACCAGTCTGTGATCTTCTGCAACAGATGGGCTCCACCTCACCCCATCCATCGGTTGGACTCTTCTCTGCTAGCTGTGGGATGCCCTCACTGACTTTCCTGTCCTCCAGCCACATTCCTCATCCCTTGGGTACTGATGTGTGTGGAGAAGCACTGCTACTGCCACCCTCGGGAGGATCTGCCCTGACCTGCTGAGAGCTGGGGCTCAGGGGAGACACTCATGGGAGGAAGGTGGTGCAGAAGAAACTTGCAGTTATTTCAGCTGGTACTAAATCTGCTTAAATATTGGGGAGTGGGAGCAAATCCCCAACTTTGTGGATGGAGAAAGGAATGTGGTAGCAGCATGTGTGTGGCTTTTTGGCTTTTAGTATCAAACTTGATTAATCTGGAGAGCTTGTTGCCAAATATATAATTGAAACACAAGGAGGTGAACGGGGTTAGAAAATGGTTTGGAAATGTGTACAGCTAATGAGGGCTCCAGCATTGCCTTAATATGGATTTGGAGTCCTTGAAGTGTGAGTGTGGTTAATAAACCCGTTGGGGGTGAAGGAGTGGTTCCCATCAACTCAAAAGTGGGAACATCCTAAAGAAGTGCTGGGAGAGGAGCAGGATACCAGCACCCCACAGGGCTGTTGGATGGGCCTGCTCCAAGGACAAGGCTCCAGAGACTTGCTGTGCTCCTGGCTTTGGCCAGCAATGCTGTTTGGCAGGAGCATTCCCTGCGCTGGGGGCTTTCTCAGCAAGCAACATCTGGTCCGGGACGTCCCATTTCTGCTAGTTTCCACTTAAAAAGGTTGCTTTTTGGAATTTTTATTGCTTTTTTTTGGCATCGCCTTTTCTAAGATGGAAATTGGTCATTAATGGATTTTATTGTACTTTTATTTTATTCCCAAACTCAATTCCTCCTCCCCAGGGATTGGAAGATCTGACTGTTCCTCTGACCTTGTCCCCAGGTTGTGGGAGGCTTATTGAACAGCCTGGGGTGGGAATAGGAGCCAGGGCACTGGAATCCAGCATCATCATCCATGCTCTTCCCACTGGCATAAATCTCCGACAGCCCAATGGCTCTTGAACTATCTCTGAGTTTATAATTCCTAAGTTAGCCACCTGCCTTCCCTCTGGAAAACACTATAATCAAACAAATTTATTCTTTCCCACCCACTTTGTTAGTCTGTAACTTAATTGAGTTGGAGATTGTTGACTTTTGGATAAACAGCACCTTTTTGATAACCCCAGATAAGCTGGCGGTGCTCCCTTGTGGCATGGTAGGAAGGCACCTTTGCAGCTTAGTCCTTCCCCTGTGGTCCCAAAATGCTTTCCAGAGGGGCCAGGACCCCTATCCTGGGGAACTCTCAGCTCCTGCTGGGTGTGGATAGAGATCCTGGACTCACTTGGTGGTGAACACTCTCGGTCAGCCTGGTCTGGGGGGGCCATCACTCCCGAGGGTCTTCGCCAAACCCCAGCATGTGGTCATCTCCCTGCTCCCTCCTGGGGAAACACCCTTGGACCTCTGCCCCACTCCTAAAACCATTCCCAGGATAGGGTGGCAATAGTTACTGTCCCTTCAAGGGAATGGGCTTGCCCAGACCCAGGACCTGTGGGGGACATGGAGTTCTAGAACTCCTTGTGGTACCCTCCTGCTGGTGCTGGCATCTCCCCAGACAGCAGAAGGGTTTGATGTGCCCTGTCCTGCTGAGACCTGAGACTCAGGGGCGCTCTGATGGGTGGGAGGTGGTGGAGAAGAAAACGGCAATGATTTCAGTTAAATCCCCGTGAATATCGGGGAGTGGGAGAAAGTCCAAGCCACTGGCATTGTGGATGGAGAGAGGCGTGTGGCAGCAACACGCATGTGATTTTTGGCTTTTACTGTGGATTCATAAAATTGTTTGAGTTGGAAGGGACATCAAAGCTCATCTCATTCCAACCCCCTATCATGGGAAGGACACTTCCACTGGACCAGATAGCTCAGACTTCATGCAGGATTTGATTAACCAGTTGTTACTTCTGCAGCTGCTTGGGGGACCTCTGTACCTGGAGCTTGCTGTTAAATCTCTGCACGGAGAGAAGCACAGTGCTCCAGCCCTCAGGGGCATCTTTGGGATGTGGGGAAGCCTTGTCTGGCTCCTCAGGAACAGGTACCTCAGTGCCACTTCACCTGGAAGTGTGGAAAGCAGTGCTCACGGAGCATCTCCTGGCAGACAGGTGAGCTGTCCCTATGTGTTTCCACCCTGTGCTCAGGCTGGTCTCTTGCCTATCAAAGGCTCTGGAGGCTGGAGGCCAGGTCAGGGATTTGCTCTCCAGATTGCTTTTTGCAGGGATGACTTGGGATAGGGGATAGTGGCACCATCAGGGTGAACCGCTCTCACTCAGGTGACGTTTTCCTGAATTTCCTTGGGGGAGAAGATGCCTGGAAGGGTAACCAGGACACCATCTGATAAAAGCATGTGGGTTTTTATTTTAACAAGTGATTGCATCTTTTTGGTGGGGAGGTGGAGATGTCAGGCCGGGAAGGTGGAGGGTGTGGGGGAGTCCTGGCATTCCCCATCCTGTGTGAGACCCAGGGGGCTGGGCTGAGCTGGGCTGGGCTCTCTGTCACGATGGCTTGAGCGAGGATGTGGTTGCTGAGGTCAGCGTATGATCCTGCCGGGACTCTCACGGCGCTGGGCTGGATGGAGATATCATGGTTCCCTCCCAGCTGGGATGCAACAGGGTGGTGGTCCTGCTTCCCTCTGGGTCCCAGGACACCCAAGGGAATGGGCCTCCTCATGGCATCCTGCGAGGCTGAGGTGCCACCCGGGATCCATCCAGCCACTGCTGATGTTGGTGGCTCCTTTCCCACCTTCTCCCTGGGCTCAGCCGAAAGAGTTAAGGGAACCATTGGAGAGGGGCCCCCAGAGGCAACTGCTGGAGGTAATAATCTTCTTTCGTCTCTTTTCTCTTTTCCCCTGCTAATTGCAGAGTTGACATCGCCCCCTCTCATGAAAGGCTCTTTTGTCAGCCGAGTTGCTGGGCAAAGCCCAGGCTTGGCAGCAGATTGCAAGCCCCAGGTTGGTCTCCTGCACGTCCCTCTCCGGCAGCAGGTAGTGAAATGACTCTTTCAGTGACAGTGATGTCCCTCCCTCCTTGGCTCCCATCTTGGGAAAAAAAAACAAACCACCAAAACAACAACAGAAAACAGAACCCCTCCTTTTAGCCAACGAGGGCCTGATTTTTGCACGGTTCCACTTCACCAGCGGAGGGAAAGGTCAGCTTGTCTAGACGCTAATCCGACAAGTGTTGTGTTTCTTCGCCCATGGGTGTCCTAGCAACAGGATTAAAGCTGTGGTGTAAAGCGGACATTGGCTGGACCCCGCTTCATCCCAGGCCGGTGGTCCGGATGTGTGTTGCTCCGCATGGCCAGGCATCAGGGTGAAGTGGGCCGGGCTCCTGGTCCTGCTCCCTGCGCCTGCCCCGGGCTGTGCCAGCAACTCCTAGTGGTTAACGTCAGTCCAGCGGCAGGAAAATTTAGGATACGGGTGATAAAACAGGCTGATGGATGTTTTACCTGGTCTACATCCATCCCAGGGATGGGTGGGCTGGTGGTGAAGCATCTCTGCCCCAAGATGGACGTGTGGTGTGGGGATCACACTGGGGTGGGGTGCTCCACGGCCAGGCCCAGCCCACCTGGATGCACCAGCTTCACCGCGACCACACCAGGACCTTGGGACAGCCCATGTCACTGTAAATCTGACTCTCATGGTGGAAATGGGTCTCCCAGAACATCCCCTGCATCCCAATGCTCAAGTCTCCCAGGACATCCCACCACTCTGGCTGGCACAATCACTGTGCAGGAATAGCTATTAACCCCTGGCATCCCTCTGGCCTCAGGGCGAACTGCAGTGGCAGGAACACCAGTGAAAACCTGTCTGCTTTGGTCGGGAGCAAAAATATTTCCCATTTCCTTTGTTTTGCTATTTAATCTTTGTGTCTGACAGTTGCTGCTCAATCTCTTGATTGACCCCAGTTTGCTCCCAGGTGTTACTGGTGGTGCTTCACCGCCCATGTCTGGGTTCAGAGGTACAGCTGGTGCCAGAGTTCAGCACCCAGACATCTGATGGGTGTTTCCTCAGTGGGTGCCGTGCATCTGGAGCCGGCAGTCGGAGCCCCCTGCATCCATGGCATGGGGCCATGGGGTAGCTGCCTGATAACATTGTCCTGTTTTAATCTTTTTAAGCCTTTCCTCTGCTTTCCCAGTGGCCCCTTTCCGGGCTTTCTCCTGCCCTCTTTTCCTTGCGTAGTGGTCAGCCAGCGTTTCTCCCACGATTTGTGCAAACTTTCATCCCATCCTTGTTATTCCCCCCATCCCGCTGAGCTCTGATATCCCCAAATGTGAGGTGCAAAGAAACCAAAAGTGGTTTGAAGAACAAAATCTGGGTTTAAACTTTGCCTCTCTGATGGAGAGGAGCTGGAACCGGCTGGTTCCCAATACAACCCCAGAAGCTCATCCAGGCTCCAGCATCCTTCAAGGCATGGTGCTGGTCCAGTGGTAGGGTTCACTCTGGAGGCGCTGGAGCCTCAGTGCTCCAGCTTTCCACCCTGCAAGCGGCCACATGCTTTAATTAGGTGAGGAGCTGGCGAGGCTCCGGGGTTGGGAGAATGGGGGGTTTCATTCCCTCAAATCCCAGCTGGGAGCTGTAGAGACAGGCTGAAGCTTGCCTGTAGCGTAGCTCCTGCCTATGTGGGATTTTTTTTCCCTGCAGCTGGGATGGGTTGAGTGGGGTTTTCTCTTGGGTGCTTAAAACAACAATAAATAACATCCCAGCCCAGTGAAATAGGTGGGTGACACTGCGAGGAAGGGAAGATGTTGCTCTGCTGATTTATGGGGCTTTTTTTTTTTTCATCTTCACAGGTCACTGCTAGCATTTGTGGAATTGGCTTCGCTGCAGGAAAAACTGGTTTCCAGCTTTCCTGTTAGGAAGAAGCTTCTGCTATCATGTAATTAAAATGCAGAAGAAAATAAAATACAAAAAAAAACCCAACCCAGGGCAGCTACTTCTGGTGCTCATAGCCGGGTCCTTTGTCAGCTTTGTGTGTCCTCTGCCTTGCTCTAACCTTGGCTGTGCTGCTGCAGCCTGTGGCAGGAAAAAAATGGCACTTTTTTCCATTTCTCTGGGCTTTCTGGGTCATGCACCAGCCTGCAAAAGCAAAAAAGCATTTACATTTTGACCATTGGAATGTTTTAATCCATCTTGAGGCATTTCCAGGGTTTTTTATCACGTTATCTGAGCTGGGGTTGGCATCAGGCTGGCCTCCTGTTAGGCAGGGAATGTTGGGATTGTGACTTCTCCGTCCCATAAATGAGAAATGATGGATTTGACTCTTCCCCATCTTCTTGCATTAGGGCAGCAGCTGCCTGCAGGGTTTCATCCTGGGGGTTCAGGGTCCCCAGAGCTTTTAAGGAAGGAAAGAAAACCCTGTCTCTCTAGGATTTTTTATTTTCTTTTTCCAGAAAGGATTCACTGCTTGGACTTGGATATTTGAGAGGTGAATATTTTTTCATCTGGGATGGTGATGGGTGTCACCTCACTGGGGATGCGGGGAAAGATCCCCCTGCTTTTTGGGGCATCTTGAACTCTAGTTGTGGTCATCAGGAACAAAACCATCCCAAATCACACAAGATCGTTGAATCACAGAATGATTTGGGTTGGAAGGGACCTTAAAGCCTGTCTCGTTCCACCCTCTGCCATGGGCAGGGACACTTTCCACTAGCCCAGGTTGCTCCAAGCCCTGTCCAACCTGGCCTTGGACACTTCCAGGGATGGGGCAGCCACAGCTTCTCTGAGCAACCGGTACCAGGGCCTCACCACCCTCACAGGGAAGAACGTCTTCCCAGTATCCTGTCTAACCCTGCCCTCTGGCAGTGGGAAGCCATTCCACCTTGTCCAAGCACTGCAGGCCCTTGTCCAAAGTCCCTCTGCAGCTCTCTTGGAGCCGCTTTGGGCACTGGAAGGGCCTCTAAGGTCTCCCTCTCTGAAGAGACTCAAAACCCACCTGGACATGATCCTGTGCAACTTGCTCTAGGTGAACCTGCTTTAGTGTGGGGGGGTGTTGTATTTGATGATCCCCAGAGGTCTCTTCCTACCCCAACCACTCTGGGATCCTGTGAATGATGCCGGGTGAGGCTCACCCAGCCTTTCCAGCCCGCCCCCCCTTTGAACCCTCTGGTATGTGAATTTTTGCTGGTGTCAGAGGGTCGGCAGCAGCAAAATCCCTCCCGGTTAAAGGGTGGGAATACCAGTGTGTGCAGCTTGGGATAATTACCAGTTGTCAGCAAAACAATAGTGGCATTGTAGGGCAGGAGCAAAGGGAAAGGGCCCCTGTCTTGAGCGTAATGTTACTTTTCTATTTATGTTGCCATAGTCTTTGCTGAGAAATGGCCCTATTCTCTCTAATCCTCCCCTTCAGGCATTCCTGCTGGGCTTTTCTGTGTGGTTTGGGTTTTTTTTTTTAACCCTTATCATCCCAGAAAACAGCTTATGGGGATCCATCTCTGTGGTGCTGTTGCATGCATGTCCTTGGCCTGTGGCATTGTGCCTGTGGGCTGGCCAGCTTTGCTTTGGGATGCTGATGCCTGGGATGGTGCCTGGCTGTGGCATCATCCCTTCTCTCAGGAGGGGGCAAACCTGTTCTGGAATCTCCTTCTTCATGCAAGCAGGAGCCCAATTTACACTCCTCCTTGTTCTTGACATCTGTCGTGTTATAGATGGTGAACTCCAGTGCATTAGAGCTATTTACTGATGTTGTATTTTGCTTTAAGACCAAGTGACTTGTAAAAAAAGGGAAAAATTTGGTCAAATGATGGCTCTGGTTGTTGGTTGGAAAGGGATGATGTGTTTTCTGGCATCATCCAGGTCCTGTTGGCTTTCCCCAGCACTTGCATGGAGCAGCAAAGTATCACCAACCTGTTTGACCCGTTTAGTATCCATCTCCAGTGGTGCATGGAATTCCTCAAAAGATCTAAATTTTCCTGCTTAAATACTTGCTCTATCCATGGAGACATGGTAGGGAGAGGGGGATTACAGCCTTGGCTGACATTAGGTTGTCATCACTCATCTTAATTCCCAGGTGTTCAACTGATTTATTTTTCCCTTTAATGTTGGGACATGCTGGGGAGTTCAAGGGCTGGGTGAGGCTTTCTCTGTTTAAGTGGCCCCTCATCCAGGCTACTAATGACCCCAGCATCCACCCCTAAAGGGCCTGCTGGGCATCTCACCCCCTTGAATCTGCAGTTTGGGGGATCAAAAGGTCTGGTGTGAAACGCAGTGCCCCACAGACAGCCCTGGCATGGGATGCAGTAGGATGTGACGACAAAGCAGGATGGCCAAACTCGTCTGCCTGGTGCAGGGGAAACTTTGGAAGGAGCCAGAACTTTGGAAATGCTGCCAAAGTCAGCAGCACAGGCAAACTATTGTCTGAGGAGTGCAAAGATGTGGAAGGACCATGGAGCGGACACGGAGTCTTATTACGAGCACAGCCGGGGGCTTCCAGAGGCTCCAAGCTAAACAAAGTCGCCTGCACTGCAGGAGGGCAGCACTGACAAGACCCAGGCTGGTTGGACGAACTGAAATCCAAAACCAAAACCCCCTCCCGGATCCCCCTTTTCCTGTCCATTCTCTAACAAAATAGCCTTTCTCACCACCTGGCCCCTCAGCAACCACGTTAGCTTGGATTTTGTTTGCTGCACGCTGTGCTGAGGGTGAGGTTAATGACCTGCTGAGTGGTTTCCCTTGCTGTAAATCCAAGTTGACGCTCTGTGAAGCATCCACAAGCTGTGGCAGTTGCCTCCTGCAGCAGCATGGACCAGCTGGCACCCAGCACCCCTGGCTGGTGGCAGATGCAGGACGGATGCTGTTCCACGGGATGGATGCTGTACTGCTCTGTTGTAGCTTCAGGTACTCTGTCATTTGGTAGCTCTTCTGTACTTTGGTGAATTCGTTTTTTTAAACTGTGTTGGTATTTTCTTCAGTTCTGAACTCCTGGAAAACAGCTGGGAATGGGCAACTCCCAGTTTTTGTCGTGCAGGCTTCAAAGTTGGCGTGGGATTACTTGCTGACAGTGTCTATTGCTCTGTGACATTGGAGGCTTAATATCCAATTAAGAGAATCAGCAAGGCTGAGGGGCCTCGTTGGCTTGGAAGGCTTTGTTTGAGCTCTAGGGACATGTATGCTACCTGGGTGCCTTGTCCTTCTCTGATTTTCAGGTAGGGATGACATTGACTTGGATCATAAATCCTCTGTCCTATCCCTCATCTCCCCTCGTCCTGCCGTACAGCATCTATCTGCGAGCCAGGATGCTGGGTGCACTGGTCTCCCTGTATTCCCAGGAGGCCTGGGGATGGAGATGTCCTGCATGTCCCTCATGGAGACAGCAGCTGATCTCCCCTCCATTAACTGGTGTAGACTCCCATGCCTGCCCCAAGGGTGGTCACTACTGGAGCCCCTTCGGCTTCATGCTGAGGCAAGAATGCCAGGAATGCAATTGAAATTTGGGGCTTCTCAGGAGTATCTCCCAGGCTGAGCTAGGACCTTGGTGGGGGGTGAGGAGGTGAGTCTTCCCCCCTCCGAGGAGCAATTAGTCTGCAAGGTGATTTATTAACGTGGAGGAGGATGATGATGGGGGGGTCGCATTCCTACCCTCACCTCCCAAACCTTAGAACCTTATCTCCATCTCCGGGCTGTCGGTTGGCCCCCTGGAGGGAGGCAAGGGATGGGAAGCAGAGACCTTGACCCCTGTGGAGGGGGGATGGGAGGGACACCAGGACACCAGTGGGACTGGTGGATACAGGTCACCCCAAGTTCACCTTGTGTTTTAAAGACCTCCTTGCACCTTTAAAGACCTCCCTTGGATTCTGCTGTGCCCGGACATTGATGGCCCCTCTCCACCATCCATTCTCCCCAGGGCATCTCATGGGTCAAAGGCACCCCAGCTCCAGTTCTCTGCTGCCTTGTCCTGTTCATGCTGATGGGGCAGAGGGGGACAGCAGCATCTCCTGGCTGTACCTCATCTAGCTCTGCTCAGTTTGGGAGCAGGAGGAGGACCTGGTAAGGTCTGGGCACGGCCACCGTGCTTCCCCCCTGGGGTTATTTGATGGCTCCCCCAGGCAGTTGTGACATTTTCATGGTTTATCTTATCAAGGAATTTGCCGGGAGGATGTTTCTGGCTCTCTGTGAGTAAATGTTTAGGAACGCTGCTGTCCCGGGGGCTCCCTGGTGTTGCACAGCTAGAGGCTGTGGGGGGGAAATGCTGGCCCGAGGGCAAGTCCTGGCAAACCAGTACCTGTGTCAATTCTGGGACTATGATGGTGCTGTCACTCCTGCCTACTTGGTCCTGTGCATCCTTATCCCCTGCCTTCCCGTTTCCCTGGCTGAGCGCCCATCCATGGGCTGGGTCCTGCTGCCTCTCTCCGAGGGCTGGGAGGTCAGTGGCTTGGGATGTGGCAACATCCTCAGCGTGCGTCTTGATGAGGGCCTTTTAACTGCTGTCTGGGTTTTTAGATGGAGAATGGATTAAAATCCCAAATGTCATTAGGATTTATAGATACCATCTGCTGCTGACAGTCCCTGAATTTTTCTGCTCAGTGCATGAGCGCTCCCACCTTCAGCATCCTGGCTGTGCTGCTGTCAGTTTTCTTCCCTTCCTTTCCCTTTCTTTCCTCTTTTCTTCCCCTTTCCTTCCCCTTCTGTTTTTCCTTCCTTCCTTCTAGCTGTACTGCTGTCAAGGTTGTGCTGGTGTCAAGGTTTCCTTCCCTGGGGGCGTGTCTTTCCCTCTGTGGCTCAATCTCTTGGCATTAAAACTCTTTCTGCAGCTGCACTTCATCTTTTGGGGCTCAGGATCTGAACCTGGGGTCCCCCCGTGGTTTGTGAGGCCCTCCCCAGAGGTTTGAGCAGCGGGAGGAAGGAGGCTGCAGGTGACAACCCCTCACCTGCACTCTCTGCCCAGATCTCAGTGAGCTCTGGGCTGGTGGCCGAGATGGCCACCGGGATGGGGCATCACCGGGATGGGTCCAGCAAAGTGGGATGTCCCGAGGACGCTCCTGCGCACTGCTCGGCCTGAGGCTCCCTCTGCTGTCCGTCTGTCTGTCCATCCACTAGTTCATCTGCCTGTCTATCCATCTGTCCATCTCTGCCCACCCAGCTCTTGCTGGGGAGTCCTCGGGCTGTGGAGGGGGAATTTTTGAGCTGGGCTGGGGCAGGGTCCCTGTCCACTCCCAAAATCCTGCAGGGAGCCACCCCAAGCTGCCGGGGTCGCTTGAAACCTGCTCGCTTGGCCCCACTTTGGCCCCTAGAGAATATCATCTGTGTTCTTTAACCATGGATGGGATGCTGCAGGTCTGAAATCTGCATGACAGGCTCTTTTTTCCTTTTTTTTTCTCCTCTCATTTTTCTCTTTCCCTACTTTTTTCCTCTCTTTATCTTTTTGTTTCCCTCTCTTTTTTCATTTCTCTTCCCCTTCCCCTTTTCTCCTCTCTCTCCTTGTCTCCCTCTCTTTTCCCCTCTCTTCCCCTCCCTTCCCCCTCCTGTTGTTTTTCCTATTTTCTCCTTTCTCCCCTCTTTTCTCTCTCCTTTCCCCCTCTCATTTTTTCCTTCTCCAATCTCTTTTTTTCCTCTTTTCTCCTTTCTCCCAACTCTCTCCTCCACCTAATTTTTCCCTTCTCTTCTTCCAACTCTCTTTTTCCACACTTCCCCAATCTCTTTTTTCCTCCCCTCTCCACGCTTTCCCCCCACCATTTTCCTTTCTTTTCCCATTTTCCCCCCTCTTTTTCTCCCTCTCTATTCTCCTGGGATAGGACCAAGCCCTCAGTGCCTCAGGGCAGCCTAATCCTCCTTTTCCAGATGGACTGCTGCACCACCAGATGCTGCACAGCCTTGGGAAGATGCAGCCAGCTTATTTGGGAGGGAACTGGGACCAGAATGAGGATCCAAAGTTGCTTTTAAAGAAGTTCAAGGTTATGACGTGCTGGCAGCAGCATCCTGTGGAGTATGCAAAGTGCTTTTTAGGAGCCTTTAGCCTGGAGGAGGCTAAAACAAGGGCTTTTCCCTGCTCTTTTCCCTGCAAACCAGCTGCCATGACTTCTCCTTGGGGAAATACTTCTCCAAAATATTTCACCAGCTGGCACATTCCGAGTGCCTGGCTGCTTGCTCAGTGGTGGAGCTGGTGCGCTGGGTCCAGACGCTCTAGTGCCACCTGTGGCACCAGCCCACCTTCTTAAGTGCCCATTTTGGAAATACCTTATTTTGGGATGCCCCAGCCCTGGCTCCTCCCCTGGGACCTGCCAGCATGGAGGTGTGCAGTGAAATGAAGATCATTGACTTAACGAGGGCACCTCATGAGATTGCTGTTCCACTCCACTATCATGAGCTGCCTAATCCCAATAAAAGGGAGAAATGGGAATTTTTCTGGCTGGCCATCATGTCTGCACACGCTTGAGGTACCCCAGCATGGTGCTGCTGCCAAAATCCTCCCAGCTGAGATGAGGCAGCTCATCAGGGCGTGTGATGCTCCCCACTGGCTCCAGGAGGCAGCTCTGGGGGGCTTGGATCACATCCCTGCTGCTGGCTGTCACCCTACTTATCCTCCCCCCCTCCCCCCCCCCCCAGTTTTGGGAAGAGCCTGTGGGAACACTAAGCTTTTCCATCCCACCAAGTGGGAGAGGAGCAGTAGCCATTCATACCCCTCTCGGGTGTGCCAAGGACACAAGGGTGAGGGAGGGTCCCACACCATGCTGTGCCACCGCACCCTGGCCCCAGGGTGGCAGAGCTGGGCATAGCAGGGTCCTATCCAAACACGCCAGGGAGGGTTGGCAGATGCCTGGCTCCTCTCTTCAGGTTGATGGGAGCACAGGAGCTTCGGGGGGGGGGGGGGGACCATGTGGAAACTGACATACAGACAAAACTGTGTTCTGTGTGGATTAGCGGTGGGCTGTTCCGCAACAGGCACCCCTAACAGCATCAGTCATGGGGCAGGCTGTTGGCAACAGCATCCAGCTCCCATTTTAAGGGGAAATCTCACCCGTTTTGCTTAAAAGGCAGTGTGGGAAATGTTGTGTAAAGCAAAATGGACATCTGAACATTGGTTTCGGTGATTTTCCTGGATGTTTTTAAACGAGAGCATCAGGAGAGCTCTACACTCTAGGACCATGTTGTGGCAGACTGACTTTCCTGGTCACGGGGCCAAGGGGAGCCAAATTTGTCACCTCCCCATCAACATCCCTTCTCAGGGACACTTTTTGAGCCTTGAAGGTGACTTGCCTGGTGTCACCACGGCAGTGTGGGCCGTGGGTGTGCTCCATCCCTGCAGGGGACCAGGGGCTCAGTGATCCCCAGGAACAGGGGGCATTGTCACTAGAGCAGGACAATGCTGATATGGGAAAACAGGCTGGATGAGTGTATTTGGGGGGAATTTTTTTCAGCTAAGGTGAAGAACCATTAAATTTTTGGGGGTGTGGGAGAGTCCCAGTGCTGCCTGGAGGGATTTGTGTCCCGGGCTCCAAGAAAACTTGTGATTTGAAAACTTGTGATTGCTCAGACCTGGCTTTGAGACGTGTCTGGTGTGTGATGCTTGTTGTGGGGGGGCTGCAAGTGCCCCCCTTTGCCATCCTGCGACGGCACCTGGGGGGTCCTGGCCCTGTAACTGAGACGGGAAAGAGGCTTTAAACACTTGACTTTTGGGACTTGTTGTGTTTCTGGCCAGTGGAAATATTGGAAATGTTTTCTGGCTTTTTGTTTCCTTCCTCATTCTGTTTTGCTCTGAAGTTATAACCTTTTCCCAAGCCTTGGAGCAGGGTGTCCCACCGAAGCTGGTGGCATCCTTGGGGGCCACATCCATGCATGACCCCACCAGGTACAGCTCTCGATTTAACCAGAGCCACCCGAGCAGAGAGAGAGGATTTAGGATTTTCTGGGCAGGAAGGAGTTAAACAGCTGGCAGCAGCTGCTGGAACAGCTAGTAGGGTGCGTCTGAAGGCTGGCTTGGCTCCCAGAGGTTTTGGGGGACTCAGGTGGGTCCCCAGCTAGGCGGCGGAGTCCCGGAGGGGCTGTGCCGGGAGTGGGAGGTTGGCGCTGGGGAGAGGAGGGTTTGGCGAGGCCGGCGGCGTGGCCACTCCTCCCGCTGCTCAGCTCCGGTTTGAAAGGTCGAGTGCTGGAGCTTGGGAGGAGAGAGCGATGTGAGTGCTCCGGGAGTCTGACTGGGGCAAAACTCCTGCCTCTTCCCTCCTTTCCTTCCTCTATTTTGCTCTTGGAGGCAACAGATCTCCTTTTTCCTTTCCAATGGCCCAACCTTCCTTGGGGTTTCTGCTCCTCCTGGCTAGCTGCTTCTCTTCCTCCGAAACGCAATTCCTGGACTGGATTTGGGACAGCACGAAGATCACTGGAAGCCCAGCAGCACCCAGCAAGGGAATCCCAGCCTCAGAGCCACTATCCTCAGCGGCAGCTCCTGCTCCCAGCCTGTCCCCAGGGACATGGGGTGATGAGATGGTGAGGAATGTCACCACCCCACAGCAGCAGGAGCCAGATCCTGGTACAGCAGCGCCTACGGGTGAGGGGACTGCAGCCAAAACCACAGAGCAGTGGGACAGGAATGTCACAGGGCTAATGGAGAGCACAGCCCGGCCCAGCATCTCTCCTCCTCACAGCACCTCACCTGCCCCTGGGCAGGATGTGGTTGGCAGCTCCACTGAGGACCCACAGCTGCCTGGAATAGGGACGACCGAGGACATGCAGCTCCTGGGGTCAGGGACCACTGAAGACCCACAGCTCCTGGGGTTGGGTACCACCAAGTCCCCACAGCTCCTGGGGTCAGGGACGACTGAGGACCTGCAATTCCTGAGGATGGGGACCACCAAGGACCAGCAGCTTTTGGAGTTAGGTACCACTGAGTCCCCACAGCTCTTGGAGATGGGAAATACAAAGGACCCGCAACTCCTGGGAACAGGGGCCACTGAGGAGCTGCAGGTCCTCGGGGCAGGGAGCAACAAGGATCTGCAGCTTTTGAGGGCAGGGACCACCGAGCACCCACAGGTCCTGGGGATTAGGAATACCAAGGACCCACAGCTTCTGGGGACATGGACCACCAAGGACTCACAGTTCCTGGGGATGAGGACCACTGAAGACCCACAGCTCCTGGGGACAGGGACCACCGAGAATCTGCAGCTCCTGGGGATAGGGACCACTGAGGACTTAGAGCTCTTGGGGATGAGGAACACCGAGGACCCACAGCTCCTGAGGACAGTGACCACTGATGACCGACAGGTCCTGGGGAACACTGAGGACCCACAGCTCCTGAGGACAGTGACCACTGAGGACCCACAGCTCCTGAGGACAGTGACCACTGAGGACCCACAGCTCCTGGGGAGAGTGACCACTGACGACCCACAGCTCCTGAGAACAGGGACCATCGAGAACTCGGAGCTCCTGGGGAGAGGGACCCCCACAGCAACGGAGACATGGATGTCCTTGCAGAGACCAGGAGGTCCCCAGCCAGGTAGTGCCCCTTTTCCTTTCTCACCAGGTGACAGTACCCATAAGCAGGCAGTGCCATTCCAGGACCCCATGGCACAACCTCCCCCTCACCACCGTGAAGCATCACCGAACCTATGGCACAGCACTGGCCACCAGGGGCTGGCCCTGACCAGCATGAACAGGAGCCAGAGCTCCCCCTTGCCTAACCAGAGGGTGGATAATGGTGTGAATCCTCCTCTTGCTGATAACTCCAGTCCTCTTGAGTTCAATTTACTAACTGCCACTACGCGGCTCTACAGTAGTAATGGCATGGGGCTCCCATCCTTCTTTCCTGGACTGATGCCAGCGGCCAGCCACTGCCTGCCCATCCCAACCCACCTGCCCTTCTGCAGCGTATTGGGCACCAGCCATGTCCGATTGCCAAATTATCTCCGCCACAGCAGCGAGGAGGAAATTCGGGCGGCTTTGCATGAGTGGGAGGGGCTGCTTGAATCGCAGTGCCATCGCTACCTGGAGTGGTTCCTCTGCTTGCTACTGCTCCCCGGGTGTAGTGCTTCGGTCCCCGTAACCCCCCCACCGTGCCAGGGCTTCTGCGAGGCCGTCAGAGACCTGTGTTGGATTCACTTGGCTGGCGGGCGCCTGCCTCTGCCTTGCGATGCTCTCCCTGAGGAGGATGAAGGGTATTCTTGTGTCTTTATTAATGCTTCTGCAGGTAACGTGGCTGGGTGACATCCTTGTGTTGTGTCTCCCCTCCCAAAACTGCCCCCAGGCGCTGAGGGATGCTGCTGCCTTGTCCCCATGGGATGCTGCTGAGTCCAAAACCGCTTTCCATGCAGCCTCGGCTTTTTTGGAGAACCAGCAGGTTTTGACTCCCTCCACAAGGCTGAGCATTACCCCCGGTGAAACACAGTGTCCTGGTGGTCAGGACAGGAGATGCTCCCCAAGAACATCATGCTGGCATTCAGGGCTGGTTTCCCAGTGCCATAGTGCTTTGGGGTGTCCATCCTGGGATTGGGACACTTGGAGACCAGGCATCTCCCTGCGGGAGCAGGGGAAGGACCTGGGTCCTGTGGCCACCTAACCGCAGCACCATGGTGGTGAGGAGGTTTCAAGGTGACCCTGTGGCCGTTCAGGCACGCTCCCCCCTCCTGGAGCAGCCCTTTACTTTGGGGTTAATGATTCACCTAACGGCTAATGTTTGATCCTCGCCTGCTCAGAAAAGTAGGAGAGGTTACTTCACCTCCGGCTTAGTCATTTGGTGGTTGTGACCTTTCTGTGTGTCAAATGGGGGGACCCAGACATGCCTCTGGGGCAAGGGGGTGAAGGGACAAGAGGGAGGTGGGGTGCGAGGGAGGTGGCTGGTGCCTGGAGAAATGTACATTGGGATGAAAGCAGGAGCTTCCCCCCCTCTGCCCCCCCTGCAAATTCTCTGAAAGAGGCTGTGTTCCCATGCCGGCCCTGTGCCCTCGGGTGATAGCCGGGAGATGCCAACGAGGAGCCAGAGGGGCGTTGGGAGGGTAGAGGGGAGAGAGGAGGGGGTAGTGGCAGACAAGTGTCCCACACATGGTCCTCTCAGTGTCAAAGAGTCTCTGTTCACTGGGGGGATGCAGTGGGACCATGGGGATGCTCAGAGGGGAGGTGCATGCCCATCCAAGACTGCACCATGGCGTCTCAGATGGGCAGCATCAGCAATGAGTGGGGGCTGTGGTGCACCCCATGGAATGACTTGAGATGCAGGAGGTCCCCTGCATCTCAGCTGAGATGGGATGTGCAGGGCCACGCTGGCAGCCTTGGCTCAAGCTAGCCAGGAAAGTTATGGTGGAGCGGGATGGTGGCTTGGAGCATCCTGGGGACTTTTCCAATGGCAGAATCACTACAGCAAGAGACACCCCCACAACCATCCTTTGCCAGTACCAAACCGCAGCCTCTGCCATCTCTCCGTGCTCAATGGCAGATGCTGCCGGTTTGTCACAGGGATCATGGACTGCAATATTTGGGCTCTGGATCTCTTTTGGAAAAAGGAGGCATGGCCTGAAAGGTTTGGTGGATGAGAAGGGACACTTGGCTTTTGGAGGGGAGCAGACATTTGAAGGGGTCTCCACTTACTCCTCTGCTCCCCAGTCCCCATCCAGCCTCTGCCTGCTGCCACTCAGGGAAAAGGTGTGTCTCCTTTTGCTTTGGGAAGTGCTGGCACCCAGCTCCCACTCCAGACTCGGGGACAAGTGGCGTGTTTGGAGAGGAGGAAGGCTCCCAGAGCTCCAAGGGGAGCGTGGTTGAAAATTGCACTGCTAACAAAAGCCTCTTTCAGCGTGTCCCCCGTCATCCTGAGCCCTGGTGGGGGGACACAATGACTTGTCTGGCTGCAGGAATTGCAGCGCTGGCTCTTACACCCGTGTGGATCCCCGAGAGGAAGCTCTGGTTTCCTTTTCCCCTAAAGCTGCTGGGAATTTGGCTTCCTCCAACACCAGATAAGCTCTATCCCTGCATCCTGGCATTTGCAATTAGACCGAGCTTGTGGGGGGCCTGAGCAGGGGGCGACTTGTGGGTGGGTGCCAGTCTGAGTCTGGGGGAGCCCTACTTGCTCGCCCCATCATTTTTGGTATAGGGCTGTACACATCTGAGAGTGAAAGGATACCGAGCTTCAGGATCCAGAGGTTCACCTCCAAGCAGACTGGGGATGCCCTGTGTGGAAGCCTGATCCCAGTGTAGGGCAGATGAGGGGGCTAGAACTGGTGGAAGACCGGGAGTGAGGTTTTCTCCCAGTCAGGTCAGTTTTGGGATGCCAGGCTTGGGAGGAACTGGGGTCTTGGGGGAGCAGGGTGGATACTGAACAGTTTCAGAGTTCAGAAGAGGATCAGTGGGTCTGGGGTCTGGCAGAGTAAAAATTTGCCCCCACCTTTAATTGATGGCATTTCTAATGTCCCCACTGCTAGGTCCCTGTCACGGAGGTGGCACTGGCATTGGGGCTTGGCAGCAGGGGCAGACTGGGAATGCTCCATGTCCCTCAGACTTTGGAAGGGGCACCCAGGTTTTCATCACCATCCCAAGAGATGTGTTTTCCTTCCAGGCTGGGCAAGGCTGGACTGATTCCTTCTTTCTATTTTTTTTAGGGTTTTTTTTTAATGTTTTTTTTTTTAAGAGCTCTGGAGGACAATGCCTGGTTCTAAAGCTGGGTGGAGGTTCCTGGCTGATCCTCCTAGGTTCAGCCCAGGATACTCCAGGATACACGTCTAATTCCCCCATCGCTCACATGAAAACTAGGAAAGGAGTTGGGGACATTGAGTTGCCTCAGCTCCTGCTCCTGGCTCAGGATTGGGCCAAAAATCAGCACTGAGCATTTGTTTCATTTCCAGTGCAGATCCCTCAGCTGTTTCAGAGCCAGGGTGGTTGGGTTTCCTCACTCCCAGGAAATGAGAGGTTAAAAAGCACCCGGCATGTTCACTCCCATGGAGCTGGCACTGACCCCGAGCAGTTGACATAGGAGAGGAGGAATCCAGCACCCAGTGTGTGGGCGATGAGGATGTGCTTGCTGCCAAAACAACGGGAGCTGGCGGACAGAGGGACAGATGTTCAGCTGCATCGGGGAGGAGAGATGGTCTCCAGCAAAACTTCCCTAATTCTCTAATTCTCAGTAGGAGTTGGGAAAGGAGGCGACCGCCAATTGAGAGCATCTGGGAAGCTGACGGGGCACACTGGCTTGAGCCGCATTCCCAGGGTGTTGCAAGGGGATGGTTCTGATTTATTCCCAGTGGGGGTGACCCTAGGATCCTGTTCCGAGATGATGTGAGGGGTCACTGTGACCCCAGAGTGGGTGCAACACACTTCCTCAGGGCTCCATGGTTGTTCAGCATCCTGGTGCTCCAGCAACATTCCCCTAACGTGGACAAGATCCCTTTGGTTTTATCCCATCTCAGGGAACTCTGAGCAACCTGGTCTAGTGGAAGGTGTCCCTGCCTATGGCAGGGGAATTGGAATTAGATGATTTTTAAGGTCCCTTCCAACCCAAACCATGCTATGGTGTCCCAACTGCAGTTGGAGGGCCAGCTGCAGGGATTGGGTGGGGTTTTGGGAGTCACATCTGAATGGTCTGATGGGAGCAGCTCAAGGTTGCTGCATTGGCCAGCCCACAGCCTGAAGGAAAATCTCGGTCCCTGGGGAGGGAGAGCGGAGGGAGCCACTGAAGAACTGCATTTGGGAGAGGTGTGGCCAGGGGTGTCCTCCCAAGGCACCTTGTTGAGTGACCATCCTTGCGTGGCTGGTTGTGACCATCCCCTTCCTTTCTTCCTGCAGAGAACCTGAGTTCCGAGGTCAGCCTCCTGGAGCTCATCGGAGACCCACCACCGGAGGAGATCCTCAAAATTTATGGCCCTGACAACAACCCTGGCTATGTCTTCGGTCCCAATGCCAACACGGGCCAGGTGGCCCGGTACCACCTGCCAAGCCCTTTCTATCGGGACTTCTCCCTCCTGTTCCACATCCAGCCCACCACCCCCCGGGCCGGTGTGCTCTTTGCTGTCACGGACTCCTCGCAGAGCATCATCTACGTGGGCGTCAAGCTCTCAGAGCTGCGGGCAGGCAAGCAGCAGATCATCTTCTATTACACAGAACCGGGCTCACCCAGCTCGTATCCGGCAGCCACCTTCACCGTGCCCATCTTGCTCAACCAGTGGACGCGCTTTGCCATCAGCGTGGAGGAGGATGAAGTCATCCTCTACTTGGACTGCGAGGAGCATGAGCGGATCCGGTTTGAGCGCTCCCCAGACGAGATGGAGCTGGAAGATGGCTCTGGGCTCTTTGTTGCTCAGGCTGGAGGGGCTGACCTGGATAAATACCAGGTAAGGCCTTGGGTCACCCCAAGGTGCATCTCCAAGAAGCCTCGAGAGACATGACACCGGCTGTGCCTGTTGAACTGACCTTTTTGCCTGGAAGACAACCAGAGGCCACACTCGGTGTGTGTCCCTGGGGAAGGGAACACCTGAAATGGGGGAAAAGGTGTCTTGAGATGCCTCTAATTTTATTGTCTTGGGGCTCACCAAGGCAAAGCTCTCAAGGTGGGCTGGCAGAAGGACATGAGGTTGCCCTACAGCAGCCACCGTTGCCCATCCCTTTTCCCAGCAAACTCACAGAGCCTCTTCAGATCTCACTATTGCTAAAAATACCCAACTCCTTTGGTAGAGGAACTGCCTTGGCTGGGAAAATATCTCTCTTAGCTGGAAAAAATGCTTGGGCTGGAGTATATCTTTGTTGGCTGATGCTGAGCGGTATCTCCAGGAAGGCTTTGGAGAGTGAGGAGGGATATGATAGCTCAGCCCATGCTTTGAGCAGGACTCGTGTTCTAGATAAGGTTTATGGAAAGTGTGGGGAAAATACTCAACTGACATGGAAATCCCCTGCAGTGCTTGAAGAGAGGAATGTTCAGGTTTCTCCTGGGTTGAGCAGGATTTGCCCAGCAACAGAGGCTCTGCTGAGGGGGGCAATAGTCTTGAAGTTTTGCAAAGTACGTTTCTGAGCTTAAACATCTTCTTGTCTGTGCTGCCACATTCCCAGTTGAATGGCTTTGGTCAGGGAAAGCTCCCCCAGGAGCGGGTTAATCATTGAAGGGCTACAGACTGGTGTGCACTGGGATTCAGGCAGATCCCTTGAAGAGCCACTTTTTGCCCTTGAAAAGCAATTTTTTTGCTCTTGAACATACTGGGAGGGCCAGGTCATGGCCCTGGAGGAGCTCCTCTCCCCAGCTGGAGGCAGTTTGGCACCATATGGAAGGCAAAGCAACAGCTTGGAGCAGAGCAGACCTTTTAGCAGGTGATGCTCCCAAGCTTGCCAAACTCCTTATCCCACCGCCCACTCCCAGTTTTCCCATGGAGAATAGCTGGCCATCGAAGGAAGGAGGCTGACTGCTTTGGCTGGATGAGAAGTGAGCAGCATCTGACTGCCTTGTGGTGTTTCCATCGCTGTCCAGCCCTGACTCACGTTATCTGGAACTAACAGGGCATCAAGCAGATTAAAAGCTGGCCCTGGGTCAAGCCTCAGGATGAGCTGCTGGCAGGCAGCTGGAGGGGTGTCCTGGCATCTCTGCTCCTTCCAGAGTCACCTTTGTGTCAGTGGCATGGAACCTGGGGGGCAAAGCCTGCGGGTGATGCAGAAGCCCATGGGACAGCACTTACCCAGAGGGTAATGGGGTCCTAGATGGGGTCTGGCAGGAGCGTTTGTTTGCAGCTGGATGTGGCACTTGGGGACATGATTTAGTGGGGGACCTGGCGTTGCTGGGGGAATGGTTGGACTTGCTCCTGCAGGGCTTTTCCAGCCTGAATGATTCTGTGATTCTGTGGATTCACTGTAAGATCTACAGTGCTGCTACCCCCTTTATTGGAGCAAACAATCTGGAAAAGGGCCCCTATAACCATCCCTCATGGGAATGCCTCAGTTCAGGGCTTGGAACTGGATTACTTCCAATGCCTCTGGCAAGCCCAAGGTTTCAACCTCGCAGCTCCTGCCCAGCACCACCAGCATGGCTTGACAAGCCACGTGCCAGAGCTGGCACGAGGTGGGCTGAGAAGAGGGAGGGGCCAGGACCCGGCTAGCCACCCAGCAGTGCTTTTACAGGGACCTTTTTGGCTGTGCTCCTTGTTTCTCTTCTTCCAAGGGCTCCCTGCCCCATGCAAGGACCACTGGTAGGCCTGCAGCCCACATTTTTTATTTCCTAGGATAATCTGCACTTCCTTACTGTTTATTTGGATTTTGCAAGCACTATGTGCATCCAAGAAATCACCACAAATCCCTTCCTAAGGATACAAACCCCCGCAGCATCCTGGTCTCAGCTGGGGAGGGTGTGTGTGTACCAGCCTAAACCCCACAGCTCCCAATGCAAGTGGGGTCAGCCAGCACATCCCAGAACCCAGCTTAGGTCCTTGCTGCTGAGGTGGGACACAGGAGTGCTGCTGGGGATGTTGCCAGGATGGGATGCCACCCATCCCTCTGATCCTGGTGGGGAGGACCAAGGGACCATGGTGGGAAGCAAGCTTGGAAAGGGGAGATAATTCCTCCTTGGTGTCTCTTCTCTGGGCAATTCACCTAAAATAATATTTGGGCTGGCTTGAAAGCACAGCGTGCTGTGTCCGGGCAAGGATACATAATGGGCTTAAGAAAACAAGGATCAGGGGCAGTTGCAGTTCAGCCAGGCTGGCTGTGACATTATAATGTGAATACATTATAAGTAGATTAAGTTAAAGATATATAATAAATATAATGTATTACAAATATATTTTTATACATAATAAAAGTTATATAAATTCCTCTTGCAAGCAAATGCCCCCAGTTGGGTGGTGACCTCATCCAGCTGCTCGCACTGTTGACAGCGGATCTCATCCCTCCCTCTCCTCCCACTTGAGGACACGGTGGCCAAGTGGCACAACAGGTCACATCATGGCAGAGTGGCTTCATGACGTGTCTCTCTGTGTCACCCATCCATCCATGGTTTCCTTCCAGGGGGTCATTGCTGATTTGAAGCTGCTAGGGGACCCGCGGGCGGCTGAGCGCCAGTGCGAGGAAGAGGAGGATGACACGGAGGTGAGCGCTGGCAGCCTGGGTGGGGCAGTCTCAGGGAGTGCCCCCCACCATGCCCCCAGCTCACCTCTCATCCCTGCTCCACACAGCTCTCCGGTGATTTCGGCAGTGGGGCAGAAGGTGGACACCAACCCTCGGGGAAGGTCGGGGTGAGTTGTTGCCCACAGGTGTTGCACTCAGGGCGGCACCTCAAAATTTCAGTGGGATGAGGGCCCTCCGTGGTCAAGGTCATGGGATGCTTCATGGTGTCCCGGCACCTGTTTCTTATGGGAAGGCACTGGGAGGTGAATGGCACCACGGTGTCCCCTTGTTGTTGGCACAGGCTGTCCCAGGGCTGGTGGATGCTGTCCCTGTCACCTCTCCCCCCATGGCAGGGGGCAGCGGGCCAAGGAGCAGTGGGGGGTCCCCGCAGCAAGCTGAGAGGACCAGAGCAGAGGAGACCCTGCGGGTCTCCACGGGAGGTAATTCCAGCAGCTTTCCCCTTCCCAGGGGCACACAAGTGGGGAGGTCGTGGTGTGGCCATCCCCAAGCACAAACGGCTCCCTTTTCCTTTCTGACAGGCACCGGCCCCAAAGGTGAAAAGGGGGAGAAGGGCGAACGTGGCTTGAAAGGGGACTCAGGGACTGGTGGTATCATGGGGACAAGCAGTGTCAAGGGCCAAAAGGTGGGTGAGAGCATGGTTCCTGGGGGCTCGAGGGTGTCAGTGACATGTCCATGTTTGACACCTGCTCCGCTCTGTTTCTGATCCTCAGGGGGAGAAGGGAGACCTGGGCATCAAGGTGAGCATTGCTGGGTGAGCTGGGTCAAAGCCTGAGGCTACCACCTCAGGGATGTGCCACCCATCCCCATCTGCCTCTCCTCCCCAGGGCAGTGCTGGATTTGGCTACCCTGGCTCTAAGGGCCAAAAAGGGGAACCAGGTGACCCCGGCCCACCCGGAACTCTCTCTCGGCACACCAGTGGTTCAGTGGTGGAGCAGGTCACTGGTCCCCCAGGGCCACCAGGGAAAGATGGAGCCCCCGGCAGGGATGGCGAGCCTGTGAGTTGAGTCCCCCATCCCTGGGGTGTCCCCTGTTCCCCCACCCTACCCACCTGCACACTGACCTGTCTTCTCTCTGTCATTCCTAGGGAGATCCTGGCGAGGACGGCAAACCTGTAAGTGGTGGAGGGGGGTGGTAGGGTGATGGGGGACAGCCACCCCCTTGCCTTGCCACCTGCTGACCCCACCCTGCTCCCCTTCACAGGGTGATATGGGGCCCCAGGGGTTCCCCGGGATGCCGGGAGAGCCGGGTCTGAAGGGTGAGAAGGTGAGTGCCAGTGCCAGGGTTGGGAGGCAGCACACGACACACACTGCTGCCTCCTGTTCCTCTCACTGTCAGCTTGGCTGCACCCACAAACTGTGCTCTCTTGTCTGTGCCAGGGTGACCCAGGCATGGGGCCAAGGGGACCCCCTGGACCACCTGGCCCCCCAGGACCACCAGGACCCTCCTCCAAGAACGACAAGCTGGTGAGTGCCCCTTGGGACACAGGGGTCTGAGGGGGATCCATCAAGCCCCAGAGGTGAGGGATACTGCTGCCAGCCCCTGGGCAGCCCCCTGTGCCTGACATCACCCTCCTGCTTCTCCTTCAGACCTTCATTGACATGGAGGGCTCTGGCTTCGGCGGTGACCTGGAGAGCCTGCGGGTGAGTGGGGGTGAGTGCCTGCCCTGCCGGCCGGGAGTGGGGGGACACCCTCAGCCATGGCCCCCCTTTCTCTTCCAGGGTCCGCGCGGGCCACCCGGTCCCCCAGGGCCACCTGGCGTGCCTGGTTTACCAGGGGAGCCAGGACGATTCGGGATGAACCGCACAGACCTGCCAGGACCACCGGGGCTGCCAGGCAGGGATGGGATCCCTGGACCCCCGGGGCCAGCGGTAGGTGTATGGAGTGGGCACGGGGACCCATCCCAGGGCCACCTTGTGGCCAGCCTGAGCGGTAGGGGGCTCAGTGCCCGCCAGCCCCATGGGGTTTCCCTGTGCCAGAATAAGCTCCTGGGTTCTTTCAGGGTCCTCAGGGTCCTCCAGGAAGAGATGGGGAGGCTGGGCAGCCAGGGCCCAAAGGAGAGCGGGTGAGTGTCCCCTGTCCCACGTGCCCTGGGAGCATGTGATGGCTTTCCCACAGGGCAGCTGACGCTCCTGGCACATCCCTGGCAGGTCCCAGTTCCTGAGCTAGAGAGCACCATTGTGCTCCTGCCTGGAGCTGTACAGCTTCTTCACATCCTCTTCTCCTTCCTTCTCCTCCTCCCCAGGGTGACGTGGGTGACCTTGGCCTCCCTGGTGTACCGGGACCCAAGGTACTGTGCCTGGGCTGAGTTTTCTGGGGGAGTCCCATTGCATACTGGAAGCAGGGATGCTGCTTGGGGGGCATCTTGCACAGGAATGGGGAGGGGGATGCTGGTATTTGCGTTTCTCCCAGGTCAGTGCCACAGCTCAAGGGTGCACAGACCTGGTGACCCCCCAAAGGATGCTTACCAGGCTCTTGCCACCCTGCCTTGGCTTTGCTCCAGGCACTGCTGCAGCTAGAGGCAGGCAGGGAAGCTGAGCAGCGTGTTTCAAGGCACAGAAGAGAGTTTGCCAGGAGGGTTTTGGGTGCCCACACCCCATCTGTGCATCACTCTCTCCTGTCTGCCTGCTTCAGCTTCTCTCCACCACGCTTCCCCAAAGGTGAAAGTAAAGGCTTGCTGGGAGCCAGGCTGCCCCTTGGGATGGCCCATCCACTGCAGCCTGAGTTGGGAGCAAGAATCTCAAAAATTAAAGTTTCTTACCCTTAATTCTAACTTTCTGCCAGCACCCAGGGGGCAGATGGGGTGGCAGTGAGTATAAGGACCGATCCTGGTACTCCAAGAACCATCAGGAAGCCCAGGGATGCCTGCAAGCATCCCTGCCCAGCACCGAGCTCTGCTGCAGCATTGGCTCCAGCCACATGTGCAAAATTATTCACATTTGTGACTTTAGACAAGCCTCTGGTGGCCACTGTGGACATTACAGGGGGAGCTGGTGGGATGAAAGATATCTGAGCTGGGCAATGCCCCTTCTCACAAAGCCCCAAGACAGGAGAGCATCGTGGAGAGCATCTGTGTCCTGTCCCAAAGAAGACTTGGGAAGGGATGTACTTGCAGGCTCCAGGCAGGGACCGTTGTCCCCTTCCATCTGTCCCCTTGTTGTCCCCTTTGCAGGGCAACAAAGGAGAAACGGGACCAGCAGGACCGCCGGGAGAAATGGGTTTAGCTGGCCTTCCTGGGCCCATCGGACCCCGAGGGCAGCCAGGGCCTCCCGGGCCCCCGGGACTGCCAGGGCCAGGCTACGAGGCTGGATTTGTAAGTGGTCACTGCGATGATGGCGGGGGGGATGAGCTGGAGCTGGGGACAGACGCGGCTCAACCCCTTCTCCCCCCATTTAGGGTGACATGGAGGGCTCAGGGCTGTCATTCACCCCTGGACCACCTGGACCTGAAGGGCCACAGGTAGCTGTGTTCTTGCCCTCTCCAACCTGGGCATCCTGGGGTATTCCCTGCCATCATGCCCCCTGTCATCATGCAATGCTCATGGTCTCCTTGTTGCTTGCAGGGGCTGCCAGGACTGCCAGGGGTGAAGGTGAGGAAGCCTTGCAACATTTTCTCACCCTGGCTCCATCCTTGCAGCATACCTACAGGCAGCCTGTAGGAATGCTGCTCTGACACCTCTTTCCTTGCAGGGAGAGGTCGGCAGCCCTGGACAGCCCGGCTTGCCAGGCCCCAAGGTAGGAGCGTGGGGAGATTGGGATGGGCTGTGTGCCAGTACCTGGGTTTGCTTCCCTGCCTGGGGCTGGATGCTCCCTACTGCATCCTTCTCTTTCCCACTCCTCATTGCAGGGAGATGCTGGCATGCCTGGTGTGGATGGACGTCCTGGCCTGGAGGGCTTCCCTGGACCACAGGTAGGAGCATCAGCCTCCCAGTTCCAAAAGCCCCCTCACTGCTGGCAGGACACCCTTGATTGCAGCAGCTCCATCTCCAGCAGCCAAAATTCCCCCTCCCTGCTTTGGGACCTGGCTCACTGCGTGCCAGGGGTGCCCTTACACCTTAGGACCTGTCCTCATCACCTTGCCACCCCACTCACCATGCAAAACTGTCTCAGCCTGGCTCGCTGCCTGGACCGTAGAGGCAGAGTGGGGTGGCCAGAGTGGTGGCTGAGCTGGAGGTGGGAGGGCGTCTCCTCTTGTGAGCCAGAGTCTGGTTCTGTGTGGTGCCAAGCAGGAAGCTCACCCCTGCCTGCTTCTCCTTCCAGGGACCCAAAGGTGACCAAGGTAGCCCTGGTGAGAAGGTAGGTGCCACCATGCTGGGGATGGGGATCGGCTGGTGGTGGCCCTAGGGCTGATGGCTTGTGTCTTCCAGGGAGAGCGAGGACAAGATGGTGTGGGGCTGCCCGGCCCCCCAGGGCCACCTGGTCCCCCTGGACAGGTCATCGCCGTCTCAAGTGAAGATGTAAGTGGTGGCACCTGGCTTCAGCACAGCTGGGGGAAGTTAAACCTCGGGGGAGGAAGGGGTGTTCCCAGCAGCCATCATGTGGGGGGACTGAGGGAGACCTCTCTAGGAGCTCTCACTTGCAGAGCAAAGATCAGGGTGAAAAACATCATTTTGTCTCTTTCTGCAGAAGTCTTTGGTGGCTTTTCCTGGTCCAGAGGTAGGTGCCCTCCTGACACCCATGCCCACCCCTCAGCAATACCAGGAGGGCACCCTGTTTTTTGGAAAGAGGGGGTTTGCTCTTAGAGGCATCTCTGTTTCTCTCTGCAGGGCAGACCAGGCCACGCCGGCTTCCCGGTGAGTCAGTGACACGTCTGGGGACCACAGGGGTGGCCTCGGTGACAGCTCTGATTGCTGGTCCTGCCACGCTTTGCCGCAGGGTGATGGTGATGGAGGAGGGGTTTGGGGTCTGCCTTTGGTGGAGTGGAAATGACATGGGCTCTGTGTCCTCCCTGCAGGGTCCAGTGGGACCAAAAGGAGACCAGGGGTCAACTGGTCCTCAGGGCTCCCCAGGGTTGAAGGTAACTGCTCCAGGCCACCTCTGCCCCATGGGGTGGTCACACTTCTGGCCACAATCCCAACTGGCCACCGGGTCCTGCTGGTGACACCAGCCCTGGCACAGGAGGGAGCCTGGCCCCTCCATGTCTCCTTTCACCTTCTCCTCTCTTGCAGGGGGAGAAGGGGGAACCCGGTGTCATCATCAGCCCTGATGGGACTGTGGTCACCACAAAGGTGAAAGGAGAAAAGGTGGGGGCATGGTGGGAATGGGGGTCACATCCTTATGTGACAGCTGCCAGGTAGTCCTGGTGGTGATGCCCTTTCGCTCTCCATTGTCTGCAGGGGGAGCCGGGGCTGCAGGGACCAATGGGACCATCGGTAAGTCACCGTCACCATCCTCCTTGTATCCCATGGGGAGGGACAAGGATGATCCTGGGCAAAGGGGGACAGTGGGTGCTCCCATATTGAGCATCCTCATCCTCATCTTCCCTCCCTTCCAGGGTCCCCAGGGACAAGCAGGGATGAAGGGAGAGATCGGCTTTCCGGGCAGACCCGTAAGACCTGCTCCCGGTTTGTTTGTCTCCTCGGCCATCGCCTCCACCCCATCCCCGCTCCCTGTTTGCATGTCTTTCATCCACTGAACCCCAAACCCTGCTGTGTCCCTGAGGGATGGGGTGATGCCGGAGCATCGGAGGCAATGCCAGGGTGTCATAGGTGACTCTGGAGCATCAGATGTGACATCAGGGGTTGGCAGGGGGACGGGGATGAGGCTCATCTGTGCTGCTTATCCACAGGGACGTCCTGGCATGAATGGGCTGAAGGGTGAGAAGGGTGACCCCGCAGATGTGCTGGGCTTGCGGGTGAGCACTGCTGCAGCCCTCCGGCTGCTGGCCCTGCAGAGTGGGGGAAACACAACAAGGGTCTCCTCCCTGAGGACCCCAATCTCTTAGGCGAAGGGCCCATGTCTCCCTCTCTCAGGGGCTGGTTGGCCCTCTGGAGCAGGGCATGGCCCTGGTGTCCCCCCCATGGTGGGGACTGTCCACTTTGCAGGACCCTGACATATCTTCTTGCCCTCTACAGGGTCCCCCAGGACCCCCAGGACCTCCTGGGCCCCCTGGGCCACCTGGCAGCATAGCCTACAACAGTGGCAATGTGAGTAACAACATGGTCAGCACGATGGAGGTGCTGGTGACTGGGTCCCCCAGTGCCTCCTGTCTGGGGCTAGCACATTGGACTGTCACCAGCTTTGAGGGGGGTCCCCAGGGATGCTGCTGTCTCTGCAGCCACTTCCTTTGCATCTCCACAGACCTTTAGTGACTCCAGCCCTCCTGCACTGCCAGTGTTTCCTGGTAAGGGAGTATCTTCTCCCAGCCCCATCTGGGCAGTTTGGGGAACCTCAGCAAGACAGGACTGGGGGCAAACCCAGTCCCTTCGAGCTGGGATGCTGCAGCTCTGAGATGGCATCCCTGCTGCTGCCCACAGGTTTCCACCAGTTCCCAGGACAGAAGGGAGAGAAAGGTGATGCCGGACCCCCAGGATCCCCAGGTAGGTGATCGATCACCACACATAGAGGCGGGCAAGGGGTGGCTTGTGCCCATCCCTGCTCTCCTCTCCTTTCCCTCTTTTCACAGGGCGCTTTCCCTATGACCCGACTCACTTTGGCACCAACCTGCGGGTAAGGCCTTTGCACACTGGTGGCTGGAACCCAGCACGATTTGGGGTACTGGAGTGTGCCCTGGCCACTCACCCTAAGGTTGTGCCATCCCACAGGGTGACAAGGGAGATGCAGGTCCCAAGGGTGAGAAGGGTGAGCCGGGCAGCACCCCACTCTACAGTCCCAGTGTTTCTGGGCTGCCAGGGCCTCCAGGGCCCCAGGGATACCCTGGGCTGCCAGTGAGTACCTCACGGGGCAGGGAGCAAGGGGGGCATGGCAGGGGGCGGCATCCCTGGGGGCTTTGCTACAAGGGATGTTCTCTCATTCCACCTAGGGTCCCAAGGGGGACAGTATTGTCGGGCCACCGGGGCCTCCTGGACCTCAGGGTCCCCCTGGTATTGGATACGAGGGGCGGCAGGGCCCCCCTGGCCCTCCCGGCCCCCCTGGTCCACCCTCCTTCCCAGGTCCCCACAGGCAAGGTGAGTACCTGCCCTGTTGCATCCCTCCATGTGCCACCTCCACATCCCTCCATTCACCCCCCCGCATCCCTCCTGCACCTTGGCATCTGTCTCTGCATCCCTGTATCTCTCCCTGCATCCCCTGCATCCCTCCCTGTACCCCAGCATCCCTCCCTGCACCCCGCTGCATCCTTCCCTGCTGCATCTGATTCACCCTTTCCTGCACCTCTGCATCCCGCCCCGTGCTGCATCCCTCTACATCTCACCCTTCTCCCCTCACAGCTATCAGCATCCCTGGACCACCAGGACCACCAGGACCCCCTGGACCACCAGGCATTAGCGGGATATCCTTGGGGGTGAGTTAGGGCTCTGAGCAGGGTGTTGTCAGTGGGCCAGACAGCTGGTCCCTGAGCCCCCCGCCGTGCTGTGCCCGCAGCTCCGTGCCATGCCAACATACCAGGCGATGCTGAGCGCCGCACACGAGCTGCCCGAGGGCAGCCTCATCTTCCTGACTGACCGGCAAGAGCTCTACGTCCGCCTGCACGGGGGCTTCCGACGGGTGCTGGTGAGTAGGGGGGGCCAGAGGGGAACCCCATCCTGGGTTGCAGTACCCGGCTCTTGGGGAGTGCAGACAGCACCACCCTGGGGGTTTGGTGGTGCTTGGTGATGCTCGGGGGTCCCCCCACCTGTGTGTGAGGAAGAGAAGAAGGGGGCCCCTGGGATCTGATATGTCATGCCCTTACAGCTGGAGGAGCACAACCTGATCCCCAGTTCAGCTCTGGTGAGTCCTGTGTTCCCCATGCCCACCCTTATCCCCCATTTCCATCCCTATCCTTCATCCTCATACATCCTCATCCCATCCCCATTCTCCATCCTCATACATGCTCATCCCATCCTCAACCATCTCCATCCGAAATCATCTTCATCCTCTTCTCCATCTGTCCCCAACCATCTCAGTCCCCATCCCCAACCAGGTCCACTTTCATCCCCATCCATCCCCAGCATTCTCCATGTCTGTCCCTGTCTCCATGCATCCCCACCATTCTCCACCTGCATCCCTAACCATCTCCATCCACCCCAACCACCTCCATCTCCACCCCGTCTCCATTCATCCCCAACCACATCTATCTCTATCCCCAACCATCTCCATCCCCATCCCCACTTGGGTCACCACCACCACCCCTCAGCCTGTCTCCCCCTCCTCAGGACAACGAGGTGTACGACAAGCCGCCCACCCTCCACTACACCGGCACCCAGCCCCACAGGCCCCTGCACCCCCTCCGTAACCATGTCCCCCCCCCCACTGCCCGACCCTGGCGTGGGGATGAGGTGGTGGCCAACCAACACCGCCTGCCTGAGCAACCCCTGCTCCACCACCAGCACGAGCTCCTCAACAGCTACTACATCCACCGCCGGCCAGATCCGGCTCCTGTGGCTGCCCACGTGCACCAGGACTTCCAGCCCGCTGTGAGTGCCATTTGCTGGCCAAGGGCAGGTGATGATGGTGGCCAAAGCCATGCCCCTCAAGCCCTGTTGTCCCCTCTTGACAGCTTCATCTGGTGGCCCTGAACACCCCCCTCAGTGGCGGCATGCGTGGCATCCGGGGCGCTGATTTCCAGTGCTTCCAGCAAGCCCGGCAGGTCGGGCTGGCCGGCACCTTCCGCGCCTTCCTCTCCTCACGCTTGCAGGATCTCTACAGCATCGTGCGCAGGGCTGACCGTGCCGCTGTCCCCATCGTCAACCTCCGGGTAGGTGTGTCCCCATCCCCTTCCCGACACTCCATGAGCTCCAAGGGATCACAGAATAGCATCATAGAATCATTATGGTTGGAGAAGACCTCTAAGATTATTTAGTCCAACCATTAACCCACCACTGCCAAGGAAGCAACCCACCACTGCCAAGGAAGCCCCCATTCATCCATGAAGCATCCTCTTCCTGGAGGCTGCTGGGGCTTGTAGCTCCTGGGATGCTCCTGGGGTGAAGGCAGGGCTAACCCTCCCCCTCCCCCATTTTCCAACTCTTCCCACCAGGATGAAGTGCTCTTCAATAACTGGGAAGCCCTTTTCACAGGCAGCGGGGCTCCGCTGCGAGCCGGTGCCCGTATCCTCTCCTTTGACGGCCGGGATGTCCTGCGGGATGTGGGATGGTGAGTTCGGGATTGAGCGATGGGGAAATGGGGATTGAAGCATGGGGGGTGCAGCAGCAGCCCCCCACCTTTCATCCTTCCAGGCCACAGAAGAGTGTGTGGCACGGCTCAGATGCCAAGGGCCGGCGCTTGCCCGACAGCTACTGCGAGACATGGCGGACGGAGGAGCGCACCGTCACCGGCCAGGCTTCCTCACTGACCTCCGGAAAACTGCTGGAGCAGGCGGCCAGCAGCTGCCAGCACGCCTTCATCGTCCTCTGCATCGAGAACAGCTTCATGACCGCCGCCAAAAAGTGACACCCACCCTCCCATCCCCTGGGTACCCCCATCTCCCCAGGGAGGGGCGGGATCCTGCACCCCGGCACCCCTGGGGTCCTCAGCTCCCTCCATGTGCCTGCTCTCGCCCCGCAGGGTTTTCTTCTCCCACAGACCTGAAGCCAAAGAGTATTGCCATGGCCCCTGCCCTGGATCGGCAGGGGCTTGGGTGCCACCCGGGGCAGAGCAGCCATGAGCTGGCTGCTTTCCTCCTCCTCCTCCTTGTCCCCTCACTCCTCTTCTAACTCCTAATATTTAACCACTTCAGCTTGTTCCCCCACTTGCTTGGATGCTCTTTTTGGCATGGCTGGCTGGGAGGATGCTTGACAGGGAGATTTCAGAGCTGCCATGTCAGGTGCCCTCCCCAAGAGCCTGTGGGGGCTCCCTGACCAGCACCCCAGCCCCACACTGTCCTCACCAGGAGCTTGGCGTTGGACCCAAATCTCTGCTGCTGGGGCCATGCGGTCTTCACCAGCCAAAATCCCCGCATCCCACCCAAGGGACTGTCCCGTGGCAGTGCTTGGGCTCCCTCAGATGGTCTCTCTCCTCCCCAGGTAAAGACTATCCCATCATCATCATCACCTCCACCTCCCAGCCAGCAGAGCTCTGGTGGGGGTCTGGTCTTCCCCATCCCCTCCACACACCCTCGGGACCTCTGTCCGTGCCCCTGCAGCCCAGGTACAGCCACAGTCAGCCCAGAACAGGTACTGGGCTGTAGGGGTGGCCCTGATGTGTGGCCAGATGTGCCCTTCGCGTGTGTTTATGTGTGTGTGCGCGTTGAGCACGTGTGGTATCAAGGGCAGGCACTGCCATCCCCCCTCCCCATGCCACCTTTGCTGGGCTTGAATGGTGAAGGTGCAGCAAAACTGGTTAGAATTGGTGTGGGCAAATCCAAGGTGCTAAAAAAAACCAAAAAAAAAAGGAAAGAAAAAAGAGAAATCTGTAACTAGCTTTTTTTTGTTATTGTATGGAAATTATTACCATAAAAGCTGTGCGAGTCACACGGTCTTTATTTCTTACAGTCTACTGTATTTTGTGTAATTAATGCAATTTAAAGCCTGTGGATCTTTATATTATTTTTTTGTTGTTGGTTGTGTCCTATAAACCATTTTCTAAAGGCACTGAATAAAGAAACATCCTCTTGTAGCCTGGCTCTGTGCCATGATGGGGATGTAGCGGGATGGGGTCCCCATCCATATCCCTGTGTGGTATCCCATGGTGCTCTGTGTTTGGGGGTGGGAAGGGGCACAGCTCTGTCTCCATGGAGCAGAAAACATGTCCCGAGGGTTATACCCTCAACAGACCAGCACCGAGGACCAGCAGCGGGACAGGAGACCAAGCACACGGTGATGATGACGATGCTCACTTCCGGAGCCAGGAGCCAGCCATGGCGTCATGGTGCCAGCGCTCAGGCTCACACGGTGCCTGCCTCTGGGCTTTTCTCCTGTGCTGGAATCTCCACGGGGTGCTGGCATGGCTCCTTGGCCAAGGCCAGCTCCGCCGGCTGCCTGCAGCGGCTGTGCCGGATGCCCACACCAACGGCCGCCAGCAGGTAGACCACAGCCAGCAGCGTGAAGTAACCAAAATACATGTAGAACTGGAGGAGAGGAGGGGGGAAAGAACAACATTTGAAGCCCTGCCCTCATCCCACACCATTCAGGGACCTCCTCCATCTTAGATGCCCCCCTATCCCTACCTGGGGATGCACAGATAAGCCCAAGCCCCTCTCGTCGGCCACGATGACGGTGATAATGGTCTTCAGCACGGTGCCAAAGAAGGTGTTGACCCCGAAGACCAGAGCACAGAGCTCTTTGGAGAGGGAGGTAGCAATCTGGAAGCTGGGAAAAATGGGAGCACTAGTGAACCCCTGAAATGCACCCAGCCGCCGGGGTGGGAGCAGATCCCCAGGGGCTCCACGCACATGGCAATTGGAACCAGGAACTGGTAGGAGCCACGGAAGAGGACGTAGGCAACATAGCACAACCAAATGTTGTTGTTGGAGTTCATGAGCAGGAGCAACCCCGCCTGGAATGCCGTCACCACTCCGATCACCAGCTCTGACCACAGTGTCCAGCGGATCTTCACGTAGCCAGCAGCGAAGGAGGCAACGGCCCCTGAGGAGGGATGAAGGATGCTGTGAGCACCTCAGGGGCCACGTGGCCTAGGCTGGGACCCAGCCCAGTGATCAGACCACCCCCTACATTCCCAAACATTCCATAAGGACCACCATTCCTAAGGGACGCAGTGTCCCTCCACATCTCTGCTGTCCCCAGCTATTCCCAGGGGATGCAGCAGGATGAGGGTGTCCACCCCCCCATCCCCAGTGTCCCCATCCCACACGAGCTTACCCAGCAGCGTGGAGGCAGCATCCACCCCTCCGTTGTACACCCGGCGGTTGTCCGTGGTGGGAGAGATCTCATTCCAGAGGATGTGTGCGTAGTACAGCATCAGGTAGTACCCAGCTGAGTTGAAGATCCACCACAAGGACCAGAGCCGGAGCTGGGGCTGCCTGGCCAATGCTCCCACCTCCCGCAGCATTCGGCACAGCACCGCGTCCCTCCAGCCCCGTGCCCCCCTCCTGCCATCCCCCTCAGCCATCCTGTCCAGCTCCGTGGATGCAGCCCCATCACCAGCCCCCCCAGGCCGGTTGAAGAAGAGGCTGCGCCGGGGTCGCTCAAGGAAGAGGGTGAGGATGAGGCTGAAGCTGACAAAGCCCAAGGAGACGTAGTTGAGCGTGAGGAAGGAGACGCCGCCCAAGGTGACACAGAGCTGGCCCAACACCGAGCTGGTGAAGACACCCATGAGGACAGAGGAGCGGGAATAACTGGCCATCCGCTGGTAGCGGGACGGGGCAACAAGGGAGAAGATGTAGGAGGAGTAAGCGATGCGGGCAGCCATGGTGATGCCGTAGAAGAACTCCATCAGCTGCATGGCCAGGACAGAGGTGCCCAACACCAGCAGCAGCCAGATGGAGATGTGGCTCAGGCTCTGCAGCACCAGCACTGGCTTGTAGCGCAGGTAGTCCGTCAGCAGGAAGATGGGCACCAGAACAGCCATGTATGAGTAGGACAGCACCGGCGTGATCACATTGGTCACCTGCCATGTGGGCAAGGAGGGGCTCAGCACTGGATACATCCCTGGGGTTACCCCCCAGGCTGGAGGAATGTGGTTTGTGTGGGCACCAGCTGCTGACCTCCATCGCAGCACCTCCTCAGGGACGAATGTCACCAGCAGCGTGCTTGGCTGGGGGTCTGGCTGAGCCTCAGCCCCCTCCCACGCCAGGACGCAGCGTTCCCACAGACACAGCAGCTGGCTGGGATTGAGGCCAGCATCCCTTGGTCGAGGGATGTGGCCCCTCCTTGTCTAACTCCATCATTGCCAGCAGCCCAGCGGTGCACAGTGCCAGCATGGAAAGGTCTCCCCAGTGGGATGGGGTGGGGCTTCTCCCAGCCTGGCAACCCCCTGCCATCTAACAGGCTGCCCAGGTGGGCAGGGATCAAGCCTCACCCCGACCAGCTGCTAGCCTGGGCACGAGGTCTTATGCCATGGCAGGTTGAGCCTGGGACTTAGGAGACAGGGTGACCTCACAGCCAAGTGAGACAGGGACCCACTTCTCACCACCTTCTCCCCCCAGAAAGCACCACGAGTCACCACACACCACTGTGCCTGGCATATGACACCCCCCACGCACCCCAGAACCACAGAGGGATGCTCTGGGCAGCCCCAGGGTGGTGACAGTGGCTGGAAAGGGGGACCCCAGGGTGGGGGACAGAGTGCCCATGTCTCACCTCTGCCTTGGTGAAGTTCTGGTCAGGCCCCAGGAGATAAGGGGTGATGAAGCTCTCCCCGGGCCGGATCTGTGTCATGAAGCCATAGAAGCAGAGGTAGAAGACTTGTAGCTTCCAGCGCTGGTCCGGCACCGTCTCTGATGCCGGCTTTTTGGCACCATCATCCTTCTTGGGCATGGCTCTGCAGCAGGACAGCAGCGTTATCCTGGGAGCCATCAGCTACACGGGCTTTGCCGGACCAGGCGGCCCCTCTCTGTCTGCAGGCGCTCTTGAATGCATGGAAAACCACGGCACTGCAGTTTCTGGGGAAAAAGCAGCATTTGGCGGGGGCTCAAAATTCCTCCAGAATCGCAAGGCAAATAAATACCACTACCTTCTCCGCAGGAGGTGTTCTGGGAAGAAGAAAAGCAGCCATGCGTCTCGCTGTGCAAAAGCAGGGGGGGTCATTTCAATGGCATTTGTAAATCATGTGCATCCAGAGCCTGGAAGCACGAAGCACCTGGATCCACAGTGGGGCATCCTCAGATCCTAGCACCTCCTTTTCCTCCCTTTTAAGAGTCAGGGGGGTTTTAGAGCTTCCTTAAGCAATGCTTCCCTCTGAGCTGCAGACCCAGGGGCATGCAGATGCTCTGTCTCGGGAATGCTCCGGAGGGGAATGGCAGCAACCACCGGGACTGTGCCAGTTTTGGAAGCGAGTTAATGTGTACACTAGGCACGGGGCCGCTGTGTTATACAGTAGCTGGGTAGTTGGCAGGACTTTAGCTGAGCCACAGGCAAGCGGCTGCCCCTTGGCTCTTCCCGGCGGTACATGATGCCCAGCCTGGGGAGAATGCAAAATGCCACGAGATTCACGGTCCAGAGAAGGATTAAATGCTCAAATCCTGAGGTTTGGCTGCAGGAAATCTGGCAGTGCCAGGAGACCTGATTAGCAGTCACGGGATGAGGGAAGTGACTGGAGAAGGCCTGGACTGGGTGCTCCCCACTCCCACAACAGATCACTGACAGTACTTTTCATGTCATAAAATTCCATGTGTGCCAATCCACGCCACGGGAGCAAGGTCTAAAAACCTGATTACCCTGCTAATTGCAGAACAACTAATGGTCATTAAAAAACAAGTCCATGGTCCAAGTCTGTGTTCCCCGTGGATCCTGCATGATGAGACTGGGGAGCTCACCTCTGGAGCCTCCCCATGCCACTGCATAACAAACATGACTAATGGGAACATGAGCTGGGGAAAGCTGGTTGTGACTGACACCAAAAGCAGCAGCAGGAGGCAAAGTGCCCATGTGCCCCAGTGAGGACTCACCGCTCCAGAGGCATTCCCATGGGATATCAGTGCTGGAGGCTGAGCATCACCAAAACACACATGTCCCAGAGCTCGCAGCTGGGCAAACAGCCCCCACCTCTTAAATAGATCCCTGGGGACCAGGGCAGGGATTCAGCGCTCACTCACTGCCAGCCAGTGAGCCAGCACTGGCTCAGGCACTGGCTGGAGCACTGGCTCCCCTGCTGCGGCAGGAAGGGCAAGGGGCAACGATCAGGGGCTCAACCCCCCTCAAGCACCCACCCCAGTACCATGCCATGCGAGGTCACTGCCAGTTCATGCCTGGACTCTGCCCCATCACCTGCTTGTCCCCAGCTGGGCTGTGGATGTTACCTGCAGCAGCCACTTGCTGTGGGTCGGCCCCTGCCACATGTGCCTGGACCCCAATGGGATGTTTGCTACCCTCTGCACCCCATTTCCTGTCATGTCCATCCAGGATGGATACACACATTCATCGCTGGCCCAAAGGAAACCAACTGCACTAAACCCAGCATGCAGACCCATGAAGCTGCTCCAGTGCCAAGGGGACTGGCTCCTAGCTCCCAGCAGGTGTGTCCCCACACATGGAGGGACTCCAGTCCAGAATCCATCTGGCTGGACTCAATTCCACCTCTAGAGAATATCCATGGAACTGCCCTGCTCAAAGTGAGTGGGTTTGAGTCCCAGGGAATGCTCCATCCTTCATCCCTGGTGCAAGCCAGGGAGAGGAGAGAAGAGGGAGTGGAAGTGGGAGAGGGAGCAGGGGGGAGAAGGGGAAGGAAGGGGAGAGAGACGAGCAGAGCAGGGGCCGCTATCACTGTGTGAACCTGCTTATTGCCGGGTTATCCTGGTGTGACCTTGGCACGGATCACTGTCACAGATCACTGTCACGCTATGCCGTTGTCAACGTGGGCCACGGGCGACGTGGGTCGCCGAGCTCTGGCTCAGCTTCCTGTGGAGCCACGGCCACCACAGTCCAGAGGGGACAGCCCTGGGTGGGCCGAGGGATGCTATCCCCCCAGCCGCGCGTCGGTGACACAGAAGTGAAGCTGCCAAAGCACGATGTGTTTTGTGGGGAGCTGCCAAGCAGAACTGGGGAGCGCGAGTCCCTGGAGCACCTTCCCTAAAGCAAAGGGTGGGAAGCTCCCCAAAACGCACCCTCTCCAACCGTGTGGGCACCTATATGCCTCTCCCCCCCCCGGCCCCAGCACCCGAGGGATGGGCGCTGCGGGGTGGTTTGGGGGGCACGTGGTAGAGGAGGGTGTTGGGGGGGTGAGAGGTGCGCGGCACCGGCTCTCCCTGAAACAGAGCGCTACCCTGGGGGCACCCCACATGCCCAGCATTCCGGAGGCATTCACGTTCCCGAAGCCGCGGGTACCCCGGGGGCACCCCCCACCCCCGGCACCCCCCGTACCTGGTGGGCGGCGGGCATGGGGGTTGCGGGCCGAACCCGCCCAGCCGCGGCGCGGGGATCCCGGGGCTCCCCGCTCCTGCCCTCGCCGGACTCACAGCGAGCCCGGGAAAGGAGGAGGAGGATGTGGGGGGCCCTCGGGAAATGTAGTCATGCCGCATGTGCGGGGCAGCGCAGGGACTACAAGTTCCAGAGGGCAGCGTGCGGGAGGAAGGGGAGGAGTTGGCAGAGAAGGAGGAGTTTGCCCACCCCCGCGTCCGAGCCCCGCCGGCCGTTCCGTGCCCGATATAGGGGCAAATCAGCTTCCGAAGGTAACGGGGCGGAGGAGGACACCCTCTTCTCCAGCTCCGCTCAGCCGGGGTCAGCTCCCCACCCATCTATTGTGGCCTCTGGGCTGCGGGGCCCGGGAGGACGCTGCCGCCCCTTCCCCCCCCCTCCACCCCGCCTTGGCTCCCTCCACTGATTTAACTCCCCTGAGCTGCTTGGATTTATCTCTGTCTCCTCTTTTTTTTCTTTTTTTGGGGCGGGGGGCAGTCTGGGGTGTGCCACATCCCAGAGAGTCCTGAACGCGCTGCTGCCTGCTGTGCTCCAAGCAAAATTCTCCAGTCTTCTCATCATCCCTCCCCCCGCCCAGCCTGGCAGCAGCCCCCAACATTTGCTTATGGGGTGAGTCCGGCCATCAGGAACTACGGCCCTGCAATTCTCCCGAAGAGAAGAGAATCCCCTCATCCGTAGAGGGGGAGCCAAGTGGAGGTGGCGCCCCTCGAGAATCGGGCCCCAGAACTGGTGTCCCATCTCCCGGGAGATGACGCATCTTCAGAGAGCATAGTCCAAGGGCATCTTCTCTCCCCGCCTTTCCTCCCCTCTCCAGCACTCACCCTACCAGAAGCAAATGCAACCTGACAGGGCTCGGCTATACCGCTGAAATATTTATATGTTCCTGCCTGGAAGTGCGGCAGCAGGATCCCAGATGTCCGGAGACCGTAACGTGCGCACCCCCCCCCCCCGCCCAGGCTGTGAGGGGTCCAGGCAGCCGCACCCCAGCCTGCGACATTCCCGCCCAGAGGCTTCCAGTCCCATTGAGCCCCCCAGCTGGTCCCAGGGAGGGTGGCCAGACCACGGCCAGACCACGTGTCCGACAGCTCTCTGTCCCCACCCTGTACCTCTCCGGGGCAAGTGGGATCTGTGTCTCTATCCCTGATCGCCAGGATGGTGGCAGGGTAAGGTCCCTTACTTATATGCAGCAGGATCTGGGCGCAAGAACACCTCAGGGTGGGGGTCCAGAGTGATGCTGTGCATCCGGGCAATGCTACTGTCACCGCCCTGGGGCAGTCACCCTAAGCAGTGTCACCTGGGACCCCCACACAGCCATTCCAGGGCAGGGGCTGGGTAGGGACAGAGCAGAGCACGTTTAGGGGCAAGAGCAGGGGCTGTAGCAGGGGGAGGGCAGTGAAGGGCTAGGCAGGAGCAGGGGCTGGGAGGAGCAGGTTTAGGGGCACAAACGGCTTGTGGCAGGGGCTGGGACAGGGCGCTGGTGTTGGTGCTGGAGAAGGGGCTGGGGCTTGAGCAGGGTCTGTGATATGGGCAGGGGCTGGAGCAGGGGCAGGGCTGGGCCAGAGAAGGGCAGGGACAGGGGGAGGTCAGGGACTGGGTAAGGGACGGGAGCAGGGCTTTGGATAGGGACAGGGGTGTGGGATGCGGCACGAGCAGGAGCTGGGACCTGGCAGGGGCAACAGCTGGGGTAGGAGAGTAGCTGGGGTAGAGCCAGGGAAGGAAAAGGCTGGGCTAGGGCAGAATCAGAGAAGGGCTGCGGCCGGAGCTGAGGCGGGAAGGAAGTAGAGACTGGGGCAGGGGCTGGCGAAGGGAAGGGTTGATGCAGGGAAGGGAATGTCTGAGGCGAGGGATGGAAAGGAAAGTCACGGGATAGGGCACGGGTTGGACCAGGAGCAGGCAAAGGGAGGACTGGGCAGGGACTAGGACTGGGAAGGGAAGGGACGGGGAAAGGGGCAGGAAGTCGGGGGGCCGGGCAGAGCCGGGGGGGCTGGCACGGCTGGGGCGGGCTGGGAGCACCCGCCGGGCTCCGGCTGCCGCCGCCCCCTGCCGCTCACCCTACTCCCTGCCCCAGCCTCCCTCCGTCTGTCCGCCGTCCGTGGGTCCGTCCGGACACAGGTAGGGCTTCTCCTTCCCCGGGACGGAGCCGCCGATACCAGAGGGGCTGCCCCGGCACCCCGGTACCTGGAGCGGGGGTGGAGGGTCCCCCACGCGGAGAAGCGGATGAGTGTGGTAGTGGGAGCAGCGGGACAAGGCGGCTCCGGTGCGGCATCACTCGGGAAGCGGGAGGGCGTGCACCACCGACCCAGGCCCCGTGTCCCCCCGTCCCCAGGTGTTCCCCCCGTGCGCTGACACCGCCCCGGCTGGGCGGCTCTTCGAGGCTGCTTGGAGTTTTCGGTCCCTGGCTCCCAGCTTTGAGATGCTCCCTGGCTCTGCCGAAACAAGCCCAAAGTGCTGTCTCCACCCGGGACAAGTGGGGGTCTCCAAGGGGAGCATCTTTCCAAACACCCCCACTCGCTACTGCAGGAGAAATATGCATGGGGAGGGTGACGATGGGGATGCCTGCATGGCTTTTGGGAGGGAACATCTCGTGAGGTCCCATCAGTGTCAGTCTAGTGGGTGTTTCTGACCCCTGGCTACTGGTTTTCGGGTTGTGAGCATCCACAGGGTCCCACTAGGTCAGGCTGTGGTCATTTATGAGCCCAGGCTCCAGGCATGCTGGTCACCGAGCACCACCAGTGCCAGGGGGAGGAAGGGGTCCCAGGCCTCCCAGCTTCCCCTGTGGCTGGGCAAATCATCTCCTGGGAGCCCAGTTCCCCAGCCAGGACTTTGTGTCCTTCCTCCAAAATTAGAATCATCATAGAGTCATGGAATCACAAAATGGTTTGGGTTGGAAGGGACCTTAGAGACCATCTGATTCTAACCCGCCTGCTATGGGCATGGATGCCACCCACTAGATCACTGAGCTGGTTCATCAGCATGTGCCTCAAGGGAGCACACGATGCCCTGCACTGGGGTTGCTGCCCCTCCCTACTGGACCCATCATCTCTCATCATCCCTATTCCACACAGAGCAGGCTCGAGGGGTCAGTTTATTCAGATCTTGATCCTGGGGCAGCATTTATTGCCCATCTCCTCCCAGCGAGCCCTCCCAGGGTCTGGGTGAGACCTTGCTGCCCCACCCTTGCAGCAGCCCAGCCCTGTGCAGCATCCTCCAGCATCGGCTGCGCTGCAGAGTCCCACCCTGTGTGGATGCTGCATGGCCCCCTGGGAATGCTGCAGAGCCTTGTGCTGCAGGGCATCCCCCCAGCCTTGTGCCCAGAGAACCCAGGACAGGTGGGGCAGCTCGGGACCGTGATGCCCCAGGGGCTCCCATGGTGCTCAGGGTGTGGGGTGAAGGTGGCACGGGGCAGGTGTCCCAGGATTTCCAGGCCTCCAGCTGCAGACGATTCATGCTCTTCATCCTTGTGAGAGAGCATCTCTGCATCCTGAGGGATGCAGTAGCAAGGGAGTGAGTTGTCCTGGTGGGACATACACCAGGCACTGCACTCAGGGTCTTGGGTGGGCTGGGAGGTGGACAGGGATCCCTGCGGGTGGAGGGGATGGATAGCAGCCCCCAGTGCAGACTGTAAGGAAGCAGAGTGGGGATGGAGAACCCCATGGGAGGTGAAGAAAGCACCCAAAATCTCTGTGACCTAATCCGTGCTTTCTAGGAGCATTTCCGCAGTGGCCTGTGGGAAGATGCGAGGCAGAAATCCCTGTCTGAGCTTGATTTAAACGTTCAGGGTAGGTCCATGCAGGTGCCAAAACTGCTGCCAGGCTACTGGGGTGGGTCAAATGATGCTTGGCTCTCTGTGGAGAACCCTGGATCCATGGGGCTGTGGCAGGAGGCTCCAGCCCAGGTTAGTGGGTACCAGTGTAACTCCCAGCACCTTTCCCTTTTCCTTACAATGGCCCCAGGAGAGCCTGGGCTTGTTTGGGGCCCTGCACAGGGAGGTTGGGCTGCTGCAGCCAACCCTGCATGCATGGTGTCCCTGGATGGACCTTCACTCCCAGCTCAGGGCAAGGAGCATCCTTCATCCTCCTACCCTGTCCCAGCTCAGTGATGCTCGTGCCCATGGGCGCAGCCATGGGTTGAGGCTCCCACCTTTCCACGTTGTAGAAATAGGTCCGTTTTCATCAGGCTGGCAGGAAAGGTGGGTGCTGGCACCTCCCTGTCTGACTACAAGGGAGAAATGCTCCTTGTAACACAGAAATTCCCACCTGTCCTCCACAGACACCTGTTTTCTGTCAAGGAGGGAATATGAGATTTTCCAGCAGGTTGGTTCCCCCTATTTTGGGGAAAACCTATCAAGACTTGGCACACTGATCAGTGGGGATCCCATCAGAACTATGGATAGTTGGCAGGTTCCTAAATGAAGCAAGGACTCAGGAGTGCAGGAATCAAAAGCTTTCCCCCCAAAGCAGCGAAACAAACTGCTTTAAATTTTTCACCTTATATTTTTTTTTTTTAGTTGCTTTTTCCCTTTGGTGAACCCCAAACATTGTCCTGTTTGCTGGGCAGGCTTTATGATGGGACATGTGGAAGAGAAATGCCATTCCCCAGGTGGGGGGCATGTGTTTCCAATCCCATTTAGTCCAGCAGTAGCACTGGGGTCTCATGGCATGCCCCTCTCCCCGACCTTGCCAGGGGAGTGTTGGCATCACATCCACCAACCTGATGAGTGCACACAGTGGGGAAACTCATCACTGACCAGAGGAGGAGAAAGGATCTGCAAGGGAGGGCAGCCAACCAGCTTCTCCCAGGAAAGGGTTAATCGTGGAGCTCCAGCTCTGGTATCCTATTGCTGGCTGCTTTGGGTAAAAGCTTTTCTGGCTCTGTTTCAAGGGCAGTGGCTGGAGGATGACTCATGAATCCCTGCTACCAAGGAGCAAACTCTCTTGTCCCCACTTTCCCAGCACAAGGTGATGATTTCCTGAAAATCCAAGTGCCCCAGCGGGCTCTGGTCAGCTGGGTGGGGAAAAGCTTCATCTAGGACCTGCTTGTCCTTAGGGAATCTTAGGGAACTGGGGTGATGACATCTCCAGCATGGAGATGTATGGGTGTCCCCAGGATAAGGGCCTGCTGTTGGGGCATCAGGACACGTTGTTTGGAGGCTGCTTTTGCCCCATAAAGCCTGACTCTCATCCCTTTATTCCCCAAGGAAAGAGCCACCTGCACAGCTGCACCTCCCAACACCTCCCTCCACCTTCCCAACACCGCCAGATGTGCCTCCACGTTGTGCTGCGCAAGGAACCGACTCTGGGGGTAAGAAGACAGGAATGGCCCCACCACGGTTCCACGGCTGTCCAGGGGACTCCTGTGTGATGGTGGCATGTTCCTCCCTGGCACAGGTCACACAGGCTGGTGGCAAGGCCATTCCAGACCGGCTCCGTGCTGCCAAGGGGTGGTGTGTGACCTCAGCAGGCACGGGGACACCACCACCATGGTGCAGGAACATCAATGTAGGCATGGGGACATCACCACCATGTACAGGGGAGGCATGGGGACACTGCTGTGGGCATGGGGATACCACATGACCGCGGGGACATCATCACTGTGGGCATGGGGATTTCTCTGTGGGCATGGGAACAGGGGGACATTGTCACCGTGGGCATTTCCATAGACATGGGGACATGAGGACACCATCACTGTGGGCATGGGGACACTGCTGTGGGCATGGCTACGTCGCTACCATGGCCTGTGAGGCACAGGGATACTGCTGTGGGCATGAAGATACAGCCATGGCGTGGAGCTATTACCACCCTGGGCAGGGGTACATCACCACCATGGGTACAGGGTGCACAGGGCATGAGGATACCATCAATGTGGGCATGGGGAAACCACCACCATGGGCACAAAGGGCATGGGAACACTGCTATGGGCACAGGGGCACAATCATGGGCATGGGGACATTGACACTGTGGGCACAGGGGACATGGGGACACCACCATGGGCATGGGGACATAATCACTGTGGGCACCACCATGAGGTAGTCCCCTTTTCTCCAGGTGATGTTGGGAAGCTGGATGATCTATGATGAGGTCCCTGCTACCTGTTGTGCTCCTAAAAGGATAAAAATGAGGATTTTTGGTGATGACAGTGGGTGAGGGCATCCAGGGAACATCTCCTCCCTTTTGTGCAGGCAGAAAACTGAGGGCTTGGAAGAAGTTTTGAGGTTTCAGGGTGGAATTATTTCATGCTAGGTAGCCTAATCCATCTCTGGAGTGACCCTGCTCGGGGCAGGAGCTGGACCAGAGACCTTCAGAGATACTCACTCACTGTGCCTCTGTATTTCCTTGAAATAAGGAAATTATTCCCTATTTAAAGGCTTTTACTGGATTGATAACATGAAGGCAATGGTTTTGGGACCCCAGAATATCTGGGAAACAAAGCCCCTCCCTGTAATGGTGTGTCTCCATGGGGCAGGCAAGCCTCTCCATGGGGGTTTCCTCTTTGACTCAGTTTCCCCACCTGGAAAATGTGTTTTTCTGGGGATCCCCAAAGAAAATTTTGGGATTTTCTCAAAATTCCCCCTCAAGGACATGGGGATGGATGAGTGAGGGACTTGAAGTTGCCTGTTTTTGACCGCACAGCTTGAGTGGCTGTGGTCCCCAGGGACACACTGATGGCTCACCCTCTCTCTCCCAGGACATTCCCTTGCATGTGCCAGGGTGGTGTGGTTCCCCAGGGAAGGGGCAGAGTGATGCTGTGCCATGCTGATGGGTGTTACACCTCATCCAGGGTTTCACCAGGTGCTGCTGGCCATCTGTGCTCCTCCATCCAAGAATCAGGGTGCAGTCCATACCCAGATGCCACACATCCCAGCCTGTACGTTCTCCATCCTTTCCCTGGGTTGCAGCATTCTCCTTCCAAGCATTTCTGAGAGCTATCGTGCCCCTCCTCATCCAGTCTCCCACCTCAGAGTTTTCTGAGTAGAGCTGATGATATCTGGTGAGACATTTATCCCTTGAGAGCATGCAGGAGGAGTTTTCCAGCCCTTAAGCAAGGGAAAAAGGATGAAAGGATAAAACAACACAACCCAGAAGAACAGGGGGTGGCACCAAATTTGCTGATCTCCTCACTCTCCGTGGCCTCTGGTGCAGAAGGAAAATGAGGTGGAGAGAGTTGGCTGCTTGTGGATGGCCCCAGGAGCAGGAGCAGGCCCAGGCTGTGTGTCCTTGGGCTGACCTCTGTTTTGGGGTCTTCTGGGCAGAAACACTCTTCTGAAGGATGCAGGGTCAGCGTGGCTGTGGGTGATGTCCCTGGTGGGATCTGCTGTGGGGCTCGGCGCTGACACAAGTGCTGTGATATCAGCACGTTACATCACTCCTAATCCTTTTAGAGGGAGCATGTTCGGTTCTCCAGGTCCCATCCTGAGGATCTGCACTAACCCACTCCAATGGACCTAATCCTTCTCCAACAGTGAGGAAGTACCAGGGATTCCCTCTGTGCATGGTTTGTCTCCTGCAACTGGCTACTCCTCCAGCTTCCTGTGCCCACCAAGGACCTCTCAGTCCTGAAGAAGCGTCAGCCTTTTGTGTCTGGGGAGCACTTTGGAAGTTTTAAGAGCTCACCAGATGTGGTTTTCCTCAAGGATACACCAGTTGCCGTGTCTCCCTGCATAGGGCACCTAAGGCTTAGCTTGTGTCTGCTTGTCCCCAAACCAGGCCTCCAACAAGTACCCAAAGCCCCAGCGCTGCCTCCTCTGCCCTCAGGGATGCTGGGAGCCCTCTAGGACCCCTGCTGGGTTTGCCTTTGCCTGAGGAGGGAGGAAAAGGTTGAATGTCAAGCTTCCCCCCCTCGCCAACCAATTTGTCCTCTAGGAGATTAGTCCCTTCCCTGGCTTATGGGGGGATTTGCAGCTGCTCCATCTGCTCGAACCCAGCGGGTCAGCGCGTGCCAGGGAGGAGCAGCCAGAGCCTAGCTGCTGTTTCCTCTCCCAGGCATCCCAGGGAAAGGGTTGCACCCTGTTTTGGGCATTTCTGGCTATATCTGTTGGAAAGGAGCAAAAATCCCTGGAACAGGTTGAAGGTCCTGCTTGGAATGGGGTTTAAACCCAAGAGTGTTGATGGAGCTGATGAAAACCATGCGGAGCAATGGCAGGTTTTTTAAGCTGCTTTTTAGGCTGGTAGAAAGCCTTGAGGATGCTTCAGGATCTCCCCTTTCATCCAGGAGAGTCCCAGAGAGATGATTTCCCTCTAAATCCATTTGGCCTTTGGGAAAGCAGGCAGGTGGGTGGGGAGGAGAGCGTCTCAGTGTGGATTTTCCCACACTACTGGGGATCTGGGGGAAATGGAGGTGTTTGCTGGCTCACAAGTACTTTCAGAGCCAGGTTTTCCCAGGAGGGAAAACTGGGAGGCAATAGGGGCAATACAGGGCTCTCCCTTCTCCTGCTCCATCGCTCCTGTCTTGTCACCAGGCACCAGTTGAAGGTGATGGGTAGCAAAGAGGCTGGAGGTGAGTTAGGAAAGAGCTGGTGACAAGTGGACTTAGGGAGGCTGGATTTATAGGGACTGACTGAACTAGGTTTGTGGAAGTGGCGGGAGGGAGCTGCTGGGTGATGCTGGGGGCTGGGGCATTGCTCAGTGCCATCCGACTCCCAGGATGTGGAGACCTCTGGGACACAGCAGCCCATGCCCAGATCCCAGCCAAGAGCAACTCCGATATGCTGCTGGACCCAGGAATGTGCTCCCTGCCATGCTGCTGCCTTTTCATCAGGCATGGGGCCACATGGGACCCTGCCAGACCCCTCCCACCTCCCAGAAAGCACCAGTTTCTCTTCTAACCTGGCAGAAAATCACAAATAGGGGAGATTTGGGCAGCGTAGATGAGATGCTGAAATGCCAACACCGTCCCCATCCAGCTCACCCACCCCTGTGGAACCCGGGGGTGACTGGTTTCAGCCCTCCATCTCTGTTTTCCTTCCCTTGCTGTTTTGCCCGGAATACCAATGGAGGCTGCCAGGTATCAGCTTGGAAATCTTTTAACTTTACCTTTACCTCATCTCCCCAAATGGACAATGTCTCTGCTCATTAGGTACCCGCCCAGGGGGGAGATGTCAGCTCCACTCATGGCTTTTCTCAGCTCATCTCTGCCCAGGCTCTTGACGGCTTCGGAGCGCTCAGGTCCCATCACGTCACTGCGGCTCTGCCTGCGGGGCCGCCCGCTCTGCCTGCCCAGCGGCACCTCATCTCTGACCCCCCGCCCCGGCCTCGCTGCCTCCCCCTCTTCAGCAGTGGGGTTTTCAAGGATTTTTAGTTAAAAGACCAGAAAATCACAGGCACCAGTGGCACGTGTGTGTGTGTGCGCGTGCGCGTGCGCGCAGAGCTGGAATTGGTTTTCCTTGCCCAGGCAGTGCCTGGGAGGAGAAACCAGCTCTGAATCAGGTCTGCCCTTTGAGGCTGATGCATCCCGACAGCTTGTTCACTAGGACATTAAAATCATTGCCTCTGTCTGCGTAAAACACCCGGGAAGGTGGATGATGGGAACACAGGTCAGGGGAGGATCGTTTTCTCCCCTGCACCACGAGCAGCAGTGCTGAAAACCCCAAGCGGCAGAACAAAGCAGATCCTGGCGATGCGAGGGCTGCTGCATCCCAAATGGATGGAAACAGGGTCCTCTCCAACATGAAGGGGGCTGGCAGCCTGCGGGGGGGACAATGCAGATGGAGCCATCTCACTAATGTTCCCATCTATAGGGTGTGCTATAGCTCAGGGTTTGGTGATATGGTGGGAGAACATCCCCATCCCATCCTATCTTGTCCCAGCCCCATCCCCATTCCATCCCATTCTCTCTCATTCCATCCTATTCCATCCTATCCCCACCCCATCTCATCCCATCCCATCCTATCCTGTCCCAGCCCTGTCCCCATCCCATCCCTATTCCATCACATCTCATCCCATCCCAGCATTGCCATCCCATTCTCATTCCCATCTCACCTAATCCCATCCCTGTCCCATCTCATCTCATCTCATCTCATCTCATCTCATCTCATCTCATCTCATCTCATCTCATCTCATCTCATCTCATCTCATCTCATCTCATCTCATCCCAGCCATTCCCATCCCCATCCCATTCCAACCATCCCTCACCACTGCACAGCATTTCTTCTCAAAGACCTAGAATTTTCCCTGAAGGGTCACAGCAAAGCCAGAGGACAGCTCCTAGCTCTCTGTGGTTTCTGTGGAGCTTGGACCTCACACAGGTGCCCAATGGTCCCAGACATCCCAAGGAAGGTTTCCAATGGGCATAGACAGCCCAGAACTCACTGGTGAGGGTAAGCTGAAGTCTTGAGTTTGAAGGAGAGGCAGGGTGGGTGTTGGAACAGGCTTTGGTATTTTTGGGAAGTGGGAGTGGTATGGAGAAGGGCATATGGGAAAACCTGCTGGTATTTGGGATGGTAGAATAGGGCATCCTACCGTGCCTGAGCAAAAGCAGGGATTTTTCACAGTGCCGTAGGACCAGGCGTGGGACCTGCTCTCCCATGGAAGTACCTGTCAGCTCACCTTGGAGGCTGGGCAATGAGCAGGAAGCACACACACTTCCTTCAACTTGGCATCCTGTTGATGCCATGTGGTCAAACCCTCTTTGTAGAAGGTTTGTCCGTGTCTCTGTGTTTCCTCCTTTCCCATCCAAGACTAAATTCCTTATATCCTCAGGTGCTTTTACCTGGGAGCAACAGGTGGGATTTGCTGGGATCTGGATGTTCTGCTGTTCAGAAATTACTCTTTCAGCATCCCAAGTGACTCGTGAACATTGCTGACCAAATTTCCTGATGGGACATAGTCCATGAAAGCTAGCAGGCAAACTGGCCGTGCAGGGATGGAGCCATGCTCTCCACCACCATGGATCAGGAGATGAAAAGCTTTTGGTGGGATAAGCTTGCTGGTGCCTCTCCCAGCACCAATGCGTGCTTCACTGAAGTGAACAATCAGGAAAAAAAATATAATTTACCCTTTCACTTGTAGTCTCAGGGCAGATACGAGCTGTGGGGGCTTTGGCCATGCTGGAGAGAGGATTTGGGAGTTGGTGGTGAGGATGTTGGTCCACCAGCAGCCCAAATGTTTCTTGTCCATCTCATGATGCCTTTTAAGACAATTCCTGAGTGTTTTGCACTGGTCACTGATGAGCAAGGAGCCACTGTTGTGTGATGTGGAGACACAGGCAGTTGACACAGATCCATATCCACGTCTGCGGGGTGGCTGTGCCCAGCAGAAGCTTCTGGAAACAGCCCCACTGGAGATGTCAGAGGATGCTTGAAGCAGCCATGGCCAAGATGTGCTTTGCAGTGCTGAGGTTTCTGCTTGGAGTCTGCTTGTGGGTTACCTGAGGATCACTCTTACCTGTGCTGGAAGTGAGGTTGTCCCAGCATGGCACCAGTCCTCTGGGAGACACAGGTACAGGTGTACTTGCAGGTGACCTGCACCTTAATCACAGGGAACACCACGTGGGTTCAGGACTGTGGGTTCAGGACCATGGGCTTATGGCTGGGATCTCACCCTGCAGCCTGTGGTGGAAGAGAGGAAGGAGTGTAACATAAGAAGGAGCAGAGCTGCTGGGAGATGGACCAAGATTTGATTAAGAAAACTGCTGACAAATTCCTTAATACTGCATTCCCTGGTTGCTTAAGCCTTGACTTGGGATAAACTCAAACCTATGACCTGGAAGACAAATACAGTCTCTTCCCTTGTGAATTTGTGGGCTGTGGGTTGTTGCTCTATGCCCACACTGGCAGTGAGGAGAAGGCTTGGGGTTTCCTTGCAACGCCTTGTCCTTCCAGCATCCTGGATCCTTGTCTGAGCCCCCTTGTGCATGGGTAATATTGATGAAGCTAGTACAATGGTCAGGATTCTTCCTTCTTTTTCTCAATCCTGAAATCAGTGACCAGCAATTTGTACTGATTGGAATAAAGCAATTACCAAGGTTTCCTCTGTTCTCGGCTGATTTGCCTTTGTGCTTCCCTGTTCCTCATGTTGCCCTCGGCCACGGCAGCAGTGCTGGCAGGATGCTTTTGTTCATTCTGGAGGGTGGGACTGGCTGGGCACCTCAGGCTGTTGAGATGTGCTGTCTTCCAGATCCTTCCCTGCCACCTCCACTGCTGACCCCCAGCCCCACGGGATCCCTGGCCTGTCCCTGCAGCTCCTCCAACGGTGAGTCACACTTTGGGTTTTCCATCCCTTCCAATTTTTTTTTTTTTGACCAGAGTCCATGGGGAAGGATGTTACAATTGTGACAGTTAGGGGGATTCAAAATTTATTTGGCTTGTGTAGGTTCAGTGGAGAGGAGTGAACCCTGAAGAATCTCAGGGTCCGTCTTGGGATGTGACACCAGCTGGGGATGCAGCCGCTACCTTGGAGGACATGAAGAGACCTATAGGATGTTTTAGGGAAAAAACATGGAATTCTGAGGACAGCTGGTCTCTGAAAGGGTAGTCTCCATCCTTGGAGGTTTTCAACCCCCAAAGGGATAAAGCCCTGGGCAACCTGCTCTGATCTTAGTGCTGACACTGCTATGAGCATCAGCAGGACTGAAGACTGACCTCGGGAGGTCCCATGGGCTCCCTTCCCACTGCCAGGCTTCTTCCCATAGCAGGGAAGTGCCCAGGTCACTGGGGATGAGCACAGAGGTTGCTGAGTCACCAGGAAGAGGAAGCTGCCTTGGCACATTAAGAGCAGCACCAAGTCCAAGCAAGGAGTGGGGTCTGCTGCTCACCCACCCTACTGCCCAGGGAATATTTTAGGCAATGGAGAGACTTTCCTGCCCTCTGGCACTCGATTTATTAGCAGCTCAGGCTGCTCCACTGATTGTATTGACGGGTAGTGCATGCCCCAGTTAACTTATTGGGAGCAGCAGCACAGATACAGCAATAAAAATAACCCGGCACCCCATGTCACTGAAACACGCTGGATGATTTTCATCACGGTTGGATTTCTGGGTGGACCACTGGGCTGTGTTCACCTGGGGAGTCCCAGGCATCCCCTCCTCCACAGAGCAGTGCTTTGGGTGATTTCACTTGATGGACTCTGAGGATCTGCCCAAACCTGTTTGGAATGTAGAGAAAAATATTAGGTGGGGCTTACCTACCTCAAACACAACCTGGAGGTGATGCTCCTGGTCATTTTACCCCCATTCCTAAACCCAATCTATGTTTTACTTCTCTCTGAAATTCACATTAAGCAGCTGTTGGGTGTCCTTCCTCTGTGCCGTGCTAACCTCCGCCATGTCCTGGTCTGCAGGCCCAGGCCGTGGACTGCTGGGTTCCCCACCCCAGCACTCAGCATGCCCTTTTCTGGTGCAGCCAGACCCTCCCAGGAATCACTCTGGAGCTCAAGGCCATCCTGCAGGATAAGGTAAGGTCAGTTCAGTCTCTTTCAAAATCAGAGCATCCCAAAATGGTTCGGTTTGGAAGGGACCTTAAAGACCGTCTTGTTCTACTTCCCTGCCATGGGCAGGGACACCTTCCACTAGACCAGGTTGCTCCAAGCCCCATCCAACCTAGCCTTGAACACTTCCAGGGATGGGAGAGCCGCAGCTTCTCTTGGAAAATCGTGGAAAGGGTCTTTGCAACTCTTAGGCTATAAAACAGGGAGGATGCTGGGCCTCTCTCGTGCGTCTCTGCAGGTCTCCCATCCTGCTGTCTCTGCCCTTGCTGCCTGCTTTCCACCATGTTGGTCATTCCATTAAAACCAGCTAAAGAGCTAAGCTGGGAAATGTATAGGCAGAGTGATTTTCATCAGCCAGTCTGCTTTTGTGACTAAAATAGATCCGTGTTGGCCTGGGGCCATCGTGTTGTCCCAGGCATTGACTGGCACGAATGGATGGTGGGGCAACATTTTCCATTAGCGAAGAAGAGGACACGCGTCTTCAGGGGAGAAGACAGCTCCATAAAGCAGAAATGTTGTAGCAACAGAGAAATCCACCTCTCTTTTCTCCCTTTTTCCTTTTAAAAGTGTCACTTATTCCTGTTTTCTGCACATAAAACCCTGGGAGAGACTGGCCAGAGCAACACCCTACACCTGCGACAGGATGGTGTGTTTTAGAAAAGGGGATGGAGGTTTCTCAGAGGAGCTGCAGGTGACCCAGTAAGGTGCAGCAAGAGTAGAACTTGCCAAAAAAACTGTGAGGAGGTTTATCCATGGTCTGGTGATGTGGGGGATACTGGTTATGTCCGGTCATGAGGTCTCTGTCTGCAGCTCTGGCTTGCTATGGGCATCCTCTTACAAACGCATCCATCCGCAGAGGGATTTTTGGGCTGGAGGGTGGCCTGAAAGCCATGAGCTGAAGGAAGGATGCACTTGGGAGTGCATCCCTGGAGGTCCCTGTCTCTTCCCTGCTTGCTGGCATAGCAAGTCTTGGGGTAGGGATCCCCCACTACCAACCCCAGGAAAACCGGGACATGTCTTTTCCGGGGCAGCTCAGCATCCAGTCTGGGACCAAGTCTCCAAACTGTCCAGCAAATGCATTTTATTCTCTGGCTTTAGTGAAGACACTTTTTTGCAATAAGTAGTTATTAAAGTTATTGTTCATTTGGGTGAACATCACAACATCCTGCAGCTCTCACCTCCCTCCAGGAAGTTCTCTGACATAATTTTTCTACCTTCTCATGATTCCTGTCCAACATCCCATCTCTTCTCCCAGACCTGTGTCCGGGCCCCTCTCCCATATCCACAGGTGGGAGAGAAGCCTGGTGCCTGGCTCTGTCCAAGCCTCCCTCAGTGCTGTGTCTTGGACTTCTTGCCCCTTGGGATTTCATCCTCGGAACTCAAGACTGAGACTGTGTGTGTGGTACCATGACTATTTTATAGAAAAACTCCAGGTGGGAGGGACAGCTGGGAGAACACATGATGGGATTCTTGGAGTTGTCCTGTGCCAGGCCAGGAGCTGGACTCGATCCCTGTGGATCCCTTCCAACTCAAGTATATTCTATGAGTCTGTTTTTGGAGACCACTTCACACTGGGAAAACTGCTGCTGCTCCATCTCCCCTCCATGTGATGGAGTGAGCAGTCACTGCTGATGCTGGAAGCTGGAGATGCTGTGGGGTGCTGGGGTGGGAATTGCCTATTCTGGCAAGGGAAAAGGCTGTGACACGAGGCTGCAGCGTGGTGATGGGGCTGTGCTCTCCAGTGGCAAACCATTTCCCAGTTTGACCCTTCTGCTTAATCTGAACTTGAAGGTGAACGAGCAGAGCTCACTCATCGATCCGGGACGTGGCTGATGAGCGCCATGCCCTGCGGAGAGCTCAGCCCCAGCGCCAGCTCCCGCTCTCACCCTGTTTTTCCTGCCTCCCCTTCACGCCTTTCCAAAGCCATCAGTCAGAGTGTGGCACCCCAGGCCACCGACCTTGCTGGAGGCCAGGGGGACAACATATAGGTCCCTGCAGAGAGCTGCCCTGCTGTCTGAAGGGCTTCTCCCAGCTGCCACCACCACCTCTCTGCTGCCGGTAAGCCTGGCATCTGCCTGCCATCAGCTTGGGGGTGCGGGGAGGCACAGAACAAGGCAAATGTGTTGCTGCCCATAATGCCAGGAGTCATGTTTTTAGCTGGTAGTGACGTTATCTGCCAAGCTGTGCACTGACTCTCCTGTTTTAAGGGGTCTGATGTCTTAATGTGGGCAAAATAAAACTTGAAGCATCTCTGCACTGCTCTTAATCTTTAGCTAAAATGCCATATAAACTGCCAAACTGTATTTTTTTGACCTGTTAGGAAGCAAAACTTCATTTTAGGTCGGAAACTTAAAATTCATCTTGCTTAATATGTAAAAAGCTTGGGTTTTGGGGAAAGGAAGATGATGCACCTTCCCTTCACATCTTCCGTACTTTAGCCACAGATTTTTTTTTCCCGCAGCTGAAAATAACAAACCATTTTAATCTAAGTATTGCTTGTTCTGATCTTTTAATCCAGCTTGCTTTCTATCGGCACAGCGGCCTGAAATGATTTATCCGCCTGCCTCTCTATTATATAATTATTGGGAAGATTACTGGGGAGCCAGATTTAGCTGGGCATCCATCGCTGGGGAAGGAGGATGGGGCTGGAAGGTGTGTAGGGGGTTCATGGAATCACAGAATCATGTAATGTTTTGGGTTGCAAGGAGCCTTAAAGATCATCTGGTTCCAATCCCCTGCCGTGGGCAGGGACACCCTTCACTAGACTGGGTTGCTAAGGTTTCTTCTCTCCCTTTGCACCTTGGTGATTGGAAAACATGGGAGAGGGAAGCAGCAAGCTGAATGCTTTGCACTGGGTCTGTACTTTGCATCTGAGTATGGAAAGTTTCTCCCTCAATCTATATTTGTTGGAATTAAATGTCCCATGGTCTGGCTGGTAGCTGGAGAAGCACGACCTTCCAAGCCAGAGAGGATTTGGGTGAAACTCTGCATTCTTCACACTTTTTGGGGCATTTTTTGGTTTACTTGCGGTTTTGGGAACAGCATGGTGAGGCAGTCCGTCCTTGGGAAGAACCTGGAATTAGGGGCTGTGCTCCTGATGCCTTCCCATCCCTGTGCAGAGCTGTGGAGGGGGGACATCTACAAGGAAGAACCAACATCTGCGATGGTGGTAGCGCTAAGAAGGGATGGAGGTGGCCATGGCTGTTTCACCAAAGCCCAAGCCTTAGGTGTTATGCCTGGATAAGAAGGGCTTGAGCCCTGGGGTGGCTGCTCTGCAGAAGTGACATCACTGACATCCAAGGGCTGATGCCAGAGGTAGATTCCCTTGGAGCTTTCCATTGGCAGAGGAGATAAACAGGTGTATCACTGTCATGGCACGGTGGCACAGCCAGGGGTAGGCACAGCCAGGTGGAGACTCGGGTTGCCAGAAAAATGCAGCTTCTAACTGCTTTGAACCTATGGGTTTGAAATTTGATGGAAAAAAACACAAGAATGTCTGGGGCTCAAAAGTTCCTTTTCCCTTCCCCAAACTGAATGTCTGGGCACCAGTGGGCTGGTACCTGCCCTGGTCACTGAGTAAAGGACATGCTTGGCCTGTGGACCAAAACTGTGATATGGTGGCTCAGAACTGGGACAAGGAGAAACCTGAAGCACCAGTCAAAATCAGGGGCTGGGAGCTGTGGCTTGGTCTTCCTTGCTCTGCAAGGTCTCAGGGACCTTTATGGGGCAGAACATCCCCAGAATTGTGCTGTGTTTTGGTCTTGGGGAGTGTTTATGGGGGTACATATTGAAACGCTCTTTGAGGCTGGCATGGCCATGGGGCAGTGGGAGATGCCCACCTGGCGTGTGTCACACTTCCTCCACTGCGTTTGGTCCTTTCTCTAGGGAGCCAGCTGAACTCTGGGATGTGCATGCAGGGCTTCAGCCTGGTCCTTCCCACTGTGGTGCTGCCTCTGAGATGGAGGGTTTAGCAGAGCCTCCTCTCCCTCCCAGAGGCTCCGTCTCTGGAGTGGGTGGGCAGGCACCCTATAAAGCATGTCCAAATTTCCCCCTGCACACAGGCAGTGCACTGGTGCTCATCTTGTGCCGAGCTCCTTCCTCCTTCATGTTGGAAGCGTTGGCGAGTTCACCCTCATCGCCTTGAGGCATCCAGATTTGCTCAGTGGCCTTTAAAAAACTAATAAAAATAAATAAATAAATCAAAGCCCATGAAATGACAAAAACATCAGGAGTGGGTGCATCCCCCTTTCCTGCAAACCCAGGGATCTGGGAGAAAATAGGTCACATGCTCTTCATTCCGAGCCACGTGGTGGATCTCCCAGGACCAATGAGGTTGGGAGCCCTTCTGCGCTGAACAGCAGAGTGAAAAAAAAAAAAAAAAAAAATCACTGGGATTTTTTTCCCCCTGTAGCATTTTTCATCCTTTCCAAACGTGAAAAGACTGGCCATCTGTCTGGACCCTCCTCCCGCCAAATCTGCACGAAAGCCGCTCTTTGGGGAAGGTAAGGAGATTTAAAAGATTGTCTTGGTGGAAGACCACCCGCTGCGGGCAACTTTTCCTACCAGTGGAAATCAGGGAAGAACCATGGAACGAGTTGGGTCTAGGGCTCTGGTGCGGGTCGGAAGAGCTTTGAATGCTTAAAAGCAGTTTTAAGTGAATCTCATGTAGAGGAAATTTAAGTCTGCGGCAGAGGCAGGTGGGATTATGGGAGACATCGGAGCACGAGTAACGAGGTTCCCTTAAGTTAGCGACTGCTCCCCAAGTCTGTCTTAAGAGATATTTGCAAAATATCATTGGAAAATTACTTTGCTGAATATTGTTTGCAAATTTTGACAAATATTGTTGTGAATTTGTTTTGCAAAATTTTTGTTCTCATAGTATGTGCTTTATTTTTAATTAAATTCCCTTTTACCTGTGTCTGGCAGCTAACGTCAAAGATTGTCTCCCTGTATAGGGAAGAGTCCATCTCTGCCCTAACCAGAATATCCAACTATTCCTAAATTCTGTGATTTACAGCTCAGGCTTTGGACAGTGTCATTTGTGTATGCGCTTGGGTGGGAATGGCACAAATGGAATTGCCTTCAAGAAACAGATACTGACATAACAGAGATGTTAATCATGTCTTAGTCTGGGAATGTAATAAAACCCCCAATTCTGATTAATTTGATTTTTACCTTCTGCTTTCATTTCCATTATTTTTAAAGTATCTTTATTTTTTAATTCCATTCTATTTCCAGTATTTTAAAAAATATTTTGATTTTTAATTCCATTCCACTTCCATTAATTTTTAATTTTAAAAATAGTTTTATTTCTTAATCCCATCCTATTTCCATTCTTTTTTTTTTCCTTTTGCCGGGGAAATTTGATTTGTAGAGAGGAATATCCTTCAGTGTGATGCTCACTTTGTTTTCTGATACCCCTCAGATACCCATTTTCCTCAGGAAACCTAAATTCCTGATATCATCACATTTCTGTTGCATTTTCTTTGGTTACATCTTTACTTCATAAGTAGAAAAATTAAATATTAGTTGCAAAAGTCATAGAGGACTTAAAAGCTGTTGAAATCAATCCCAAAGTATCATCTCATTCTTATAAAGGGAAAATAGTCTTGGATATATTTTTCTCATAACCTGAGTTTTCTGGAATAATGTATTTTGAATGTGAACCGTCTTAGAAAAGCTGATTTTTTTTAGTTGGAAGTCACGTCCTGCTTAAAAATAAACGAGAAACAGTGGATCAAGGACGTTGTGTTTAAGTTTCCATAAAATGATTGACCTTTGTTTTGACAGATGCAAGGACAGATGCTGGGCTACATTTTGATACAGAAACCCAACTCTGAATTAAAAAGAAAAGACATTTTTTCCTAATGGCTGGGGTTTTGCTCTTAATACAAAATTCCAAAATAATTCGGTAATATTTTCGAAGCTCTTAATCTCAGACTTCCCTTCCCTCTTTTGTAGATTCATTTATATAAATATTTTTGGTGTTCTCAGATACAACAGCAAATTTTTCTTCTTGGGAAATAACCATAAAAAAATGTTCTTTTAATCTTACTGAATTAAGAGGACGTTTATTTCTGAAGAAAAAATGGTCATTTGGAGTGGGGGAAAAAAGACTGGGAGGAAAAATCCCTCTTTAAATGCTTTCAACATTATTTTGATTACTTCAAAATCTCAAAAGGAAGCTGCAGGAATTTAGCGCGTAGGATGAGGAAAGAGGAATGTTGTCGGGATCGGTGGAGGACCAAGCCAGCAGCCGTTTGGGGTGGCAGTGGAGGGGACGGAGGGGCAGGCACAGGGAGATGCCCACCCTCCACCTTGTGGGATTCTCCTCTGGGTACCAGCCAACAATGCTGGTTCCCTCCCTGCCTTGGTGGTCCCAGAATTGCTTTTCTCAGAGGATGATTTCTTTTTCCCCAGGCACCCTCTTGGAAAATGGGTGTTTGCCATGGAGCAAGCAGAGAGGGAACCTTGCCGGTGGTGTGGCTCCCTGTGGCATGGGGGACACATGCCCAGCACACTGGGATAAGCTTGATCCCACTGGCAGCAGAGCACTTGTAGCCGTGGCTCCAGTCTGTGTCTGCCTTTGGAGAAGCAGAGGGTGGTTTCTAAACCTGCAGGGTGACACATCTGCCATTAAACACACACCCCCCCCCACCCCGATCCTGCAGCATGAGGGTAGGTGACAGCCCACATGACATGAGTCTGCCAGTTCTCTACAGCTGCTTTTTGGCCAGCTGAGTTGGAAAGCAAATTGAAAGGCTTCCACAATTGGTGAGGGCTGCACTGAGCTTTTTTCCGGCTTCCTGCTGAATGCGTCCATCCTGGTGCTGCGATCACGCACACACACATGTATCTGGTTTAATTTCTTTATTTAATTTGGGGTTTGCTGAATGAGCTGGCAGTCGGCAGTGGGTGCACCCTGCTGGCACCAGACCCCCTCTACCCAACAGATGCAGTGTCAGAGCTGCCTGGATACCACCCATGGCAGAGGCAGGTCGTGGCATCGGTGGCATATCCCCTGTGGATTTTGGCAGAGACCCACGGCCTCACATTGCAGTGGCTGTGCCCTCACTGCCAGGGCCAGGTCTGGGGACAGGGACAGCTGTGACCCTTTCTGGAGTAGCCCCAATTCCCAGCAGAGCCAGTTCACCCATTCCCTCGCCAGGGTTTGGCTCTGCATTGAGACCCGAGGTTACAGAGGACCTACCATAGGAAGAAGGAGAGAGGAGAAGGCAGCTCTCCTTGATTTTAATCGGGGTTGAGGTTTAGCTGAAGTGAAAACAGATCTGGAGTGACAGTTTTGGAGCCTGCTGTCAGAGTCTGAGCACAGCACAGCAGCGATCCACCCCCGGATGCCAAGGGCCCCCATCCTCCTCACAAGCCGAACCTGGGGAGAGGCACCACCACAGAGTGCGGGATGGGGACCGTGCAGCGCGGCTCCTCCGCTGGCACGGCCACCAGACAGCCTTGTCACACACCACCCCTGCATCCTCCTTCCTCATGGTGCTTTTGGCTGGGGACAATGTCAGGCAGGATGTGGCCATCGGCGTGGCATCACCCCCCACCTCCTCCAGCCCCGTGCCAATGGATGCTTGAAAAAGGAAGGATGGTGTTAGTCTGCACCCTCACTGATCCACTTGGGATGCCAGATTGCTTCTTCAGGGCAGGGAGAGACAAGGGTCTCCCTTCCCACATCTCCCATCAGTCGCCCATTCCAAAAGGGCATCTATGGCTGGGATGAAAGTCGTGGGTTTGGGCTTGTGGAGGAATGGCACAAGCAGAGCACTGGATCCAACTGGGATTTGTGGGACCGGGTTGGTTGTGGCTCCCCTGTCACCTTTGCTTGGTCGCCATGCGTTTTACATGGAGGGGACCAGCAGAGTGATGCTGTACCCAATCTGTCCCTTATAGCCCTGGCATGGCAGCTGTGGGGAATGGGAAGACCTGTTCCCCCATTCCTGGATCAGCCTGGGTGCCCCAGGTGCTTTGAGAAGTTGGGTGGCACTCATGAGAGCAACCCCAGACCCCCATCTTTCTGTCCACCAACTCCTGAACAGACCCCTCTGGGGCAGCCATGTGCTCCAAGTCTCATCCCTGTTTCCAGGGATTAGAGAGATGGAGATGGGATGAGATGAAGCAGTAGATTGCTTTGCTCTCAGGATGAAGGGATTTGTGGACTGCTCCCAGCTCAGTAGATTGAAAATGGAGGGAAGTAGATTGAAAATGGAGGGAAATTATTGGGATGATGCTGCCTGTGGGATTAAAACCAGGGCAGCCAACAGGGTCTGGAGGAGGAGGGGAATGAGGCGGGTCGTGGATCAAGGGGGGCCACAGGATGCCTGCTGTTGTGCACTGTGGGGAGATGCTCCTGGTTGCATCCTCATCTGTTTCAGAGGATGTGCTGGAAAGTGGGTGCTTTCTGCTTTCCTGGGACCCTGGAGGGGCTCTCCTCTCAGCTATCCCCCAAGTGACAAGGATGTTGGGAATGTGCCTGGAGCTTTTTGCAGTGCTGCGTCTCTCATTTTCAGACTGCTGGAGGACAAGACGCTTGTCCCTGGAGGTCCACACATCTCCCTGTTGTCTCTCCTTCTTTATGAACATCCAGCATGGATCTGTGGCTGTGAGCATCTTTTCTGGGGAGTCCTTTGGGTTCTCCTAAAAAAAAGGCATCTAAAAGCTGACACTTAGGGGACGGATATTTGATTGTCTCACTCCTTGGGGCATGTTTCCAACTGTACTGGCATCTTTTGGGCATGATATGGGTCCTTTGGAGCTGATGCACAACCCTGGCAGAGCATCCCTGGGGCATCTATTGAGGCATCTCCTGCTGTGAGGTGGTATCTCCTGGTTCCCATTCCTTGGCCTTTGGCTGAGGGGGAAAAACCCTAAATTTGGTGCATCCCTGAAGCATGACTGACCATAGGCATGGCTCAGTGTCAAGGTTCTAAGTGCAGTTGTCCAAGAGAAGTGAGCTTTATTTGCAAATACATAGACGTTTAGAAGATTAAAACAAGGATAACTGGCAGGATGGCATGGTTGTGGGCAAGCTCCTTTCCTGAATCTTCAGTGCGACTTAAGCCCCTCACTCAAGACCCTGTCTCCCGCCAATTCCTCCATCCTGCAGAGCCTTGATTCCTCCCTCTTTTCTGTGGGACCATGTTTGCTGGCCCCAAGGATCTGGGGTTGCTCTCTGCTGGCTGGATCTCCTATGAAGACCCACTTTGCCATTCCTGGTTTCCTTCGCAGATCCTACAAGTCAACCTGTCACTCCCAGCCACTTTCAGGTGGATGGGGAGCATTTCCTGTGTCTGTGCACTTAACTGCACAGAGCTGTGTTCAATACTTTGCCTTGCAGAGCTCCATCTAATTTTTTTTCACCTTGCTAAGCTCATTTCGGCTTCTTGCTCTGCTCTCCAAAAGCTTCCCCCACATGGGTTGTCACCTGGCAGTTTAACAGGAGTGTCCCTGGTCAATGTTTTGGGAGGGTTTAGAGCATTTCCCAGCCATTTTCAAATGGTTTCATGCACCACAGCTCCCTTCACATCACACAGGTTCTCCGTTCTCCACTGGCTTGGTCCAGCCACCCTCTGCGGCTTCCCATTGTCATGGGATGCAGTTCAGGGATGCAGTCATGGAGTGTGGCACTGAAGCAGTCATCATCCTAGTCTCTGCAGTACAAGGCGATGACGTTTCAGGTTTGGGAATTTTTCCTATTGCTCGGATGCTGCAGCAGAACCCGCCCCACTCTGCAAAGCTGAGCCTCGCGGCAGATCCAGGCTGAGATGCAATGCAGTGCTGATGGCTCTGCCTTCCTGAGTTGACTAGGACACCTGGGGTGGGCAAAGACCAACCCAGTGCTTGGTCCTTGCTTGACCATCAGCAGCTCTGATGGATGCCCTAGCTCCCAACCTCTCCAAAATAATGACTTGGGCAAGGAGGAACAGGCAGTACTTTGGGAAAAAACTGTAATGGATTGTTTTTATCCATCTACTAATCTGCTGGCAGACCAGAGGAGAAAGAGTAATGCTCCTTATCCCTGGAAATGTTATTTTCTTGGCATTCATGGTCTTGCTAAAGGCTCACAGGCATCTGAGGATGCTCTTGGTTGCTGAGTCGTGATGGATCCAGCTGCAAAGAGCGTTGGCTCTCATCACCTCGTAGGGGGAAATTTCTGATGCACTTACGCAGTTTGACGTTCCCTGAAAATACTATTTTCATTGGCAAATTGTTCCAAAAGTAACTAACAGGATGATTTGGAAGTGGCTGAATTAAAGTATGTTGTTCCCACCCCCTCCCCGCTCACCCCAGCCTTCCAAAATCAGCTTAAATTAAACAAATTAAATGACAACCTGTTATTCTTCCAAGCAGGGTTGGAATAACCTTGTTGAGGCGATGGTTTAACAGGTTCAAGGCGCAGGTTTTGCTCAGGGTCCCACAATCAATAAGCCCTGACACTAGCCCAAACAAGGTTTTCTGGCTTTCACAAGGGCATCTAATAGCCTGCTGCCACTACATCACATTTTCCTCACTGATCTGTGTCCAACCTCTGCTTGCAACACTGCAGCAGCTCATGTGAGGGAATGGGAACTCTGCATCCTATTGATCTCTGCAGATACATCTCCCGTGTACCTAAATTTCCTCTAAACCTGGTAATTAACATAAACCTCAAAGTTTTATCTCCCGCAGATGTATCAGGGCACAGAGGTAGGTGCTGCAATCCTACTGTCCTGTCCCCATCATCCTGGGGAGATTTGTAGGGAAAAGCTGCAGCTTTTTTTGTGACCTTCACACAAATATGGTGATAATGGCACTGCCAGCATGACAAAACAAGTCTTTCTCCTCTGACTGGCCTTGCCTTGGTGGAGACTAAAGCCTGAGACCAGCTTGTGGGGTGCACCAGATAAAGCAGAAAACCAGAAAAGCAGCTGGGAATATCCTAGAGGGAGAGCAGGGAGCACAGCTTTTAGGGCATTTGGCTGGGGTGTGGCTGAGCCCACTTCAGTGTGACAGTCCTGGATCTCTGCATCACTAGTGGAGACATTCAGAACAAGAGGAAATGGCCTCAAGTTGTACCACATGAGGTTTAGATTTGATATTAGGAAAAATTTCCCCATGGAAAGGGTGGCCAAGTGCTGGCACAGGCTGCCCAGGGCAGTGGTGGAATCACCATCCATGGAAGTATTCAGAAAATGTGTAGATGTGGCACTTGGGGACATGGTTTTGCAGTGGAATTGACAGTGCTGGGGGAATGGTCAGACTTGATGACCTTAGAGGTCTTTTCCAACCTAAAGGATTCTGTGACTCTGTGATCTCAGCTGGAGGAGAGCAGGGAAATGGGAGCAGGACTGAGAAAGAAACCTCCAGAGATGCCTGCTCTGAGGGTCAGAGCAGGGTCATTTGTCTCCTTTGATTCTTGAAAAGATCATGGACAGGTGAGAGGCAGGAATATCCTGCTGGATGATGTACCAAGAAAACATGGGGCGTCTTTTTGTCTTTTTTGGTTAGAGATATCTAAAATATTTCCACTGAAGCTGGAGAGTAAAGAGAAGAAAAAGTCAACCAAAGTGACCACAGTTGTAGAAAATGGCAGCAGCTGGAATTGTGGCTTTATTCCAAAACGGCATTTGGTGTCACTCATGTAGATGATTCTACTGCCCTCTCACAGTTTTGTCTTCCAGCAGCCAAAGGCTGCTGGTAGCTGATGTGTTTCCGTTTGGTTTAAGGGAATGCTTGAACTGGGTCTTCTGCCTGTTTTTTTCTCCTTCCACCCCCATCCTGACCTGGCCAGACTGCGTCGTTGTCATAATCCCGAGCTGGCTGCCTCTCTGTGCTTCCCAGCCACTAAAACACAGCGCTGAAAACCACCGGATTAAGTCTTAATGGCAGGATCAAGTCAGCAGGAGATGAGTGTGGAGAAAGCTCCTGCTTACGCAGGTGGACCAGCAGCACTCCTAGAGAAAACAAGCTGAAAAGCCTAAAATGTCAGAAAAACATCTTCTTTCCTGGTCTCTCTTGCTTTTCTCTGCATTTAATACAGCTTTCATTTTCCAAGGGTCAGAAAACTCTGGTCTGAGTTTTGTGAAGGCAATATCGAGGGGTCAGAGGTGTCTAAACATTTCCTCCCTTTCAGAGGAAAATGTCTTGAGTGGTGGACGTTCTGTCCAAGATGTTAATTCCCAACACTAAATTCTGTGACCCCCACCAGAAATCTGGGCTGTGCCGTATCACGGTGTGCTGGAGCATGCTGGGGGTCTGTGGTTGTCTGTTCCACCTGTGCTGGTGATGCTCCTGGAACACAAAGAGCCTGGGAAGTGTGTTAGATATTTTCCAGGGTGGCTTTGCCATTGAGCAGTGGGATGCTCCAGAGGAGGGTCTCAGGTGTTGTCCTCTGGGCAGGTGGCACAGTATCCCTGTACTGACCAGTCCTGTGGCCACCCTGCTCTTTAGGTCATCCAGGGCTCTTGGTCAACAAGGCTCCGAGGTGTTGGAGTTTATCAGCCTACATTGACCAAGAGAAGTTGTGGCTGCTCCATCCCTGAAAGTGTTCAAGGCCAGGTTGGATGGGGCTTGGAGCAACCTGCGATAATGGAAGTTGTCCCTACCCATGGCAGGGGGTGGAATGAGGTGATCTTTAAGGTTCCTTCCAGACTAAACCATTCTGTGGTTCTATGATGCACCTGTGAAGAAAGTGTGATTTTTCTGGAGGCCGTGTGATGGTGAGGGGGAGTGATGGAGACTTTCTCCTCTGAGTTTGCTTGGCAGAGCCTGTGAACTTTCCATCCAAACCTTTCAGGGAGGGGGGTGGGTTATGCTGGTGGGACATCTTTGGACCGAGTTGTCCTCTTGAACATTCTCTCCTCATCTTGAACAAAACATTGCACTCCCCCCAAATGAATACCTGTATGAAGCAAAGATCCTCTCACACATGGCTCATGCACCCAGGGAGCCCTAGCAGTGCACGGGAGGAGGAAGAGGAGAAAGTTGAGGACTGGCTTCAGCAGGCGTGGAGCCAGCAATGTCTCCCAGCCCCTGCTGGAGCTCAGCTGAGCCCCATGCTAAGGGGGATAGCATTCCTGATATGATATCAGGGGTATGATTCCAGCATCCATTTTTCCAGCTCCTGTGTGGAAACCAGGCTGGAGAACAAAGTCCAGCCCAGAGCTCCATTTCCCTCCTCCTATTCTGCTTCGTGTGCCATCTCCTGTCTAAGAGATGATCGTGTTATTAAATTAATTTAATACACAGAATTCAGATTTCCCCTAGTCAGAAGCTTTTGCTCAAATTTTAGGAAAGTGTCAGTATTTGTGAGGTATCAGCAACCATAAATACAAGAGTGCCAGCTTAGGCAATTGCTCCAGCCTCTAAAAAATGGGAAAGGAGAAAAATTGGAGTGTGTATGTTCACATGTGGGGAAAAGGAGTCTACCTTCTGTTCTGGGTTTCCATTTTCCTTCCTCTTCCTTGGTGCCTGAGCTGCTTTTTCAGACATAGGGAATTCCTGATAGATTAAGGAAATTTCCGAGAATTCAATATATTTAACCTCAAAACCGAGGAAGAGCCCAGACTGGCTCTGAGAACTGATGATATCTTCTCCAAGCGCTCTCACAAAGGCAGGTGCAATTAAAAGGTTTATTTATTGTGGGATGGGATCACCTTTTGGACGGGCATTGTCCAGTTGTTTTGGGGCAGATCTCCCCTTGCTGAGGTGCAAAGACTGTTGGCTGCTCTCTGTGCAGGGAAGGAGGGTGCTCCAGTCCTTCGCCTGCGGTTGCCCAGGTGTGATGCTTGGCAGAGCCTGTCTTAGTTCAGTGTGCAGCTTCCCTTTTGGGGTCAAACTTGATGCTTCTGTTTCCTAATTCCACATCTATGACCTCTGCGGGGCTGCACCTGCTTCTCAGTGGGTTGGAGTTGGGCCCTGGATCTACTCTATCCATTGGGCTGGATGTAATGGTGTCCTTAGGGCTTTCAAGTGGGTGGACAAAGGAGCCATTTCGAAGCTGCTGTGAACAAGGCGGAATATGATGGTGAAGAGGAAGAGTCCGAGATGGGTCTCTCTCCAGGCAAAGAACACTCTGAAATGCTCAAAATGGTGTTTTGGGGGGTAATTTTTTTCCCAGCCCTTTGTCTATGAAGAATGAGGTCTGTGGAGGGAGGCAGGCTCCCAGAGTAAATGCTTCAGCTCTATTGTTCCCATTATTTCCTTTGAGCTCATGAATCCCCCTATGAAACACTTACCTTTCACTAGTATGATTAAGAAAAGGCCAATGTAGCTTTCCCGCTCACTGGAGCATGAAGCGTGTTTAATTTAATAATGCTGATAAATCTTAAAGCCAGGAGCATTTGGCTAACACATGACCTACTTTTTCAATCAATTGGAAGCATTTACATAACAGCCTGATGCAGGGTTCCTCCTGCGAGGGATGTGGAGCCAGGGATGGCAGACACATTCCCTATGGAAGGACAAGGGGGAAAGGCTTTTTACTGAAAGAGGGGAGGATTAGATAAGATTTTAGGAAGGGATTCTTCCCTGTGAGGGTGGGGAGGCCCTGGCACATGTTGCCTAGAGAAGCTGTGGCTGCCCCATCCCTGGAAGTGTCCAAGGCCAGCTTGGATGGGGCTTGGAGCAACCTGGGATAATGGAAGGTGTCCCTGCCCATGGCAGGGGGCTGGAATGAGGTGATCTTTAAGGTTCCTTCCAACCTAAACCATTCCATCATTCTATCATTCTATGTCAAGCCAAAAGGTACTGATAAGGGCGGGAAGGAGAATATTTCTGAGGCAGAAGGTGATGCCATTGGAGACCAGAGTGATGGGAATGGGCTGAGAAACTATAACACATGGGCAGGGGCACCTTCCACTAGCCCAGGTTGCTCCAAGCTTTGTCCAACCTGGCCTTGAACACTTCCAGGGATGAGGAATGCACAACTTCCCTGGGCAATCTGTTCAGTGATCCTGTTCCAGTGTTCAACTCATTTCATTTCTTATCCTTCTTGTGAGGATTTCATCTCTTTTTTCATTTGTAACATCCAGCAGCCTCAAGACCTGTGTTTACACATAGGTCACAAGCAACCTAATTCCCAGTGAGCTGGTGTCCTTTAGCTTTAGGGAATGCCATCTCCCTGCAAACCACATGGTTTTATCCATTTTAGGTTTCATAATAACCTCTAGAAAGAGGTTTTACATCAAACCCGTCTCCCAGCCATGGGTCGTGCATTGCTGTTGTTTATTCATCCCGACTTGCATTAAAGCAATACTTGAGAACTGGTTTATCTCCCATTTTTTTGGTCATGTAAGTCCCTGTCTGAGCAAAGGGGAATGCCAGATGCTTGTCAGAAGGATGAAAAATCTCCCATCTGATACAGAGAGATTAAATACCACGAGGGAGAATTGCTCTGTATCTCTCAGTGTTGCACATAGAAGGATGCTGGCACCTCCCTCTGGGATGGGACTACTCTCCCCATGCACTGGGCTGCAGGGACATTTCATATGCCACGTCCTTGTGCAGAGATACTCCTAAAGAGCCATCAGGAATGAAAGATGAAGGATTTGTTACCATTCAGTGATTTTTTTTTCCCCTTTGCCTTCAAAATATAGGTGGCCCCCCTAGAGGGCAGAGGAGGAAAGAGGGAGACAATAGAAAAAGAAAGGAACATGGTTTCATTAGATGCATGTAATATGAATGGCTGGAAGTGGCGTGGTCCACACAGTGCTCAGCTGGGGAGCTCACAGGTCAGGATGTGTGGCAATCGGGATGCCAGTTCCATTCCTCCCCGTTCTGTGCTCCTGGAGTCAGATGGATAGTTCCTGGCTACTTAAAAACTGGCTTTTGGTTTTCTGAGCAGCCATTCATGCTGGAAATGGTGAATTTTGGTTTGCTAGGTAGGTGCTGTGTGTCTTTTAAAGTCCCAGTTCAGCCACTGGTGTTTGGCCAGGCTGCTCATCCAATGCTCTGGTCCTTCATCCGCAGTTGCTTTTTGGCCGTGCCACCTGGGACACCGGAGTCTTTGCTCCCATGCTCTGCTGCTTCTGCAGTGTCCATCCCAAGCTGAGGAACCTGCCTGTTTTAAGAGCAAACCTTTCCCCTCTCTGTGCCCAGGTGATACGGTCGTGGTGCTGTCTCTGTGCCAGGGCTGCCCTCCCAGCTATTGCACATCTCCCATCCCCCGGTAGGAAATGGAGTCCAAGGTCTCCGAAGGCGGCCTGAACGTCACCCTCACCATCCGACTGCTGATGCACGGCAAGGTAAGGGGCTCCCAGAGACGGGGTTTCCTCACAGATCCCTCTCCCACCTCCGCCTGTGCCCGAGTCCAGCCCTGCAGAGTGTCCCAGCCCTGGGAATAGCTGTCCTCCTGCTGATGGGGAGGGTGGCATGGTGCTCCTGGTCCCTCTCATACCTGCCCCCCACCCCGTTCTTCTGCTGGGGATGGTGTCCACCAGGTCTTTACTTCATTATGAGGGTGGGCCAGACTGTCATCACATTTTCTAATGTCAATTCCTTTGTTTCTGGTGCTTTTTTTGTGTAGGAAGTCGGAAGCATTATTGGGAAGGTAAGGACGTCTTTTAATGCAGCATTAATGCTGTTGCCTGTACCTGTGGTGTGGTAGATGCCAGTCACCTCTTCCCTGTGATGTCCTGAAAAGTCTGGGGTGCATGAGCTGGTTGCTGCATTTCTGAGCCAGAATTTAGGAGACACTCACACAGGGATCAAAGACTATTCCCCTAAAAACCCCACCAACCACCAGACTTCCCCAGCGCTGTTCCCAGCTGTTTCCCAGGGGTGATGACTGGGAGTTTGTAGTCATGTTGCTCTGATGTTTTAATCAAACAGCTTTATTAACAGGTAATACAAACGTCACATAGACCCATTTAAAATATAATTTAAATGGAGGCCACAGGACTCCATTTACCTTGTGCAGAAAAGCTTCACGAGGTGCTCTGCTCTCTGGTGCTTGTCATGGTGGTTTGGAAAGTCCTGGCTATATAGGATTAGGGGTTTTTTTGGGATGGTTTTAAAAGGCAGGTTTATGGTGGCAAAGATTTGCAGCATAAACATATTTTCCCTATATGCTTGTGCCTTATTTTTCCATCAGCCTGTCCAACTCTGGGAATATTCACAGTTGTGAATCTGTATATATATATATATCTTATATATATCTTTGATGACTTACACACTAATCTCTTCAGCTGTCCATCATGTGGGGATGCAGGGCCAGGCATCACTGAGCTGCCCATGCTTTTGGCTACGTGTTGCCGTGTTTTAGGGAGATGCATGTTTGGAAGGGTTGTTTTGAAGGTGGAAAGTCTTGGATTTTCAGTAATCGCCTGTTTTTCACTCTTATTCCAGAAAGGAGAGACCGTGAAGAAGATGCGTGAGGAGGTGAGTGACCTGTTCTGTGACTGGTGTGTAGGAGGAAGGAAGAGCAGAGTGGTCAGAGCTGTACATTGCCCTGTGCAATTTGTGCAGTAATTCCCAGGGTTAGGACAAGCAAGCCAGCTGTCCCTAGAGCTCTTTGGACCAGCTTCCTCCCTCCACACTCAAATAAACTTCTATCACAATTAAAAGGGAATTTTCCAGAGCCAAGAATTTGCTCTTAATGAAACATTGAAATTAAGTCACTCTTAAGATGCTTTGAGTTTGTCCAAAGTCTTTGTGTCTGCAGCTCCTAGGAAGTTATCAGGGCAGTGAGCAGCACTCTTCTTTTCACAAGCAATGACTCCATGAGCTGGTCTTGCTTCAGTCCCATGGGTTTCCATTACAGTAAAACATTGGAAACTCTTTCTGAGGGTTGGAATAAGACAGTGCTGGAATCATTGCAGATGGGTGGGAGTTTGGAAGCTTAGATGGCATAGGCTGGGACAGGTGACAACCAGGACAATCAGGCTGAGAGAGGACCCGACTCGAGTGCTTGGCTGTGGCTATTCCAGGACTGCTCTTCTCTCTCCAGAGTGGGGCAAGGATCAACATCTCGGAGGGAAACTGTCCTGAGCGGATTGTGACCATCACTGGCCCCACCGATGCCATATTCAAGGCTTTTGCCATGATCGCCTACAAATTCGAGGAGGTGAGAAATGTGAGCCATCCCACAGCTGGGGACAGCAGTGCAGATGGGCCTGGGGACCTCCAGCCCATATGTGCCTGGTTGGACTTGCTTAACTGGGACCTGGCTTCAGCACAGAACCTTCCAGACATCTCTGACTAGGCAAGAACTGAGCACAAGTCTGACGAGGAGCAGCTGGGGGAGCTGGGGAGGGCTCATCCTGCAGAAAAGGAGGCTCAGGGGGACCTTCTTGTTCTCTACAACTTCCTCACAGGAGGGTGTAACCAGGGAGGGGTTGGTCTCTTTTCCCATGTAAGAAGTGATGGGACCAGAGGAAATGGCCTCAAGTTGCACCAGGCAAGGTTTAGATTGGATATTTGGGAAATTCTTCACTGGAAGGGTGGTCAGGCATCGGAACAGGCTGCCCAGGGCAGTGGTGGAGTCACCATCCCTGAAAGTGTTCAAAAGGTGTGTGGATGTGGCACCTGGGGGCACGGATGACTGGTGGACTTGGCAGTGCTGGGTTAATGGTTGGACTTGATGATCTTAGAGGGTTTTTCCAACCTTAATGATTCCATGATTCTGTGATTCAGTGAACTGTCCTGGAGGTCCCACAGTTAATTAACTGCAGGGAGGTGCAGTGATGCAGCTGCAGACAGAGACCAGCCACGTCTGGGGGACATGACCCCTCCTCTCTAGCCCAGGGCACTTGGGTTGGAGTCTGGTCGGGTACCAAGGGCTCATGTGCTGCACTCTTCCTTCCCAAGGACATAACCAACTCCATGAGCAACAGCACCGCTACTAGCAAACCTCCAGTGACACTGAGACTGGTCGTGCCAGCGAGTCAGTGTGGCTCGCTGATTGGCAAGGGAGGCTCCAAGATCAAGGAGATCAGAGAGGTAAGTCAGACTTGAACGAAGCCACTTCGTTATTGCACGTCACTGCAGCTCCTCGGAGCTGATCCGCGACCAAGGGGGAGCTGCCTTGGAAAAGGGGATCCTTATGCTGCATCGTGCATCACGTTGCTTCCCAGGGTAGTCTTGCTGATGTAGGAGCAGGATCCCATGGGATGCCATGTGCAGGGCAGTGTAGCTCTCGGGAGGCACGTGGCGTCAGAGCTGGAGCTGGCTGCAAGGGAAGGTGTTCCTTTCTCTCTTTCTGTCTCCAGTCAACAGGTGCTCAGGTTCAAGTGGCGGGGGACATGCTGCCCAACTCTACGGAGCGAGCGGTGACAATCTCGGGGACACCTGACGCAATTATCCAGTGTGTCAAACAGATCTGTGTGGTGATGCTGGAGGTACAGTCTGTAACAAAGGGGGTAAAGTACATAAGGAAAAAAATCCCAGCTGGCACCACAACAGCACTGGGAGCTGTGGAGTGTGTCTCGTCCCCTTCACCACGCGTTGTTGGACCACTCTCATTTCCTGGTACCTCCGCTGGAAACCCACCCAGTGTTTTTTTCCCACCATTGTCTGTTGTTTCTAGAGTCTCACACTGGAAGCCTGCCTGGTCGGGTGCCCCAAAGAAGATGGTTTGTGCTGCAGCAGAGGGTAGCTTGAGGAGAGAGGGGTGCCAGGTGGGCTGGGACAGCCTAGCCTGGTGTCCCAGCAGCATCCAGGGTGCCATGGGAAGGAGATGGGGGCTGCAGCCCCTCCTCCAAGCACCTGGTCTCTCCTCTGCACAGGGGTCACAGTGCCCCACAAGGACAATAGTCAGGAGGAGGAGGAGGAGGAGTAGGCCAGTGCATCCCTTGTGCTGGGGGAGCTGGGAACACAAAGCTGAGCTCCAGTGAGGCACAGTGGGAACATAGTGAGGAAGGCTGGTGGAGAGCAGGAACTGTAGGGCACATGGATGTATGTCCAAGGTGCCATTTTCAGGGATAAATGCTGACAAGCAGAGCTTGGAGATCTCTGCCAGGGAAAGATGCTGCTATATCATTGGCTTATTGCTGGAGATTACCACAGCCACAGGTCCCACGTCCACACCTGCCATCTCAGATGAGAGAAGCTCCAGGAGGAAAGCCCTCGGGACACAGGATGTTGACACCCTCTGCTCTTGGTGCCTCCCAAAGACAGACAAAGCAGGGACCAATGTCAGGCCCCTCTGCCTGGCTGCACAGCCCTTTTGTGGTAGAGAGGAGCACGTTTCCCAATGGAAAAGCTTCAGATGGGGATGGCAAGGCTTGGTGGAGGCAAAACAAATCCAAATTAAAGCACCTTCAGCTTGGCAGCAGCACAGCTCAGGAGGAATAGCCAGGAGCCACATTACCCATCATGGCTGGCTGTGATGCTCAGGCAGCTACACTGCTGCTAGAGGAAGTTTAGGCACATGATCACTCTGAGTCATGGACTGCAGCAGAGATGAGCCTGAGGTGATGCTTGCAGGTGTGTTATAAAGTGTTTCCTGGATGCTCTTCTCACAAAGCAAGAGGTGCTGCTCCTCTGTATGGCTCAGCAATTAGAAGGGGAAAAACCCACGGAGTCTTCTTGCAGTCTGAAATCTGGGAATTCCCTGACTTTAACAGTTCAGAGAGATGCTCCTTATCACTTTTCAGTCTTACATAGATAATCCTGACTCATCCTCTCCAAGATTTGTAACGCAATAGAAGAACAAAGAGGCTTGGAATGATAGAGATGTGCTTTGATCATATAGCTTTCCCACAGGCAGGTTCTTAGCAGGAGGATTTAGATATGCTGTTTGCCTTCAAGTAGATGTCTAGAAGAATGTACAGAAAAAAAGCAGAATTTTCCATGAGATCATGTAATTTATATTGCTTTTCCTTATATAAGCAGTCAGTGGGTCATTTCGTTTTGGGTAGAAGCAGAGGAGCTGAAATCTCTCCTGATTCCCAAAAACCCCCCTGTTTTCTGCAGCCTGTTAGTTATGTTCAAGTGAAAACCAACACAGAGAACTTGGGTGAGCAGCTCCCATGCACCGCGTCATGGGATGACTCACTACAGCTCTGCTCCGACCTATGCAGGGACCAGACAGGCCACAGCAGCCAGAAGCAAGATCAGAGAATCATGGAATCATGGAATGGTTTGGGTTGGAAGGGACCTTAAAGACCTCCTAGTTCCAACCCCTTGCCATGGCAGTGACACTTCTCATGTGACCACAATGACAGTGCCTTGCAGCATCCACTGCACACCCATCCACATCCCAGCTGGGATGGCCGTGGACCAAACCAGCTCCTGAAGGTGACCCTGACCCTCTGGTGAGGAAGATGAGGGCGGTCAAAGAGCTTGAGCAGTGTGCTGGGTCGCTCAGATGGGCTGAACCTCTCCATTCTGCTGCTTGAGGGCCTCCTCAGGGCTTTGAGGAGGGTTCCAGGAGTCTAGACCAGGTGACGGGCTTTGCGCAGAGCAGAGCAAAGGTGAGGGAGGCAGCAGAGGTCCAGGAAGCAATTTAGGAGCCCGTGCCGTGGCAGGGGATCTCCCGTACCCCAGGTTGTTCTCGTTGTCCATGAAATGCTGCTTTCCCTTGTGTCCTCCTGTCCAGAAACGCGGTGTTACTGGTGCGGGTGTTGCTGCCGGCGGCCCCGGGGGCCGTGCTCCATTAGGTGCTTTCTAACGCTCTTTTTGCCGCCGTTTCAGGAAAGCTGTTCTAATGTTCTCTCTCCCTCTCCTTATCCCTTTTCCTAGTCCCCACCAAAAGGTGCCACCATTCCCTACCGCCCAAAGCCCGCCTCCACCCCTGTCATTTTTGCAGGTGGTCAGGTAAGAGCCGACCCGCTTGCAGCCTCCACTGCCAACCTCAGCCTTTTACTGCAGCACCAGCCGCTGCCCGTTAGTGCACTCAGGTTTCTTGCCTTCTGACTTGCATGGTGTCATCCCATCCGTTGTGTGCCATGGTAGCTGGACTGAAAGCTCTTGGTAGAGCCGATGGCTTACCTCCTCTAATAGATGCTGGAGGCTGAGAAGAAGGAAGGGGCCAGTCCAGAGAGACAGGGTGTTAGCTCTGCTGGGTGCTCACACACAAAGAAAAGCCTGGAATTTGCTTCACTAGACCCAAATTCCGTATTTCTCAGTGGTTGAGAAGGAGAAAATTAGAAAAGCATCATTGAACAAGAGGCCGTGACTGTTTTCTGGCATCTTCAGCCCAATTAAAAATATCTTTGTGTAGCTGTAATGGATCCAAGATAGGAAGGGTTTATACCAGCTCCTGCAGGGCTGTGCTGAACCTCTGCTCCAGGCAGCCTCTGTGGAAGAGTCATGTCCCCATTCCTCAGGATGCTCAGCCCGTATGAGGTCCTGCTTCCCCCTACAGGAGAGCTTGCATTGCATTGCCCTCGGTGACATTGCAGCCTTGCAGACGCGACATGCTATTTGTAGCCACCCTTGGGGACATTTTGCCTTTGCAGGATAACTGTGGCACGGATGTGCCATGGGAGCTGGAGGTTATTCTGCAAACAAAAATCAGCAGAAACAAGAGCAGTTTTGAGCAGACAGCTGTTTCTAAACAGGGAACTTGAACCATTGCTTTTTCCACCTCGTCTCGTCATCTCACCTGGTGACTGAGGACCTGCCTGTAGATGCCACCATGCTGTGGTGCCTCAGATCTAGCAGGAGATGTACCTTCCCAAGAGCTCCAGCAGCCAGGTAGAGCCAGCACCATGAAACCACAGCTGATGCCACCCAGAGGAGCTCCAAACGAGTTGCTTCATTTCTCCCCAACCATAATAAATAGAAAGACAAACTAAGGATGGGAGCAAAGCCCAAAGCACAGGCTATTTCAGGCTGAATTAGTCATTGCCAGGATCAGGAGTGTGTCACTCAGTCTGAGCAGCCATCCTGGAAAAGAGCTTTGAGTCCAGCTGCTTGGTGAACTATCTTCTCAAAAGGGAGAGTAAGATGGAGGTAGCATTTTTCCTGCTGGTGAATGGTTGGTGTCTTGGACAGAAGTGATGTCACAGGAAGAAGCAACCATCTCTGAAATGAGAGCTCTTCCCAAGGCTGGGAGCCCTTTGGCTCTGCCCAAGGGTGGCACGGGGTGGGTGGGCAGAGGACAGCCAGTGACAGTGGTGACAGGTGCTTGGGGTGGGATAAGCCTTCAGGAGCTCAGCAGGCTGAGGGATGCAGCAGCTCATGGCAGCTGCCAAAGGGACCAGCCCCATCGTCCATAGGCAACATCAGAGTTGAGTTGCATCTGTCCAAGACATCTTCCTGCCCTTAATTACCTTTTTTCACTCAATTTTTCTATTCAAAAAACAATGACCAAATTGCACCACCAGGACAGGCAACTCTTCAGTGAAGCCTCTGCCATATCCCCATCATGCCAAGATGTCAGTGGGCACTGGGACAGCCATTTCTGTTTTCCTCCTTCATGATTTTGGGGGTTTTCCTCACACAAGGCACTTTGCTATTTGCAAAGAATGTGGCAAATTTGCAGGAGGTTCCAAGGGTTGTTTTTTTTTCTTTTTTTCTTGGCAGTCTTTACTCTCCCTTTTCAAAATGTTGTCCATCTCTTTTGTCATTTCTTTGAGAACTATCTGAATAATGTGTCAACCAGTGAGATATGTTTTGCTAGCTGGTTAAGTCCTAAATATTGGGCTCTCTAGTATCTGGCTCTTCACCCAGATCCGTGCTTATTTTTGGGTTATTTCCGAAAAAAAAGTGGAGAAAGGATTGCTACAAAGGATGGGAAAAACACACAAAGCCACTTGCCTGGCAGATATCTGCATGGATTTATCAATTATGGCTGGTGAAAGGCATCGCAGTTCAGTTGGCCTAGCCCTAACCCCTCATCTCAATGCCTTTCCAATGCCCCAGCAGAGCACTGGAACATACTGGGTGGATGTTAGGCATCCACTGGGTGTTGTGCACCTGAAAATATGGAGAGGCTCACGTCACTGGCTTGCTTTCTAGGATCACACTAAGGTGTGAAGGGCAGCGGTGATGTCACTGTGCACCTGCCACGCAGTTAATTCTGGTTATCATTGAATCACAGAATGGTTTGGGTTGGAAGGGACATTAAAGATCGTCCAGTTCCAACCCCACTGCCACTAATCCTTATTTTTTGTACAGCAAAGACCAGTCACAACCTGAGATTCCTGCTCCATGCAATACTGGCACCTTTAAAGAGCTGCTTATTTCCTTTTGAAAAAGCCAAAGGGAGCCCAAGCCCTTGAAGTCAGGTAGCTCAGAATTGTGCCGGGTGGCATCAGAGGTGTACATCTCCCCCCTGACCCAAGGATTTGCTGCCCTGGGGAATCTAATGTGGCAGAGGGGGTCCTGACAGAGGGATGGAGTTCTCTTACCATGTCCTACCAGCCCTAGTAACATCTTTTTTTTCCTTTGCAGGCCTATACAATTCAGGGACAATACGCTATTCCACACCCGGATGTGAGTTTTACCCTAATTTTTCTTATACCCTTTTCTGTCACCTGCATGCTACTGTTAATTCACATAATATTAATATTAGCCAATAATATTAATAACGTATTTTCAAAGTAATTGGCCGTTTGTAGTATCTGTAATACCTCGAGTAGCCTTTTAACCTCTTAGCACTAAACTTTATTACTTCCGAGGACTTGGCCTGATGCTAAATTGTTTCCATTGTTCAGTGTTATCCCTTCATTTTGAGAAAAACCATACTCTATGCATTTTGTGCCTCAAAATGATCAAAACAAGCAAAAAAAAAAAAAGAGGAAAAAATAATAATTTCCCCTCTATTTCCCCCTTGTCGTTAAAATGTTGGTAAGCCAAGGGTGTATTTAGTTGTTGAGTACCTTGGTGGAGTGGGGAAAGCCAGAGCTCCAGGAGGTTCATGCTTGAGGCCAGGGCAGGGGGACATGCCTTTCAGGGAGGGGAAGGGTGGGGGGCCTCCCAGAAATTGGGAGCCTCTGCATCTCCCAGAGGGATGGAGAGGGTGCTGCATCTCACCTTGCTGAGGGCTCTGTGCCTCCCCACAGGAGCAGGACCCCAGACTGATGTGGTCACTCTGGGTTTGATGGCTGTCTCAGTGGGTTTCGGTGGCTGTCAGCCAGGGCAGGGACATTGTGGGGACAGTCCCCCCTCTATCTCAGGCTCCTTGGTGCAGGGGCAGGCACCACTCTGACTTGGGGTTTGGTGATACTCAGATCCCTTGGGCTCCCAGTCCTGTGGCAGGTCAGGGGGATGCAACATGTTTGCGGGGGGACACGTAGGGATCGTCAGCTGTACTGTCTGCGGCTAAAATCACCAACAGAATTAGAAAATTAGTCTGTTTAAAGGATTTCTATATGGAAAGCAGTGAAGCACTGTGATGCCAGCAGCTCCTTGCTGCTGCTTGGCTTCTGGGGTGGTCACAGCTCTTGGAAAATGCTGGAACTTTCTAAATGTGCTTTTGAGGGGATAAAATACCTGTCGAGTTCCATTGCAGGGGTTCTTCTTGCTGTGAGGCAGGGGTCTGCAGTGGGGCTGAGGATGTGGTGATGGGTGGAAAGCCTTCTCCAGCCATCCCAGCCATGGGAGGGGTATGATGTAGCTCGGTGTTCCTCTTTCCAATGGGTGCATTGGGTATTAAATCACAGAATTGCTTTTTCCATACCTGAGAAGGTGGCAAGGCTGGTTGATATCACAAATGCCCTCTCCACATGGGAACCTTTAGGAGCTGTAGGTTGGGTTTTCGTCTTAGGATAAGTGATTTCACTGGAATTAGTGGAATCCAGGCTTTGGCTTTCCATGTGACACCAGTATGTGTGTACTCTGAATAGCCTGCTGTGATGGTTGATAAGAAATATTCTTAGTTATGTACTGTTTGCTTTTGCTCCAGAAGCAAGAAATAACCTGTGTATTTAGGGTAGCTCAATATAGTCTTTATCCCAGTTTTTCTTTGCAAGTAGTGCTGACAACTTAGTCTTTTCCTTCTTACTATATTCCTCTGATTGTCAGGATTAAAATACATTTAATATATTTGCTGGTTGAGCTCTGCCCCACTCCCAGCAGATTTACTGAGACCTGGGAAGAATTGTTGGTACAGGGGCCATGCACTCCCTCCTTATTCTTATAGTGCTCTTGCAGTGATTGGTCATTTTAAACAATGCTCAGTGCAGAATCCAGTCTTGAATGGGATTTTAGGGCATTTTAAATACATTCTAGGTGTCTGTGTTTAGTGGGTGCCCCTGGCAAAGCAGGAAGAATTTTGAATGCCAAATGCATGTTCCTGCCTTGATTTTCTCCCCTGGAAAAAAACCCTCAGGACAGGGGCAGCTTTGGCTCATGAAGAGCTTCAGCATTGCCTGAGTACTTGTAGGCAGTTTGGGATGTGAAGTGTAGCTGCCTGCCTTCCCAAAAGTTGTGGGATCCTAGAGTCACAGAAGGGTTTGGGTTGGAAGGGCCCTTAAAACTCATCTCATTCCAACCCCCTGCCATGGGCAGGGACACCTTTCACTAGACCAGATTGCTGCAGGTCCTGTCCAACGTGGCCTTGAAGACTTACAGTGATGAGGCAGCCACAGCTTCTCTGGGCAACCTGTGCCAGGGCCTCACCACCATCACAGGGAAGAATTCCTTCTGAAATAATATCCTGTCTAACCCTGCCCTCTGTCAGTGGGAAGCCATTCTGCCTTGTCCTGTCACTCCAGGCCCTTGTCCCAAGTCCCTCTCCAGCTCTCCTGGAGCCCCTTTAGGCACTGGAAGAGGCTCTAAGTTCTCCCTGAAGCCTTTTCTTCTCCAGGCTGAACACCCCCAGCTCTCCCAGCCTGTCTCCAGAGCAGAGAGGCTCCAGCCCTCAGAGCAAATCCGTGGCCTCCTGCGGACTCACTCCAACAGATCCATGTCCTTGCTGTGCTGGGGACCCCAGAGCTGGATCCAGCACCCCAGGTACAGTCTCACCAGAATAGAGGAGAAGAATCCCCTCCCTTGATCATGGAAGATGAGCTGGAAGAGATGGACATAGCAGCTTTCACTGTGACACCTGGGTGCAGCCATGTTCTCCTCTCAGAGGCTTATTTATTGTTCTGATTATGGAAGCTGGCTAAATACCACTATCCAAACTATGTCTGAAAAGTCTACTAGATCAGTACTAGAAAGGATTTTGATGTTTCCCCCATTGGGCAAAGCAGGACCCCTGCACCAGGGCATGGTTGAAGCCCAAAGGGCAAAGAGGTTTCATTCAGAGTCCCGCCAGTGTCCAGGGACCAGGTGTCATGAGGAATTCCAGAATCAGGGTGCACCTCTAGGAAACAGGATCATGGCTAGGCTTCGCGAACGAAGATTTGGGAAGGCACTATCCACATTTGCTGCAGGCACGCTGGTGGCTTATGAGGCCAATACGTGACAGACATATCCGATTGCAAAAGGCGCAGCAGAAAGGAAACAGGATAGTTCTAAAGTTAAAAAGCAGTGGATGCTGATGTCCCCGCTCACTGCAGGAGCAGTGGTGGGCTCAGTCCTATCTGGAGACAGCTGTGTTTTGGCAGGAACCCACCATATCACACTTTTGGCTAAAATAAGCCAAGTAAAGCCAAAAGAAGCACGGGGAGGGATGTGCAGGCACGTCTTTTCGTGGAGTGGTGAGACCTCTCACTTGAGCCGGTGGAGGTTGGAAGTCTTCATGCCTCTGCAGAGAGAACAGGGATCCCATGGGTACCTCTCTGAGCATTTGCAGGTGTTTCACCCCTTCCCACTGCCTCCCTCCAGCCTCCCCCCAGTGTGTGCAGTCTCTCGGGTCAGCTCTTCCCAGCATTTCCCCCTCACTGCTGCCAGCCAGACCTCCCCACCCTCTGTCTCTAGCCATGCTGCAGGAGCAAGGAGGAGTTTGAGCCTTGTTGACCCCCCAAAGCCTTGAAATTATAACTCCTGCCTCTCCATTGCCAGCGATAACAGGCACAACAAGTGGTTTGAGTTGGGGGAATGATGCGATGCTGGCAACCCCCTAGCACCTGTGAAAAGTGGGAGGTGATAAAGAGCCTCCCTCCTGCTCCCTGCCAGACTTCAGCCCAGTTTGGTTTGGTTTTTTTTTTTCTTTTATTCTTTTTTTGGTTGGTTTGTTGGGTTTTTTTGTTGGGTTTTTTTTTATTTGGAGCAGTAAAACCGAGCACAAAATGTATTCCAAACAAACACCTCTCTATGCAACCACTTCCCGACCAGGCACCAAAACCTACCCAGCACAAGGGATACAAGGATCTGAAATACCTACTGGTCGTGGCTGAAGCCCATAATTCCCCGTGTTCCTAATGAGCTGACATTTAGAAACGCAGTTTATCCATCTCCCAGAGGCACTTACCATCGGAGGCACAGCACAAGAACATGTGCTATGGGGACAAGCAGTGACAGTGCGCCTCTGATGACACAAAGAGGGTCTCTGGGTGCTGGTTGTGATGCCCACCAGCTGGCCCTGTGCCAAGGCAGAGGAGCTGAAACTAAGAATGGGCTTCTTTCTGGTATCGTACTTCAGACCCTGACCAAGCACTTCTGCCAGAGATTTGGACTTTATTGCACTATACCCAGGCCAAGTCCTTCTGCTAATGTTTTTGCCATGTCTCACCATGGCTTCCTGCTTTGATTTTTGGTTTGTTTTTGGTTGGGTTTTTTTTTCATTAATTTTTGTTTGTTTTCCTTTTTTTTTCCCCCCTTCCGTTATAATTTTGTTTTTGCTTTTCGGTGTGACTTCTTGTACTCTATGACAATAACCTTCTTAGCTCTAATGTCCCTCCTACCCCTCAGCAGTTGACCAAGCTCCACCAGTTGGCTATGCAGCAAACCCCCTTTACTCCCCTTGGACAGACCACCCCCGCTTTCCCTGGTACGTACCCACACGCCCTTTCAAGATATCCTTCTCTTACCTGTAGAGTTTCTCTCTCTTTCTAAACTCATGCTATTTAATGGAAATGAGCAGGGCAAGTAAAAAGTTGCAATGTCCATGGGGAAAGGCGAACTAGAGATGGATATTTTGGGGGTCCTCAAGGGCGAGCTCTCAGCCCTTTGCCGTGCATGCCTGGACTCACTCCCAGCTTTGCTGGCTTTCCCAGCAGAAGTGATGACCACCATTAGGGTCCTTCCCCTCATGGAGGAGGAGGCAGCATCCCCTGCCACACGCTGATCCAGACCCCGGTGGGACATCCCTGCTTTCCCGGGGGGAGTGGCTCGGTGCCTGCTGGGGATGCTGCCTCGGTGTGTGTGGGGAGCGGTGCCGAGCCAGGCAGGATCGCACTCCCGCAACAGGAAGGAGTTATGGCTGTAGGAGGCCACATTGACAGGAGCACAGCCAGCCCCGGCGTGGCTCAGAGCCTTGTCCTCAAGGCTGGCATGTTCACAGTGACCTGGGAAGCAGATAGAGCACAGGGGATGGAGATACTTAAAGTACCAGTTGGAAATGCCTTTTCTGACAATATGTTCATCATATTTTGAGCTTCCTAGATGAAGTGACATTGCTTATCTCCTTGAAGGCAAAAGCATTAAACCTGTTTCTTCTTTGCTCTTCAGGAGAAAAGCTGCCCTTACATTCCTCCGAAGAAGCTCAAAATCTGATGGGCCAGTCATCAGGTAAAACACAAAGCTAGAGGGAAATAAGCAGGCTTTGGTTGAAATATATATATTCCATTATAGGACCATGCCATTGCTGTGCTCTGAGAGGAATCATGGTATTTGTGGAGAAGACAGCAGGTTTTCTTGGTGGGCAGGGAGAGGTCAGGCAGCGCTGTTCTTCTTTGTACAGCATGTCAAAAGAAAAGTGCCTGGACTTTATTGCCTGGTTTTGTGATATTTGTGTATAACTGCCATAGAATCACAGAACATCCGGAGTTGGAGGGACCCACAAGGATCATCGAGTCCAACTCCTGGCCCTGCGCAGGACAGCCCCAAGAATCCCACTATGTGCCTGAAAGTGTTGTCTAAACACTTCTTGAGCTCTGTCAGGTTTGGGGCCCTGGGGAGCCTGTTCCAGTGCCTGACCACTCTCTGGGGGAAGAACCTTTTCCCAATATCCAGCCTAAACCTCCTCTGACACAGCTCCAGCCGTTCCCTCAGGTCCTGTCACTGGTCATCAGAGAGCAGAGGTCAGTGCGGCCCCTCCACTACCCCTCATCCACGACAAGTTCTCCCTCAATGCCATCTGCGTAACAGGAGGATATCAGAGTCATCACCCTTATTCCTTCATTTAATTTTGCCTAAACTTTGCTCAGAAACAGCAGAAAAATGCTGGTGGGAACAGCAATGACATGTAGCTTTAGCCATCTCCAAGTCATTCAGGGTGAGTTGCAATTTTAGTGGGACAGGACCCTGAGGAGCCAGAGCATGGCTGCAGCCTTGGAGAAATTTTGACGGCAGATGTCCCACATTCATCCGTATGTGTGGAATGGATTTGTCTTTTCTTACCTGCCATTGCTTAGAGGAGTTATCCTGAGATCTGGAGGTTCCCAGGCAGTATGAGCCAGACCTCCCTGGGCATGCCTGGGGCACACAGCCATCCCATGCATGCCTCAGAAGTTTGGGGATGTCACCTAACTATGAAAGCAAACGTAGCCCAAGTAGATAGACCCCACAAGACTGCAGAAGTAGAGATTTCATGACGCTGACCTGCGCAGCCATGTTTTCTGCATGTCCTCTTTGCCCTTTGCAGTCACCCAAGGCACTAATCCTGCCCTGACACCTTCATTAAAGCCTCAGGGACTGCTTGTGCATATCAGAGAGGGAGAATCTGGAGTGCTAAAATAAACCAGTCTCCAGGTAATGGGGAAGCCATTCCTTGATGGCCCTGTGATGCAGGGATGGTGCAATACCGTGGCACCTTGTGTCCCAAGGGCTTTCAGCAGCACCCATGGCATCTGAGCATGGGACAGGAGATGCCACCTGTGAGTCTGAGGAGCTTAGCTCATATTCCCAAAGAACCCTGGATGCCTCAGTGCTGCTCTGAGCCCATCCCCAGTGCTCTGCTCCCTTCAGAAGACATTTTCTGCCATACCCAGGCTGCTACTGAGCTGAGCCTTGTAATGCATGACTGAGAGGCTGGGACACCCTCCTCTGAGGGACATGTCTGTGTTAGGTGCAGTCCACCTTGCCTGAACTGTGAGGAAGCTCAGTGTGCAAGACAGTCCAGGGCTGGTGAAATGTGTGCTGTAAAGTCAGCGTTGAGCATTGCCTGTGGTGTAAGACCTGGGCAGGATCTGTTTTGTGCAGGGTTTGGCATTAGTACCCCTGGCAGGGGTGAAGGACAGCAGAGGGCTGCCTAGCGGAGGATTTACATCCCCAGTTCTAACATCTCTTCCCCTCTCTGTGCTCCCAAGTGAAAAATGTGGTGAGGAGACCTCCTGCAAGGGAAGTGCATCTGGGAAGCTGCATTCAGGAGAGCGCAGGACTCAGACTCGTAGAATCATGGAATTGTTTGGGTTGGAAGGAACCTTAAAGCCCATCTCATTCCAACCCCCTGCTAACCCTCACTAGCCCAGGTTGCTCCAAGCCCAGTCCAGCCTGGCCTTGAACATTTCCAGGGATGGGGCAGGCACAGCTTCTGTGGACAACCTGTGCCAGGGCCTCCCAACCCTCACTTCCTAACAGCCTAACATCATGCACGAGCACATCCAAGATACCTGGAGCTCCTCTTCCTCAGTGCTGTGGCCCTCAATGGAAATATGTGAGGAATTTGGAGCTGCTACTGTCTTCTTTTGCAGCAGCCCTGCATTTCCAATCTCCTTATTCTCTTTATTCTGCACCTACTTACTCCCCTTTCCACAGATACAGACCTGGCAGTCTCCTGTGCTCTAAAAATCCTTTATCAGTGGTCTATATCATGAGGATAAGGGTTTTTTTTTTCCAGTTAGTGCGAATTCCCGTCAGCCACCAGACAGCTGCTTTCTTGCAGATTTGGCATAGGACATCCCTACTTCGGCACTGAGGTGATTTAATATGGAAAATCATGGGAGAGGCAGGCTTTGACCTGGCCTAGGAGCGCTATGGCATGGTGTCCTCTTACCTCTGGAGCTGCACACACAGGGTATCCTGCTGGCTCCAGCCATTCCCACCATGGAGGAGAGAGCTCTCCCTGATCCAGGAGAGGCTGGGAGGAAGCACACCTCTGCCTTTGCTCTTCGATGCGTAATTTTGTAGGGAAGCAGGATCTGAATCTCCATACTGTTTATCTTGCTTTCCCTTGGGAATAAGAGGGACAGCTGGTCCTAGGTCCAGCTAGGTTGCATGTCTTAGCAGTCTGGCTTAAATTTAGGGTGAGTCTGTGGGGCTTTAACTTGCAAAGGACTTGTGCTAGTGCTGCCGGATCCCCTGGGGAAACCAGTTTTGGGACACCAAGCTGCTGTCATACCAAAGCAGCTCAGTGCTGCTACATCCAGAGAGGGCTGGAGGGTGCATGGACAGCATTCCTGCTGGGCTGGTGGGTGTCCTAGCCAGCATGCTTTCTGCTGCTGTGTGGAAAGATGTTTTTCCCACCTCTCTTTGGTGATGCTGGAACCTTGCACCCTCCTCTGAAGCCATTCCCAGTGGGAGGATGAAGGGTGGGAAGCGAGGCATTCATGGGGCAGCTCAAGGGATGCAGGGAAGGTGACGCCCAGCTCCAGCAGAGTCAGGTAGCAACCATCTTCCCCCTCCTTGTCCCAGAGTGTGTGATCCCCTTCCCCTCCCACCCCGGAGCAGGACGCAGCCTTTGCAGTGTTGACTGTTGCGGGAAAGCAGTGGAGCTCCATCGTGCTGCCTCTGCAAGCTATAATAACCATGTCTCCTTGCATATACCCAGGTTTGGATGCCAGTCCCCCGGCCAGTACTCATGAACTCACCATTCCCAATGATGTAAGTAGATCCAAGTGCTTCCTTGGCATGTCTGTGTGTGCGTGTGTGTAGACACATATATGTATATGTGTGTGTATATATATATAAGCTGCAGCCATATGGCTTTGTTAAATATATTTAGAGGTGCCCCTTCACCATGTTCCCTCATCCATGTGCAGTCCGTTGGGGATCAACCTGCAGCATAAAGTGCCCACTTGACTTTACCCCATCGGTAGTTTCCCTAGTTACAATCCTTAATGCTCTATTTCCCTTTCCAAGTGAACTCAGTGCTCATGAAACATGCCCAGTTGACAGCACTGGGAAAGGGAGAGAGCTCCCATGCCAGCCCTGATTAAACTCTTAATTGCCTTATCAGGCACTGGCACGTCTGAGATGATGTTTCAGCTCAAGGGTAGTGAGTGGGCTGGGGGTGGTGGTGAAGAGGAGGTAAGTAAATAACATTTCTCATGCCACAAAGTGCCACACAAGTGTGTGAAGGACGGTGTGTGTCATCTTAGTGCTGGTGACAGGCAGCTTTGGAGTCTTAACAGATGGAGGCGTTGTGGGTGTTGGACTGGGATATTTGCTGGGACAAGGCTGGAGTCATGCTGGGCAGGGTGCTTGGGGATGCTCCGGTGGAAGGAGGTGGGATGGAGAGCACAACACAGCCAGCCCCTGGATTCATGTGTCTCACTTGCTTCTGGACTGGCCCACCGGTTTCTATGGATTAAGAACCAATCTGCGCTCAAATCAGGAGAAGGGCAAGCAGGGGGATGACAGCCAGCCTCTGTCCCCATTTCCATCACCAGCAAGCACCTTCAGCCCGTCCTCATCAGGAGTCTCTGGATGGGCTCTGGCAGCTGTTGCTACCTCTTCCTGCTGTTCACCAACACCCAGCAGCATGAGGGAAAGGCAGCAAGCCCGGCTGCAGCTGCCTGGCACCTCTGCCAGGACCTCCTTCCGCCCAAGAGACGTGGCAGTGCAACAGCTTCTGAGCATCTGCCAGCTGAAACCCTTGGAGATGCTTCACCCCAGGGCCAACCACCATGGAGCGAATCTCCAGAGGAGTCTGTGGGAGATTAATCACCAGTCTGCATCTGTCTGTCCAGCAAGGACCCCTCTCCAGGAGACTGCAGGGAGCTCTGCAGGCGCTCCAGAGGTTCCAACAGCCATGTCTGTGGAGAATGGAGGACCACAGCAATCTTCACAAATATCAAGAGACCCCTTGCAAAAGGGGAGGAAAGGATGCCAGGGGACCTCCCAGAACCCAGGAGCACTCAGAGCATTCACTCGCCAGAGACTCGGCTCTCAGCAGACCTGGGCAGCATTAAATGTCATCACCTGCATCTTGAAAAATTCCTCCCTACCTCTTCCTCCTGTTGTTTTGAAGGCTTTTAAACACTACCACCTTCTTAGGAAGCAGAGGTCAGGTTTGATTTTCTTTAAGGGTCTCCTGGTGTGTTTTAGTGGTATAGCTTGGAGTTGTGCTGCAGTTTAAGTTGGGCTGCAGTGAGCATTTGGAGGAGTAGTCGTCTCCACTTCTGCCATGGCAGAAATCAAGCAGCTGCCAAGATGAACATCCCACTTATAAAATGCCCAGGCACAACCTTAGAAAAGAGCTCAGATGTCCAAAAGGGGATGCAGAAACACCTCATGCCTGTGTTGGCCAATATGGATATCTTGCTATGTGTCACCAAGCTTCAGAGATCAAGTTTGAGGGAACCACCATGTGGTACACAAATGAGCGAAAACAAAGACCATTGAGGAAATTCAAGCCATCGAGGTCCATTGAGGAAATTCAAGGGATGGACATTTGCGGATATTCAAACCTCCAGTTGGCTCTGATTTTTTCACAAGAGCGTGAAAGATGTGTTTTTAAGTAGCAGTCACCTCTTCTGTGAGTGCCACAGCCACATGGTGCTCTCCTGAGCATGCCAGTGAGCCATTGGATTGCACTGAAAGAGCTAGAGGGGGTAACAGAGGCACTGAGGGCATCCCAGTGGGGCAGAAGGAATGTGGGAGGGGCTCAGCTGAGGTTGGGCTGTCCCCAGAGAAGGCAGAGGGCTTGTTTCCTTCTAGTAACATGTCCAAACCACCTTTGGGTTTGCTGTAACTGGCAAAAGGATAAGTAACTTGCAAAACACTGACCATTTATTAGACCACAAAAATTATTATTACTGAAATGAGCTCTCCTTGAAGCCCTCTGAGATGCTGGGCACGGTGTGTGGATACTGGAGGTTTTGCCCCCACAAGGAGCAGATCAGGGCAGGCTGCTGGATGAGTCCTGGGAGGACCATGCTCGTGTGCATGTGGGATTCACCCCTGGGCTGTCCCTCTCCTGTTTTCATGAGCACTAAGGTCACACGCGTCCCAGGGCCATGCAGTTGCGCTCGTGTCCCGCTGGTGACGGTCAGAGCTGCCGCTTCTCAGATGTTCCCTCCGTGCTTTTTTTCCTAGCTAATAGGCTGCATAATCGGACGCCAAGGGACCAAAATCAATGAAATTCGGCAGATGTCAGGAGCGCAGATTAAAATCGCCAATGCCACGGAAGGGTCATCGGAGCGCCAAATTACCATCACAGGAACCCCTGCAAACATCAGCCTTGCGCAGTACCTCATCAACGCCAGGTGAGACCCCCCGCAGACCTCCGCCACCTCCTGCCACGGGCCAATCCCATCCTGCTAGCCTGGTGGGAGCAGCCCTCGCTCCCGGCACCATGGGCCAGGAGGGGCTTCCCAAGGCCAGCTGGGACAGTTGGTGTCTTGCTGAGAGCTCTGAGCGGAGACCAGACGTCACCAGCGGGACATCTTCCTCCAGCTGGCACTTTGGCTGGGGACTGGGAGCTGCTTCACCGCTGGAGGGTTGTGCCGGTCACCTGCCCGCCCGCCACCCTTACTCCTGGATTTTGCTCATGGGTAGGGCAAAATCACCGCTGTCTTTCTCTGTGGATGAGGCAGGGGACGAGGACAGGGATGGAGCTGAGCCAGTGGCAGGGAGGCATCACTTGAGACCTGCTTGCTGGGATCCCAGCATCGCTTACTGCCTCTTCCACGTTCTTCCAGACCTCCCAAAGGCTTTCCTCCATCCAGTGAAAGTAATCAGTCCAATAAGCGCAAGACATGGGAACGGCCTGATTGCTTCCTTTTCATCATGAAAAGCTTGGGCAGCAGGACTTCACAGTGGCCAAGGGTTCCCAAAACTGCCGCAGGCTAGGGGGATGCAGCCCATGCCGAGGGGGACCAGGGGTCCGGCAAGGGACTGAGAGGGGAGCATGCAGGGGAGGTGTAGCTGGAAAGACAAACTGGGGACTAGCTCTGTGCTGGCAGTGAACTGTCTCCAGACCTGTTTGCCTGTGTGTATGGACTCATGGATAGAGAGTTTAAAGGGATACAGGACCTTTTACTGGCTTTGCACCCACCTGGCACAGCCACACAAGCAAGCCTGTCCACCTCTCTGTGTCCTCCGCTACGGGCAGGATTGATGCTGTGCCAACGCATTGGATGTGTGCAGCTGCAGGAGGCTGCTGGCAGGGCTCCGAGGACGGGGGGCTGTTGGCGGCGACTCTGACATTTGTTGGGGTGTGGGCTGGGAGTACCGGTGAGGTCTATATGTGCTTTCTCCTCCTTGCACCCAACCCACCTCAGCCCCGACCCGCAATAGACCCCCATCATCCCATCCCGCCCTGCTGTCCCGCTGCCCATGCCCGTGGCACCTCTCCACCTCCTTAGGTGAGGGATGGGGCCAACCCCCCGTGGGCATGGCTGAGTGGCTTTCCAATCCCAGCTCCTTGCCAATCCCCCCTCCACCTCCTTGAGACAAGTGAGAGAAAGAAAAGAAAACCAAGCAGCTCTTCGTTGCTGGGAAAGGCTGGCCGAGCTGCCACCTGTGCAGAGATGACCTGATGGGGGGCAGGATGGGGCTCAGCCTCTCCCACAGTTTCCAAAACCAGAGCAAAATGAAGCAGCAGGGGAAGATGGCACAGCTGCCTGTCCCCCGTGGGAGAGATGCTTCTAGCAGAGAAGCCGTGTGCTGAGTTGTCTCCTGCCTCTGGTGGGTGACATCTCTGCTACAACACGGTGATGGTAACGGGCGCTACCTGGCAGCTGTGAGGAGTAGCAGCCAGCCATTATGCTGACTCTATGCTCCAGCCCCCCGTGCCCTCCATGGGGGACCCCAAGCCACCCAGAGATGCTCTGCCCACCCCGTCTAAGCAGGGCGTAGGCAAGAGGAGGAGCACTGCCCCACAGGGTCTTTGTTTTCTTTTCTGCTCTGGTGATTAAGCGCTTGTTTTTTGTCTCCCCCCCACCCCTCTCTCTGCCCCTGTCTATTCTAGGCTGACGTCTGAGGTCACTGGAATGGGCGCACTCTAATTTCCACCCACCATCCTCCACTCCGCACCACCTGACCCTCTCCAGCCACCGGCACTCCACCCAGCCTGTACTGCCTGTACATTTACCATCTTCCCTTTGCCTCCACAGATACTCTTTTCTTTACTAACGAATATATATATATATAAACACACATGCGCATATGCACACACTGGAACGGTTCTTTACAAGCTCCTTGCTGTGCTCCCAAGGCTGCTCCCAAACTCTTTGGTTATGGTCCTTGTTTTCAGCGTACGGTGTTAATACTTCATCTGCTTTTTGGGGATGAGGGAGGGGGGAGAGGGGTGTTTTTTTTCTCACTGGTGAGACTTCTGGAGATGACAGGGTCTCTATTGTCAGTCTAGCATAGCTACTTACACGTTTGAGTTGACATTGGAGGTACTTTCTGTAGCCTATGGACATATGTGATGCCAACCAGAGTTGTGCGTGCTTCAGATGAGTTACTTTTCTCACCCTTCTTCCTTTGGTGCTCCCTCTTGCTTGTCCTGGCTCACCTTTGCCACCTCACATCCCTGCCCTCAGGGTACGAGTGTAATTTTCACCCTGTGTTATTTGGGAAGCAGAATGCGCACGGGAACCACAGGTTCACCCCCAGGCTTCTCTCTTTGAACATGGCATGGTCCAGACAAGCCCTTTTTCATATTAAATTAAGGGAATCACACACACACACACACACACACATATACACAAATGCTCCTTTTTTTTTAACTAACGAGCAACTGGAAGTGGGAAGAACTCAGCTGTGTGGGATTCACACCCCCAGGGGCCTTTGAAAGTGCTCTTTTGGCAATCCCCATGGGCAAAACCTTTGGACAATAGCTCAGGAAGCTCTGTGAGCTGGCTGTGTTTGTTGTTGTTTGTGTTCAATAAATGTCTGTGCAGCTCTGGTACCAATGGGCTCCGACTGTTCTTCTCCTGGGTCGCCCCACCAACTCCAGCCCCATCCTTCCCTCTGCATCCTCCCACACCTTTTTAGCTGCTTGGAGGGAAGGTGGGGGTTGTATACAATAGTTCTTCATTACTATTATTATTATTACCATCACTATCGTAATTTTTTATTTTATTTTGTTTAGAGAAGGTCCCCAGGAGTGATGCACTTCCTGAGTGATTCCATGCTTTCTGTCTTTTTCTAAAGGGAGAGTATTTGGCTTGCATAATCTTTTGGTTTTCCTTAAGATTAATTTAAAAGTTATGGTACAACAACCAACATCTCTCACTGCCCCCTTGTCTGGACGGATCTGCCATGTCTGTGCCCCACACCCTTCCCCAAGACCCTCTATGCCCAGTCCTGCCTTCTGCTTCCAGGCTTTAATTCTCTCTCCTACCTCTCAAATAGGAAAACAAATATGTTTTCTGCCTGTCAGTTCCTGACTGTCCCTTTTCTCAGACTGCAAATGAGGGGATCATGATACACCATGTCCCCAGACAGCTGAAGCAGCCGCACTGCACATTTTTGCACTGTACCACATGGGAAATATATTGTTTTTCCAGGTGAGCCCCAAGACTTCATGGCCTTTCCCTCTCTTCCACCCTCAGTGCCGGCAGGAACCGCTGGCAGCTTCCCACCTTTCTCCTGCTGGGATGCTGGATCATTTCTCCTCCTGTCTTCAGTGCTGACTGCTCAGCACTCACACAGGGCTACGTCAGGGACTGCGGGTGATGCCACCTCATCAGTGGAGCCAAAGATGGGCAGGAGGTTATGGGCTCCAGCAGGGAGCTAGCAGGGATGAGAGCACAGCCCTGGAAGGTGAAGGTGGCTGCCAGCCCCTGCTGCTGAGCATCAGCCATTTGTTCAGCCCAGGTGTCCTAAAACCCATGCATGCTCAGCTCTCCGGAGCATTCCAAGCCTCTGTGGTTACAGGTGCTCCCAGATCCTCCATAAGATGCTTTACTGCCCATCCCCAACCCCTTGCTCTGCTCTTCTTGGCACTTTGGGTTCAGCTGTGCCTTTTGGGTGGTCCAGCAGCAGACATGCTAAAGACCATCCCCTGATTCCCCATCTGAAGAAGTGCAGATGGTTTGGGCAGTGCTGCTGTGGGCTCAGGTGGAGCCAGTAGCCTCTGCTGACATCATCTCCCCCTTGTATTTGTGTTGATGCTGAAGATGGAGGGAGTCAGGCACCAAATGGTTCCTCCCCCAAGTTGCTGACTGGCCAGCACAAGCACAGAACCATCTGCCAAGGTGGTGAGTCAGTTGTGGGCAACTGGCACTCCTCATCTTCTCCCGTTCGTCACTCTCCTTTAGACCAAATATTTTTCCCACTGAAGGAATGAGATATCCATGTGTGAGACCCAACATGAAAATAACCACCCAGCAGCGTGCCAGAGCCACCCCGGTGGCCTGGCGGCTGAGCCATGGCAAAAGCTGCACATCCCCACTGCCACCACCCTGCATGGCAGCCAGTGGCGTGGGGTGATGCCTCCTCCTTGGGGGACGGTGCATGGAGAGAGCCAGCCCAACCTGCCATTGGCAGCTCCTCCATGGGGCTGCAGGACAAGCCAGAGCGCAAGGAGACCTTCCAGGTGATGGAGGAACAGCAGCAGCAGCAGCATGTTGACCAAGGCCGAGAAATTCATCACAAGCCAACATGGTTGTGGGGTTTGTGCATCTGGGAGCGCAACCGCATCCTGATGACAATGAATGTGGAAATGGCTTTGCCCGGGAATTGGCGGTTTCTACAGATCACATCTGCCCTGAATTCCTTTGCTCTGTGTGCGCTGTGCTCCCCGTGCTATTCCCCACCTCCACTGAGACAGCGCTGCCCAAAATAGCAAATGCCAGATTGGATCTGCCAGATGCAGCCGAGCTCAGAGGCTACTGGAGAGGGGGAGCAGTCAGTAGCAATTCCTTTACATCCATTCCCATGCCAGGAAACCCACGGATAACATCCACCTCCAGGTGCCATCCCCATTCCAGCCCACTGCCATGCATCCATCACCCAGCAAGACTGTGGAAAAGCCACCACAGGAATCAATGGTGAAGGAGAGAGGTTGGATATAAGCATTGCTCTGGTATCAGGCCAGTATCCAAGACGTCGTGTCAAGGCTTGTGCTGCAGCAAGGACCTGTGTTCAGGGAAGTGCTCCAGGGAATGGTAGATATGGCCACGGGGGACAAAGGACGGACCAAGCAGTAGCAGTCACCTCAGGAGAACTGCACAGTCATAGAATCATGGAATATCCTGAGTTGGAAAGGATCCACAAGGATCATCCTGGCCCTGCACAGGACAATCCAAAGCATCCCTCCTGCTGGCATGCCCTTTGACTTTGCAATTTCTCTTTAATCAGCTTTTCCATCATCATCTGGGCTTGATCATGGTTTGGACAAAGAGGTGTTGGAACCACTGCAATATCTCCTGGGATCATGTTGATGATAAGGAGGATAACGACAAAATCACAAGGAAAGTATCAAGCTCGGCTTTGATTTCTTCAGGATGGCTCAAAAGGAGATTTGCTGCTTTCTTTGGAGGGAACTTCAATGTTTTGCTTTGATTTGCGATAGGTCCTGGGTTTCCATTTTGGATGAACTTAAAAATGCTCCAGTGATGCATACACAGCCGTGCCACTGGGAAAATTTTCTAATATTGTACTGAATATTCCATACAAGGTGAACATCCCAGTTAATTAACTTTAATACATTGTTTTTCTCTCCCAAAACAATGCATTTTATCCAGCCAGAATAATTCAACATTTCTGGAAGCAACCAGCTCAGTCAAACTCGTTGGGAATGAGTTATTTTGTGGGAAATTGTGACTTTGACTGGAAAGTATTGGTCCAATGCCCCCAGAGTGCGGGGGTCTCCATCAGAGAGGGGCCAGCTGAGGTCTGTGCTCAGCCCCTTGCCCTCAGCTGAAGGTCTCCACTGCCCCCACATATCCTTGTTGTGCTCCCAAAATTGTCTGGAGTATTGTTACATGCTATTTTTTTTCCCCTAGACTGTATTTGCAAATCTAGTACATAATAAGGTTGAAAAAAATAGACTGTTTCCCCTAAGGGAAAGTGACTTTCACCAGGGAGACTCTTTAAATTTCAAACTCTCCTTGAGCTGCTTTTCAGGGGTTTGTTATGTATCCATGCTAGTCACTTTTAATTATGCTAATTCCAAGCTTATGGTCCATTAGTAAGGGTAATTTCCCCCCTCCCGTGCCGCCAGAGGTAGGGTTCCTGGGGGATCACTGTGTGCTGTGGCAGGGATGAATGCTTAGTCTCATTTTCTCCTTGGCCACAGGGATGGAAGGCATCTCTCCTAGCCCTGCCTGGCTGCAGCCCCCAGCCCCTGGGAGGTATCCCTGTTCCCAGCTCTGGTGTCCCCCCGGCTGGTCGCTAGGTGTCCCCATTGACCAGCTTTTGCACGCCTCCTGCTCCAGCCGGGATGTGGGAAGCACTGGGATGTCCACTGCTTCCAGTTGCTGATCCATCTGCGTGCAGAAGACATCCCACGCTGCTGGAAAGGGAGTGGGGTTTTGTGTGTATCCTCCCCCCACACTGGTGACGAGCAGTGACATCCACCAAGCGTGTGGCTGGCACCGCTTGCTGGGACCTTCCTTGAGCCGCCTCAGCCCATATGGGCAAGGACACATGACAGGCATCTCCTTGGCCATGGGTGTCCCCACACTCTCGGGATATACTGGCTGTGCCAAGGGACAAGGTCGGTGGCACAAGCCACCACCTTACGCTGGCCCAAGGCCATTCAGTCTGGCAGAGGTTTTGCTGGAGAGGTCCTGAGGGTTTCCACCCCTTGTGGTTTCCGGGGAGGCCAGCACTCGCAGGCGGGATGCTCTGTGTCTTGGCTGGCAGCAGGAGCGGCTGCAGCTGGCGGAATGACTTGCAGAAAGGTCAAGGTCTCAGTGCAATTCCCCTGCTCCCATGTTGGATATCACAAGGAGCTGGGACTCTGCTGACGGGGATATTTTTGCTTTCCCTTCAAAAAGAATGCAGCTGCAGATCTTAATCTGCTGTACTGGGCAGCGAGCCTCAGGCCCCTGTCCAAAGAGTAACGTGGCAGTGACTTTTAGGAAGTACTGAATGTACCAGATGTGCAACTCCTTCTACTCCAGATGTGCAATCCCCCTCCCACTCTGCCTCAGTGCAGTTGTCCTGCAAAGAGGAAGATGAGACTCCAGATCACTCAGAAAGCATCCCACAGACTAAATCCAGCCAAGTGCAAAGCCAGACTGGCTCTGTATTCCCACACTCGTGTTTAGGCAGTTTAACCGCAGGGATGTCTCTTCCCAGAAATGACGCTCATGCCCGCTCCACACGTGGGGAATAAAACCAGCTGGAAGATGGAGAACATGATGGAGCAGCAGGAAGAGGCTTCACGTCTGAGCGCCTCACTGAACCGCAGCCTGTGGCTGATTCAAAACACGTGTGCTATTTCTAGAAGGAACTGCTTTGATCCCAAAAGAGAAGTCTGTGATGTGCATGAGGACTTGAATATTTGAAGCACGCTTGGAGCACAGTGTCCTGGTTCCCTGTAGGCACTGTCACTATTTATTCCTAGAGAAAGCCTGTGTCTAAGAGCATTTGCATCTGGATCTAAAAGGGGATGAGTGACGCTTGGCTCTGGAGCTTCTCCAGATTTTGATGCATCAGATGAGACTTGGTGGTGCAGGATGCTCCATGGAAGCAGGGGCACAGCGGAGGAGTGAGATGTGCTGTGGAAGTGTGGGCATGGTGATGATGGGCCACCACAGCCAGCTGGCAGCATGGGGAGAGCAGGATGGAGGGATAGAGCAGCGTCACTCTGGAATTCATGGTTGCATGCATAGCTTGGGATCAAACCACAACGGATATCCAACAGGATTTCCCAGTTCAAAGGGGAGCAAGACATGATGTGCTCACCCAAAAGCACTCAATTAGTGGTGTGGGGTGCTTTTTTTGGTGGGAAGACATGGATGTAGCAATGATGTAGCCTGAGGCCTCTGCTGCAGCTGGTGATATGGTTTTCCCAAGGGATGCTGCTGCATTCTGCTAAGCACGCAGCCATGCTCCTGAATGTCTTACAGGAGAGCTGCAGAGGAACTGTCCATAAAAATTCAGTTAGGGATGCATACCTAACACCCAGGGAAATCACCATCTCCATGTTTAAAACAAATTTTCAGTTGCATAGCTAAAATTTATTTTCTTGCCATGAGTAGATCTCCCATCTGCATATTTTGGGCTGAAACATGGTGATTTCCAGAGGCACAGGATGGTGCAGTGCAGCACCAGGCAGATGTGCAGGGGTGTGTGCCCTTTCCCAGTGTTCCTCCCTCAGCTGCCCATCATCCTTGGATGCCCTGTGATGCCCTTGCTCATCACCCCAAATCTTGCTGATGGAGGCCAGTAGCACCAGCTCTCTCGATCACCATCCCCACAGTCATGGGTTTGTAGGGCACAGAGAAGCAGGCAGGGGCTATCCTCAGCCGAGGAACAGCCTCAGGATGTTTAGGCTCCTCTGAAATTCCCAAAAAGTCACTCTCAGCACCCAGTGACAGCCCACAAGGCAAACACACAGCACACCAGGCAACCATCTGGGCTCATGTGGCAGCCCAGCTCATGTTGAATGTGTTTGGGTGCAAGCGCCCATGGGAAAAAAGGGAGGTTTATTGTGGTGTAGCAGAGCTCAGTGTGGGCACAGCTCCTCCAGCTTGACTTTTGGGGTGTGGGTGATTTCAGCGTCACGCTGAAGAGTTGCTCCATGTTCATAAGGGGCCGGGAGGCACCAGTGTTGGAGCCTTGGCTGAGCCCTGACCATCTCCCTTACTCGCCCTCCAGCTCTGCAGACCCTGATCCCCACGGGAGGAACACCTTCACCGCCTGACCGGAGCACCACAGCTGACGTGGTGCCAGTGGCTGATGCTTGAGCCCCCTCTGAAGATGCTGCCAGCTTCCCGTGAGCTTCTCCAACTCCTCCGTGGCACCCTTCAGGCCAGCTACCTGAACCCCCCTGCCCATGGCTGCCCAGACCCTGCTGGGGCAGCGATGGGACTGGGGGGCTCGAGCAGCAGGTCTCAGGCGGACAGCAGCTTGCAGCCAGTGTGCAGCAGGACCCACTTCTGCGAGCCAGCGCTTCCCATCGCCCCTCTCTGTGCTTCGTTATCACCCTTCGCACCCCTGCCGCTTTGCAATGTATCTCGTGGCTTATTTGTGTCATTGCAATAAAGCTATTGTTGTTTGAAGTGCCCTCCATGGTGAGTGGGGCGAGGCTGGGGAGCCGTGGTTTGGGCAGTGGGGCATCCATGGAGAGGGTGGTGGGATGCTAGGCGGTGCCCCAGTAGCACAAAAGCCTCGGTCCCCCCAGAATGGTTAACGGAGAAACTCAGCCCACACAGACCATGAAGCAAACCATGGTTTGGAAAATGGGCCTCAGAGCCCTGGCTCCACTCGGCATCCGGAAATGATCCCACATGGGAGTGAAGCTGCCAGGAGGGGAGGGGGAGCAGGACGGGAGGGAGCACTGCAAAGAGAATCCAGAGCTTTCCCAAAAGGTGGTGATGATCAGGATTCATTATCCATCGGGAGACGTGTTTATAGCCAGCGTGAGTCACTGTTGGGCCCCTGGATGGGAGCAGCCCATGTCAGGGGCCGCCACCATTTGGGATGGGTCTGGGCTGCCCATCTAGCCCCACACAATGGCAGCTCTCAAACCGGCCCCACCAGGCCGCCATGCACCAGCCCTGGCCCTTGGAGCAGACCCAGTGCTATTTTTGGACACATTGGGGTATGGTTTTTTTCTCTGGGATGCTTCATTTCTCACTCGAGAAGAGAAGCCAGAGCACTGCCCCAGCTCTGCATGTTGCCCTGATGCAGCGAGGGCCTCCATCTCCAGCTGGTCCAGACCTGGGTTTAACACACATCCAGTCACTCAGGAGAGGCCAGCGGTGCCTGCCTGGACCTCTGTCCCATGGGGAAACAAAGGCAAAAATGCCCATGTTGACATTTTTCTCCATTTGGAGCTATCTTTTCCAAATGTACATCATCCCTGCTCCTGTTTGGCCCTATGAAAGGGCTGCAGGCAGGTAGGCAGCCCTCTGGGTTTTACCCCTATTTTCACCCGTCCGCAACCTGCTCCCCGGGGAACACCATCCCCAAATTTCTATGGAAGCTGGAAGTCATCCTCCCCTTGTTTGTGCTATCCCTGAAACTCCTTTTGTTAGGGTGCCCAGCCCAGGTCCCTGACAAGCCACAACACCACCCACTTCTGGATAAAAAACAGATTTTCTGGGTTTCTCCTGCCCAGAAACTGGTAGCATGCTTTTGCTTGGAGAAAAGCCCATGTTCCTGTTCCCATCCCATTCCAAGAGCAGCGGCACCATTGGAAACCCTCCCAAAGCAGGGTGTCACTAAGACGGATGCTCTGGGAAACGTGGCTTAGGGCTCTTTTCCCACCTCCCTGCAAGCTGCCCACAAAGCACCTTGCCTGGCCACACACCCCTTTGCTGAGCTAGAAGGCTTTCCCAGAGACAGTAGCAGTCCCAGGGAAAGGACTCAGTGAAGCTGTGGGTGCAAACACTCCCAAATGTTGTTGCCCCCCCCCACCTACCACCACACAGGGCTGGAATCCCTGCCCAGGCTGGAGACGTGGGATGCAGGGGGATGTTAACTACCTGCCTGCACTAATTTATCCTCTGCTCATCAGCTTCAAGACAAAGCATCTGTGCCCCACCGAAAGCATTTAATGGTGCAGACACCTTACACCCCTGTCTGTCGCCACCAGCCCTTTGCTGGAGGGCATCTGACTGCAGCTCCATGGCTTCCTGCTGAGAGGGTGAGTGTTTGGAGATGAGAAACAGCCTGTTTGCTTTTGGCCATCCCTCTAAAAAATAATAAAGTAGCAACAGGGAGATGCTTATCTTTATGGCCTTCTGGGATTCCCCTCGCTGCAGTTTGTGCTGGGAGCTGCTGCATGGAGGAGGGGAAATAAGCTTGAGGACAGCAATCACAGAATCACAGAATGGTTTGGGTTTGGAGGGACATTAAAGCTAATCTGGTTCCACACCCCTGCCACGGGCAGGGACACCTCCTACTAGAGCAGGTTGCTCCAAGCCCCATCCAGGCTGTCCTTGAACACTTCAAGGGATGCAGCAGTCACAGCTTCTCTGGGCAGTATTTGCTAGTGCCTCACCACTCTCCCGAGGAAGAATTTCTTCCTAGTATCCAATCTAAACCTACTCTCTTTCAGCTTAAAGCCATTCCTCCTTCTCCATGGCTGAATGCTTCACATTTGGTCCTCACTGTCTGTGAAAGATCTGAGGAGTGGGCTAGGGAGGCATCCTTGCCAGGAAGGGTGGCTGGCTTGCTTTAGCTTTCTAGGAACAGGCTGCAGGCTGGATCTGGCTCTGGTGTGGAGAGCCCAGCTGCATGCCTTGCTACATCCCAGGACTGCTCTGAAAGGGCACAGCCGCTCCTAGAGCCGCAATGGCTGCTGGAGTGGTAAACATAACGAGTATAAACATGCATACAGAAAAAAATGTGAGCAGAAACAGCCTGGGAAGGGGCTAACGGGTACCTCTGGGAGTTTGCCAGACACATGCAAGCTCCCAGGAGGGGGTGGATCATGCCCACAGAAAAACGGGGAAAGGGGTTGAGCTGGCTCTGTGCTGCACTATGCCATGAAGCCAGTTGAGGCGCTTTATCCAGAGGGCAGCCCCCAAGGAAGATGCTTCTTTGTGCTTCCTAAGGCTGTGGGGTTTCATGCCTACTTCCATATGGATGCAGAGACAAGGGCAGTAACCTATGGCAGAGGAAAAGCAGGTTTTTGACCTGCATAGCTCATCTCTTTGCAATTTGGTGATGCAGGCTGGGTTCTGGGAGCGTGAGGCAGCGTGGGACCAACGAGCAGCACTTCCAGTCCCCCCAGCTGGAGGCAGGGCTTTGTCTGGCAGCCACTCGGCTGTTCCTCGAGTGCCTGATGCCTCCCTTCCCCAAGGAAGATATGCCCAGCCTGGCAAGCATGCTCTGCTTCCTGGGAATTGCCCAAGCAACAACTTTTATTGCAGAGAAACGGAAAATTTTCCCTGCTCAACTGACAGAGAGCTGAGTGCATGTTTTTCCACCCATTTTTCCTGGATATGCTCCATGAGAGCAGGGTGCTCTGTCCCCTGTCCCAACAGCAGTGTCCCCAGGGCTGGGGGTGGCACATCCCGGGGTGCTGCCTTTTCTCTAAGAGCAGAAGGACACTGTAGGTGCTGCTGATCTTGCCAGTTTTATCCCTGAACCATGATGTTCCCAACTCCCAAAAACCCACTCTTTGGGCTCTTTCTATTTTCTGAGTGTAAAATGTGTGTGGGGGGGAAAGCCCTAGAAGTGAAAGCAGTGCTGCCTGCTTTCAAGCCTCTGTTGTGGAACAGGGGATGAGAGTGAGACTTTCACCAGGACAGTGTGGGGAGGCCCTTCCTGGTATCCCGACTGTGTGACGTCCTGGTATGCCATGGTCCCCCTGTGAGTTGAGGATCCCTGCAAGCCTTGGGGTGGCCCAGAAAAAGGATCCCGAAAGCATTATCTCCTCTCCTCCAGCTCCCATGCTGCATCCGCAGCCTCCACTCTCATTCGACCCTCTCATCTTTCCTAAGAAGCTGAGCCAAGCTTTCCCACAGACCCAGACAGCTATTAGGGAAATATTATTACCAGATGGTTTGTTTTTTTCCATAAGAACAGAGGCCAATGTTGATGAGGTAATGGGGAAAAAAATTAACCCACCACACACCAGCCTGGGCGTGGTGATGTGGATTTGCTGGTGGAGCTGTGCCATGTCCTGGCTGTGCCAGCATGAAAGTGGCCTGCAGGGTGGGGTGGCAGGGGGATACCTGCACCCCATGTGTGCTGGATGGATGGCAGCTGGAAACCACCCGTTGGAGTGGCGGTGACCCCCAAGGTGGCTTGGGAAGGGAAGAGTGTATCCCCAGACGGTGCTGGGAGGGAGGGAAGGGTCCCCCCAGGCCAGCTTGGACTGGTGAGAGCAAAGCCCAGCTGGCAAACAGTAGGGCAGGGGAGTTTGTGCCGGGTCAGCAGTTTGGAGAAGCACCATGTCCTAGCTGTGCTGCCTCTTGTGGGGTCAAAGAAAAGGGGCCACTTAGAGTAGGGATATCAGAGGGTTTGGAAGATGGGCTGTCTCTTCCACTGGGTGTTTTTTGGAGGTGGGTGGTTGAGTGCAAGACCCTCCCCTAGTGCTGCCAAGGCACACCCTGTGCCCATGGTGAGCTGCTTGCATGGCAGCACCCGCTTGTGCTGGGAGAGGTGATGTTTTCCTGCTCAGAGGGGTTTCTCTGCTGCCTCCTCCTCCAGAGAACTGCTGTGGGAAGCTAAATTATCATGTGCAGAAGCACCACAAGCCACATTCTTTCCAGTGGGGTTTGTGGTTCGCACAGTGCTGGCCTCACACCACGGCTGCCCCTGTGGTGGAGGTCTGAGCATGGAGGTGGGGAGGACAGTGGGCTGGAGAGTGAGCCATGGGGTAGCTGGGCTGTATACCTTGGGGTCCTACAGCCAGTCTGGGGAGGAGCAGCCCTTGGTAACCAGACACATGGAAACCTCTCCCAGAGAACATCCATCATTCCAAACATTTCCATCGCTGGGCACTCACGTCCGCAGGAGTGGGGGGAAGGTGACAAAGATGACGGAGGCAGTTGTCAGGAGACCAGTGTGCTTCATGTGGTTACAACCAGGGAAATTTCGGTGCTCCTTAATTGTGGCATTTCCCAGCACTGTGTGAGAGGACAAAGTAGTCCCAGCTGCAGAAGATGGAGCTGGAAACCTGACATTTGATCCTGCCTTCCAAAGCACCCTTTGGTTATGAGCACGCTGCCAGGTTCAATGCTGGCTTTTACCATGGGAATTCATTTTAGTTCCTTTCCGTATTTTCTGTGGAAGCACAGTTTTCCATTTCCAAGTAGACTTGACTAAAGGGAAGGAAAGGTTTCATGAAAGAGTTAATATCAGAAAAACAGAGCAAACTCATTCTTTTCTCAGTCTCTGGGAGGAGAAAAGCAAAAGTTCTGTCCCAAGTGTATGTTCTTTTTTCTGCACCCAGTTTTGTCTGGAATTGGACTAAAAGTTTATTGCAGTGCTGTGGGCTGGGACTTGGGAAGGAGAACAGCCATTCCCTGGGGCACATTGGCACCATGGAGGGAGCTCCCCTTGCCCATCTGCATGGCACTTGGGAGGGAGGCTGATAGATGGAGGAGGTCTCCTGCTCCTGGGAGGGGCAGAGCCATAGGACTCAGTTTCCCTGGCCTCCTCTGAAGAGGAAGGGAGAGGGAACGTCCTTCACAGGCATGTGTCCTTGGATTTCAAGACACAATGGCATGCTGCTAGTCCCAGTGATTTGGGAAATTTTTTTTTACTGCAAAATTAGCCCACACTTTTCCAAGAAGATGGCTATTCGATGTCCTGGGGATGCTGCTGGCTGTTGGCCATGGTTTAGCACTGCAGACCTGGAAAAGGCAAGGATTTAAAATGCTTTTGGAGCTGGACACAGCTCCAATCCCGCTATCCATTCAGATGCTCCTGGGACATTATGCCTGATAACAGCCCCTGGGGTTTGGTGTGTGGGCTCTGGGCAGAGACTGGGGTCCCCAGTGAGGTGGGAGGAGCTCCCCAGGGCACACAGGGTCTGAGAGGCTGCAGCTGTGGGGAGCCATGTAGGGTCAGCAGGCGCCTTACACAGGCCATACCATTATCATTAAGTCTTTGCCGACGCAGCCAACTGGCCTCCAGCTTGCAACAGCTCTGCGGAGCTGTTCCTGAGTGGGATGTACTTTTCTCTTCCTGTAGGGAGAGGGAGATCGGCTCTTCTGCTAGTTGGGATAATTCCCTGTGAGGGAAGGGGAAAGAGGAAGAGAGAAAGCTTAAGAGGAAATGCCTCTGGTGTGCAGGTTCACAGGATGACTCTGCTAAGCTGATGCACAAATACAGGTCCCTTCCCAGCTCCCCCCTTTCTGAGAGCTGCTGGCTGGTTTTCAAAACCCTGAGTGAGCTCCCTCATGGGAGCCTGAGGAGCTGTGCTGGAGAGCCAAATTAGCATCTGATCCCCCATTAAGCGTCATGTAGCTGGACTTGTCTCTGGGCATGCTTGTTCTCTTGGATAGTTTCTTCAGTAGGTTTGAGAGGTCTTGAAAATTTGCCTTGTAGTGTGCTCACCTCCTGGTGCCACCTGTGCGGTTCAGCAAAGCCCACACACCTCAGTGCCTGGGTGGTTCATTACACCAGCCAGGTTCACACTCATACTAGAGCTTTTTAGCTGGGGGAGGAATGCTTTCCTCAGCACAACCAACCCCTTGCTGTTCTGTGGCCAGAATGTCTCTTCCCACCCTCAACAATGCTGCCCAGCCAGCTCCGGGGAGCTGCCCTGTTTTTCTGGTTGCCCCTCAGCCAGAGCACATGGCACCCTGAGACTCTCCAAAGTCCTAGAGAAGCTGTGGGGACAGGTTGCAGGGGTGATCAGGAGTCATCCTGAGACCACTGTTTTCTTCTCTTTGCTTTAATATCAGCTTCCACAGATGCACCTAAATTTGTGTTGGAGTGAAAAACGGCACCTGTTTTTTGGGTTCACAAGGTTTCAGTTCAGCACAGTCTGCAGGTTATTTTCCACTGATTTTGGATGTTGTTTATCCAAAGAGTCATTATTTGATGCATCTGCCTCAATAGTGTCAACAAGATCCTCCTCTATTGTAACTTGCAACCCGTGGGGCTACTGGGTTCTTTTGCATTGTCTCAACTTGAGACACATCTGATGGCCAAGCCTGCGATGTTTCCTCCTGCTCATCCACACAAAGGTGCTGTCAGAGTAGTTGTGCGTGACAGCTAGGATGACAGAGGTGGCAGCCAGCCCTACATGGCAGGTCTCCTGCTGCCTTCATGCTACCAGCTTGGGTGCAAGCCACTTGTACTGACTGGGTTTGTGCTGTCAACTCTTTGCCCTTTAGAACAATCTGGCAGCACCCATCAACTTTTTATTTAATGACAGCTTTTGGTCCCCTTCCTGTGCTTTTGGGAGCAGGTTACAGCTGCAGCTGTGAAAAGCTTGAAAGCAGGGTCAACCCTCATGTATTTCACCTCTACCCTCCCCTAGCAATTAATGCTCCCACTGTGATGAGGGGTTTGGCATGACCTGGTACTTGTCTCCGGTTCTGGCCATGAAGAGCAAATGGTCAGTACCACCTTGGGACTCCTTGCTGTGGGGGTCCCCACTACTACAGGTCCTCAGGCTCTCCTGCCATCCTACAGAATGGGAAGATGCTCATTTATGGGTCTCCCTAAGGACTTGTGCTCCTACTTCTACCTCCTAGGCTTGACAGCTTTGAGCCTGTCCCCACCCCCTGCCCTGAGTATGGACCTGGGGAGAAGGGTTGTGCCCAACCCGGGGTGTGCCTGTGGGTTTCTTCTCAGCTTGCCTCTCATGTTCCTGACTGGATTGAGCAGAAAACCCTGAAACTCAGGGAAGAAAGTGCTTCTCCAAAAAATGTGATACCTCCACAGTGCCCCAAATCCCTGTGTGGCCTCGGGACAGCTTCAGCTCTGCCATGTGGTGGGGACTCCCTGGGACAACACAGACCAGCTCTCATGCAGATTGGGATGCGTTGGGAATGCCTGTCCCCCTGTCCTAGCTTTCTTGGCCCAGGAGCTGAGAGGAAGCTGCTGGCAGGTGCCCCAAGCCCCCCTGCCCCAGCTAGCAGGCTGAACCCGGGCAGGATGCTGACCCTGGGCACTGGCTGCACCAGGGCTCCCTGTGTGAGGCTTGTAGAGGTCCTAGGCACTCGTGGCCAGGCTGCTATCGCAGGTACAGTGACATCCATAAAAAGGGTAAGGAGAAATGCTTCATTAGGTTCTGACTCACAGTTGACAGCCCCTGATCCCTCCCTCCGTCCTCGGGCTGGAGAAGTCTCCTCCTCACCCTTACCCTCCTGCCTGCTCTTCCTCCCACGGAAACCAAGGGGAAAGCGGTAAAAAAAATATCTTCAGTGACTCCCGCCTCCGGGCTGTGGCCTCTCTCGGCTGCTGGGTTCGCCTTCCCTGCTTTTTTCTTGGATGCAGCTCGATGGTAATCTGAACGAAGCAACATGAGGCTGCGAGACTTTCTACTCACTTTGCTGCTCCCGTCCGGCTTCCTGGGGGGGGGGTCATACGCTCAGCAGCGTGTGAGCCCAATCTCCACACGAGTCTCAAGTGCAGAAGGTAAGCCTGGGATGCTTTCCAGGGTGGTTTTTCTTCATGGGACCAGCAGAGAAGCCTGACTGCTGTTCCCCTCCCGGGTGGATGCCTCCACTGCTGAACGCACCGCAGATCTGTGGGGACGTTTCGACTTGCTGAGGAGAGCAGCGTAGGATTAGAGAGGATCTGCAGGATGTACCCACTTTTCATGTTTTTTGGCTCTCTTTCCTTGGCTCCGTCTGGTCAGGACTTACCAGTAGCACTGGGATGCAGGAGAGGGGGATAACAGCTGATACCAGTTCAGCTTTCTGAACTATTTAGGATTTGACTCTGGCTGTTAAGGAATGGTTTTGTTATTGCTCTTTCCTAAAATTATGTTTTTGACAGGATGTGTCAGAAAATTGGTGGTTTCTCATAGCATGAATTGCTAAAATGTCTTGGTTTAATTTTTTTAAGTGGTTCTTGCAGCTGCATGTTGTTTTTTATAATAAGTAGTATAGGACTTGCAAAGATATCCCTTGAATGGAAATGTGGAAGACAGTATAGGAAAGTGTTAAATGCCCCCAACCGATGTTTTTTGAAAATGTAATCTTGCTTACCCTCAATGCCAAGGGAGTTAGGATGTCAAAGCTTTCCCCTAAGTCCTGATTCTGGGAGGCTGCTTGGAGGAAAACTTTGTGGGCAGCACGGGAAGCCTGGGATGGGGAGGCGATGCAGCAGGACTGCTGGCCAATTCCTGCCTCTCCACTTCTTTCCAGACTGCCCTGTGGACCTGTTCTTTGTCCTGGACACCTCAGAGAGCGTCGCCCTGAGGGTGAAGCCCTTTGGGGACCTGGTTACTCAAGTGAAAGATTTCACCAACCGGTTCATTGATAAGCTGACCAATAGGTACATCTCCCAGGGGTTTATCTGGGCTGGGTTTATCTGGGCTGGGTTTATCTGGGCTCCATCCTTTAGGAATGGAGCTGACTGGGATGCTGAGACCACCCTGCATGTCTTTCCACAGATGGAGAGGAGGAAAACAGGAATGCTGGGGAGGGAGGTGGGAGCCTCTCCTCCCTCTCCCAGTCCTAAGCTGCCCTCTTTTTGCTCTCTGTGCTGAGGGCAGCAGTGTGGCTTGAGCAGGGCTGCCTGCACACAGCCTCAGGAAAGAAAGGAATTCCTGGAGTGGCAGCCATGGCATCCCAACCCCACCACCTCTGGCTGGCTGTGTGGTTATTCTGCAGTGCCAAAGTAATGCTGATGCCTGTGCTCAGGCCCACAACAACCCGGGTGCTTGGGTGGCAGCAGAGCACCTCTGGTGTTTAAACCCAGCAGTCAAGAGCACTCCACAGAGCAAATCCTCCTTTGCAACTGGTGTACCCCACAACACCCAGCTTTGGGTGCCCTTTATCCACCCCATTGCCCAGCCCTTTATCTGCCACCTCCTCACCTACCTCTGCAGCCACCAACCGTTGTCTGACCATGGCTTTCCCAAGGGGAGGTCATGCAGAGATGCCCAAGACCACCAAAGCTCTCAGATCCCAGAGGGGGGTGATGCTAGGCTTGCCTGCTGGCAGGAGATCCAGGGATGCATAGGAGCACCACAAGTCCTGGGGGCACATGGGTCTTCCTGAGCTCCTCGGGACAGCAGGAGATGTGTGCTGGTGCTCAGAGGGGCACCATAGGGATGTTCCAGTGGTGCACCAGCTGGAGGGGCAGTGCCCCATCTCAGGATGGGTAGGAAAGGATTATCAGGTCATCAGCTCATCTGCCCATTTCCCAGGCAGGAGAGCTACATCACAAGGCTTTGAGTGACCAGGAGCCCTGTGCTTGGGAACAACCTGCCAGGCCTCCCTCAATGCAGCATCACTCTCCCCTAAGCAAGGCTCTGGTCTCAGTCCAGAGGCAACTGGCAGCAGTGGGATGGAGGGAACAGCAGTGGACAAGGTTCAGGTGGCATTGGGAAAGGTGTCCTGCTGGGCAGAGAGAAGATGAGCTTGAGGAAGTAAGGGAGATGTGCAGCACCACCCCTTTGGGATTGGTCCCCACATCCTGAAAAAAAAAAAATCACATCCCTTTAGGATTGATTTCTGGGGCAGTGACCAAAGCACAAGTGGTGCCTCTGTCCCAGGGAGTCACAGGTGTTGGATGTGCTAGTGCACAGGGCAGGGCTTCAACACATACACTCATCCTTCTCTGAATCACATCATCCTTCAGAGGGAGGCATCCCTCTCTGGTTTGAACGCATCTAGCAGTGGAAAACCTCTGTGTGGGATGCTTCAGTGGTTACCTGCCTTGCACTCACACACTTGGCTGTCTGGCTCAGCATCTCCTGCTCAGCTGCAACCACTGCAGCCTGGCACCTCTTCCAGAAACCTCTCTGCCAAGCTGTTTGATCCTTGCAGATGCCCATCAGGTGCCTCGCTTTGCCCTTCCACCCCCTGGACAAGCTCCCCCGGTCCCTTGCTGTGCTTTGCATGGCAAGCATGTCCCTGCCTTGCAGGAAAGCAGGGAGCCCTGGCAAATCCCTGTTTCGCAGAGCGCTTTCATGTTCCATGGTGGTGCAAGTGAAGTGGAGGTGTTGGTGGATCTGGATGAAGGTGCTGGAGCACGAGTCCTGGTGTGTCCGCACAGGTACTACCGCTGCGACCGCAACCTGGTGTGGAACGCGGGGGCTCTGCACTACAGTGATGAGGTCGTGCTCATCAAGAGCCTCACCCCGATGCCCAGCGGCCAGAGCGAGCTGAAGAACCGCGTCTCGGCCGTGAACTACATCGGGAAGGGCACCTACACCGACTGTGCCATAAAGCGGGGCATCGAGGAGCTGCTTATCAGGTGAGGCAGCAGGGCAGAGAGGGGCGTGCTGCTGGCATGACTGTGGAGAGTGCAAGCTGGGAGCTTCTGGGTTAGGACATGCCTGTGCATTGTGTAGAGCTGTCCTCAGGTTGGGAAAAGAGGTCACCTGGGCATGGAATGGGCAGAGGGGTGGCAGTGCTCTGGCTTTGCCCTGACCCCAGGATGGGGTGCTGCCTGGGGTGAGTGCCCCGAGGTGCCCAAACCACTCCTCCCCAGCGAAATCCTTGCGATGTTAAATCCCATGTTTAAACCCTTTCAGTGGTTCCCATCACAAGGAGAATAAATACCTGATTGTGGTGACTGATGGACATCCCTTGGAAGGTTACAAGGAACCCTGTGGAGGCCTGGATGATGCTGCCAATGAAGCCAAACATTTGGGGATCAAAGTGTTCTCTGTTGCCATCTCTCCCAATCACCTGGTAGGGACCACATGGCAGGGATGCTCCCTGCAGGGGTCTCAAGCGGGACCATGAGACCCCTAGTGGGGCAAAGGAGGCTCTGAGGGGCACTCCGAAAGGAGAGTGAGGGTTCCCAGGATGATCTCTGGGGACTGACCCTGCACAGGTGCCCACGGGTCTCATTCTTCCCTCCCCACCCCGACCTTAGGACCAGCGACTCAATATCATCGCCACAGACCACGCTTACCGCCGCAACTTCACCGCCACCAGCCTGAAGCCAACCCGGGAGCTTGATGTGGAGGAAACCATCAACACCATCATCGACATGATTGTGAGCACTGCCTGCCTCCTCCCCACGCCCATCCCCTGCCCAGGCTCACCTGTCTCTCTCAAACATGCTCTCTTTGCTTTCCTGTCTTGCAGAAACTTAACACAGAGCAATCGGTGAGTGTCCCCCTGCGCCTGAGCCTGTCCCCCGTGGGTCACCCACGGCCAAGGGGGGCTCAGTGGCACAACCCTGCCCTGAGGCAACTCCTGCCAGCCAGGGGAACCCCCTCGAACAGGCTGCAGTCTGACCCTTCTGCTTCCCACTGCTCTAATGCTGTTTTCTCCTTCCCTCTGGGCAGTGCTGCTCCTTTGAGTGCCAGGTGAGTCAGACTTCTGAGACCCCTGTTCCCTTCCCTCGCATCCCTGTGGTCCCAGGCTGTAACTCTGTGGCTGGTCTAACCCATACCTCTCTCCTGCAGCCTCCTCAAGGGCCCCCTGGACCACCTGGTGACCCAGGCCATGAGGTGAGGGACTGGTTGTGGCTGTGCTGTGGGACCTGGGCAGTGGGATGGGCTTACTGGGGATACTCAGAGACTTAGAATCATTATCGAAGAGTCATTAAGATTGGAAAAGACCTCTAAGATCACCTTTGGGGCATGGGTCTTCAGCATCCCACCACTGCCCCACGGAGAAGTGGATGAGGACCTACACTGTCTTCCCATGTGGCCAGCATCATCTGGTCCCCATATCCTTGGAGCATTGCTGCTTCCATCCTCCCTGCTCTCCTTTCAACAGGTCATTGTTCTATTCCTGGGGGTGATGAGCTAACTGTATTTCTGTCCTGTATTGCAGGGAGAAAGAGGCAAGCCAGGTCTTCCTGGCCAGAAAGGAGAAGCTGGAAGCCCAGTAAGTGAAGGACCAGCCCTGGTGACTCTGCACAGGGGCTATTTTTTGGCTGCTTGTGGCCAGACCCCTCAGGCGCACCCTCACCAGCATCACCCTGTTTCCATGGGGTAGTCATGGTGTGCAGTGGGGTGGCTCCTCCTCTTGCTACAAGGCTTCCTTGTTCCTCACCCAAAATAGCTGTCCCTCCTGGAGGACACGTCTCTGACTCATGTATGCCAGCCCAGGGCTGGACTCTGGGCTCCCTCCTGCATCCTCTGACACAACAAGCACAGCAGTGTTACAGGGAAACCTTTGGTAAATAACAGCCTAAAAGCATGAGGGTACTATTTCCCTCCTCCTCCCTTTTTTTTTTTTCTCTCTTTACCGGGCACACTTTATTTTTGGGAGGCACATTTCTCCCACACATGTGAGTGTGCAGTTATCCACCTTGTGCATCCCCAGTTTGGAAACCCCGTGCCGTGCATTTTTCCTTCCCGAGGGTTTTTTGCCCTTTCCTTTCATTCCAAATGATGTGTCCCCAAGTGCCCAGTTTTCCTCACCCCTAGGAAGGGCTGGAGATGGTGGAGGTGAAGGCAGGTCCCCTTGGCCCTCCACAATGATCCCATACTCCCAGACCAGGAAAACGAGGAGCAGAGTTATGGGAGAGCCTCCTGTGGGGACAATATGGTGGCTGGGCATGAGCCCCACATCAAGAGTCTGGGGGGACACTATCCTATGGTGGTGTAACACTATGTTTGTGTCCCCTAGGGCAAGCCAGGGGACATGGGACCTGTTGGCTACCAAGGAATGAAGGTATGTGGGACTGTAAGGTCACAACCATGGTTCCTTGGTGGGCCATGGGCTTTGAGCTGCAAGTGTTCTCATTCTCCCATTTCCCTCTCTCCTTTCCTCTCTAGGGTGACAAGGGAAGCCGAGGAGAAAAGGTGAGGACAGCAGGGATGTTTGGGGAAGATCCCTGTGTCCCCCAGCTTGGTTATCCTGGGCTACCTCTGCAGCTGGATCATGTTGGGGTCTGGTATGTGCCCACGATTCCATGCATCCTGCCAGCACTGCCTGAGCCAGGAGCAGGGATCCAGTGGGATCTAGTGGTATGCAGAGGCATGGTGAATGCCTGCATCCTGGGACTGAGCTGGTGTGGGGACTGCAGTGTGGTGGGGGGATGATCTGCTCGGCATGGGGGTCTGACATCTCTCTTCTTCCCTTTGCAGGGCTCAAGAGGAGCCAAAGGAGCCAAGGTCAGCCTCTGCTTTTGCACCATTTATTCTCTCTGGTTGATGCCTGGAAAGAGAAGCATCTTTGAGAATCTCTTCATGATCCTTATTTTCTGTTTCAGGGTGAGAAAGGCAGGCGTGGAATCGATGGCATCGATGGCATGAAGGTAAATCTCTGCTCCGGGGCACTTTGCTAGGCCTGAGGACCCTGTCTTTTGTCCCTTCAAAACTATTGTGGGATCCAAGAATGAAGCTCCCCTCCTGCAGAGCCATCCAGCTGCCAGCCAGGGACAGGGCTGGGATGTCCTTTCCAGGGTCTGGAATGATGAATGGGGTCTTCCCATGGGTGCCACTCATTGGAGACCCCTGCTATGTCTGCCTGACAGGGTGAAGCTGGATACCCTGGATTACCTGGATGCAAAGGCTCACCTGGATTCGACGTACGTACCCTTTGGGTGCCCCTTGCATGCAAATGAGCAGGTCTTCCATGATGGTGTGTGGAAATGGGAGCCCCCCAAGACAGGGAGCTGTGGGAGAGAGTTTCTTGGACACATGGAATGCTGGGATACCACACATGACACCCTGGGGATGTCTCCAGGGCAGTCTGCCTTATCCTTGCCTGGAAACTGTCCCCCATTGCACAGGGCTGCCTGGGATGCTGCTCTGGAAAACATTATTCTGACATTGTATTTCTACAGTTTTACTGCTTTTTCCATGCTCTCAGGATGACACATTCGTGATAGCACCAGTGTCACTGTGGTCCAGCCACAGCAGGCCAACAGCCACCTTTTCTGCCCTTTTGCTCTGAGCTTCAAAAGTGTTTCAGCAATGTGGGCTCAGTGTTGCTTGTGTGGCTCCATGGTGTCACGTCCCTCCTGTCCATCCCAGTAGGGAGTTGTGTGCTGGGCTGCTGGGATGCTCAGTCTGTGCCCAGTTTCCTACAGATAGTGTTACCAACTTGGGTTTCAGTGATGCTGCCTTTAACTTCAACAGGGAGCTCAAGGCCCACCTGGACCGAAGGGAGATCCTGGTGCTTATGGACCCAAGGGAGGAAAGGTGAGTTGCACTGCCCAGCCTCATGCAGGAAGGGTGCTGACACCCCTCTTCTGCAAGACGGAGAGGTGGCAATTCCTTGCACTACTTGGGGCAAGCCTATCACAGAATCAGAGTGGTTTGGGTGGGAAGGGACCTTAAAGCCCACCTCGTTCTACCCCCTGCCATGGGCAGGGACACCTTCCACTAGACCAGGTTGCTCCATGCCCCATCCAACCTGACCTCTACTCTAGAGGATGCCCTCCTTAACCCCCAGTGTGCCCAAGGTTAGTGGGTGCCCACAAGCCTGGAATGAGCATCCCTGAGATATTGGGGGGCTGCTGTGAAAAAGTTGGCTTTCATGAGGAGTGGAGTAGGGTGGGATCTGCTGAGGATGGGGAGAGACCACAGCCCTGAAAGAGGCTCAGGGTGCACCAGGGCTCCTGATAATCCCTGTGCTCTGGGAGCCAAGATCCACCACTGGGTGCTGAATGCAATCTTGATGGTACCTTGTGTCCTTATGAAGGGGGAGCCTGGGAATGATGGAAAACCTGGCCGACAGGGGATTCCCGGCAGCCCTGGAGAGAAGGTGGGTGAAGAAGTGCCCGTGTGAGAGGGAGAGTTCCCCTGCTTCAGCCTGGGCTTTGAAGCAGAGCTTGCCCAAAGCTCTGCAAACATGAAGGGTTTTGATCCAAAACTTCTCATTTGCACCTCTATGCCTTGCTCATGCAGGGTGCTAGAGGGAACCAAGGTGAGCCTGGACCAGTAGGAGAGACTGGTGATGAGGTGAGTCCTCTGCCTGTGATGTCCCTGTGCATGATTGCTGGCCATCCCCACTGCCTGACCACCCCTCTTGTTTCTCCACAGGGTGCTCCAGGTGCAGATGGTCCTCCAGGAGAACGGGTAAGCGAGGGCACCTCTGCCAGGCACCCCACCAGGGTATGGGCAGGGGCTGGTACCCTCTAGAAGAGGAGGAGGGGGGCTGGGGCTGAGCCCACTCAGAGGTGGGCAATGAGGGACGGCTTTGCTCCTGCTGGGAGCAGATCCTGATTCTGTGATCCCACCGTCTCTTTGCAGGGCAGCAATGGAGAAAGAGGAGCACCAGGCTCGCCGGGTGACCGTGGGCTGAGAGGAGAGCCGGTAACTGCACCCGCAGGGCAGCTTTCAGAATCTGCTTGCAAATGGGGGGATGCTTGGAAGCCAGGCGCTGGAAATAGGTGCCCAGAGGCTAACTCCACCAGCCTGTGGGCCAGCAGGCAAGCTCAGTGCCTTTCCTGCCAGTTCGGGAGGGACCTGTCTTTGTCCCCCAGCAATTGCCCCTTTACACTAACAGCTAATCACCAAATAGCCAAAATCCAGGCAAGAGTATGCCCAGCAAGCCAAGAGCAGATGAACAGTGGCCAGTTCCTTCCTCACAGCTGGAAAACCAGCTGATGGAGAGAAAAGAGACAAGTGTCCTCCTCCAGGTGCTCAGGGGCTGGGAAGGAGGGCACAGGTACCATCAGCAGCAGGGCAGAGTGAGTGGGTGTGGATGGAATGGGAGCGGGGGAACGCTCTTCCCTCCCCTTTTGGGTGGGAGTCACTAGGAAAGTATTTTTCCTGCCTGCCAGGGGTGAGTCAGCGAGGGTGAGTGTGGGAGAGACAGGCAAGAGCCATCAGCGGGCCAGGATAAACATGTGGCAAGCGACAGACATGCCACACACCACAGGGAGAGACGAGGGGTGCTGCTGTGCAGAGTGGGGGTGGTGGGACCCAGGGCACCCTGCAGCAGCATCCGGTATTCCCACTGCTGGGCAACCACCATCGCACCACTCATTCTCTGTCCCTGCAGTGAGGGCAGTGAGGACCCACCGCCAGCTTTGAAGGGGGGCAGAGTTTGCCTTGGGGAGGGAGCAACTCTGGCAGGGGGCTTCTGGCAGCCTCCTCCTTCCTGTTTACTGCTTGGGGAGCATCAGCGCTGCCGCACGAGGTGTGCGGGGCAGATGTGCGCGGGACATGAAGGCACGCCAGTGTCCTGGAGTTAAATTGTTCAGCAGATGATGGGCTGCTTCCTTCCAAGTTTTAGTCCAAGCACGAGGCTGTGTAACCTCGCCAGAAACGTCTTGGGGCCTTTTGGAAGTTGTGTTTTGTATTTGGTGTTTGCCTTATCCATCTGGAAGCTTCTAGGTTGCAAACAACAGCTTTAGGTCACCAAGCTTTCAACTGCTTCCCTCAAAGTTCACTCTCCTCTGCCTCCCCGACTTGCTCACTCCTGGCCATGGGTCTGGATGAGGAAGGTGCCACAGAGTCAGCCTGGGTCTGGCAGGCACACTGCCCTTTTGGGATGCAGCTCTGCTGGGCTGGTGGAAGGCTGTTGAGTGAAAGTGAAACTGAGCCCAGTACTGTGGTATTTCCTTCTGTTGGAACAGGTGAGGTGCAAAAACACTGAAAGTCAGGTTTTCTGGGCTCTCCTGGGCTGTCAGTTTTCTGCAAACAGCCCTAGCCCAGCTCAGGGTGCTAAGTGTTAGCAAAGGAGAGGGGAGAACATTGGTAATTAGAGGTGAGGGTGTCCCTCTTCATCTGCTGGCTCGTTCCCTTAGGAATCACCTTGGCTCCCCAGGTATGGCAGGATGGAGGAAGAGGGGGTGGAGGAAGGATGCTGCTATCCTGGAGGCTCCTCTTCATGCAGATTGCCTAGGGCAGGAGCTGCTCTAGAGGAGCAGCTGTGGTTGCAGAGTGTGGCTGGTTTGAGTTCAGGGCCAGGTCTGTGTATCTGCAGAAGGCTTAGAAGGTGAATCTCTCCAAACACTTACTTTTCTGGCACAAAATGGGCTGAAACATGTCACCTAGAGGAAAGCTTCAGAAGGTTTTCCTCTTAGGGCTATCTTCTTGGGTTCAAAGTGGCTGCACTAGCCTGTCTTTATCTCCACACATCTCAGTTTCCTACTCAGCTCCTGAATCTGTCCAAAAACCCTCTCTGTTTGGATGACTGTAATTCCATCCAGCTATTGGTGCTGCTCCCCATTGCACACAGGTCCCTTTGTACCCTACATCTGTCCCTCTTTTTGTTTCTTATGCCCTCTCTCTGTGTTTTCAGGGAGAGCCTGGACCACCTGGTGACCAAGGGCGAGAAGGACCCCTCGGACCACCTGGTGACCAGGTAAGAGCTTGTACTAACCTTCTGGCTCCCAGATGGAAGTGGTTTGGACAGTGGGGAGTGGGGTGGGGTGTTTAACTAATGCCACAGCATCTTGGGGTAACTTCTCAGCATCTTCCAGACCAGGAAGCAAAGCTGTTGAAGAGGGGCAGGAATTTCTACAAGAACTCAGGATATGAACAAGGCTGAAAAAATGGAGACTTGGTTACTGGGCTGTGTGTGGGCAGAGCAACCTCCAATTCCATGGAAACAGATGTCAACACATATGACAGAATTGGAAACTGGCAAGTGCAAGCTGCAGCACCGCACAAAATGTTCAGGCCTGGGACCAGAAGCTGCTCACCTCAGTTAGGGGAGTCAATGAAACATCTTGTGTTGGTGAGGATATCCCGACATGGCCCCAGCGGTGTCCCTGACACCCTTGGCATCTGCAGAGACAACCAAAGCCAGCATTCCTCAAACCTGCTTGCTGCAAGATGTGGCCCTCCTGCTCTGAGGACTGCTTGTCCTCAAGGAACAGATCTCAGACTTCATGGGCTTTCTGGAGAGCAGAGTTGGCTACCTCCAGCCTGAGGAAGGCTTCTGTCCCCTGCACAGTTAAAGGCTTTTGCTTCCCAAGGTGTACCTGGTGATAACTTTGGGTCTGGAGGTATTGCTGGGTCAATCATCCATGTCAATAGCACAGGTTGTAATGGCTCACAGGGTCTTTGCACCTGAGCAAGCATGCTTTGACATCACCCTTGGAGGGGCTCTGTGCGACAACTCCCCTTCTGATGGATCCAAAGACACAGAGATGAATTGAGATAACATTCCCACACTGGTGGAGCAGGACTTCTGCTGGATGTGAAGCATGGAAACCAGTGTGCAGACAAAAATGAGACAGCTTTTGAACTCCTTTATGGTCAGCCAAGCGTTGAAGAGCCCTTGGAGGAGATCTGGAGTACAGGACAGGCATGAAGGGGTGGCTGTTGCATTCACATTATCCCCAGCATGGGTGACCCCCACAGCAGACCTGCTCCATGCCATAGCCTGGGGAGAGGCTGTGCTTGCCTGGAGTTGGGCTTCCCTTGAGCCTATCTCATGCTAGTGAGGAGCACCAAATCCTCAAAGGAGGATTGTCCAGCTCCTACTGTCCTGATATTGTCCAAATGTCCTATTGTCCAGATCCTGTAGCAGAGCTGAGCTCCTGCCACAACCAAAGAGCACCTGGCAGCATCCAGCTTGCTGGGCATTGCTGAGGTGTCATTTTGAGGGGTGGCCCTGCTGGAAAGGCAGCTCTTTGGATGTGTGTGTATTGGATCTGCGCTGCAGATAATGCTGGCAAAGGAGGCTAAAGCTAGAGCTGCTCTCCATGTGGTAGAAGGCTCATTCCAGGTTCAAGGGAGGAGAAAGACCATGCAGAAGACAGAAAGTTGGTGGGGAGCCAGGCAGGGATAGATCCTTCTTCCAGATAGCCTTCACTGTTGGGGAGGAAGAGGAAAAAGAACCATCTCCCTGCTGTCTCTGAGCCTGTGGGATACCAGTTTTCCCTCTCCACCACTGAACTTGAGTCAAACCCCTGTCAGAGAGAGAGAAGCATTACAAAAGCAGCTCAAATGCCTTCCCGGACCAGCGGTCACCTCAGTGCCTCCACCACTCCAGGGAGATTTGAAAAGTAGTTGCAAAGTGAGGATGATTTTTCCATAAGCTGAGGAAGAATGCTTTTTTTTTTTTTTTTTTTTTAAATTAAAAATAAATGCATAATTGGGCTTGGGTAAGAGTAGGACTTTGGCAAACATGAATATTTATCAAGCCGTGTTATCTGCAAGCTCTGGATCTTGAAGTGTATTTCTCTTGGCAAGGGGAAAGGGCTCCCGCTAACCTGTGACTCCCTTTCATCCTGTTTCTATCCAAGGGAAGCTAAAGGCCAGCATACTCTTTCCCTGATCCTCATGGACAGGTTTGGTGGCCCTTCTCTCTTCCTGGCCGTGGTGCCCATCCCTCCTGCGGTTCTTGTCGCACCCAGAAAATTAGTGGACAAATATTTCCTCACCCCAAATCCTGCATCGTCATGAACTCCTCCAGGGCCATGAGAGATTTGTGCTGTGTGCTGCTACAGTGAGGACATGTATGGCCAGTGCGAGCCAAGGGTGCAGCGGCTCCAGCCTTGGCTGGTGTGAGGGATCACAAGTTCCTGTCCCTCCTTCCAAGATTTCTCTCTTCTGGGCTTTTGGGCAGAAATAAGGTCACATGCCTTAGAGCAGTTCAGTACTCTGCTCTGTGCAATATTAAGTCTTCTGCACCTTTCCTTGGAAGAAGGGCGTGTACGGCGTACATGGATGTTTGGCACCAGCTCTCTGCCTACCTCTGTGCTCTCCATTGCCTGGGGGGCCAGCTGTGAACCCAGCTCTATGTGAAATGCTGCCTCACTTGAACATTTGGACCAATGGGCAAGAGCATCCCTACCCAGTAAATGTCCACCATCATTACCAACCTCCCAGAAAGCAAACCCCACAGAGGGCTGTCAGCACCGAGCAGAAGGTGGAGGAGCTCCCTTGGACATCTGTGGAGCTCTTGGAGAAAAGAACCCTCCTCCTGCCTCCTCTTGTCTCTTGCTGTCTCTGGCCAGCCCTACAGCTGATGGAACAAGTGCCCACTGCCCAGATGGGATGTGGTATAGTGACAGCTTTGGTCCCTTCCAGCACCTCCTGCCAGAGCTCTGCAGCCTCCTGAGGATGGAAACTCCCTGGAGCCACAAAAGGGCCTCTGCCAGCTTGGCTGTGCCCCAGACGTGTCTGAGCCTCCAGATATGGGGAGGCTTGTGTCACCTTCAGGATGATGTGCTTGCACCAAGGACTGACCTCTGCCCCAGGGGCACCTCTGTCACAGCCACTGTGCAACCCAGCTGTGCTTTGATGCTGGAAAGCACCAGCCCTTCCTCCCCAGTCTTCTTCCCACCAGGTCATCTGTTACTGGGGCAACCTGTGGAGGAGAGGGATAGCTTTGGGAACCTCAGCCACCACTGAAAGCATATGATGTTCAGCCCAGACCTGCAGTGTCACACCTTGCCCTAGAAAGCTTCTTGGTTCGGTTCATGCTCAGCAGGGATCTGCTTTCGACAGGGTTTTGCAGAGAAAATGGCATAAGGAAGCATGGGGAAGCAGGAGGGCACAGGGAGAGCCAGGCACAGCTCCTGAAGCATCTCCCCCCTAACATTAACCCCTGTCAGTGGGTCCTTCCTTGGGCTGGCTGAGTTGGAGGTGACTCACTGGTGGGTGCAAGGCACAAGGCGGGCACACATTATGAAATGAAGGGACCAGCTGCTTCAGTGCAGGAGCAGCACCAAAGAAAAGCCCTGCTGAGTGAACTCTTTGTGTTTCCCTAGGGTGAACCTGGACCCCCAGGACCCAAAGGCTACAGGGGAGATGACGGCGCTCGTGGCAATGAGGTTAGTGCTTCTTCATCACCACATCTTCTGGGGGGGAGGGGATGAAGGGACTACCAGGAGATGCTGTCCCTGAGGGCTTTCCCCATATCCCTTGGATATTGGAAACCTACTGTAGGTACAAACTGCAGTGTTCCTGGCAGACACATTGAGGCATTTCCCACGGGTCCTTAAGGCCATGACTGGCTTTCCCCCAACTTCCCATAGGTCATTTCTTGGAGAGGGTATGGCCACACCATAAACCATGTGGCTTCCCATCACAGATGCTGGGAAAGATGCCCTCTGGGGGCAGCCACCTCAATCTCCCAGCAGGTTTGATCCCCAGGGCAGGGAGCAAACTGAATCCCAAGCCCAGATGATGGCTTTCATAGAAATCATAGAACAGTTTGGGTTGGAAGGCACCTTAAAGTTCATCTCGTTCCAGAGATGGGCAGGGACACCTTCCACTAGCCCACGTTGCTCCAAGCCCTGTCCAACCTGGCCTTGAACAATTCCAGTGATGGGGCAGCCACAGCTTCTCTGGGGAACCTGTGCCAGGGCCTCACCACCCTCTGAGTAAAGAACTTCTTCATAACATCTAATCTAAATCTTCACATTGTTCTTGTATAATCTCCTATGTGGGCTCATGTTGGTAGCTGGTTACCTCAGCTGGTTACCTCATCATCTTCCCAGCTGAAATTATGTGCAATGTATGACTGCCTCTTGTGCTCCCTCCAGGGCCCAAAGGGATCACCTGGAGCACCTGGGCTGCCTGGAGAACCTGGTCTGATGGGAGAAAGGGTGAGTGGTACTGCTGTGGAGATACCCGGTCTGAGGAGAGCAGGATCCTGCTGCCATGCTATCTGAGGGGTCTGCTTTTCTTTATCTCCCCTATGTCTCTCTTCCTTTCCAGGGAGAGGATGGCCCTCCTGGGAATGGCACAATTGGATTCATAGGTGCCCCAGTAAGTTTTTTGTGTTGCCTTGAAACCGTAAAACCATTATTTGTCCTTGTCTAACCTAACGTGCTTCCTTTTTTTCATCCCCAGGGGCAGCCAGGAGACAGAGGTGACCCTGGCATTAATGTAAGTGTGCTCCTTCCTCATACACCCAGAATTTACCCTTGGTTAGGCACTTAGAGCTGCATGGTAGAATGGGCTCCCTGAAGCAGCCTGCTCCTCCAAGGCCCTCTTTTCCTTCTGCCCACCTCTCCCTACAGTGGATGCTTCTGGTGGAAGTGTCCTGCCTTAGTAGTGACACCCAAGGGCAGCAGCCTGGGCTGGGTGCTCTCTGATGCAGTCCTAGAGCCAGAATTTGGGGTTGGGAGTGCCAGCCAGGGGGAGCTGGACGATGCTCTGGTGGGGACATGACTTAGTGATGGACTTGGCAGTGCTGGTTTAACGGTTGGACTCTATCTTAGTGTCCACGCTAAATGATTCCATCATTCTGTAGCAGGGAAAACTGCCTAAGAAGCTCTCTCTCCTTCAAGAGCACTGAAATTTGGTGCTAGGGACACCTTACACTGCTCTCCACCCCCTCCCAAGCCAGCTCTCACAAGGTCACCACATGCCAGCACCAACTTCACCATGCTAACCACAGCCATCCATGCAGGAGTCTTCTCTGTATTGTTTTTCAGGGAACAAAAGGCTATGTTGGACTTAAAGGTGATGAAGGAGAAGCTGGAGATCCTGGCAATGATGTGAGTATTCTATGTAATGGTGAATCCTCTTTCCCTGTGAGCACAGTGCAGGAGCTTTGGGCTGGATCTCTTACACTGATGGGTCAGAGCCATCAGACTTTGTAAGTCTTCACACTTTGCTGCTGAGCAGTGTCTGAGGGATGGCAAGAGGAGCTCTCTCCAGGTGTTCATTTTGCGTCCTAGAGGTGACAAACCTCCAGATTTGTTAGTCTGAGGTCGGCATCACCTCTGCAAGACTTTGTAAGCTTCCAGGTAGCACTGATGGTTGCACCTGTGCTGCACCACTGTCCCATGGAGGGAGATTTTCCCAGTGTCCATCCTGACCCTTCCAAGTCCTGGTTTGGTTGGGTACAACAACCTCAGATAACATTTCTGTGGTGAAACAGGGCTCATCAGGCACTGGAGGTGAAGGTGCTGCCCCCTGACACACGCAGATTTGTGGGGTTTGTTTTTGCTTTCATTCCAGAACCCAAACCCTGGCCCCAGGGGCATCAAAGGAGCGAAGGGCTACAGGGGACCCGAAGGTCTCCCGGTAAGTAAGGACCCTGGCAGGATTTGCACTGACAGCATCCATCCATCCCCTGGGTGCTCTGGGGGCAACACCAAGCCATGACACACACACTGTGTGTGTGCTTGCTGCCTTCCTGTCTCAGTGTGCCTGGCACATGTGGAAGTGGGTCTCCTCCCCCACCTCCGTGCAGCACCAGGGCATCATGCAAACAAGCTGATGTATCTGATCCAAGCCCAGTGCAGGGGCCAGCAACTGGGAAGCCAAAAGGCTTTTTCCAGCTCTGCATTGCTTATCAAGGTATCAGCAGACTACGCTGCTGATAGGACATGACTGCTCTTGTAACTCCTCTCTCCTATGCTTCTGTTTGACAGGGACCACCAGGACCTGTGGGGCCTCCGGGACCAGATGTGAGTGGGACAGGACTGGGGTGCTGCTTGCTGGCCTGGTCTGTGCTCCCCCTGGCTCCTGGGAGGGGGGACACTGCTGTGGGAGCCTCCTGCTCCTGGGCTCAGTGGTGGCTGTCCCCCATTACTGTCCCAGCAAGTCTCAATGGCCATGTTTTCTTCATGCCAGTCCATCACTAGCCAGGCCCCACTTGCACAGTGCTCATTTCCAGATCAAGACTTTTTTTTGGGCACACAGAGCAGCAGCAGGGGTGGTGGGTAGAAATCAAACATTTCTTTTCCTCTGTTTTCAGGAATGTGAAATCTTGGACATCATCATGAAGATGTGCTGTGAGTATCCCTGTACCTCTCCTCCCACCCTGCTTGGTGCCTTACTAAGTGGGAAATATCAGTGGCAGCTGATATTTCACTGGCCCCTCCAGCAAGAAGGACCATCCCCAGGCAGGGGAGTGCCATCCATGGACACCGCTCCCCTTCCATGAGGCACAGTTAAGTCCCCTTGACCCAGGGATCTCCAACTCCACCTCTGGAGTAGCTCATACAGCTGTGTCTCACTTGTACATGCTGTAGACTGGCTCTGTACAAGGAAAATATGAGCAAAGTTGTGTAAAATCCTTGAGTGGCCCATTTTACCTTGGTTTTTTGGTTGGTTGGTTGGTTTTTTTAATATATCAGGGTCTAATTTCCCCCCCTGGGAAAGGGAGGTCTCTTTTGGGATGTCCTGCTATGGGGAGAAGCAGCACACATGTGCTGCAGAGGGTTTCTGGCCCATGGCCAGTAATGAAACGCTGGAAGGACACAGGGTACTTGAGGAACCGAGTTTGAGCTCTGTGCTCTGGTGATTTACTTAATCCCTTCAGGATTAGCTTTTATTTTTATTTAAATAACACGAGCACGTGCAGAAACAGCTCTGCTGCGTGCGGTGCTCCAGGGCAGGGCATCCCAGCCTGAAGCAGGCAGGATATCTGGGTGTTTCAAATGGGAGGGAAACCTGCAGGAGCTTGGATTGGGCCGGGCCAGTTAGCTCTGGGTTTGCAGAAGCAGAAACCTGCAGTCTGGATTAAGGTGTGAAAAAACCCTTTGTCAAGCATTTTAACGTTCTCTCTTTCCCTTCTCCTCTAGCTTGCTGTGGTGAGTGTTACTTGGCAAAGTCACTCTGCAAACATTTGCTAGTCCTTCTCCTTGCTTGCACCCCTCCCTTTCCCTGCTCCTTGCCCTCTGCTGTGGAAGGGAGGACCCCACAAGGGAGGACCAGGCATGAGCCAGGCAGGGAAGGGCAGTAAGCAATCCCTGAGGGTGCCACATGGATTCAGAGGCTGATGTGGCTGAGTTGTACAACTGGAAAACTGTTGTCAAGGTGCCCTGTGCCAGCAGGGTGGATTTTCTCCACCCTTTTTGCAGTTGGGATGTCTGCTCAGAGCATACTGTGGATCCAGCTCTGCCCTCTTCCTTCCAAATCCTGTGCTGGTCAGCAGAGTAATGCGCTGGGTTTTTTTCCCTGCTGTTGTCCCAGTAAGTTGAGTTTACAGTCCAAAAGCTTGAAGGAAAAGCTAAGGGCACATGATGTCCTGCAGCTATGGGAAATAGGGGAGCAAGCTGAGTCAGCCTCCTCCAGCCCACCAGTGTCACCTCTGTCCTCCTGGGCCGGGTGAATGGAAGAAGTGAGAAGGCTTATGAGGAAATGGGTTGTAGAATAATTACTGGGTGGTTTAAGGGTACTCACAGCCTGGAAATGCCATATGTATTATAAGGGAGCAAATGCAAATAGAAAAATTCATAAACTGCCTCCCAAGTCTGGTATGCAGCTATTTTGCTGCATTATTTTACCCTGGGCTTTGCGGGTGGGTAGGGCATGGGCAGGCTGATTCCTTTGGGGGTGTCTCCCTTCAAAACATGTCCCTCCACTCCTGTGCCTTGCTGCAGAGTGCACCTGTGGTCCCGTCGACCTCCTCTTTGTGTTGGACAGCTCAGAGAGCATTGGCCTGCAGAACTTCCAGATTGCCAAGGACTTCATCATCAAAGTCATCGACCGCCTGAGCAAGGATGAGCGGGTCAAGGTGAGATTTGCACCGAGTGCTGCAATATGCTTGTGTGCACTCACATTTTTATGCTGCAAACAGGAAAATGGGGAGATGCCTCTGCTCCAGAAAGCCTCCATGAGGCTTGAGTTCAAGCTGGGGGTGGGTCTTGATTCCTCCCAAATTCATAAAGTGATGGAGATTGGACAGCAGTTTGTTGTCCCAAAATATAGACATCTCACTCTTCCTGGGCAAAGGGACTCTGCCTGCTGTGACTGGGAGCAATTTGTCTATGTCCCAGAGCAGATGGCTCATCAAGCATTCAATCAGCTTGATTAATCTCTGCTCAATCAGTGTCTCAGTCTCTTCCCTGTCCCAATGAGCATTCCAGGTATCTGGAGTAGAGGTGTGTTGGAAGTCTCTGATGTCTAGCCCCCTAGGCACCCTTGTTTGCCCCCCACACTTGGGTTTAGGTTACCAGTTAAGCACACTACTTAAAAATTACCTTTGCAGTCCAAAACCAGCAATGCCATCCCCTGTAGTGAGTCTTTCAGTCTGAAAAGGGACACACAATTGCTTGCTCTCCTAACTCTTCTCTGGTAACCTGCTGTGTATGGAAATTTCATTTACCTCAGTGATTTTGAAGGGGTATTTGGGATTCAGAGTTTCCCTAAGGTATAACCCACCACATCTAAAACACACAGTCTGTAAAGACACCATGACTTGTTGCTGAACACTTGTGTGGGCACACATGGGATTTTTGGATGGCAAAAAGCAGAAAGGCTGGAGCTGGGCAGTAAAACCACTACGTTGGAAGAAAACCAGAAGTTTTGAAAACAGACCTTCTCATAGAACCATAGAATCTCCTGAGTTGGAAGGGACCCACAAGGATCATCAAGTCCAACTCCTAACTGCACATAGGACAACCCCAAGAATCTTGCCATGTGCCTGAGAGTCCAATGGCTTATGTTGAGACCACTGAGCCAAGAGACCTAAATTTGGGTCTTGTTTCACTGACTGTCTCACCAAATTGGTCCCCATGTACATCCACTCCTATTGGGGTTCTGTCTGCCTGGAATAAAGCAGAGAAGCATCAGAGCCTGGCATGAAGGCATTTAGGACAATTAGCAGGATTCTGAGCCTCAGGGATCCCCTGAAGTATCAGACCCTTACTGGCTTCTGTTTTGTCCAACAGTTTGAACCCGGGGAGTCCCGTGTGGGCGTTGTGCAGTACAGCCATGACAACACGCAGGAGCTGGTGGCCATGGGGGATGCCAACATAGACAACATCGGGGCGCTCAAACAGTGAGTCTGTGGGGTCTTGGCACATCACACAGGGATCTGATCCAGGGACACCTACTCACCTCCCATCCCCCACCTGCAGGCCAGCAGCTCCTGCAACTGCAATGGTGCTAAATGTTCTTTAGTGGAAGGTAGTGATTGATGGCATCATAGGAGCTCCTGAGGCCAAGGAGCTTGCCAGTTTTCTACTTGGTGGCAAGCTTGTCAGAGATATTGTGTTCTGTCCCCTCCAGTACCCACGGCTTGCAGGCTCACTTGTGTCTGTCCTTACAGGGCGGTCAAGAACCTGAACTGGATAGCTGGGGGGACCTACACTGGAGAAGCCCTGCAGTTCACCAAGGACAACCTCCTGCGGAGATTCACCTCTGACAAGCGCGTCGCCATTGTCATCACAGACGGACGCTCCGACACACTGCGGGACCCCACCCCACTCAACTCCCTGTGCGATGTCACCCCGGTAAGGGCACGGGGGACCTGCCACACAGCAGCTGTGCATCATAGCAAAGGCTCTCCGGGCATCTCCCTGTCTTGGCTACCCTAGGATAGGGTGGGGGACACAGCTGTCGCTATAAGCACTCTCACAAAGTGACAGGCATTTGCAGTTGCAAATGCATCAGATGATGAATGCATCCAGTGATGGACTTTAACTTCCCTGCAGGTGGTTTCCCTTGGGATAGGTGACATTTTCCGGAACCCTCCAAATCCAGATCACCTGAATGACATTGCTTGTTTAAGCAGACCAACCAGGCCAGGACTGTCCATTCAAAGGGACAATTATGCTGAGCTCCTGGATGACACCTTTCTGCAGAACATCACCTCATACGTCTGCCAAGGTGGGTGAAAGGTGGTGGCTGGAGGCAATGAGGAAGGCAGTGAGGCTTACCTCAGCCAAGGGGTGAGGGATACAGGATGCCCTCCCTTGCGTTCCCCCCGTCATGCTCTTGAGCAGATGTTGAGGGAAGAAAACAGAGATCAAATTTAGTTAAAGAAGGGACAGGGATATCTCGTGTCTCAGAACACTTTGCAGTCAGGTCCACATCCTCACCTGCTGCAGGACTTCTCTGTCCACAGCATTTTTAAAGCACATTTATAGCCTTTGCTCAGGGTCTTGCACAAGTGACCAAGGTGAGTGTCTGTCCCTCCTGTGGCTGGTTCGAACAAGTGGTTTTCATGGATGAGTTGGTGACACTAATCTCTCTGATTTTCTTAACAGAGAAGAAATGTCCTGACTACACCTGCCCAAGTGAGTATTGACTCCTCGTGCTACACTGAAAGGTTGTGGGTGCTGTGGTGGGGGAAGTGGGAGTTTATGGGTATGCATGGCTTGGACACCTCTTGCAATGTGAGGAGGCTCCTGGTGTGAAGTGAGCAAAATCTGTCAGACACTCTCAGGGTCTCTCACACACATGCCAGCCCAAAGCACCTGGGGGAAAGCCTAGATGATTGCTTCTCTGACACCTCAAACCTAGAGAGGAGGCTGTGACAGATTGTAACCCTCCCAGGCTTTAGTGGATGCAGGTAATGAGGTCAGTTGGGAGAATGAGGAAAAATCATGGCAGGGATATTGGAGAAAACTGCTTGAAAAGTGAGTACAGGGAGGATTTTAATGGAGTACACCTCCAAATCAGAAGCGTTTGCAGTCCTCAGACTTTCCATGGAAAGAAGTGAGGCAAAGGAGATGAAGTGGTTCCCCAGACATGCAAGGAGAGCCACTGCATTTAAACAAGAGTCACTAGATTATCTAAACCAAACAAACACCTGAGAATGCAGCCTGTCCTAAACCAAATAAAAGAAGGAATGAAAGGGTAAAAGGACAAGTGTAGGATCTGGGGTAGGGGAAACAAAGCTAGCAAGGGTAGGGATTTCCTGAGTCTGACAAGGCAGGAAGCCTATGAGACAGCCAGTGACTTCATCGGCTTTCCGTGGAAGAGGCAGGAGGAGAAGTGCAGCATAACAAGCCCTGGACATTTCCCCTTGCAGTCACCTTCACCAGTCCAGCAGACATCACACTGCTGGTGGACAGCTCCACCAGCGTGGGAAGCAAGAACTTCGAGACCACCAAGAAGTTCGTGAAGCGGCTGGCAGAGCGGTTCCTGGAGGCTGGCAAGCCCGCTGATGACTCCGTGCGCGTCTCAGTGGTGCAGTACAGCAGCAGCAACCAGCAGAGAGTGGAAGCTCAGTTCCAACACAACTACACAGTCATTGCCAAAGCCATTGACAACATGGAGTTCATGAATGACGCCACAGACGTCAATGCTGCTCTGCAGTACATCACGCTGATGTACCAGCGGTCCGCCCGCGCCGGGGCCAAGAAGAGAGTGCTGGTGTTTTCTGACGGATACTCCCAAGGGATCACCGCGAGTGCCATTGAGAGAGCTGTGCAGGAAGCCCAGCGGGCTGGCATTGAGATCTACGTGCTGGCAGTGGGCAGCCAAGCCAACGAGCCCAACATCCGTGTCCTGGTCACGGGGAAGAGCGCAGATTACGACGTGGTCTATGGGGAGCGCCACCTCTTCCGTGTGCCCGACTATACCTCTCTGCTGCGTGGCGTCTTCTACCAAACTGTCTCCAGGAAGATAGCTGTTGACTGAGCATATGGGTGGGTTTCTGCCAAGGCCATAGTGTCTTCTGTCTTGCCTAAAAAAGGAAAACCAAAAAAAAACCAAAACAAAACAATACAAAAAAAATTTAACAGTGTTTTTGACCAACGTGAGGAATTTGCATCTATGCAGATAACCATAATGCCACAGCCTGGCTCTACATAGTCCCCTTCCTTCTCCCCCTGCTTCATCACCTCTGCCTCTTCTCTTTTAGCCTCAAATTTCCCTCACTGCCCATGATTGCCCTCCCTCCCCGCAAATACACCTAGCAATAAGCCATCAGAAAACAAATACCAACCTCATCTCACTGTGTCAAGAAAGAACCAAGATGAGGAATTTGTACCACTAAGAACTAGCCTGGTCTCCTGAGGCTTATTATGCTCTTTTCATATACTTTTTTTTAAATTGTTTTAATTTCCTTCTCTGTTTCATACATCAGTTGAACCATTGCCCAGCTCACAATGATCCTAACCTAATGCTGTGCTTCAAGTGAATTATTTACACTTAGCAAGCTTTGAGAGGGGATCGTTGTCACAGCTGGCAAGTTTGGTTTGTATCTCCCACGCCTGGGGAGGAGGGAGGGCTGGACTGCATTACCCAAGCTGTGTGGAAGCATCTCTGGCCTCCAGTGCCATGGGACGGGACACTGACTTCCCAGGGCTGGAGTAGAGGTGGGTGGTGGAGCATTCCTTGGCATTGATACTCCTATTCATGGCAGGGAGTCTGGGCACCGACCAAAGGAAAGATGGGCAGCAGCCATTGGGGAGGGGGAAACCCCAAAAGAAGCTACATAACTGCACAGAACTGATCTCATGGTTCTACAGTGAAACCAGGAACCTCATGAATAACCTGATGACTTGTGTAATGGTTCAAGCTCCATTCTGGAAAATCTCTCTGAGCCCAGTTAGTGGGATTTTTTTTTAATTTTTTTTTTCCCCCAAAAGAGTCAAGCTGACTGACTCCCAGCGAGCATTCAGAGAGTACTGTTTCTATAGGACCACCTAGGAGTTAGGCACCTGGGCCTTAGGGAAACCCACTAACTGTATTATATATTGAATTAAGGCCTCATCCTCAGCCCAGCAAAGTTAAAGGAAAGGCTGCCATCATCTCCCAGGGTCTTTGACTCACACCCTACAGATATACTGACAAAGGTGCTATCACTTATGTGGGTGATGTGGGCCCTTGGTGTTTACACAGTTGTTTCTAGGACTGCACTTAAGATGTGGTTTGGCTGGGTGAGATTTTGTTTCAGTGCTTCCATTGGTGCTCTTGCTATGAATTCATGCACTTCCAAGAAATCAACAGTGATTGCCAGGTATCAGCACCCTAAACTCTTTACTTTGTATCCAAACCCCCATTGTACAAGTTAGTTTTATTTTATGCCTGTGTTTTACTAAAATTGTCCACTTGGGAAATTTGTCAAATAAATTGTTTTCCACAGTGTCGTTGGAAGTTTGTCTGACTTGAATTTCAAGGGCTCCAAATGTTCAAAAAAATCACTTGGTAAAATAGAGGTTGCTGGGATCTGGCAGGACTCCAGCAAAATTTCTCACATAAAACTGAGGGGTAGAAGCAAAGAGATCGATTGGTTTTTTCATCACGTCTGGCTGTTATTGAATACCATGGGTTTGAAATATACTGTGAATCCTCTTCCCCTATTAAATAGTGCATAAAAATTTATGAGAAGAGCACTGAGCTCTCACAGAATGGGAAATGCTTGCCCAGCTTCTGTTTGCCTTCTGGTTGCAAAAAACCCCAAACCCTACACAACTGCATTTGCTTTTTTCTTATGTGCAGCATCTCTCCTTAATACTTCATTTCCCTGGGCAGGTAAGGATGCTGCTCTGGAAACAGGGCTAGTGCTGGACGTATCTTTAGGAATAGTTGTGCTTTCAGAAGAATTTGTAATGGGAAAGCTAGAAGCTCATTTTCTCTTAGGAAGCCTGCAAAGTACCTTCTCAAGAGAGTTGGATTATTTTTTTTCCCCCTTCTGCAGTCCAGAGGGGGTTGCAGAGAGAGCTGTGTTATCTCTCCCTCTGGAGAGAGATAACCCTAACAGACATGAACAGAGGCCTTGGGAAGGCAACAGAGAAACAGAGAGGATACTAAAGGCCCCAGAGAGGGCAGGAACGTGCCTTTTTCACCCTGGGGCCTGGTGCTTAAATAGCACTGTCAGGTATGTGTTTCTCGTGTTCTAAACAAGCTTTTGAATTCTTTCCACTTCCTTGGCCTTTCTGGGGATACCTGCATATCTTACTTCACAGTATCAAACATCTCATCCAGCTTTACCAAGCTCAGTGCTCCCCAAATGTTGGTTTCACATACTAAGATAGCTCTGAAAGGTCTTTGGGGAAGCTCCTAGACCACACCTGTATGTGCCAGGGGCTTGCCGCAGCCTTTCACTGGGGATTCACACGAAGTCACTTGTTGCCCAGACAGTGGGGACATTCAACAGGAAAATGGTGTCCTGTTTCTGAAACAGCGAGGCACTGCCTTGCTCCTGCCTTGTCTCATGTCCTTCTCTTAGTCATGCTGTCTCCTGGATGTCTCAGCTGAGACGCTTGTTGGGCTCCCTGCAGTGCTGGGGACACCTCACTCACAGCTGGAAAGTCTGAGGAGCATCCCTAGGGAGGCTCTGCATGTGGCTGGTGCCTGTATCAGATATCCCGCTCTCCTCTCCATGGAAAGGTAGGAAAAAATGCCTTCACATCTGCCCTAAGAAAGGCGCTTATTGTTACAGCTCAGGAAATGCCTATTAATGGCTTGCCACAGTCCTTGGCATGAGTCGAGGACTGTGATAGGGACAAGCCCCTGGGCTACACACTCATGGCAAGGGCTGCCCAGCCAGCAGGATGTGCTGCTGCCAGCAAGAAGGGGTGGGAAAAGGGGGCTTCTACCTGTTCCCAGCTGGGCCACGTCCAACACAGGGATGTAAAAGGCACCTGGGGAAAGATCTCTCTGTCTGTGGGCTGATTTACAGCTCTTTGCTAGAAAAGGTAAGGTGTCAGGAGGGATCTTTCCTGCTTCCATTCATTTTCCCCCTCCACTCCCTAACCGTGCCCTAGCATTTTACCCCTGCAGAAAGGAAAAGAAAATCCCAAACCAGCAAAAAGTGTCTGTTTCCAATCCTCAGTTCTGGAGTGTTTTCCCCATGAGAAAAAAACCCAAATGTTCACTTCAAATTCCAGTTTGCCCAGAATAAATAATTTTAACCAGAGCCAGGTGGCAAGCTGGCTTTCCCAGAAGACAGGGACCTGCAGGAATCTTTCAGCAGTGCCCAGGACCTTGTGTTTAGGACTGTTGCCTTGTCTCTCCCCACTCCTGTGCACTCTTCAGGCAGGACTGCAGGAGCCCTTGTCGGGTATTTGGGCCAAGGTTGGCCCCAGTCATTTTGTCTTCCATTTCTTATTATATTCACTCCCCTCTTTTCCGTCTCAATTTTTGTGCTTCCATTACAGGGAAGGTCAAAAATGCCTCTGCCTGCAGGCCTGCTTTGTTAAACTTCAGATGTTCTCCAGATGTTCAGCAAGGGGGGGTTATGTAACAACAACACAATTTGGGCCACATTTCTCTGTTTTCCTCTGACTAAATGCTCCTCATTTGAGGCAACGCTGATTCACAGCCCTTCATGGGAAGGTGATGGCTGGGGAAGGAGATCACTGAGGCCACTTTACCAGTGTGGTAGGACTCCTAAAACGCATACCCAGATCATCTGGAATGATTTTGAACTATGTATTTAAGAGCCTTTCTTGTGCCTACGATTATCCCAAGAGCAGAGGTCCATTGCCTTGCCTCTCATAGCTGTGACAGCCAAATAACTGTGTTCAAATGGCTCTTGCTCTCCTGTGGTTTGGGGGTTGCTTTAAGCTCTTATTCCCAAGTGTGTTTCAGTTTACACTTTGCATTATTTTGTCTAATTGCATGGCTTTTCCCCTTAAAAGAAGTAATATTGTATAAGGAGAAAGAATTGTGGTGTACATAAGCTTATGGACAAGCAGCAGAGGAAAGACTGTAACCTATTAAGAAATACAGAAATATGGGGTTGACACACAGAATTAATTCTGAGCAAACTTGAGACAGTGAAGGAAGACCATTCTCCCCCTGCCCCCACCACACACTGTCATCATCATCCTCCTTCTCCAGGGAAAGGATTTAGCAAGCTGATGGCCTCCCATAATGGTTCACGGGACGAGGGAGCATCACCAAAGCATGGTGCAGCTCTGGGAGACTTGCGAGTTTTAGTTTTTGCTAATTCCCATCCATAATTTGATCATTTAGATTCTAGGAACCTATATAACAAGATTAAATAAGTTGTCATGGTCTGACCAGGATGAGAAGACTTTAATTAGACAAACAATTAATTTTTTCTATCTACCCTTAACATGGCTTCTTGGTTGTGCATAGCTAAGCCCATGGGCAAACAATGCTCTACCAGGGTCTTGCCCCTCAAAATTTCTCCTCACTATCTATTGGGAGTTCAGGCTGGGTCCACAGGGTCTGTTTTCCGTGGTTTTCCACAGAAAGCATATATTGCATCAGCCCAGCCTCTGGGACCTGTAGCAGCAGAGAGATCTGGAGGACATATGGCAGGAGGGTGAGCCAGCTGGGCCAGCAGTTGCCTCACAAGAAGGTGAGATGTACTTCTGAACACAGTAATGGGTACTGTTTAATTTCTATTTCTTTACCTTTCCTGTTTCTTTTAGTTTCTTATGGATGTGGTCATCCCTGTCACATGTGGTGACTACAGAGGTGCTCACAGGAGCACCCTGAGGCAATGATATGGTCCTTCCAGTGAGAACTGGGAATGCACAGAGTGACTTATCGCCCTGAAATACTGCTGCAACCCTTCCTCCTGCCCTTGGCCTCACCAGAGTAGCGCTCCCAGTCCCATCCATCACTGCAGACACCAGGAGGAAACACTTCCCAGCTTTGTCATCCCTGTGTAAATTTTGGAGTACAACATCCAAGCTGCTGAACCAAAAAGAAACGCAGCTGGGGCATCTCTTCTCGATGGTAATATATTAAAAAGGGAAAAGAGAAAGAAATAGCAGAAGCTGGAGGCAAAGCAGACATTTCCTACCCCTTACCTCATGCATTTGGAGAAATTTTTTTTTCTTTTTTTCTTCGCTTCTGGTTATGGCACCTTATAAAATCATAGAATGGTTTAGGTTGGAAGGGACCTTAAAGATCATTTTGCTCCACCCCCTGCCATGGGCAGGGACACCTTCCACTTAGACCAGGTTGCTCCAAGCCCCATCCAACCTGGACAGGAATGGGGCATCAACAACTCTTCTTCTTCTTTGTTCTGGGTGCCTCCAAAGGTCTTGAGAGATAAACTGTTTCTTGAGAAGAATTTTCTAGTGGAGAAAAAACATGCAAGAAGCTTTGGGGGCCATCTATTGTTGCAACGTCATCTGATTCGACTGCACAAAGCCGTAGCAGTCCTAGTACAACCACAGACTTCAGCCCCTGCCTAAAACCTTTTATTTTTTTTTTCACAATCTGTTGGCCACATAAAAGATGCTGCCTCATCAAACTCAGGTTTCTTTAGTCACTGAAGCACTAAGAATAAGGAATGACGATGTCATTAAGCCCATTTTCTACCTTAAAGGTATATTTTACCCCACACGAGAGATCACGTTCCTCCTTCCCTTACAGAGTCATTTATCAGCTGAGATGTCTTACTCGTGTTTTCTTTTTTCTCCCATGACCTGAAGACCCAGTTCTTGTTCACAGGGTCAGAAGTCTGTGGGAGCACTCCAAGGTAATGGTAAAAAGTCCAGAGGCCTGTTCCCAGCCATAGTACCTATGGAGAAGGTCCTCATAGCAGACAGGCTCACCACAGCAGCAATCTGGAAAAACTCCAAATTTGTAAGGGGTCTGAGGGCAGTGGAGGTCCCCTTACTCCTTGGTTCTGGGTGTGTTTGGGGATGGTTTGGTATGTCATCAGACAGCCTGTATGGCCAGCCCTTCTTTTCTCTTAGTTACACAATTATTATTTAATTTTGAGACCTCTACCCACCATGAAGGTATTGTAGGGACATGGCAAAGCCATTCTGTGGGGCAGATTAATAACCCAAACCAGACTTCTGGCAAGAGAACCTGGAGACATTTGCTTTGAACAGTTGTTCTCAAGACTAGGAAAGGATTAAGGCACAGATTGTCTGTACACAGGCAGCTTTGAAACAAACTTTGAGGAAGGCAACCCCTGCTTTACTTGTGGATCAGTAGGATACAGTTGGAGTTATCCTCCAGCTTATACCAGCCAGCAGCAAATACTTTTTGAAGCTGAAATTTGAAATCTGACCTGTTATCCTGGAAAATATGAGCTTCAGAGAGCTCCCAGCCACAGAGGTGAGGTCAGGGGATACTTGACAAGAGGAAATAAATAGCATCCTTCCGCAGAATCAAGCTGAGGCAGAGAGACAGCCTGCCAAGCCTCATGGTACCCACATCCCTCAGATGTGCACTGTGATGTGCCCTTCCTGGAAGAGATTGGAGCAACCTGACCTGTGGAAGTTCCTGATCTCAGGAACTGCATGAACTTTAAGGTCTCTTCCAACTCAAACCATTCTGCGATTCCATGAAAAGCCAGTCCTTTCTCAGGATGATCTCAGGATCAGCCCTGCACCTGCTTAATTTTTTCCTTTTGATGAGGATGCTCCCTCTTGACTGCCAGACTGAAAATCACTAGAAGTAGGTGGCTTCATTGTTAGTCCCTCCTTGCCCCATGCATGGGGGTGTAGTGGTTCTTTTATGTTCTTCCAGCTATCCAGAAACAAGCTTTTCTTGTGTTAGGACTGGGGGGATTAACACCTGTAGGCGTAATAAACCTCGGATGCTGGTGTACACCAGAAAGGGAATTCTGCCCTTCATTCTGCATTTCATGTCAGAAATGCATCTCTTGCAGTCAGACTGAACCAAATCACACAGCAGGTGCCCAGCCCAGCTGCATGACCCCATACTGCATTGAAGGCATGTCAAGGCCAGCTTTTGCAGCCAAGGTCCTTGGAGGGCAGCCAGCAGTTTCAAGACCTGTCCTACAATATATATTTGCAATCTATAAAAGATCCCTTCACCTCTGATGCTACTGCCCTGGTCCTGGCCTGAGGCAGCTGCTGGGGAGAGGAAGTGGAAGGACAGGCTGCAGGCAGTGTGGGTCTTAGCACCCCATCTTGGAAGCAGGCTTTGCCACATGGCACAAACCTGGTGTAATGAGACCTTAAAGACCCTTAAACATGATTCTAAGGTTGCCCCTGAAGTTTTCCTCTGTCTCTCTTCTCTTCTGTCCCAACAATCAAATCCCATTCCCCTCAACTAGCATTTCTTGTGGTTTAAGAGAAAGCAAGCAGGGCAGGAACAAGCAGGAATAACCTAGATCCCACAGTTTTTCACTGCTTCAAAGGCATGGGGAAAAGGCATATCTGCCTGGATGGTGTTTCATTCCTGGCTCAGCTCTAGAAAGCAGTTCAAACCTTCATAAACATGGATATTAACTCAAAGCACTTGCCTATAGCTTCTGAAATCCTTGCAAATCCCTCTCTTGCCCTAAAAGAATCCAAACCCTCAGGAGCCACAAAGTGTTTGCTCCTTCATCTGAGTCGTGTTTATTTATGCATAAATGGGAAATTCAGCATGGATTATTTCTCTGGATTTCTGGTAATAAAATTACCCCTTCATATAAAATTATGTTTTGGTTAATGTGAGAGCTAAACACAGTTACATATGGTATTTGCCACGGGACTTGAAGTATTTGAGATTTTTCAAAGGCAGCTTGTAAAGCCAGAATGCTGCTTTTCTAGGGCAAGCCTATCCCAGATAAATCCCAGGCCATGAGCAGCAGACTGCAGTTTTTTCTGGCTCCAAGAGCCGAGTGGGGAAGCACTGGGCACGTACCAAACAAGACACAGCCGAGGGCGGCTGGATGAGTCCCATCTGGAGCTCCACAGCTCCTTTTGAAAAGTGTGTCAAAAGGGGTCTGGCATGCAGGGGAAATGAGAACATGTGGCAGATTACTGTGCCTGAAACTGGCTGTCCCAACAGCAGCCTGGGATGTGACTCAAGGCGCCACAGCGTCCTGCTGGAAGTGCCTTTTTACTGCTAGGCAGGAACAGACTGGCCTTGCACAGATTTCCTTCTGCACCATCCCTGGTCTCACAGTGACTGGAGAATGTGCAAAGAAGGGCCACCATCAGGAGGATGGTGGAGGGTCTGGAGGGGAAGCCATATGAGGAGCAGCTGAGGGCACTTGGGTCATTTAGCCTGGAGAAGAGGAGACTGAGGGGAGACTCATGGAGGGGCAGGACTGATCTCTTCTCTGTGTGAATGACAGGACCTGAGGGAACAGCTGGAGCTGGGTCAGGGGAGGTTTAGGTTGGATATTAGGAGAAGGCTCTTCCCCCAGAGGGTGGCTGGGCACTGAACAGTCTCTCCAGGGAAGTGGTCACAGCCCCAAGGTTGAAAGAGCTCAAGAAGCATTTGGACAACACTCTCAGGCACAGGGTGGGATTGTTGGGGTGTCCTGTGCAGGGTCAGGAGTTGGACTCGATGATCCTTGCGGGTCTCTTCCAACTCTGGATATTCTGTGATTCTATGACTCTATGATTCTGTCAAACCCAAACTGATTGGCTCTACACCTCATCACCACAAGGGGATTTGGGATTTCCTGAAAATTCAGAGTTCCTTGGTTTCACAGTCTATGTTTTTTGCAGGGCCTGGGAAGCCCCTTATTGATGTAGCAAGACATGGCCAAAAACCACTCTGATGGTAGATGCTCCATGACTGAATGGTGAGTCAATGATGGCATTCCTTATGCAGAATTCAGGCATTGCCACATCCCAGGAGCTGTCTCATATACTTTAAACATGGCGGTTGACAAAGATGTTTGAGTAATATTTCTTTTTTTAATGTCTGACAGGTTATTAGGTAAAGAAAAGAGCTGGAAAAATATTTTGGGAGCTATTTAGTTGGTGACATATTGCAAAACAAAAAATTAAGAGTTTGTCTGAGCCCAAAACTGGAGGAAATGTGGGAAATGAACCTCTATCCCTTCATTCCTGTGTGAAAGAGATTCTGTGAAAACCCTCTTTATAGCAGGGACAAGAGGTGAACATGTCTGAAGTAAAGTTATCCACAACTATCAGAGAGGTCAGAAGGTGACAAACTGGTCCATACAAGTCACGTTTCTCTCCAGTTATAAAGGGGGTCATCGTGGCTGTTTCAGTGGCTCCTTGTGATCCAAGGAGTACACACCACCCTTCAGCTCCTGTAGAGCATTATGTATTAGGAAGAAATATTCAGAAGAACTTCTTTCCTGTGAGGATGGGGAGGCCCTGGCACAGGTTGCCCAGAGAAGCTGTGGCTGCCCCATCCCTGGAAGTATCCAAGGCTAGGTTGGACGGGGCTTGGAGCAACCTGGGCTAGTGGAAGGTGTCCCTTCCCATGGCAGGGGGTGGAACGAGATGATCTTTAAGGTCCCTCCCAACCCAAACCATTCTGAGATGCCATGATTCTATGATTTTTATGCAATGTTTTCATGAACTTGCATAGTTGAATCAAGCCTGTGACCACTTTGCCCCTGGTTTTTTTTTCAGTCCCATGATTTTGATAGCCAAATTAGAAGCACGTGTTCACTGTGCAGTTGCAAAACTGAGACTGAAATGCTCAGTTGACCACAAACACTGGGCTTTTTTGTTGCACTTAAATTAATGACTGCTTGTTCAACACTGGATAGGACACACGTGCTGCATTAAGTAAAAACAAATTTATTACTATGCATATTTTTCCCAGGAAATTTGCATCAAAATGGCCCAAAAAGACCCTTGAATTCTATTAAAACATTTGAAATGTAGTCTTAAATGTTAATCATTCAATGAATAGGAGCCTCATAGGTTTTACTGTACCTTAAGAGAAATTTAGTAATCAAGTGATTTTAATAGGATAAGAGGTAACAGGCATAAACTGAAACACACGAAATTCCACCTGAACACAAGGAAGCACTTTCTTTTCCAGTGAGGATGGTCAGACCCTGGAACTGGTTGCCCAGAGATGATGTGTGACCTCCAGCTATGGAGATACTCAAAACCAGACAGGGCACTGTCCTGTGCAGCCTGTTCTGGCTGGCCCTGCTCAAGCCAGGGGTTTGGACTGGATGGTGCCTGCCAGCCTCAACCATTCAGCAGTGATTCTGCTGGTCCCCATGTCAACAGAGGCAACAGAAAGTCCTCTCTTCAGAGCCCTGGGTTAGTCAGGGTTTCAGAGGAAAGCAGTCTGCAATCCCAAGGCACTCACTACACGAGGTAGAGGAAAATTAAAGAGAGATCTTCTTGCCTCTTGAGCACATCACCTTGGTTCAGAAAGGATTTGGAAAGTGTGGGGTAAGGTTTATAAACTCAGAAATGGTTCCTGACTTCTTATTTCAAGGTAATCCTGCTGGAGTTGGGACCACCCCTGCTTCAGAGCACCCAGAGCCAGGCTTCAGGAGCTGGGCACCCCCTTGACTGCTATCTCCAGTGCCTTTGTGTTTGTCTTTGTGTTTCTGATCACCAAGCTCTACCTGGGGATAGTGGAGCAGTTGCAGGGGGTGGGGGAGGGCATCTGCATGGCTTTTGTCTGTGTGAAAGAGCAGCAGTTACAGAAAGGGCAGAATCTTGTGCCGATTCTGCTGCTTAGTCATCCTGCAGTAACTGCGACTTGGCAGCTGGTCTTACTCCGTTCCTTACAAACGTTTCCATTTATGGCTGGGATTTTTTATTTCCCTTTGCCTCCAATCACCACACAGCTGGAAGGCCTCCAAAAGGGAGAAGCCATGGGTTTACACCAGGAGAAACCAGCTGTGTATATTCATACCTTACATTTCAAGTCAATCTTATAGGAACACACCACCCAGGATGCTCCAGGGATGCATTATGGATCATTCTGGCCAGAAGCAGGTGCTGTGCCTGTCTGGTGGCAGGAGCACAGATGTCATTGTAGTTGTCAATATTTTCCTTGCCCAGGGCCCAGATATGCTGTGAAGGAGAAAGCTGCAGCCATATGACCTGGTTGTCCTTGTGAGCAGCTGGGTGCTGTGCCTGGTCGTGCCAGGGACACTGGAGAAGGGACGGCAACGAGAGCAGATGCCGGAGACCCTCAGGGCTGTGTCCATCCTCTCTCCAGAGCTGTAGCTCCTGAATGCTCCTTTCTGTCCCCTGGGAAGAGAAGATCTGGTCACAGAGACCCAGCATGCGGGATCCAGGTTCCCTCTATGTGTTACAAATGTGCAGGTTTACAATGTGCTCTGCTCTGGCAAGCTGATGGAAAAAAGCATTCCTGGCTTATGAAGAGCTTTAGGGCAGATAAAGCAGAGTCATGACTCAAGCTGGAAAACGGATGTGCCAGCTGCGAGCTTATTGCTGTGGCTAGAGCTGGAGCCTCTGGGAGAACAGCACTAGGATGCTGCCTCCCCCCCCCCCCCATCCTGCTCTCACAACTTGTCTTGTGCCCCTTTCCCATGTCCTGCTCACATGGAGAAGATGGAATAGTCAGCTGAGAACAACCATGCAGGACACTAGATTGATAAAATAACTGATCTTTCATCTCAAGCCAGATTCCAGTAAGGCACTGAAAACCCTGTGCTTTTTGCTCCTGCTCCATGTATTTTTGTGGTAGTTTGGTGTGTGGCTCAGTGAAACCTGGACTGACCAGCCAGAGGTGGCTGCAGATGGACTCCCCTCCCATCCCCTCTCTTTTTAGAGAAAGAGTGCAAAGATGGGAGTACTGACCTGGCAGCCTCCTTTTCATCAGGTCACGGATAATCTCACCGTGTCTGAATTGTTTCCTTTCAACCCTTTGGCTGGGCTCTGGATATTCTGGAGAAACCTGGGATTTCTGGAGGAACCTTCTGAAAACAGAGCATTGGTTTTTCCAGCCAAAAGGGCCTCATCTCTGCCAGAGCTGATTCCTTTACAATTAAAGCATTCAGCTTCTATGAACAGGGAGTCTCCGTGGGAAGAACAAACGTGTTGTTATTACCAGGACCTGCTGAGAAAGTTCTGCCTACAGCTCTTTTATGACAAGGGCTCGAGAAAAAAAGATGGGAGCCATTTAAAACCATTATATCACAGCATAGGATCCCTCACCCCATGTCTCAGGATGCAGAGATGTGAGCTATCCATTTCCCTAGAGCTTGAGTGCTACCCAGTCCTTTCTACACCCATACAGGGAGAAGAAAAGGAGAAGAAGCTCTGAGAGGTGTGAGACCCCACAGCTCTCTCCCCAGCTGAGAAGCTGGACTGGGATAGGTTCTGCTCCAGGAGAAACTTCTGTCACCTGTCCTGATGGTCTGAATATGGGACCTGGATCTGGGACCCTGTCCTGATGGCCTAGATCTGGGACCTTTGTCACCCAGGGATGGAAAGTCCAACTGACAACTTAGGGTGTCCAAGGAGCTGCTGATGGGGCACTAACGGAAGCTCCTGGTTGGAAGGCAGCACTGAAGCTGCCCCTAGAGCTGCTGCAGAAGCAGATGGAGAGAGGGGAGTGACCTCTCATCACCAGAGGGGGACCCCAACACTTGGTATAGGAAAATGGGGATATGCTCCTGTGGTGGCTACCATGGAGCTGGAAGACTGGAGCTGATGGGATGCAGCTGATGGCTCAGGTGAGCAGGCTGCTGGGGCACCTGCTGTCCTGTGCAGGGCAGAAAACCTTGGGGACAAGTGGAGAGATATATGGAGCAGTGGGTCAATCTTGCTGTTTTGAGGGACAGCCCCATGGAGTGACAGGGCACAGAGTGCCACTCAAGTAGTGGATGTGTTCTGGGATATCTGGTCTGCACAGGGAAGGGATGGAGGTTATTACAGTGCAAACCCTGTACAGGGCCTCCATAGGGGCAAGGGGTGCAGATTGTCACCTATGTGTGTTTGAACTTGTGACACCTTCTTAAATTTGGGGTTTTATAGGATGAGGAGGTTATCATGTCCCACCCAAATCGTCTGTGAGGAAAGGTAGCACCTACAGAACATAACTGTTAAGGCTGTGATGATGTTAAAAGACTTTATAATGAACGTATTCAAACCTGTATCAAATGACAGCTCTTAAATACACGTTCTCCTGAAACAGGGACTTTGGGCTGCATGAAAGCAACTCCCATCTCTGGCAACAGACTCTTAAGTCAGCATGATGCTGTTGAAACTGGGGCTGGGGCTGCTAATGGGTGTCAGCAGCTCAGAGGCAGCAAACTCAGGCTGTGATCTTTACTGGCATTTCTGGTTCAGGTCCTCTCTGGTGTGCTCCAGCCAGCAGGCAGGCAGCCCAAGTGGATTTTCTTGGTGGCTGCAGCACATATACTCAAGGCTGCTGGGGGACAAATACAGACCTGGTACCTCCCATGCTCCCACACCTCTTCCCAAAATTTTAAAGAGCAAAACCTCAGACCAGAGGCAAGCTTGCTGTTTGCTCCCAGGGACAATTCAGGACAGAGGCTTTGCCAAAACCAGCTGCTGACTCCTGCTACCAGTCCTCAGTCCTCCCCAAGGAGATGTCTCTCCCCTGCGGTCTCTCAATGGGATCCATGTGTTCTTGATTAGAGGCCTGGAGAACTTAATCATCCCTGGTCTGGGGTTTTCTATCTAACACTCCTACAGCCTTCAATTATCTGGATTCCCCAAAAGGGATGTGGCAGGCTGATTTTCCCACAAGTCTTCCAGTGGCTTCTGTAAGTCCTTCCTTCCCCAATCCCTGTTCCAGCATCACAGAATCAGAGAATATGCCAAGTTGGAATGGACCCACAAGGATCATCCAGTCCAACTCCTGGCCCTGCACAGGACCATCCCCAAGAGTCACACCACATGCCTGAGATTATCATCCAAGCGCTTCTTGAGCTCTGTCAGCCTTGGTGCTGTGCCCACTGTCCCGGGGAGCATGTTCAGTGCCCAACCACTCTCTGGGTGAAGAACCTTTTTCTAATATCCAACCTAAACCTTCCCTGGCACAATTTCAGGCCATTCCCTTGAGTCCTGTCACTGGTAACCACAGAGCAAAGCTCAGTGCCTGCCCCTCCTCTTCCCCTCATGAGGAATTTGCAACTGCAATGAGGTCTCCCCTCAACCTCCTCTTCCTTCATCCTTTCTCACTGTTTGTCCTTGTGTCTCTGCAAGGGTGGGCTCCGCTAGATCATCTCTCAATCACAGATTTACCTTTTATTTCTTTGTGTCTGACAGAGATGTGCTGAGTAGACAGGATGGGATTCTACCTTGTGAGGCGTGCAAAGGTGAGCGGGCTGCTTTCAGGGATGCTCACATTTGCTTGAGCTCATGCACGCTTCAGCTATTAAGCCTCGAAGCTTCTCCTGTGAGCAGGTGAAGCTACCACAATCACTACCACAGTTTTAGGAGAGGCACAAATTATTTATTTCATGATTTCATGGCAGG